>NC_047523.1:28709190-29449190 GCF_902827115.2 Pseudochaenichthys georgianus | reverse complement strand
CCTCCTTTCTGCGCAGCAGTAATTACACGGGTGGGTTTTGATCTTTTGCTTGTTGGGGTGATGAATAGAGGAAGGGATGAGGACTGTTTCAGTATTTTGGGGTGTGGAGGGTAAAGGAGGCTTTAAAGCTCAGCACCTCGTCAGCAGTGAAGAACCAATGAACGTGAAATGGCACAGAATACAATTTAGCCAGTGCATTACTTCTCAAGATAGTTTGGCATACTGTAGCATTCGTTTTTCTTTAATTTAACTTAATGCAGTTGAGACGACATTAGTGAGAAACTGATGTGGTGTTATGGATGGATTTTGTGGAACATAATGAGGAAACTAACATATATATTCAGACATAAAACAATATGTGTATTTTTTAAATACACAATACTATAGGATCAAGAGCCTGCTGGGTCTGTCTAAAAATACAAGCAAGCCTACTTCAAACCAGAGAGATAAGCACAGACAAAACCACAAATATCTCTCATCTGAAATCAACAATGTGTTTTCACTGCTGTTATACGTCATACTTTTTATTTCATAAAATGTATTGATTTGGGACCCCTCTAGTTCTAGGCCCCTATTTTTGTGACCGTTTTCCAACAAAAAAGGCAAATCACTTTAATCAAACGCAACAAACACTCAGTCATGACAGCTCACATTTCCAATAATAAGCATAGAAGTAGCAAGTTGTTTCTCTGCTTCCCTAAAAAGTATTTAAATATATATAATTCAAACAAAACGGGCATTATTACATTTACTTATAAACATACTTATACATATAAAGACACTGGCTTCCAAATACAGAATGGATCCATCAGGTTTAAAAAGCGAGTTATTGCAGTCAATTATTACAGACATCTTCTAAATGTTAGAAATAACAATTCATATAAAAAAGCGTGGCACACTGGTAACAGTCATCAAGTCCATTTAGTAACTTCAACCCCGAAGTGTCACTTTGGAAATCTTGGGACCGGATTGGAGTGGTTAAATCTGGGTAGTCTGCAGACTCCACAGGGGCACAGGGGCCCTCCGGAGGCCCCCGCAGAGCTCCAGTGCACAGGGGCCAGCGAGGCCTCCATGTGGCCTGGGGACATCAGGGGACATTTAGCAGCAGATGCCAACGAGGAGGAAGAGGACGAGGCTGCTGACGTGAGGAGGGACTCCTGGGTGAGGAGGAGCTGACTGGGGCCAGAGATGAGGGGCCAGCCTCCAGCGAGCAGCAGCCGGGGGACCGGTCCTGTGTTCACCCCCATCCCCACACTCACCTCCCCCAGCAGCCGCCGCATCTCCTGCAGAGAAGACCCCAGGAGGAGGATGTAGTTCCTGGCCAGAACCAGGGTGGAGATCTTGGAGAGCCTGCGGCCTGGAGGGGCCCCGGCCTGGTGGGAGTGAGGGGGGGAGGCAGAGGATGGAGAGGAGGCATACGGCACCATGACCTCCCTCAGAGAATCCATGGCGATGTTCAAGTCCTGCATGCGTTTCCTCTCCCTGCTGTTGATCTTCCTCCTGAGGTCCTGCTGCTCCTCCTGGCTCAGCTCCCTCTGAGGCTTGGGCGGTCTTTGTCCGCTCTGGAGGTCGAGCATTGGGGCAGGATTCAGGCGGGAGCTGAACCCTGGGGGGCAGTGGGGTAAGTCCTGGACCGACCGGGGGTCACAGAGAGGGAGAGACTGATCCTGCCCCCTGATCCCTGGGTTTGACAGCACACTCATAGTCTGGTCTTCTTTCAAAACTGCCTCAGCAAAAGATAAAGTTTGAGAGAAAAATAAAAAATGGTCAAAGCAAAAACACTTAAATTCTTCTTTAAAAATCCACACAGTGAAAAAAATCAAACCTTCATTTCCTCCACCTGTTGATCTCCCCTCTGCTGCAGAAAACAGCTGCCATCCAGCACAATGAAGAGTCACCAAAAGTTTTTACTTTTGGCTTCAGAGGTTTCTGGCTGAGCAAGAGAGTGAATGAGAGCTTCCTAAAGTGGCAGCTCAGTTTTATCTCATTTCCACAGCTGCGTGTGGTGAGAATGACAGCTCACACAGTTGAAAAGTGAGCTAAATGCTGCCCTCACATACCCCCACCTCAGCTCAACTCCTCCCAGACACATGATGTGCTCTTTAGAAATACACATGTATATGTCTGACTTTTATTTGATTTGACAGTTAAATGAAAAACAACGGGTAGAGGTTTACAACACTAGCAGACTCCCAGTGAAAATTAAGACTAATTAAGGCAAGAAAATGAAAATGGGATCAGTGGATCATTTACTTAATCCCACAGATGATGAGATCAGGATCTCTTTTTCTAAACCACACACAAGAAAACTATAAGCTAAATTAAAATACCCAATTAACATCCTGTATGTGGTTAACAGTTAAATCTACATTGTCTTGTATGCATTTTTTTTTTGAAAGTTGTGTTGTCATTTTGTATTATTCCAAATGGAGCTTTCACTTTTAAGATGGCTTTAATGAAACTCAAATTGAACATGAGCAATAGATAGGAACGTCTTATGGGCTAAACTGTACATTTTATATTTCAAATTTTCTTTTCACTGTTGCTATCTTTGCCAGGACACCCATGTAAAAGAGAATTAAATCTTGGTAAATCTCGGTGAAGCTACAGTACAATGAAGTCTACTAATAAGCAGAATACAAAAAATCTTACACCAAAGACAAAACATTCATAATGCTACGATACCAAGCATTTGGAAAATCAAAGCAAAATTATCATTTTTTCCAGTCGTTTGTGAATTCCATTTGTGACGATCATTGAATTTTGAAATAGTTTTACTAGTTTTTTACTTAAAGTAAAAGTATATAAGAAAAAAAGAGTATTATAGTGAAATAGACTGTCATAACTAACTAGTTATTGGCATGATAAGATACCTTTACTGTTGCTTCAAAGCTGTGCAGCTGTACTTTGTCATTAGTGCTAATTAGTCATTGTTAGCATTCTAACACACCAACATTAGCTTAGAGATCAGCGAGTTAGCATTGTGAGCATATTAGCACATTGATGTTAGCATTGGCTCAAAGCAACACTGTGCCTAAAAGCCACCAGTGAAGACTCTTGTTAGCAACTGACAACATGAGCAACATTGCTTTTAGTTTCTCTTTGTGTGAAGTTAATTGAAAGCACTCACAAAAGGCACAACAGTGTGGGCTTAATGGAATGCACCTCTCCATTTAACAACTTGGATGCCATTAAGCTAATCGGCACTTTGTTTTATGACAGAGGGCAGGTATAATCAGTATTAGCATGCGTGTTAATTGTGTCAGAGAACAGTTTTGGCAAACAGTGAATGGATACATCATTGTGTGCTCGTAGTTAATTGATGGATTTGAGGTGGAGGTTATTGTTGCTCAGTTCTGAGGAGCTACGCTAACCAAATTGGCTGGCAGAGAGCTGGGCACGGTTCCAGACGTGCAGACAACAGGCCAATTGACTCCAACCACAGGTGAAGCTGGCTTGGGGCACCGAGCAAGGCTGGACACCTCAAATGTGCCATTCATGAGCCACAAAAAGACCTCAGCATCACTCCGTTGCACAGGGAGCCTTGCCGTCTTCCTCCTTTTCACTCCTCCACCCCCTCTTTTCCTTGTAAAGCCCATCTGAGCGGGAGAAAAGGAAGGCAGGGGGAAGAGGGGAAGGACAGCACCGTTACAAACAGAAAGCAAGTTGTTTACGATGAAAGCAGAAGGAGATGCAGAGGAGGAAGACCCTTTCTTTTCTCCCCAGCCGCTCTTTCTCTTGTCGTTCAACAAGTGAAAGATGTGTGTGGAGGCGCTTCCCTTCCCTGTCAGTTCTCCGGTGGCGTCCGGCTGGTGCTGTGATTGAAGCTGAATGGAAGGCTGCAGACGGACAGGAAAGGGAGGGCCTCATGAAAAGAGGCAGGCGGATGGCCCTCGCACCTGCAGGGGAACAGAGTGCAGGCAGCCAGGATGAATGTGTGCGTGTGTGTGTGTGTGTGTGTGTGTGTGTGTGTGTGTGTGTGTGTGTGTGTGTGTGTGTGTGTGTGTGTGTGTGTGTGTGTGTGTGTGTGTGTGTGTGTGTGTGTGTGTGTGTGTGTGTGTGTGTGTGTGTGTGTGTGTGTGTGTGTGTGTGTGTGTGTGTGTGTGTGTGTGTGTGTGTGTGTGTGTGTGTGTGTGTGTGTGTGTGTGTGTGTGTGTGTGTGTGTGTGTGTGTGTGTGTGTGTGTGTGTGTGTGTGTGTGTGTGTGTGTGTGTGTGCGTGCCTTGTTTCTTGACTGAGGGCCTCTCTAACAATGAGGGGTAATAAACTGACTAATGAAAGAAAACAAGCCATGATGGTTTTGACTGTATTCAGGGATCTGGTTTCAGTGTCAATAGAAGAAAAAGGACACCTGCAAGGAGCCACGCATACAGAAGTCAGAAAAGAGGAGAAAGAAAGAAGCTGGTGTCTACCAGAAAGGCGCACCTCCCCCACTTTTTTTATCTTACAAGGGAAAGAAAAGTGAGCTTGATTTGGGGTTCAGCCCAGCATATCCGCCTCCCAGCTTCCAGGCTCCTTTTGATGAGGCTGGACCAGGGCAGGAGTACCGGGGGCTTCAGGGCAGGGAAGACTAGTGTCTTTATGGTGGAAGGAGTAATATCCATCTGGGCAAGGCCCTCCAATGGTGGGTCTGCACCTGGGAGCTAAATGCCTCGTCTGTGTGCAGCCGTTTCCTGCATCTGACAAACAGGAAGACACCTCAGCCAAACTCCTGGCTCAATTTATCCCACAATACAGGATGAAAAATACACCCAAAGTGACACCACTAAAATAAAAAAAAACTCCAGTGGGGATAAGGCTCATTTTTGTGTATTTTTTTAGCAATTTAAACAGTCATTCTTAATGGAGCACATATGTTCTTACTGTTTCAACTGATGTTTCAGCTGTACAAGTGTACACGTTTAAAATAAATAAGTTGGACCTCCAGGTTTTTCCAACATGTTGTGGAATTTGTGGGAAATGAAAACAACCTTTACAAAATGTAAGATTTAGTATAAATAAATACAAAACTAAAACTGAACAAATCAGACACTAATTTGGCATACTAAACAGGATATACACTGCAAATTACATTTCAAAATATTTTCAATTTTCTTAGAATTGTTTACTCCCTTTAATCTTACTGATACATTCAGTTTTTCTTAAGGAGAAAAATAAAGCTGAATTCTTCCTTTGCTGGACCACCAGGGCAGACGTTTCCATGTTCAAACACACACACACACACACACACACACACACACACACACACACACACACACACACACACACACACACACACACACAAAACAACCTCTATTGGCTCTTTAATTGAATACAAATTGGTATAATTATCAATCCACCTCACTGGATAATATAAAGACAGTTTCACAAATGAACTCAAGACACAGGCAATCTTGACTTAATGGTGTCAATTTACATCAGGTGTCTGATTGAGCTCTTTTGTGTCACTTGATGGTGTGTCGATGTGTTGTCTCTGCCTCGCCGGGAAGACTTATGGTGACAATGTCTGAAGAAGGCTCCACAAAATAGGGACGATTATTTTCTGTGTCCTCATCTGTTTTTCAACAACTGTCTCACTTGCTGTTTAAACATTGGCTAGCCTTACAGTGCCCCTGAAAACCTACTTTTAAAAACCAACATAAAATGACAAATCAGAATCTGTGCAATATAAATAAATATTTACTCGCTGAATTGACAAGGATGCAACTAAGCAAATAACCCTACAAGACAAGAGCACAAAAAGACTTCTGGTATACAAGGCTCATGACATTTGTAGAACTTAAAAAATATATGTTCAAAAAATGTGTTATGTTTACAAGTTGTTGTTTTCCCAATTCAAAACTCCAATCAAACTGCTGTTAAAAGTCAAGTCAAAAACGTTAACAAATTGAATCAGACTTTCTTAAAAAACAACTAATTAATTTAGTGTAAGTAACAATTCAACTTACACAATCCTATTATATTAAGTAACAGACATAAAAGTCCACTATAACAAGGAGGTGCACCTGCTATGGTCTTCACATACCAAACTGTCTTCTGTTTACAATGTGCAGAGTCTAATGAGAAATTAACAGTTGCCAGTGACTGATTTCTCCATGTGTCCCTGTGGGCAAACAGGTGCAGCGGCCACAATGGAAATATAACAGAGCAGGACTTTTCAGAGGGGAAAAGGCTGCTCTGCATCAAAGCAGCAACGGAGGACACACTCGTCTATTCGCCCTAACTCCTGCTCTGTGAGGCCTGTCCAAAGACATGAGAAGATTACAAGCTGTTAATAAGGTGGAACCAATCGGCTGAAGGTCTGCTTTTGTCCTTCCCAGCATGCTTTGTGAGCGCTGGCCTGGGATAGTCTGCATTTGGTGCTGATCATAGTGCGGCAGGGATAATGAAGGTGGGAGGGGTGTAAGGTTTTAGCCCTCGGGCGCTTTGTGAAAGAGAGCCTAAATGCTTCACTCTCAATAGCTGCACACGCTCAGTTGGTCGCGCTTGTTTAAATACAGATGGACATTTGCCACATTCATATTTAGGGTTGCTAAGTGCTCCTCTGACACTTTGTTGTCTTGGCATTTATCGTTGATTTGTCTTGCTTGTTATGTTGTGTCTGATGTATTCCTGCATGATGTGAATGTATTTGACAGTCCTTTATAAACACTTATTTTTCTTGATTGTCTTCTAAAGTTGTACATTGATTTCTTTGCAACAGTCAAACACAGCACTCTCCATTCGTTGCAGCCATTTCAACTTCACTCCAAAGTGATTGTGTATTGTTACAGCAGATGTTCTTCTTGAAACAACGCCACCAGGGATTTGTATGGTGGTTGCTAATAGGAAAGTGTTAGTTAACCCGTCCCCCACAAAGTATCCTTAAAACCCCCGATCCTATTTGACCGTGACAATGATGGATTCACAGACACTAAACGTCCACAGGAATCCTTGTCCAAAGTCAAACACAGAGCTTCTTCTTCTTCTCACCGGGCGATGGAGGTCAGGAGCACCCCTAGTTAAAGTCTAAATGTTGAGGGGGCGGGTTGAGATGTTTCTTTTGGGTTTTTATTGGCGGTACAAGGCCAAGGGTGGGTTTGCAGAGGTTATTGCCATCTATATGGAGGGCGGTGCAGCAACACCAAAGTCACTGTTAAAGTGAAAGCTGATAGCGGTATGATGGATGAGGATACATCCCGAAAATTGGACTTCTGAATGTGAAGCAGAAAGGGGAACAAGCGTTGAATGTGTCTTTGGCAAAAGAAAAGTGTTCCTTGATGCAGTCACTCTTTGTTTAATGCCTGGTTGGCATAAAATACTTCTTGTCTATTTTCCGACAGGCCTTTGGGACCTGGATTTGAAGGCTAGAAGCTCAATCTCTTGAATGTGTTAGATGTGAAGTCGTTGCAGTTATATGTTGAGCCTTTCTGTATGCACATCACTAGTAAATACAAAGTAATCTCACCCACATTTTTTGCTGAATTTCCCTGGTTGGGTTCGTCCCTGGATGCCTCCCTTTGGACACGTTTCACGCTCGGCCAGCCGGTGGACGCTCAAGAGGCAGAACCAGGACACGCTGCAGGGATCACATGTCCCAGCTGACCGGGGAGTGTGGAGAGAAAGACACTGCTGGAGAGGAAAGGTGTCCTGTGCTAATTTCTCTAATTTGCTACGCCGCGAATGAGTGGGTGCTAATGGTGTCGGTGGATAAATGAAAACTTTGCTCAAGGCAAACAACTTTGGGGGTTGGCGAAACACTACCAGCCACTCTTTATACCACACATTTTTTATATTAAACTACGGACTGATTTCAAGTATCTTCAACACCAAGTTAACACATCAAATGATTTCTTATATGTCTGAAATATAAAAACAAACACAGATAAGGAGAAATGTGAAACTATAAAGTGCTTAATTAAAACTCAGACGTCTGATGTAGTTTATTGTTAACATTTTCTCAATATTCAGTTTTTCATTGGAAAAGTTTGGTTTTTGAGTCAAATCCTCAAAACTTTCCTCCCACTTGTTTCATGAATGGGGTTCATCATTTTTGCATTTCAAGACATTGTTTTGATTTCACAAAATCTTGCAACGCCAGGCTGGCAGATGGATGCAGTCGATGTAAGATGATTCTTTCAGGCCTTGATGGACACATCTGTCAGCCTATACACCCTGTATCACACACACACACACACACACACACACACACAAACCCCCTTCTCCCCTTGAGACAGCCCAGATTCTCTCCTCTGTGCCTCACAACCTCCTCCTCCTCCTCCTGCAGCTCATTCACCTCCCACTGTGCTGCTGCTCCTCACAGCCTCTCAGCACTTTAAAATCCTCGCTAAGACCTGAGAGATCAGACTGAAGCAGCCTCCACTCTCCATTTCTATTCAGCCTCCGATCTGATTGAACTACAGCAGGTTTATCACAGATGTTCTTGAAAACGCATGACTGGCCTCCCACTGAGGACTGTTAACTATTAAGAGTGTGGTATAGGTCACTCACACGTTATTTTTTCTGTGGGGATTTTGAATGAATTAAATGGTTAGAAACAGACCTTATAACTTTGGTTTGCTCCCGTCCAGCTCACATGTAAATCATATGACAGCCATGTGGACTGTAGTGCTAATTTGATTTATGAAGCAGGGGACCCTGGGGAGGCAACAACTCAGAGAGCAGACATATGCTGCAGTGCAACGTGATATCAGGCCTCAGTAACTTGACAAATTGGGCTTGTAGTTATTAAAATATCTCAGGGTGGCATGGCTGCTGTGGAGGCTGAAATCATCACACTAGACCGACTTCACCTCGGCCCGGGAAAGACTGAAGAAAAAAACGAAAAAAAAACATGAGACTTAAAGTACCTTTGTGAGGATGATCTTTAGCACAGCAGTGATTTGAGTAAAAATGCTGAGTGAGCATGTTGTCGTACTTTTAAACTATAATAGAGAAGAGCAGTGGCATCATATCTTGTTTTCACCTTTGTTCTTCAAATTTAAATACTTTTGACTGGTGAGTTAAAGAGGTTTAAGTCCTCTTTAAAAGATGTGAGTACTGATCCATCCAAACAGCCATGTCCCTCAATGTAAGACTAAGAAAGGTCACAGCTTGAATTCAAACATTTTTGGCCAACTCTATAGACACCCTGTGTGTTTCCCAACATCACTTTAGTTTCCCCGAGTCCTGTCAGGTTGAGTTTCTTTGTCCAACAGTCCCAGCTGCTAGCAGCAGTCAGAGCTGGCAGGGCCACTGCCGGCGGACAGACACGAGCACGACATGGTCGACCTACCATATGGGGCGTCATTGACACGATGCACATGCATAAATTTAGCTGGTTTCCAAAATGTGAGCTTCTTTGTGAATGTGGTGTGTATAGAGAGTGGGATCATGTTGGAAAGCATATTTTGGACTATACATGATACATTGCTTTCCTTTTAAACGTAACTCTTTTTCAAGGTAAAGTGTTTTAAAGCTTATTTTAGAGGTGGAGGGATTTCATGAAAAGATAAAGTTGGATAGATGCTGATGGATTTTGCAATTTTCCAATTCATAAAAAATATATATTCATTTATCTTTCTTTTGTTGCTTACTGAACATGTGTCAACCGTTTTAGAGATTACTCGACAACATTTTGTTGGAAAAGAATCCTTACACATATGGATTTGGATGAGCCACAGTAACCAAATGGACATTTATCTGGAAATATGTGCTGAAGATAATTAAACAAAAATGAAAAGGCTTTAAACACCAACAACTATAGTCAACTCTAATGTATTAGGATGGAAATAGACACATTAGAAACCCAATAGAAGTACAGTATGTGGATGCCCTAACATTACAACTATGAGGTTTTTCCAAATGTCATTCCAAATGAGTAGTAACAGCCTCCTCTTTCAGCGTTTCTAAACTTGGAACATGGCTGCAGGGATTTGCTTCCATTAAGCCACAAGAGCCTCAGTGAGGTTGGTCACTGATCTGTGATAGAGTTTGGGACACAGTCGATGTTCCAGTTCATCCCGAAGATGAGAAGAGGGTTAAGGTCAGGGCTCAGTGCAGGCCAGTCAACCTCTGCCCCCAGAAACTGGTAAAACGACTTCTTATGGACCTGGATTTGTGCATGGAGGCATAGTCATAGTCTGAATCCTGAAGGACAGGCCCAGCAACGTGTGCAGATAAGTGGTTTGTAATCCCTTGGTCATTTCTGTCACATTGTCCCCCTCCTCAGCGGATCAACAGATTGAAGATGACAGTAATGAGAACTTATTTTGTTTCTAAATCCGATGCTTGTATGTTTCTCAGATTGTGAGGCAGGTGCACACACCGCCCCATATCGCTCTCCTGAAAAGCATTTAGGAGGCCCTCATCCTGGAGTCATTCAAAGTGCTGTCCACCCATCAGACAACTGGTCCCCACTGGCCCCCAGCACACCCCTCGGAGACCTCTGTGTTTCTGCATTGGTTGATTCATGTCCCAGTCCTGCTCTCCTCACATTCACTTTGATGTTTAATCCCATCCTGACTGTGTCCTCCTTCAGTCCGCGGAGCCGCTCGACCAGTCATGAATATCCAAAGGTCTGCTTACTTGACAGGATTATCCCTCTTTTCAAAGCCACTGGGGACGATTCTCCACAAGAAACACACTCAATGGATCTTCTGCTCACTCGCTTTGTTTCTCTCGCTTTCCTTTACTCTCACTCCCTTCTGTCTTTGTCCCCCTGGGCTTTTACTAAACACATTGATCCACCCGATCGAGGAGTTCATCTGCTGCGCTTCATAGAGTATTGAACAGACACACAAACACAAGTATTGTTAAGTTCTTAAGAAACTGGCTTGCAAAATATCCTGATGATTTTTTAAATGGAGTGACTGCACCAATGGTCAAGTTGGTAAAAAACTGAATACAAAACAAAAACTTATTGAATGAATCCAGAATTCCACCACAAAAAATTAAATCAATGACGTATCAGACCATCCAGTTTGTATAATTGACCCATTATCAGCAATTATCTCTAAACCCTTTCCAACCCAACCTGTTAATGCGAGACTAACAGTACTGCCCAGACATAAAATCAATCAGGATATGAGCCATCGTCTGTAAAAGGAAAATAATTAGATGCTGGGCACTAAAGCACCTTCACAACAGCTTGAGAAATAAAGACAACACTAGATTGCAAAGGCTAGGCCACATTCAATTTTAAATGAATTATGTTCATTTGAGGCTTTCCAAAATCCATCACAAAGCAGATCCAAATCAGGTCTATCGTAAATCAACACCAATGTGCTGTTTCTTGTAAAAGTCATGAAACAAATATGGTAAACTTATTTATCATCAAGTGAATTTCAGTGGCAGGACTGGGATAAGAATCACCCTGCAGGAAATCCGAGGCCCTCAATACAAGTGTACTCTGCAATTCTTCTCCTTTATCTTAGTAGTACTATAAACGGCTGTATTTTGGTGTCTGACTGTATTTGATTGTTTTACCAGTACCTGGAACCACCAACAAAAGTCAGGGGGAATATAAAAAGTCTATACCAAATGTCTTAGCCATGTCCAACACATGTAAACATATATCACCTAAAACCAGAAATGTCCTACTCCTGGTGATGCTTGTGGAAAAGTCAGAAGATCACCAAAGTCAGAAATTGGCCGTTAATGTCTGAGACCAAAGTAGTGGACCGACAAACTATTTTGGCAAGAGTTTGAGCGAATAAGATCAAGACCATTCATGCATTTCGTAAGCTGAAAACATCGGGGAAACTCAAATAAAAACAGCTTAATACTCAGCCAAGCTCCCACTTGTTGCCTGCCATGTCTCTTTGTGTGTGTTAGTCCATCACAGTGTGTAATGGTGGTTTAAGATGAGCAGATGAGACCGAGTTGGAGTAAACATCGATCCCATGGGAAAGAGTGACCTCTGAGGTCTCATATTCACCTTCGAGCTCCATCTATTCCCTTGTAAGTGTTAAATCCCGCCTTTGTCTCGGACCACTTCTCTGTTTGTTTATCTCCTCTCTCTTATTCTTCCTCTGATGCATCATAGACTCTGTTTCTCTTTCTGTTATTCCGCCACCTTTGATGCATCCCACCGATCTTTAATCCCTTCAGCTAACACAACACGATGCGCGGAGCTGAAAGGGTGTACATCTGTGCGGTTTTTTCACGAGGGTTTAAATCCAGTTACAGCAGTGTTCGGCTGATGCTCCCCTTCTGTCCAAAGTTATGAATATTTAAACGGTGACAGAATCAACCTCACACTCTCAGCATCAATGGATAAGTCAGCCTGCCACCAACAGTGGATAAGGAGCTGTTTATTCAAATCCAGGCACAGCGATGTGAAGCCCAGCTGCTTCTGACCACAGTGTTCAGGCTGAGCTGAAAAGATGCAACTCAGTCAGTGTCTCTTTTAACTTTAGCATGATGTTCATCTGGGTTTCTAATAGAAAGAAAAATTCATGAATATACTGTGAGATTGCAAATTATTCCAAAATGTTTCCAACGTAAGGTCTTAAATACCGTCAACACTGATATTATAAGAAGAGGAATACGTTTGAGTGGAGAAACATAAGAGTAGTATTGTTGGAGTTCAAGAGGATGGGTAAGGCCGTCAAATTGCAAGAATGACACATTAGATTGGGTTTAAAATCCATTGTCCGATGAGTGGTCAGCATTTCATTTGGTTACAGTCATAGAAAAGATCATGGTTGAATGTTATATCAATATATATTCATATGCTCTTAAGATTCATTTAGAATATTTAAAACATTACAATCTCTCCCTAACCTCCACCAAGCACTGCGAGCTCTTTGATATCCATGAAATCAGTGTTAATTCTTTAGTTGCTTTATTTGGGACGGAATCAACAAACCAAATAATTTGTTGGTGAAATCCATACAGTGTATGAATATTTGGTCACTTTGCAGATATGTTCACTAGAAACATTTCCTCTAGAATGTACTCCAGGTGACTTTATGTTTCTTTCCTTCTTGAATTTCGGCCCATTAACATTTAAGTAAAGTCATAAAACGTTAGAATGGGCAGAAGGTTTTCACTGAAATGTGTTGCCTTTGCATCAATTTTGGACGTATTGACGTTAAAATCTATGACCAGAACCACTGAAGCTCCTCAGATTGAGTTTTCTTTCATTTATATCCATCTGTCATGGAGTGCAGTTTGTTGTGTAATCATGACTTTTTGACAAGGGAATCTTTCACATTTTTTAATTCTATGTATTATACTGAGTTATACTGAGTTATTTAATGATGAACTTAAGACAAAAGAGAGCAAATCATGGGGGGAAGGGGAGTCTCATTATGTCTGCAACATGATACTTAATTATCCATGTGTATAATGTGTTTTGCACAGACAATGGTGCTCGAATGGCTTTGAAGACACTTGATGTAAAGCAGATGTTCTAAGACAGATGATATACAGCTTATGACTTTATAAGGCATCTTAATGATTGTTATTCCCATAACAGCTGTATGGATTATTGTTGTCTATATCCACCTGTATGTGCAGGTTATTGTTTGTTAATTGAAATGGGGTTGCTTTTTAGTTTTCCAGCAGTCAGAGTTAGAAAAAGTAGCAAAAAGTTAGATTTATAAATAAGAAACATGTTGTAGCTCGACTGCCATGGGGAAGCATCTTAATATGTTGACTAATACGGCTCACATGATGAAACTTTTCATTTATAGGTGGAATTGGCCATTTTACTGACACAAAAACTAGGTTTTAAGTAATGAATACATTGTTTTGGTGAATAACTGTTTGGTAGTCACCTAAAAGGCAGCATCTCAAAAAGTAAGCCACTTATTTATAGACACTTATATACTTTCTTATTTTATCGAACAGAACCTCAACTGTACTGGTAGTAAAGTATGATCAGCCAAATAACATAGTATGGATCAGTTTGACGAAGAAGTAAGAGAGGTGGTGATGATGATTACTAATAGTCATGCAAAGTACATTAAAGTGTCAAAAGGAAATACATTCTTAGATGGCCTAATATTTGTTTTTGACTTTTCTTTTTAAATCATTGTCTTCCACCTTACCTGCAAATAAACTGTATTTGTGCCGTATTGCATCAAATGACCTCTTCCTCTGAAACGTCCTACAAAACACTGAAGGACTTTGAATAATTCAATTCCAGTAATGAGACGAATAAACAAATGCGTGCATGAATATTCAGATATTTAGTTCATATCGTTCCAGCTTCAAAAGCCTTTAGAAAACATTGCAACAGCATGCACAATCTGCTACGCAGCTGCTGCCTTTCCCTAAAGTGCACCAGCCTTTACTCATCGCAGTCTTTCTGTGATCATCCTCAGTTTACACACTTATTTCGCTAAGCTGCGACTCCAAATGCAGTTATTAGAGGTCGCCCTCTTGCCATACAGGTATGAAAATGGAAAAGTAATAAATGTATCTTTTTGTTCATTGCAACACGTAACCTGCAGAATTGCTTTAACTAATCACTGTTTGGTTTGTGGTTGAAATTAAACTGTTTTCCAACCAGACTCACAACCAACCAACTGATCATCCAGCAGGACGGATGAGGAACAAGTTTGTTTCATGAAGTCATTGCATGCAATTGTTACTATTATCACAAAAGAAAAAGAGTATAATATATATATTTTAAGGAAAGAAATTCCTGTTTTTCTTAGATTAATCCGTGTTATGTGGGACTTGAAATAGGAACAATTAAGATGAACCTTTTAAGAGTCCAATATTCTCAAAAGAACAACACCCGTATTACATGTTGCTACTCCTGCATGGCTGCATTTTTAATCACTGCACATATGCTGCCAGAAGAAATATTTGTGTCAAGTACATTTTCCTTATAAAATCACAAAATAGTGCCATTTAGCTAAGAATTTTTGAATAAAGTTATTTAAATGTTATTTATGAATGGTCAGTAAAAGCTATAGAATAATGAAGGCCCTCTGTGTTCTTTAAGGTGAAAATAATCTCAACTGTCTTTTTAATAACATACAATCATTTTATATATATTTAGCATTTCAAAATTATAATCAGTATTATAATAGTCATGTAAGGATGAAATTGTGAACTTTTGTGTCTTTTTAAATCTTCAAATCTTATTAATTATCAGTTTGGTGTTGAAAGTGTGTGAAATGTTTGTGTTCAGTGTTTCTAATTGAAGGCCAGTGCTGCTTTTAAAATCTCAGTTAGAATATCCATCCTTCTGTTGTGTAAACTACTCAATGGTTAGAAGAAAAGAAAATATTATAAATGTATAACATAAAACATCAAAGAAATTTTTTCTTTTCAATTAATCGTCTTTATTTTACATTTCAAACCCCAACATAATCAGAGATCCATCTGACATTCCCGTCCAAAATAAGTAAATAAATATCATTTTAATAAAAAAATAAACAAGTGGTCATTGTTTCGGTCAGACAGAGAATGACAAACGACAAGGGAGAAAATAAGGACAGAATAATTGAATAATACGGACAGAATAAAGCAGATGCATCATGTGAGGGGGGTCTTCCCAACGCATTAACAAGCCTCTAATTATATAAGATATCTCCGACTATTTAAACAGAATAAAACATCTACATATTTACAATCTATATTTGTGGTATGACTTGTGACCTTTTCCATTTTTATCTATAGTGGATAAATAGAGAGACACACACATTCCTGGGCCATTGAAGATTTCCAAAAAAAAAGCAGAAGTTGTGTTTTAGGCGCTCTGTGAAGAAACACCTGTTACAGTTTATGTTAATAACCATAAAACACTACGTTAGTTGCAAAACCTCAAAGTCCTGATGAGGGAAATCAATGCATTGTTCTTTACTGGTTCCGTTGAGGCAACGAATTCAGCAACAAAGATAAATAAAAAGAGTAATAACAAGGGGATAGAGTCTGTAATAACCCCAAAAGTTCGTCTCCGGTTAGTTTGGAGTCACTTGGAGTCGCTGGTCAGCCTCGGCATGGGGATGGCGCTCATGCTGCTCACATGCGGAGGCGGAATTTGGCACATGCTGCACGGACAGGGCATCCCGGTGCTCACGCCCCAGTGATGGAAGCTGCTGCCCAGGGGGCCTGCACCTGGTGTGGGCGCTTTGAGGAGTCCGTGGTGGGATCTAACCGAAGCGACGGAGATACCCGGCGCGGACAGAGAGGCGGAGGAGACGGCCGGCGGGAGGAGCGGGTGGTGCACAGCCGGGTGAGAGGCGTGAGGAACCACCGGGTGTCCCGGCACGGGCCCCGCGTGTGTCATAGTCCCACAAGCTGCTGGGTGGAAGCCGCCGTGGTGTCCGCCGCTGCCGTAGATCTCGCTCACCAGCCGCTTCATCTCCTCCAGGGAGTTGCTCAGCATCAAGATGTAGTTTCTGGCGAGAAGCAGGGTGGCAATTTTGGAGAGCTTGCGCACCGAGGGTCCGTGCGCATAGGGCATGACCTCGCGCAGCCCGTCCATGGCCACGTTGAGGTCGTGCATCCTTTTCCTCTCGCGGCTGTTAATCTTGAGACGGATGGTCTGCACCTCGTTTTCTGTAAGGAGTTTTCGGTCTTTTTTGGACAGCCGAGCGAGGGTCTCCTCGTCTTCGGCGGTGAAGCTGTGGAGGCCGTGCAACTCCGACAGAGCGTCGATCTGAGAGGAGGACACTGCGCTGGAGAAGCCGTGCACTGACTTTTTCAGGGTGGCCAGGAAGATGTCGTCCTCTTCGGGAGATGAGGGTCTGCTCGTATCTGAGTCCATGGTCTAGGTGCAGAACAGTGATCTGATAACAGAAAGGTTAAGTTAATTGACTGATCACCAAAATGCTCATCTCATGCAATGTGTTATAAGATAAGCAAACTTGTTGGCGGTTACAACGACTGATATAAAAATCGGTTTGCAATTGTATTCGCTTGATTAATAAAGCCTATTTAAAAGTTCAACTGGATGTTGATTAACTGGTAGCTTTAAAAGCAAAAATATGTATCCTAAAAGCTGCAGACATTTAACATTAAAAAAAACACAGTTAACAGCTATAGCCTATACATTTCGAACTTTCTTTATACCAATGCTGCTTTACGCTTCAAATGAGGAATACGAGATCAGTGGTTTTCCATTATCTGTATAAACTGCATGTTTATTCTACTTGCTTCGGCATAAAAAAGGCAGACAGATAGAGGAATATGTAGACAAGACAACCCTAATTGTCTATCAGAAAGTGTAAAAATAAATAATTTAACACTTACCAAAAGGTTTTCCAAGCGCGATGGTGAGAAGCCTAAACGTCAAATCCACTTGTTACTCCAAATCGCATCTGACAGCCCATTTGGCACTCCTGCGTGAGACTGCGGGGTTTTATAGCGGGCTCGAGCCTCAGAGGCCGGGTCACCAGGACAACGCAGTTTCTGTCCGGGCTGCCTCCCAGCGACCAATCAGATCCGTACAGAGAGGAGGGTGAGGGGGGGGAGGATGGAGGAGGGCGACGGAGGGTCCTCCAGCCTGATGTAATTACCAACACACAGCATTAAGTGAAATCAGACACACTCCCTCCTACATATGGCCCCTTCTTGTGAAAATGCTGGCCCGCGTATGGATGGATTTTGTTATAACAACACCGATAATAAGCCATATTTCGCCTCTTATGAGTGAAAAGTAATTTGTCTGTATTATTCACTGAAACAGTAACCTAATAAAAATGTGCCTTTCAGACTTCCTTGTTATTTATTCAGAAAAATTCTAATTAATTAGTTTTTGCAGAAACGGTCTAAAAAAAATGTTAACGTTGTTTTCGCTTAATACAACATCCAATATGTATTTTAATAATATAGGCTATGAATGATTTTATTTTTCATCGAAAATTCGTTCTTCTTATTTGTTATTATTAAACCGCCTGACCTACCCGACCATAAAATCCAGTTCCCTCCTAAAATGAACAGTAATAACGGGTCGAAGCCTAATAAGCAGCGCAATATGGTTCCTGCTCGCAGATTTGGTGTAAATATGGTGTTTTCCGTTGTTACCCGCTGTCGACCAGCTGCCGTTAAAGTGCATCTTTAACGTTAATTAATGAAGTGTGCAAAATTGTTTCTAACGGTTAAGATCCGTAACATTTCAATTAGTCTGCAGTGAGCGATAGCAGTGCGGCCTGCTGCTCAGGCGGCCTCTGGCTGACATAAGGGCCCAAACCGGTGATTTGCTCTCGGACGTAACTCAAAGTGACAGCAGCATTGTCCCCAAATATGAGTTGTATTGTGCAGTCAGACGCAATCAGCACTAATTGCCTCTACAAGTTTATCTGTTTTCACAAGAATGGCCTCGGAAGATGTCTGCATTTGAATATTGATTTAAAAACAACAAAAATTGTTCGAGATTACTCTAAAAACGTGAAGTCAATAACCTTTTTCCAGACTCAACATGAATTCAAAAGGTGGATTTTTTTGTAGAATAATACAATATATGTTTTTTCCACAAATACAACTAATATCAATACATCAAACTAGGCTATATTGACATTTGGTTGATCTATACATTTGTTTATATATTTAAAAATAGATTCATGAAAATAGATTGGCCTGTCCAGAATAAAATGTAGCCTAAACGTGTTGACAATCCATCCATCCTTCTGGCGCACTGATTTAAGAGTTGGTATATCATGACCGGAACTATAAATGCAAGGGGGGGGGGGGGGACATTGGATATTTTGCTCACCTCCCAGCCAATCAGAAACGAATATATTTCCGTACGGCATGCAAACCGTCAGCCAGGTGTCTTATCAGTGTGTCAACGATTTCACAAAATCAAGTCACAGTCACACACAGTCGCACACACACACACACACACCGCCCCCACCCCCTCTTTTTTTCTCTTCGCATCGTTATATCTGCTTGTTTTTCTCTGTCCTCTGTCCGTTGCTGCGTGTGTTTACTCCGCAGCAAAGTTAAATACGATTATGGTAATGAAGGCGGTTTGAGTGGCGTTTTAAATCAGGAGGTTTGTATCTGTGCCACCACTTGCTCCATTAGACATTCCCACACTCTCACTCCTGCACCGGATTCACAATAAATCACGCAGATTACAGGCTTCCCTCTTTGGATGGGTTTACTTAGACATCTTATAATTGTCTAAATTAGCCTATATTAGCTTGTATAATTATGGACATTATCTGGGGTATAAAGTTAACTCGTGATACTTAATTATATTCATAACTAATTACTTTAAAAAATCATTTTTATACCAAAAAATTAAAGGGGGAATTTGCTCAAATTTCCTAAAGGGCGATATTTCATTTACAAATTTCAAAGCAGCTGTCAGTCAACAGTTAAGTTGAAAGTTTCCTCCCATGATTGGTTAGTGCTCTCACTTGTGCATGTAATTTTCTTGAACAAAACATTACACAAAATACAATTATTTGTACACTCCCATCAGCAGCTTGCAGTGTGGCAAGTCACTTTCGGTCAGAAATATTTCACTAACAATAAGTATTGTTTTCTTTAATAGGGAGCTAAGAATCTAAGAAAGAGAATCGCTACAAATGATAACTCAGTATATTTGTGTAGGCAAGGCTTTTTCAACAATTCAATTTTATTTAACACAAACAAACATAGGCTACTGTAAGACTGACCTTTGGAGCTGTCAACTCCATAGGATGGTTGATATGCAGCCAACTCGAATCATGCCAATTATATATGCTTTTATACCACACACAATCCACAGCAAGACCTGCTGCCATGCCCTTTAAACAACCAACCCGAAATGGTTAAAAAAGGGCAGCAATTTATAGTCTCAATACTTAGGTTATACCAGTGCTTGAATTGGGCCGGTACTCACCGGTACGCAGCACCGGACCTTCTGATTTTTACCCATGTGGTACCGGCACTTCTTACTGAGTAGCCTACTGGCAAGGTGCCGGTACTCAGTAAAATACCGGTACTCAGCCGCCGGCGGCACGTCCTGACGCATGACAACAAATATGCCTAGCGATGCGTCATAGATTCCGCCGGCGGCATCTATGACGCGCCGCAGCGATAGACGAGAGCAGAATAGACATCACATAACTTTAGCATTTCGAAGATGTTAGCGTGGCTTAATAATAGTGCGAAAAGACAGCGGTTGTTGCCGGACAAGGATTCCCTCTCTCCTTTCCTGCTGAAAGATGGTATACTCAGGGACGAGGAGTCATTTAACCAGCCGTAGGAGTCAGGCTTTACTTTCTTTTATATCCATAAAGAAAAAGTAAATCTGTTTACAGTTGTTTCATGTGGATGTTGAGAGGTATCCATATATCTCTTCATTTTGCTCTCAAAGTGCACCAGATTGATGCATCTAACTTCAATATTTAAAAACAAATCTTCCCAGGGGAGCATGCCCCGGACCCCCCTAGAGGATGTCAGGTCCACTCCCCACTTGTAAAAATAGCACTTTACCCCTGCACCCCCTCTAATCTCAGATGCACCCTGAGTCATTTTGTTTAAGAGTGAGCCTTTCTAAAATATACAGTAAAGAGACAAACCCACCAGCATTATAGGATATACTATATGACTTTGAGCCATACTTGTTTTTGGGCTGTATAAATAAATTGACTTGAAACAGTTGCTGATTTTGAGTACTAGCACCTTTTTTATTCCAATTCAAGCACTGGGTTATACAAAAAAAGGGGTGCAAGTCATACCAGTTTTACATAAAACATTGAAAAAAAAAAGAAAAAAAAACATGACATGAAAATACATCCAACAATTAACTTACATAAAAATACATACATGAAAACAAATGCAAATAAGCTTAAAAACATGAATCAAACATATATTTACCACCCTCTACATCATTATATTTGGTGTTACCCTCCCGAAACGATAAATAGGTGTTGGTTTACCTGGGGGAATGTTTTGATAGCGCACCCTGCGATTCTAGAGTTAAGTGTTTAGAAGACTGATCTGCTGTTTATATCAGTATCTTTACATGCTAACAAAATGGTTTTCCAGAAATGTATGTTTTTGGTAGCATATACCAATACATACATGTGTTGATTGACGACGTAAAGACGCTCTGCTAATGACGCGATATAATGTGTAACCTAATTTTAATTATGTCTTACAGGTGCGGGACCCGCCATTTTACAACGACAGCAGCCGTTCAGATTTCTTGTAGACAGTTCATTGTTCAATAAAGGTTTTCAAACGAAACACTTGTCTCTTTATTATACTATTAAACTGCCATTCATTTCACGTGCAACAATGTTGCAATGTCTTACTGTGAACAAGTAATATGCAGTAATCGCTAATAATTAAGCCCCACACAAACGTAACATATACTGAGATCACCATTGCCATAAACACACGTAGTTGAATGAATGACACCATGAGCCTTAATCTGCTGCTTTAACGGCCTCCACTCTTCTGCTGTCCGGCTTCCCACCATATTTTGAAACCTGGCAGCAGGGATTTGCTCCCATTCAGCCACAAGTGCATTAGAGAGGTCAACCATTGATGTTGGGTGATGAAGTCTGGCTCTCAGTCATTGTTCCAGTTCACCCCAAAGGGCTCTGAGCAGACCGGTCAAGTTCTTTCACACCAAACTGGGAGAACAATTTATTTCTGGACCTGGTTTTGTGCACAGAGGTGTGGATGTGTTAAAACATTAGAGAGCTTAATACAAACTGTTGGACTTAATAATATCATCATATGCTGGAGCATAAATGTCTGAGCTAAAGAGTGCAAATCAAATCGGAGGGGAAAACAGCCCTCAGCCAAAAGTGTGTACAGTGGTGTTTTTAACATTTCCTATTTCCCTCCAACTTTGACTCTCCTCCTCACCAACATTACCTCTTCGCTCTGTCCATCAGTCTGGGTGGCGGTAGGCCCGGTGCCGTGGTGAATACCAATAGTGAGGAGGAGCATATGTGAGCCATACTTAATCCTGCTAATCTGCCTCCAAAATAAAAAAAGAAAGGGAACAAAAAAGCAGAAAAGAGAGGAGGGTGGAAAAACACGAGAAGGTTTCTCTTTCTGTCTGGGGAGCTGACCGGCCGAGGCCAAATGAACTGAAAGACATGAATAATGTCCTGGCTCTCCCTCTCAATCCCTTTCTCTGTGAAAACTTGGAACGAAATGAAGCAAAATTCTCGCTTTTGTTGAAAACTGTAGTGAGGAACGTGAGATGCCGCCTACCACCATCACTGCTGTTACTGTTTTTGTGTGTAACGTCTCTAGTCAGATTCACATATGCAGCTCTCCTCCACAAGCCATTTACTGTACATTTAATGGCAGTTAAGCTCCAGTACTGGAAGTGCGAATTTGAATGTTCTCTGTGGTCCTTTGAGGAACTGTGGTCCTTTGAGGAACAACTCATTGTAGAATACTATACACTTTAACCAAAACATGCAAATGCAAAGTAGTTGAACAAGTAATATGTGGGGGGGGGGACACACACAAATGTATCAATGACAATATAGTTAGTGGATCACAATGAAACACTCAATGAGAAGTTTACCAGAGCAATTTAATAATTGCACCGGTATCATAAGAGGGTATCTTTTATCACAATAATCATGTGAATAAACAGTGTGAAGGTAAAAATAATTATTCTAGACTGTATAGATACATGCGCGATTGAATATTGAATCGCGCATGTTTCGGGGCTCTTGTCCTCTCCCAGGTCTTCATCAGCTGAAACAGATGATCAGTTGGATGAACTGCCCTCAAAAAACGATTTGGCTGTCATGGCATTGTGTACTTAGTTAATTGGCATCACTCAAGAACATTTCTGTATTCTTATCTTAAAATTCATAGTACGAGTCCAGTGTACAGTATGTTCATAAGTGTTTCAAGTTGGATTCAGCAAAACATTGCACCAAAGTTTCAAAAACTGCTTGTTTTAGTATAGTGAAGCATGGAACGTTTTCCAAATGAGGGAGGTAATTATCATGTATGATATGCATGTAGCCATAAGTTATTTAATATTGAACAGAACGTACAGCTAAGGCTGATGTAATGTCAACGTAAAATACATTTCAAACTGATGATGGTACTTGAAGGAACCTTAAGTAATCATCAAAGATATTACAATCCATCATGAGGATATAATGAATGTTAAAACACAATCCCTGTCAATCCATTCCAGTTATTGTTGAGACATGTCACTTAAAACCACAAATATAAGCCTCATGGTGGCACTAGAGGGAAGGTCAGAGGTCAAGTCAGTAAAGCTTTGTACTTTGGGGGACATTAATGTCTTTGCCACAACTAATGGGTATCTATCCAATAGATCTTGAAATTATTCTTTATCAATTTTGAAGAGTTGAATAGCTCAAATAAATCTTAAAACAAGAAATTAGCAGACAGTTACAGCTCTACCTAACCTGAGATGACCAGGAAAGTTCCTCCAAAGTCTCTGAATGCAAAAGTCTGTTAAACCTGTTGACTAATCTGTTACCTCTACAGGTGTGTACAGGTGCAGGTGGGGCGAAGAGAAGAGGTCACCAACGTAGTGCAGACGTCTCACATGATGAAGCATCCTAGCTCCGGAGGATCTTCAGGCCTGTGTCTCAGGGGCTGGACAGTGTTAGGTTATGCTGGCTGGGGGCTTTATCTCTACAACAGCTATTAGGAGGTAATTAAGTCCTAACACTGCAGAGCCTCCCATGGTTACTATAACATAACTGCAAATGGGAAGCTTACAAGCTCCTTTAGACGGCATGACAAATTGAATGGAACTCATTGGGCTTCGGCTATTATTCCAGCGGCCCCATCTGGCTGGGAAAAGATAAAGGGGATTTGCTGGAGGTTGTGAGGGGTTGAGCCTCCATGCTCGGTGTGTGTGTGTGTGTGTGTGTGTGTGTGTGTGTGTGTGTGTGTGTGTGTGTGTGTGTGCGTGCGTGCGTGCGTGCGTGCGTGCGTGCGTGCGTGCGTGCGTGCGTGCGTGCGTGCGTGCGTGTGTGTGTGTGTGTGTGTGTGTGTGTGTGTGTGTGTGTGTGTGTAAGGGATAAGGAATGAGAGGGGGGTCCTGGTCCAGAGTAGGGAGTGTTTTGAGGGTTCCAGGGGGATTCTTTTCCCCTTTCCTCTATGGTCTGAGCTTCAATTCAACAGGCAGCTACAGATTTGCTTTGGCCAAATGTTACAAATGTTTCGACAACCTGGTCTCTGATCCTCTGGGGTCACTCAGGAGGGCAGGGGGGTACAACGGCTTTACGCCCAGAGATTTAACAAAGCAGCATGGGGATGAATATATTCACACTTGTATTCACTCCCTGGGCCTCCAGATGCTTGTTTTAGGAAGACGGAGGACTAGACTGAGCCGCACACTGCCCAAAGCAGGCCAGCTGGCGGTTTATGTCTATTGTACGTCCAGGAGAAAACTTATGTGTACAAAAAAAGTGTCACGTTCACTGAAGTGATTCTGTCAATTGTCCAAAGGGCAAACATATGGTGACCTTATTTTGAGACTGTTAAAACTTTTCGAAAGATGTTTAGAAAGTTCTGGAAATTATCTACACTGTGACATGTCACATTTCATTCCATTGTTTCACGTTGTTTAAATATTGAGTCACAAAATAATCTCCATACCTTTTCTCTAATTAAGATTTTAAGAACGTGCAACCATTCAGCGTCGATGTCAAGGACTAATCCTGACAAGCAATCTAAATTAAAATCTGATTTGGCACATTTCTATAGATTATTTATTTAAAAACTAGGCAGTATCCAACAGAAAAGAGAACAAAACTATAGCTATGGTTACACGATATTGTTTTATTCTGACAGGTGTTTCTGTTATTTTGTGTTCACCCAATTTATATAAATTTGAGCAGAAGAGCACTCTGTATAATGCAATGTCCAAATCAAGTTTATTCAAAACCTTTATGATTTATTGGCGTACAGTTTGAATAAACTGCGTTAAACTGGCTACAAAGTGTCCACCATACTGTGATTAGTCTTGAATTTGAAAATACTAATGAGGCTCTATCCACACCTGCCTTTTCAGGTTGCTCTTAAGGTAAAAAACAATTCAAACAAATGTATCAAGTCTGGCTGTATTACAATACATGTGGCTATTTTAAGGATTTGCAACATCTTTGGACCGAGAGTAGGTTGAATAAAAAAGGTGCAGTTTATGAAGTTTGGGTTGTAGTGTCTGTGGGGGGAAAGAGGCATTTTCAAAAGTATCCACACAAAAAGTTTCCTCCCATGGAAACCTGCTGTCTTTGTGTGGTTGGACAGCCTGAACAAAAAGTAAATATATCTGTGTAATAATTTGTAGCCTCAGTCCTCCTGAAAGTCACTGATAGCCCTACAGTATCTTCAGTGCTGCATCACAATGGGTGTAAAGGAGTCTAATGATGGGGCTGTGCCAAGCTTAACAGGCTCTCATTCAGATGGCGATTGTCAGAAGGCCGGAGACAATAGGCTGAGGAACAACAATGGTGTACACAAGTAGCCCAGGCCATCCCCGTTCTGCTGCAATTAGCGTCATATGGAGGCACTGAGAGGCTGGGTTACATTCCTTTACTCTCACTAGCAGCCTCCTGATCTCATCACACACACACACACACACACACACACACACACACACACACACACACAAACACACAAGCTCATCATCCCTAACAATGGGTCTCGACTACTTTATTACCAGCCCACTGCTAACCAGCTGTCACCCCTCCAACGCACTTACATGTACACAAACATGCACTCAACCTAAAACCCTAAAAGTACGTTTTTCACACCTTTTGGGGTTCAGGGGTTTTCATCTGGAGTAGTTATAGAGAGGACTATTTTTGGATGTTTTTGTTTTTCCGTTCGTGTCTCAGCCAGGTGACCTCTTGCAGATACTGTAGGTAATATAGCAGCGTGTATTGTTGTTTGTATGGGCAAAAAATCATAAACGGTTGGCATGATATAGTGGCACTGATAGGAGATACAGTGTGTTGGTCACAGACAAACCTTCATCAGACAAAAGTCACTTTTAATCTAAATTCATCCAGAACTTAACCATAGAGTGTCCAGGTTAAATCCACTCACAAACACTCTACTTTGCTCTTTTAGGGGTGGGGGCTTGTTGCTCAGTAGGCCTGTTTGAATGGCCTAACCTGAGCAAATGTTAACGGACTTGGGGCCCAAGAGAATGGACAGGTCTCCAGAGCTGGACCACTCCGGAGAAAGGGGGGGGGGGGGGGTTTAAGGCCCACTTCCCAGCTAGAAATGTTTTGTTCTAAAAACATTCTGAGAATGTTACAGTCATTGTTCTAGGAAGGTTTTCAGCGGGAAGTTTTTGTTTGGTTTCCAGAACGTTCTTCTGAAAGGTAGGATAACGTTCTCTAAAAACATTCTTAACATGTTTTTGCTAACATTGTTAGACCATTATGCCCTATTGTTCTTAAAACATTTTCAGGTGCAAGTTAGATTTTTTATGTTGCCAGAATGTTATTATTTTAGAGAAGGATAACATGGTTTATGTTAAAAAAAAAGTATGCAAATGTTCTGTGGTAACAATTTACTAAAATATGTTTACATTATTAGAACATAAAGACATAATATTCCTGTAATTGTTCAACTCAAAATTCCTGGGTAAGTGGACTGACCACTGTGGTCATTAGGATGATTTTTATAGTTTACTTAAAGGTGACATGTCGTGCTTTTCTGGTTATTGCCCGTCCCCTTGTGTGTTATGAAGGTTGTTATGCATGTAAATGGTGTGCAGAGTCAAAACCCTCAAAGTACACCATAGCCGCGTTCACACTGCGGTACTTTTCCCACAAAGGTTCATGCGAACTTAGTTCATGATCGCGTTCACACCAAAAAGAGCCGGTACTAAAAGTAGTTCATGCAAACCTTTTTACCCCCTCGAAAGTCCCTGCTAGAGAGCAGGGACTTTCGAGCGGCTCTTTTTTGAGAAAAGAGCTATATTTCTGATTGGCTGGGCGGATTGCAAACCACGCCCCGTAAAACTCCCAAAAAGTTTTGTGAAGCCGCCATTTTATTATCCTGGCATTAGCATTATTAGCATTAGCCCAGCGCAGAAACGCAGAGAGACTAACTTATGGCAACACAAAATAAAACATGGGAGCGGTGGAGATGAGGAGGTGTCGGCGTTCTGGCGATTTACTCGGAAGGCATCAGTCGAAGCTGCTGGGACTCCCAGCAGCTTCGACTAAAGCCAGTCCCCAACTCCGGGGACTTCCGGCCGGGGACTTTGGGCGGCAGTATACGCCGTGAAGTGGTTTGCAGCCTGCCAGTAAACCCAAAGCAGAAGAAGAAGAAGTGACGTCAGCGGCTTCATTTGCCTATTCCACCCCCAGGGACTTTTTCTGGTGTGAACGAGATCTGTACTTAGTTCATGCGAACTAAAGAGTTCGCATGAACTAAGTTCGCATGAACCTTTGTGGGAAAAGTACCGCAGTGTGAACGCGGCTCATGTAGCGAGTAAAACTCTAAAACAGAAAATACTTCCCGAAAACGCCTCGTTGGAGATACGTCACTGTCCATTTGATTCTTTCGGGTACATCATGATGTCCGTGGAGCCGTTACGTCCACGCAGCCGTTACGTTAAGCCCCCACTGATTGGTCCAAATTGACCAATCCACGGACTTCCTCACACACTCAGTGCAGGCAGCTCTGCTGATTTCTCCTCCCTGGCTGCAGGCTGATAACAGACAGTTGGGATCGCGGCGAAATTCTCTCTGCAGACCAATTCTCACAGCTTTTATCAACCTTTTTCTTACTCAATATCAAGCCACACTTATTGTTTTTACTTCGGCTGTGACTTTGTGTGTGCTCAGGGTGAGTTTCGCTGTGTTTGGCTGTGTATCGCTAAACAAGGAAATCACACCTCCACGGAGCTCAGCGCGATTCACAACGTCCCGACTGGTCCCGACCAATCGGAGCACACTGGGCTCACAGGGAGGGGGGGGGGGGGGGGGCAAGAGCTGCAACGAGCCGTTTAGTGGAGAGAGTGAATACACATACTTTACAGAGATGCTGTATGCGAAACCAATGTGAGTTTGGAAAATTGCACAGTATAAATCTATTCTAGTAGACCTCAACAATGGAATTATGATCAGTGGAAATGGCCATGACATGTGACCTTTAACTATTGGAATGTGACTAATAACACATGTAAAAGGATGACTCGGAGTCAGCTGTGAAAGTAACATTTGTTTATTAGAAAAGGGGAGCTGGGAGTGGAGGTTGGTTATGGCGGCAATGGGAAACAGTTGTTCCAGGGTGGAGAGGCATGGCTGGTCTTGGGAGTGTGGAAGGCCTTGGATTCCTCCTGGGAGAGACACACAAATAAGTGTGAGGCAAAAGCAGGCAAAGTTGTCAAAGAATATGCTGGTAAAAAGGTAGAGCGGCACGCAACAATCCGTTCACGGCAACAATCCGGCAGGGAATGAGTGCAGGCTGCAGGTTTTCATAGTGTGGCTGATGAGCAGGTTGCAGGTGTGGT
The DNA here is from genome assembly GCF_902827115.2 of Pseudochaenichthys georgianus. Lineage (NCBI taxonomy): Eukaryota > Metazoa > Chordata > Actinopteri > Perciformes > Channichthyidae > Pseudochaenichthys > Pseudochaenichthys georgianus. The sequence goes on along the minus strand of NC_047523.1, from coordinate 29,420,807 downwards.
TGATTGGAGATTGCTCCCAGCCGTGTAGAGCAGACCAGCAGGCAGGTGTGGGGGGGGGCACTAACCCACTAACAGGGGTTTCAGGGACGGGCAGTGATAGTCGGTCCATTCTTCTAAATGTCTGTCTTTGGTTTTCTAAGTGTTATTCGATCCATATGACCATAGAGATATGTGCATAAACAACAAAAACACTTGGGGTATAATGTTCGAACAATGTTATCACCAAACATTTTAAGAATGTTTTTAGAGAACGTTATCCTACCTTTCAGAAGTACATTCTAGGAACCAAAATAAAACATCTTGATGAAACCATTCCTAGAACAATGAATGGTAACATTCTCAGAATGTTTTTAGAACCAACAATGTCTAGCTGGGAACTCAGGCACGCCTACGCAAGCGTGCAATATCATGAATTACGTGCTTGTTTTTTTCTAAAAACGAAAATGTGGTGACATCAGATTTCTTTTAAACATCCTTTTCAAACAAATGCAGCAAGTTTTTATTTTTTAAAGCGCACTACAAATAAATCTGACGTTGACCATGACCCTGTAAATATTTCACATCACAGGAACATTTTATAAAAAAAGAATAACCTCCTGAAAACATTATCCAAATGTTGCTTTCAAAATGTTCTTCTTTGCTCATGTGTCCCTCATGTAACATTGAGGGACCGTTTTATAAAGAACATCTTTAATGTGTTACCCAACAACGTCCAAAACACATCCTTGGAATGTTGGAGGCAAAACGTTCCACCTTTGTTAACATATCACATTAAAGGAACGTTTTATAAATAAACTTTCTGTCATCTCAGGCCTCAATAACATCCTCAAAACATCCTCTGAATGTTGCAGTTAAAACGTTATGTTTTAGTTAACCTTAAACCTTATAGGAACATTATTTGAAATTAATATTAATATTAATATTAATATTAATAAACATGCTAAAAAGGTTCTTTGAACATCAGATTAAAACGTTTCTTTAAAACCTTATTAGAACCAATAGGTAACGTTAGCCAAAGTTGTGAGAACGTTCCCCGCTAGCTGGGTTGGCAACTCGACACACTAGCTCTCCTTCAATTCTTCAGCAATTATGCTGTCATCAAGCCAGGTTTCCTTTTTGAGCACGAAGAGAGGAACACAAATAAGGGCCACGCTGGTTTAATTAAACTAATACCAATTCATGTTCCAGCAAGATGCTTGAGACGTCATTAGGAGAAGACGGACAGAAAGGGTCTGTTCTGTTCCTGTGTGTTTCTGTGCACGTGAGTGTATGCATGTATACCCATTATGTATGTGAGACATTTTTAGTATGTGTGTGTGTGTGTGTGTGTGTGTGTCCTCGTTTCCAGTCCATTGAGCTGCGGTGCTGTTGCCTGCTCTCTGCTGCCCTGGTTTTGATCCAACAGAACAGAATGTGTGGAGGGAAGGAGGGAGGCGATGGGAGAAAGCAGAAAAGAGGAGGAGGAGAAAGGGGGGGGGGTCTCCTCGGAGGGGGCTGTTTGTCACTGTGAATCGGCTCAGGGTGGTTCACATCATCTGGCCATTGATGGCCGCCCCTCCCCTGTTGTAAAACAAGCTCCTGTGGGCCTGCCTGAACACTGGAGGCATTGTGTCCCACCCTCGGAGGAAACATACCACCCAAAGTGCTGCTACCCCCATCACCGTCCGCAGCATCCCCAATGCTTCTCCTCACTGTCCATCTCCATCTTAACCTCCATGCCCCAGGACAGTCGGATGGTAACCTTAAGTTGGAGGTGAATCAGCAGCAAAAAAAAAGGAGGGAGAGTGTGATCATTGGAAAGCCGCAGGTAGAACTAATGAGGCTGGACTGAAGGATGGAGCTAGAGTCAGCAGCAAGTGGAAGAGGCTGAGGGAGTTGCAGAGAGGAAGACAGATTTGAAGGGCTGGTGTAAAGGGGGCGTTTCCCGTGGTGTCCGTAATATGGAGGCTAATGGGAAGATTGATGGATTGAGACAGCAAAACAAAACAAGGGGTGGTGATAAAATGTAGAGTGGGGGATAGAGCAAGTAGGGACCGGGCTGAATGGTGTCTTGAAGCCACAATTCTGTGGCTGTGTGAGTGTGTGTGTCACAAGGCCAGGAGAAGGAGGAACATTTACTACATTTGGGGGCAGGGAGTGGGTGTGACTCGTTCCCTAATTACCAGGGAGGTCTCGGGAGCTCTGGGTACAAGACAAGTGTGAAGGGTGTGAGAATGAGACAGGATACAAGGGGTTAGTACAGGTCAATGCTGACCACCTAGGATGCCCCTTGCAAAAGACGCGCACCCCCTTTCCATTTCAACCTTCCCTGAGTGCCCTGGCTGAATGCTATAAATAAATATCGTGTCTTCTTCTCTCAAAGTTGATAATTTACTGCCCACCCATTCCGTTGTGCCCATCTCTTCTCCATTTCTCAGCGCCGTTGCCAGGCGGTGAATGGAGCTCGTCCTTTGAGTTTGGAGGGCCAGGCCTGTGTTTTCTGGAGGGGCTGTCCTCAAAGTTTGGAGCACCCTGGAGTGGACACACACACACACACACACACACACACACACACACACATACACACACATATGCTTATATGTTGAATGCCACACATGCTCCTTTATCAGCCAACTCTAACCACATGGCAAGAATTTGAGGGATTCTCAAGAGAGGAACCTGTTGTTCAATGCAGGCAAAGAGAGCTCACCCTTTCTTTCCTAATTAAATCTTAGACTAACAGGTGCTTCAGGTTGATGATTCGTAACTCTCCCAGGCAGACATGCCAGTACAGGTGCTGTCTTTATTCTCCAGTTTTTTATGTTAATTTGCTCAAACGGATGGAACATCCTATTTTTTTTAATGTGATATGCTTCAATGTTGAATGCTCTTGAACTCTTGACTTGATCATTCAATTAGATGTTTCTCCATTTCTTTGTATATGTATTCTGTAGATGGATTCTGTCTTTTTGTGTGGATGATGTGGCAGTACCGATTCCCCAAATGTCAGCTCATCAGGAGCAAGCCTGAACAAGTTAAAATGTTTTCTAAATCATTTCAGAAATCAAACCCACAAGTGCCTTCACAATAAAAAAAATACCTCCTTAAAGGTGGGTTTCACTTCAGAAACACTTTTTGTTATATTCCATGGAATGCTCTTAACATCCCGATAGCAATGAATATATTAAGTGCTTTGACAATAAATACATAAAAAAATGTCATCTGTGGAAGCCGTAATACTGTAAAATGCACGACCAATCATTTTAGCCGGCCCGGCTAAAATAACTGGTTGGAGGAAGTGCTCTGTGAGGAAGTCTGAAGGAAGAGGCAGATTTTTTCCGGTTGTGTACTTTCAAATTCTAGCGCACTCGAGCTGTTTTCTCCATTCTTACCTACCCTACCTTTAATAATGATGTTAAAATGCCTTTTCAATAAAAAATAAACTGTCTTTTTAAAAATCAATATATGTCTTTGATGATAAGGAAATGTAAAAAGGTGGTTTTGATGAAACGTAAACCAATAAAAACAGAATGCAGAATGCCCTGATGCAGGTAAGCTATGGGAAATGTACTTAAATTAGGTGTCAGTATGACCAAATCACCTTGCATCAGAAAAGTTAACAAAGCAGAGACAAAGACCAGAGTTATGGCTGACAATATCTGATGGGCTTTAAATTATGGCACGCACAAAATTCCCTGGGTTTGCAATATGCCGCCACACCCTGATTGGCCAAGTGAGGAAATGTACCAAGCTGCTGTCAATTATTAATCAGGAGCTATCAAAGGCCAAAGTGCAACTAGTGATCTGAATGACCTCCAATCAACTACAGGGAATTAACACAATTTCATAACATCAAGTATTGTGGTTGTATTTTCGTCAAAATTATCCCTAAAAGCATAAATGCAATGTGCACAGGATGAAAGCCACAATATTACAATGCTTTGTTTAGTCAAAAGATGTTATACCACCAATAATTCATTGACGTGACTTGGTGTGTTGGTTAAGACGACGACTTTGTAATTGCAATGTCTCTGGATCATTACTGACCTTTGTTGCTTTTTCCAGTGGATGGAAGTAAGTAACTAACAAGTTATTTTTTCGTATGTAGGACCACAACCACATAGTTAGGGTAGTTGTTTTCCTTTTTTCAAGCAAATAATGTGCTTAAGGACGTCCGCAGAAACTGATCTTCTGAATTTCTGCATTGGACATTGTTGTAGCAATGTTGCTGGTGAGTGCTTTCATAGAAACTAGGCCAAAGATATAACAAATCTGACCTGAGTTTAATAAAACCTAATACCAATAAAAGGCACATCAGAAAAGATAATCTTGATATTAACCAATCATTTAACAAGTCCGTTTTAAATGGTTATTTTTTTTAAAGTTTAGACATTAAACCTTTGTTGCTGCATCTCCCACAGTGCTTAGTATTCTCCACAGGGTCCCTCCTCCACATTGTTTTCCTTCTACTTCTGCTTTCTGAAGCCATCTGCTTCCTTGGCACCCTTGCCAGCATGGCATTCACCTGGAGGACAGAACAAAGAAAATCACACAGAAAGTGTGCAACTGAGACAGATACAAGTCTTTAACTGCCAGTGCTGCCATGGTGCCGTTCACTCAGCTACTGTAACTCGACAGAGGATTGAGAGCGAAACACTGAGAAACAGAAAAAAAGCTTTATCTGCTTGTGCTGCCATGGCAGAGTCAACAGACTAAGAAATTGTTACCCTAACAGCGGGTGCAGGGAGGGCAGAGAGGGATGGGAGAAATGGAAGGGAGAGGGGGAATAAAATAGTGTCTGTATCCCCAGTAAATATCGGCAGTAAAGTGAAGAAACGGCGATGGCAGCTGCACTCTGCTGACAGAAGGGAGGCTTTTGTCTGCAGCACAGGCGGCACAGTGAACAGCATAGGGTGGCATGGTCTGGAATGTGACATTATTGTTTTGTTTTTTTAATAGAGACTGGGTCAAAATGGGGCACACTGAGGGAGCAATTCATGAAGAACATGTATTTGTGTTTATGCGTTTGCGCACACATAATGCATGGGTGGCAGTTGTAGCCGGTACTGAGCGAGCATTGTCGTTTTTTAAGCTTAAACTAACCATGCCTACAGCTAGTTTTCTAGAAGTAAAAACTGACTATGTTGTAGCTATAGTTTAACCCTTAACTTTCTACATTGCTCAACCTCTACTTATCACTTAATTACAATTGTCACAGAGCTTGTGCATCGTTAGGATAAAATTGTTAATAATAATGATATAACACTCTTTTTTTGTACTTCGATGTTTCTAATAAAGCAAGGATGGCTGTGTCACACATTAATAATAACAACCAAACAAAAGTCTTTCACAAAAGTCCCGTTAGACTGAAAAATGCTGCCTTTGTCAACACCTAAAACAGTTAAGCGACACATTTATTTGAAATGTAATGGATTCCCATCTCAAGTAAATGCAGCACATTTAAAGTGCACGGATACAAATAATGGGCATTAGCTTAACAAATGACAAACAGTCATAGATGAGTCCTGTTGATCGTTTTGGACCGTCACATGATGCAATGAACATGCTTTTACTGTACACACACACACACACACACACACACACACACACACAAACACAACTATTTACCAGGTAACAAGTCAACACCTGAATTCAATCTGGCAGCACCTGCAGTGTTCTAACAAGTGCATGTTAACTTGTTTGTGTGTGTGTGTGTGTGTGTGTGTGTGTGTGTGTGTGTGTGTGTGTGTGTGTGTGTGTGTGTGTGTGTGGTGTGTGTGTGTGTGTGTGTGTGTGTGGTGTGTGTGTGTGTGTGTGGTGTGTGTGTGTGTGTGTGTGTGTGTGTTGTGGTGTGTGTGTGTGTGTGTGTGTGTGTGTGTGTGTGTGTGTGTGTGTGTGTGTGTGTGTGTGTGTGTGTGTGTGTTGTGTGTGTGTGTGTGTGTGTGTGTGTCTGTGAGTTTAACAGGCAGGTGGTAATGAGGCACACTGTGCTGTGCTGGCTTCTATAATGAGGTGCAGGCAGTGAGGGGTAGGGCCAGTGCTACTAATGGGCCCCTATAGCCTCTAATAAGCAGTAATTATAGTGTGTGTTTACCAAGTGGCTCCAACACAGTTGAAAAGGTTACCTTCACACTAGCTACTCCACTGTTGGCCCTCCCAGCAGGGGACACTAAAGTGACAACACTGGAAACTGCTTTGTGTGTACTGTATGTATGATGAAATTAGCATGTATGCTATTTTGGGGGAGGCGGGATTATCATAGTAGGGTTTATGGTAATTTACAACCAGGTGTATCCTTTTTTTAGTATATGTGTGTTCATACGTCTTGCCTTCTGACAAGCTTCTGTAAATCAATCTGTGTGATTTCTGAACTACCTATACGAGATAGTACTTTGACCACATCAAGGCAACAATGATTGTAAGTAAGAACTCAATATTATATATTACTATACATTTTATAGATCCATTACATTTAGAGATGACTTTACTTCAGACTAAATAAGCACATTTCAAAAGGAAGTTTAAGAGATGGCAATGGAAAAGGTGAAATATACATATTTTATCAAGTGTTTTGACTGGAAAGAAAAGTGACCAAACTGGAGGAACACAAAAAGTCGATGGTGCTGGTAAAACTAAGATTAGATCAGAAGACAGTATTCACAAGCTGTTGGCCAGGGCTAACATTGGTAGAGTCTGTGTGCGTTCATTTTTGTGGAATAAACGCAGTCTGCCAAATCACCCAAGTTTGAATGAAAAATGATTATGATCATGCCATGACCTTAGCTGTCATTAATGTCACATGTGAAAAGAGAGTCCAACTTTAACAAAGTGATGACACAATGAGCCAAAATTAACGTTGAATCAGACGCCAATAAGTTGAACTGTACAGTAAGATTTTGTGAGAGTATCATGGCAGCTAATCATATCTCATATATGAAGATTTTCTCCGACACCATGATGATCATATACATTCTGATATTAGCTGATACAGCCCAAGACAGCACGCAGTGGCCATCAGTGACAGGGAAGACATTTTCTAAGAATAATTTTACGATCATTTGTTGTGATACTTTGAGACTCTGCGTCTCCCCTTTGGCTGCACTCTGACCTCTACCCAACCTCTGGCTGACCCTCTGAAGACACTCTTCATTTTGGGGAAGCCCTCTCAGTGACCTCATCAATCAGAAGCCCAGCAGCCAGGCAGCAGGTTCCCCCTCTTTCTCTGGATGCTGCTGCATTGTTTTCTTTCTGTCTCCTTCCCTACATCGATATGCCGCTCTCATTCTCTTGCTCCACTATCAACGCACCCCTCTAGCTCACTTTGATTTTGATGAGTGTCCGGCTGCCAAACCTGACGGATTACAGTGTTCCCTGCATGTTGCTGCTCAACAGATTGATATCATTGGTGGTGAGTTCCTTTATCACTGCCTTGCATTCACTTGTTCAACCCCTCACCTTCCCACAACTCCCTCCACATTGTCTTCCTCAGAGGTCTCCATGTTCTCTTCTAATCTTTGCTCTCTCCTAAATTATTGGAGAGACAGACTTATGTTACTTTTTACGTTTTTATAACAGTTACAGGTGGTTCTGTCACCGACATACTCAGTCTTTATATGTGTTCTGCAAGACAACTGCATGATCATAAATCTGGTATTACATTATTAAATTATGTTTGGTCTAGGCCCTTAATCCCAATTACAATAAATCTTCATATATATTACAAACTTTACCATAAGAGTTAAGGTTGGACATTTCCAGTTTCATCAATGCCAAAGCAAGGTCTTTCCAGTCTTGGGTGCAACAAGAATGTCTAAATGTTCTTTCATATTCTCGCTTTCTAAATTATCTGTATACAGTATTGTTATGGTTAATGCAAACCATAGTTGCACAACTGAGGAATCCAAAAAGTCTGATTTCCATGTAAAAAATGCTGGAAGTGTTGAGTAGAATTGAATCGTAATTTCTAAGAAACTGGTCTGCATAGAGCCATGACCTCAACCTCGTTCAGCACTTTTGGGATAAACTGGAACACTAAATGTGACCCGGATCTTATCACCCAACTTCATTGTTGGACCTCATTAATGTTTTTGTGGCTGAATAGCAAATCCCTACCAACATCTGTTGTAAAGCCGGAAAGCAGAAGAGTGAAGGCTGTTATAGATTCAGATTATAGCCCATCGTTTTGGAATGACTGCTATTCTGGAACACAAATAAGTGATTACTCACATTTTAAGCTTAAACTAAGGAGGATTACTGTAATTAGTCCAGAGACATGAATGTAATGTTACATTCACATGTTTATCTCTTACTTGTCTGACATGAGAAGCTGAAATGTTCACTATGACAGTAAGAAGGAGACTGCAAAACAGCTAAAGAACGTGTCGGTTCAGTCAGGATGCGTGTAAAGGAAAAGAGAATTTAGCCTGATCAGATATCAACAGTCACTCATAAACACTACACAAGCTTTTTTTGGATCTCTAATCCAACATTTGTAGCAGGGTCTTTGCTCTCTTTCAGGGTGGTATTCCTCCGACCGTTGGGCTCATCTTTGATGTGGAGATGAATGTGTTGGATAATGTTCCTCCACTATCTCAGTGGCCATTCACATGTCATGAGAACAGCAAACCAACGAAAAAACAGGGTCCCTAATCTGGTGCCCATGCTGGGACAGGGCCACAAGTTCGCCCAGCAGTGTGTGTGTGTGTGTGTGTGTGTGTGTGTGGTGTGTGTGTGTGTGTGTGTGTGTGTGTGTGTGTTGTGTGTGTGTGTGTGTGTGTGTGTGTGTGGTGTGTGTGTGTGTGTGGTGTGTGTGTGTGTGTGTGTGTGTGTGTGTTGTGTGGTGTGTGTGTGTGGTGTGTGTGTGTGTGTGTGTGTGTGTGTGGTGTGTGTGTGTGTGTGTGTGTGGTGTGTGTGTGTGTGTGTGTGTGTGTGTGTGTACCACTTTTTGGAGCCTAAACTTACAAAATCTTTACAAGAGAATATTTGTTTCTTGTTGTGATTTGTAATGGTTTTAGAAGACACTGACAAATAATTGTCTTGCCTTAGATCAGAAGACACTTCTACAGTATGTGTCACTAATTTCTGGGTGCATTATCTAATTGCATAACTGTTTTATCTCTATCTTAAATTGTATTTTATCTTTGCTACTGCAGCTTCTCAAACAACTAACTCAATAAGTGCGATACGATTGTCAATTCTGTCTGATTATGAGGCTACAATGTACAATATATTCATCTCTAAATATGTAGAAGTATAACATCTAAAAAAAGTTACTTATGTATTACGGACACACACGTATTGTGACTGTGAGTGAATGTATTTAGTTTCTTTCCACCTCAAGTGTTTGTGAACATGTCCGGCCCACAATTGCGAGAGAAGAAAAATGTAGGCTACATCTGAGTAGCGGAGTTATCACTTGGCCTATCGCTGTTTTTCCATGACAATGAAAACAAATCCAGCTTACACTCATTTCTGTTTTCTCTCAGACTCTGTATGTGTGAGAGAAAGCCTCCCTCTGTCCTCACTCTATAAAGGCTTGATCTCTGGCTCTGTTGAATATGTTAATCCATCTGGTGGTCCCCCCTGCTCTTTCTCTCTGCCCACGAGACCCCCACTGCCCCACTCTCCCTTCCCAAGTAGGCTAAAGGGGATCTGGGACACTTCGGCGGAGGCTTGGTGGGCTCGGACTTCATCCCCTGGTTGATTATGTGTGGGGAGAGAAGAGGGAGAAGGAGAGGTGCACAACATAATCCCATTGACCATCCCTGTCCCATATGGCGAACGCACTGGCCTCTCCAGTGGTACAGTCAGTGGAGTGCCTCTCCAATCAGGAACATTTCCATTAAAGCCGTCTCAGGCTCTCATGTGGGATCACTGGTGTAGAAAAGACGAGGATTGTTCACTGCTATCTGATTATAATTTAATTGTATGTGTATGATCAATCATGAATCATTAATCTCTAACACAATTGTATTGCACTACTGTGGTGAATGTACAGTAATAATAATGTTCTAAATCCAGGGGGTTTATTGGGATGCCTTTGACAACAAAAAGGATTTCAATTTGAAAGCTTATTATTTTAGATGTTGTATTGGGAAAATAGTCCGTCATCAGGTTGCACTGAAAATATGTGAATTTGCTGTTTTGCTATTTTCTGTCTTAGTCTAGTTTTAACATTTTGTTTTTGTCATTTTTAATTGATTTCTTCTTAAATTAGCTTTTTATTCTTTGTTTTCTTCCCTTAAAAAAGCACATTGTAACGTAATGTGGTCAACAAAAGTATTATACAAATAATGTTTAAATAATTATAAAAACCATTACAGAAACTGACGGATCATGAGTTCAGATTCACATAAAATGTTTGGTATTTACAACAACAAAACGTGGGAAATGGAGCTCAAAACCATGGTCAACAACTTACTCCTAAATGATGATTCTTTACTAAATGTATGACGGATATAATGAAGAGTGATATCAATGACATGCACCTGGACAGCTCTCTGGATGGAGACACTTCATGGTGGTTTTTGTACGACAAAGTGCATCCAAAAAACATGTGGTAAATTAGTATGAAGATGAATTAAAGTCATGGTTATGTTTTTAAAGAACAGAAAATGTCAAGGTGTGTACTGTATGTACAGTATGTGGATATACACACTGTGGACTAAGGGTTCTTATTCTGTCTTTGTTAATACAAAAATTTAAGATTTTGAGTATTCAGGTTTGTACCATTAAACCTTTTAAACATAACATATAATGCTTATCAATTCTTGATGTTGCAGCCCTATCAGGTTACAACAATTCTTGTTAGTGCATGTTTAACGACAGCTTTCAGCTCAACAGTGTCATTTGTGTTAAATCTTTGTATCCCCAACATCATATCAAAAACAAAAACGTGCCAGTGGGCCACCAATTTTGTGCGTGTGTGTGCGTGTGTGTGTGCGTGTGTGTGTGTGTGTGGGGGGGGGGGTATCCCGCCTTGTGTCAGCAGCAGCCTGGACGTCTGTTCAGTTCTGGTGGAGGTGTGGGAGCCCGCAGGGGCTTTTTGTCCAAGGACCACTGTTACAATCCACGTTGGGCCATTCAGCCCCAGCCATGTCAATTGGCATATGGTTGATCCACCCCCAATGGGTTCATGTAACCAGAAAATGCTGCCTTTCAGGGACCTGCATTCTCCATCAAGCGGGTGAGATTAAGATTTAATGTCGCTCTCTCCCTCCACAACAGGGGGTCAGTGGAAGTGACGGGGAGAGGGGTGCGATTAGGACACATGTAGAAGACACCCTGGGGGCAAACGAGGGAGATCGTATAGGGGATGTTGAGCAACACAACACACACATATGATGTTGGTACAACTATGTCACTTATTTGATTGTTTTTAAAACATTATCCAAACAGCTTTTCCAAGTAAAAAACGTTAGGGTCTAAGTTCATCCTTGACTTTGCAGTAAGACTCAGTTGACAAATTAATATTATAAAAAAGTAGCGGTTCTGGTGCTTTTTTAACTTTATCCACATCGTGTTTATGACCACCTGATGAATTTAAAGCCCAATATTAATTTATGTTTAGCGCTGTTTTCTGTCTCTAACAGCTCAACAGGGGATATTCCCTCTTTCTGTCTGATGTTTGCAGCAAAAAGTAAATGATGGAATACACTACCCACTGAAACCGGCAGTTATTTGTTTGTTAGTCCTGCTTAAAGGTTCATACTCTACATCAAGGAACAATGCCACTTCTTCAGCAGGGTATTCCGGAAATTACTTTTGACTTCCCAAGAGATAAGAAGCCTCACAAGAGAAATTAAAGAAGAATTGTCAAAATAGACCCAGGGAGGCAAAGATACTGAACTTAGTTCCTTGACCTAAAGAATCTCTGAATAATGCACTTCCAATAATTCAACAACAACAACCTGTACTGTATTCATGTTGTTGCACACTGGTATTCTGTAATATTTTCGTACCATATGCTCATGCTGATACATTTTTCAACAATATATTGTTTTCCAAGCCATCTTTCAAAAACAGTTGTTTGCAAGATTCAAAGTCCTTCTCACAACAAGATGAACCCTAATGGGTACAATTCATGGAGTGCCCTATTAATGGAGCTAATTGAGATATGTTTGACTGCAAACCCAAATTGGTGATATCAAACGATCAATTAAAACAATGTGTTGTTAAGCTTGGGACAAAATTAAGTTTTACTAACACACCAAAATATGCCCCTTTACTTACTCATAGGTGAAGTCAAATTCAGAGTTAATAACAAAATACTCCCAAAGTCTTTCACTCTCCATCTCTGCACTTTCTTTTTGAGTTCCCACAGTTCCATTTGACCATTTCCCACCAACAGAGATGTTATTATTAGAGCAGCTTATCACAAATGCACAAAACTTGTCACTCCCCTGTCAACCTAATTTGCCTCAAACATGGAGTACAGACACGCCCTACTCTAATTAGAACACATCTCGTACTTTCTCCCTCTGTCTCTCTGTTTCCCTTTCCTGCCTTCATTCTCTCCATCTCCTCGCCCCCCACAGTCCCTCCAACCTTTGCTTCCTGCCTTTTGATATTGTAGCCATCTCACTCATGCCACCAATTAGTGACATAATAGACCAGCGGGCTGCTGCCTGCTGACTGCTTGGACCTCAATGATCCACTGCTGCAGGCACACAGGACACATCTAAAGACAACTTCCCATCATCTGGACACATCATGAAGGCAGCGGAGATTTGAGAGAAAATCAAGAAGTTAAGGTTGAAACAAAAACAAAGGTGTGAAGAAGAAGGAATTTCCTTATTAAAAACTATAAGGGCAAACACTAAATCATATAAAAGCTATTTAAAAAGTTTGGGTAGTGAGCAGCATAGCATATACATTGGGCTGACAGCTTCTTAAGCAATGCCCAGAACTTATTGAGAACCTAGGCTGTAAAGGCCTTTAGAATTCACATCATGTTTCTGTTCACCTATAAAACCCCAATATATGTTTTAGCTCTATTTTTGATACAACACCTTCTGAGGGAAATGTCTGGATGATAACCACAACCACACAGAAAGACATACCTTATTCAACTTATTCACTAACTCAACTACAATGAATGATGATGTTTTTCACTTATTTACTTGATGTATCACGGTGCTTAACGTGATCCTAGCAAGAAAAATGTGTGTCAGTACATCCTCACACTGAAGTAAGGCCCTCTTTGTTAATGTTAACTATAATTCCCAGTTTATAATTGTGATGAAAATGGCCTGTTTCTATCCAGTTTGGTTCACATGTACGACATGTTATGTAGGTTAATGCAGGGAAACCGTTTCTTCAGACACACCTCTGACAGTGTCTGGCTACTGGCCCATCTGTAACCATGACAATTGTTATTATGTTCGTTAAACAACTAATTAGTGACTTCTCCAATGTTCTCGATGAGTTCAGCGTTTCAAAGAATTTGCTATTTTACTTTTCCTTTTTTGGCTTTTCAAATGCCATCCTTTTAGATTTGTATCTTTTGACGACTTTCTACTTTCTTTTATGCAAACTATAGCCATAACTGTTTATAACCATACATATAAGATACTTGCCATCTTAGTGACTGCCTAAATGGTTTGCATGAATATTGTTATTATATTAATATTCACATATAAACTAGTCTCAGTCTCCATTGGCAGCTAGTGTGTCATTAAAGGAGGCCATTGTTGTTGATTAATTAATGAGCATTTTTTTGTTCATGGTAAACTGGGATTAGCATATTCATAAGGGCAGACATCTTTCAGACAGCTTTGAGCGAATCTGGAGGCTCTGTTTTCACACCGTGTTCATGTTTGTGCCCATACATAACCCTGTGTGTTGACCGGACTCCTACCCCATTAACTCCCATGATCCTCCGTGTCATAGACGCAGAGATTGAAACACAAGAGAGGGAGAAGCATGACGCATATGGCCACATTTTCACACTTGAGAGAGCACGCCCCCCGGATTACAAACTAAATTGGTCCGGGTTACAAACTGATTACCATGTCGTGTTACATCTTTATTCTCATACATAATAAACAATGAGCGACTATCAAAACATGTTGCACTCAATGCCCCCCATTGCGATCCCGACCAGACTAATCTAATTGAAAGAAAAACCTAAGAAAAACCTGCAATCATACAATGTAACTCCTATAACAACGCAATGTATTCTAAAACAGTGAATGCAGCAACATATTTAACGTTTTAATTTACTTAAAAATGCATATTTACTTCTTATGCGACCCTTTAATGGACCCTTTGCAGCCTGTGTATTGAGGAAGGGTTGAAATTACATTACATTACATTACATTACATGTCACTTGTTAGATGCTTTTATCCAAAGTGACTTACATACTCAATACTGTGGGCAATCCCCACAGGAGCCATTTGGGGTGAAGTGTGTTGCCCAGGGACACAACGACATGCTGACTGCAGTGGGGTTTGAACCTGTGACCCCCTGATCCGAACACCAACGAACAACTCACTGCACCACACGCCTCCCCCAGACTTTGTATCTGTTGTCAATAATAATATTAATAATGGCAATATTTTTTGGTTTTGATTCAGAAGATTCAGATTTAGTTGCTGTAACATTTGAAAACTTGATGGAATAATAATAATAATACGTTTTATTTCGAGGCACCTTTCAGGACACCCAAGGTCGCCTTACAGTGCATTTAAAAGTTAAAACAGCTAAAACAAAAACGGAACACAATTTAATCGAACCGACAAGGCAATACAGCAGCATAAAAGCATAAAACAGGCAAGACAAGAGTGGGGAGTGACGGAGTGAGAGGGGGATCTGTGATAGCAGGTTGCATGTGTTTTAGAGTGAGTAGGCCAGTTTAAACAGGTGGGTTTTGAATGTCGTGATGGAGTCAGACTGTTTGATGTGTGGAGGCAGAGAGTTCCAGAGCCTGGGTGCGGTGCAGCTAAAAGCCCTGGCTCCCATGGTGCATCCCATGAATGCACAAGGTCATCTCATAACAATTGTATACAATATACAGTATAGGTTGTAATCCAAAATAAATAAATTGTGCAGTTTAGAAAACACATTTTACCACATTATGAAGGTGGTTTCAGAATGAGTGTCAATTTGAGCGACCTGTCAGGAATGTAAGATTGTCTATTGTATGCATCCAGTGAGTCTGCTTATTTATGTCTAACCTATCATCTTATTTCAGGGATACTTTGTTCATTCACACAAGTGTTTTATTTCCTTCTGGCTGATCAGACCACTGCTAAGATTGAATATGAGAATATATGTTTGATAAAAAATGAAGGTGAGTTTTCCCAGGTGCAACAAAGCAACTCTTTTTTACAATAAGTTATAACTTGTCACCCTGGACACCGTTTCCTGTCCTCCTCAGTAATGTGACAACACAGAAAGGAAATCTACATGGTATGCAACTAGCCACAGTTGGAAAGGGATTACTTCCCAGCCAGGATGGAAAGGAGGAACAATAACAGTGATTTTAATAACTCTGTAAACATGCACACAGTATGCCATGTCTGTATGCCTTAAGAACAAAGACTAGAACAAAGATTAGAACAAATGTTTGGCTGTACTTGAAGTTGTTATGTATCATTGATTGATTAAACATCCAAATAGGTGCATCAGTTTATGTTTCACTCAATTAAAAAATGTGCACAACTTTCATTTTGTGTGTTTTTCTCCTTTTTTTTGTAATAGTAATTAGGGCCTGACTAGTTGCTTGTCCAGTTAATGATGCAAGAACCCGGCCGCTGGCAGTCTGATGGGACAGCAAAAGGCCAAGTTTGAGTGACTTGTTTTTTTTCTGCGCCCGTCTCCTCCCCCGTCTCTCATCTTATCTAATGACCGAGCTGCATATCTGCCTTATTAGTAATGTCCATCTAACTTTCCCTGACCTGTTATTTCAATCTCTGGCCACACACAGACACACTCACTGCTTTTATACAATCATGTCACTCATACACGTGCACACAAGGACACATAGAAGGAATCGTACACACACACACACACACACACACACACACACACACACACACACGCACACGCAGATTGACACACTCCCCTACTCAGCAGCAATTTGTTGCCTGTGACATCACATTGTGTGTTAAAGCCGTACTGGCACCGGGCTGCAGCTTCGTTAACTTTCCTCTTTAATGAGCAGTTTAATTGAGCTGTCTAGCAGGCCACCTGTCGGCCCGCAGCCTCATTACCATACTAATGGACTGGGATTGTTGCTCTGACAGCTCGGGCTGCACGGCCCTAACAGGCGGACAGAGAGAGAGAGAGGCCAAGTAGAAAAAGGGGACAGAGGCCACAAGAGAGGGAACAGGAGAGGAGAAAGAGTAAATTGTGTAAAGAGGAGAATGGACTTTGGTGTTGACGACAGGACAACACTGGCAACGTCCTATATTCTCTTATTTGACCAAATGCCATAAAAAGAAAGCAAAAATGAATAGATCCTACAGCCAAATATTGTTTTTGTATCCAAATTCTCATAAATTGCACTCCTCTGGCATAAAGACCTCCGTTGTTGTCCAAAACACATTAAGACACAATCAATGAGCTTGAACATAAACTGTTTATTTGACTTAATCCATCTTGGCCATAAACAATCAGAGAACCCAATGTAGTTGAAAATGATCTCTACTATTTCCAATTGTAACTCAAATTGAGTAAGAATAAGCTGTTTTAAGTTGTATTTCTTCAGTAAAACCAAATGGACTTAAGGGCAGTTGACTTGGGATTTGTTGACAAGAACAAAAATAAAAGCTAACAAGCCATTATCCTATCGATTTCTCAATGTGTTTTTTTCATTCAGAAAATATGTTTTTTGGCTGCAACATTACATGAAAAGGAAAGATTTTAAATGTTTCAAGTCTGTCTTAAAGCAATAATCATGTGTTGCTGTAATCATTCCTCCTCTACATACTGAGAGATGCTTTTATAATGTGCTTTCACTAAGAGTGATATATTTACTTGAACACTTGTGAAAGTATACTTTAACTTTTTGATCAGCACCTACATGTTGGATGTTTATCAAAACACAGATCAGAAGTCATAAGGACCATGCACGACATACAAAGCACTTCCTGATGCACACACAGGTTTCAGAGTTTCAATGAACTTTAAGAACCCATGATAGCCTGATCAGTTCACTGCGACTCAACTACAGACCCAGTTCTCAAAAGATACCTGAGTGAAAGTAGGATCATCCTCAAGCTTTTTACACTGAAAAACCCACATCCATATCACTATCCGCAATGTTGGCTACACACAGGCACACATTTACACAGGCTGTATAAAACAGCTGAGTCAGCATTACTTAATTCATTTACAATCCATGATGTAAATCCCATCCTTGAAAGACATTGTATTCAGTCCTAATTGACAATTGCCTCTTTAATTATCATTCTGCCTATAGACAAAACACAAAACTCCAGACTTTACACTGAGCAGAGAGAGATTGAAACTCAGAGGACAAACTTGCTCTCTGTGGGTTGTGTGTTGCTCAGTGTCTTGATGTGCGCTAATGTGACAGCCCAAAGCTGGCATGAGGTGATCTCAGCACAATGGAGGAAAAGGCACCACACTGGGCCTGCTACTTTGCTCTTTTCCAGGCTCATATAGCAGAGTGAACAATCTGAGTGAAAGTCAGCTCGAACAGAAGCTGTGTCAGGCTAAGACAAACTGAGTTGTAATGTGTCCTAGGAACCCCTGCAGGTTCTGCTGAGAAACATCCACCGTTTTTGGTAAGGAGTTCTATAAACAGCATCACATTTATATCTGCTTGTAATACAGGAAGATAACCGGATGCTTTATTGGTGTTCAGTCTACCGACTAGTGTCTGACATTTCATTTGTCTCCTACATCTAATTATCCAGCTTAATTTGTTTTGATTTCTGGATTCTAGAGACTTCAGTCAGCGTGACGGCATTAAAAGATGAAGGCGACAGAAAAGCTGTTGAAAGTGAAAGAAAAAAGAGGCTAAATAGGGTGATTACAAGTGAACGATGGTCGTGGGGATGATGGACAGACTGAGAAGAAGAGAGGTGGGGGTACGGCCGTGGCAGTGAAGCAATATGCATTCAAGGATCCAGTGAATACACTCCACACAGCCACATGCTAATGACGGTCACCATTTAATGTGTCAAATTCACAATTCCCCTCCGTCCTTCCCTCTTTCTTTCTCTCTCCTACAAGGGGCTAATTGCTCTGTCTCCTTCTTTTTGATAGAGAGGCTGTTGGTCTGTATTAAAGCCCATATTGTGGCGCCCATGCCCAACCTGCAACTCCAAAATCAGGACCACAAACAGATGCAGACACAGTGCCGAACAATCACTGGACCAGCTTTCCACAAGTCTTTGGTCATGTGCACATCCTTTACATAAATAACACAATTATCGTTATGATTTCACGTTTTAGCATTTCTTAAATTATTTCGTAAAAGCCTACTGTCCCCACTGGAATGCCAACAACTAAAGGAGAATACTTTTAACATTCCTCCTGTTTGAGTTGTTAAGACCAACTAAAGTAGCAGATGGGTTGTAGAATTATCCCTGCAGGTGGGATCCATCCCTTCTAACAACTCCAAACTTTTATTGCTGGGATTATCTGTATCTGACATTAGTAGCAGACTCAGGTGTTTTGAGGATCGGGGCTGAAAATGTGTTAAAGGGCATCAGCTGTACGATAGCTGCAGCATGCAGAACGTTTTCTAGCATGTCGAGCAGCCTTTAGGGCACTGTATTGTGTCCTTTCAATTTCAACTAGGCATTCTGAATCCCTATCTGACAGTAACGGCGTTGTGGAGACTGTTTCAGTTTTGGCAACAACACCCACACTACTGAAAGAACAGCTATTGTGTGGTGTGCGTTACACAGTGTATTTATCGTGCGCCCGGATATGTTAATTGATAGTTGCAGTGTGGGAGATTTCCTTATATGGAAAGTGATAGCTGAGCAGAATTAAGGAATTGATGTATCAAACATAATTATATTCTCATCACCCGCCAGGTAAAAGTGGCTGGGCAGCGCTTTATGTAATAGTGGGAGAGATATAGTTATCATAAATCCTTGCCTGAATGACCTTAACTGATTTATTTATTCAGCATTCTCTTTCATGCATTTCAAAAGAATAGTTGGTTTGATGGTTGTCTGGGTTATATCCATGATTATGATGTCCAACTAATTACAGTATGCTTGTCTTCTGCTGTGTTTTAATAGGTGTGTATAGTCTCTCAAAGGGACAATTGGGGAAGGTAAGGAGAGAAAAAGCATTTTACACTCTTTGCTCTACTTTATAGTCACCTCAATAGGTGAAAAGGAAATGTAATTACTTTTACATATTGACCTAAATTATGTTTTCCCTGTGCAAACATTGGATAGTGGTACTGTGCCCTCTACTGACAAGCTGCCAATAGTGCAGGGAAGTGTGTGGTCCTCACGCTGCATGTCTGCTTGCCTTCTGGTCGGGTGTGAGTGCGTGTGAAACCAGGCATGTACCTCATCTCGCCTGCATGCCTTTCCCTTTCTCCAGCCTGCTCTTGACTCGATGCCGTCTCCGGGGCCTAATCCTCTGATCAGCATGCCAGGAGAGCGCCGAGGGGCGACACTGAATTAGTGAGGGACTGGTGCCTGGGGTGACGCCTCGCTCCAGCACTTTCTCATATTGTCTCATTGTTGACCAGGGGGTGGAGGTATAAGAGGACCACATCTTCCCCCAAAGCATTTGTTGCACATCCATCCTCCTAGCTGAGCGCATGAGACAGAAACAAAGTAAGGGTGACTAAGGCATACATTGAGAAAAAGTAAAAATGACATTATTACTTTTCATTCCTGGACGATAGACTGATCTTTCAAAAGACGGAATGTAATCATGAATGAAGGGTGGGGGGGACTTGAATACCACTCTCCCTGGTCAGATGTGTCAGGTTCAAGTTACTTACCAAACAAAGACCAGGGTGAATAGGGTGACTTGAGAGACCAGGGGATTGAGAGGAGTTGCTTGGCACACAAACAATTAGCACCCGTCCCTGCATAGCTTGCCGAGGCCCCAAATCCCCAAATTTGTCCAGACAAATTGACTGGACCCCAGGTCTTGTTTGTCTAGCCCCGCTGGACTGCTGGAGGGGGCTTGAAGGCAGCGGGGAATGCCCCCTCTGTAAAGCACAACTCATGGGAACAGAACAAAAATGTGTGCTGGTCAGAAAATGAGCCTTCCAAAACTATTCAAATCACATTGGTAAAACATTTATAATTAATTCTGTGCTTGATTAATCATCTGAACACTGGTTACACTGTGGTATTGCTCTGCAACCCAGAATGCAAAAAAAGACAATCATTATTTTCGATGTCCAGGATTTTTAATAAAAATGTACAGAACACTATGTGTCAGTATGTGGTAATTGGATTAAAAATAAACTAAATTAAGTTCAAAGTGTATAGTTTTTCATTTATCAATAGGCTATATAACTAGTATTTCAACTGCTTTTAACCGGTTGTTGGGACCTGCTGATGGGGTTAAAGACTGCCTCAGAGCTGTCATTTCAGTTAGTTTTAAACAGCAGAGAGGGATAATGCTTTTTTTGGAGACATGAGTTTGAAAAAGTGGACACAATTTAGATAAGCATTTTTTTCTTTACAGCTTTTCTAAAAGAATCCAATTGTTGGCTACATCTGGAAAAACTTGGTACGCAAAATAGAAACAAATATGGGTGAACCAGAGTCCAGATATTCAAGTATAGTGGAAAGGACTGCATAAGGAACAAAAAAAACTCAATGCTTCACGTGAAATGGTGCAAGATACCTTCCTAAATTAAAACTGCACCTGTCTAAATATAAATACCTCTCGAACATGTTGTTAACACATTCTCTCTTGATCTTCCATTAGAATCTCCACATCTTTGAAACCTAGAATAGTTAAAAAACATCAAGTAAGAGTGAATTACAAAAAAACAAAAGAACCGCTTTATGCTCTGTAAAAGGCAGAAGAATCATTTCACTTTACAATCTGAGTAGGATGTGGATCATAGACTGTAAATGAGGAGCCTGATATCAACTCATAATCTTTTCTTGAATGTAAATAGCCAGGATTGTCCTTCCAAGTAGATGTTGGGTTTGCTGAATCATCACATACCAATGTATCTCTCTGATTCATAAATTAAATCATAAGAACGTTTCCTGTCTACTTGACCACCTATCAACATTATCATTTACAGTAACATGGCATCTCCTAATATCATTGTTGAAAAATATAGTAGACTGAGTGAGAATGAGCATCACTGAAGAATTAGTGTTTAACAGTTAACATTGCATTGTGAGGTAATGAGTAAACAGACATTGTGACTGAAAATATACAAAATACTAATTCAGATTATAGTTCTCACTGGCAAAAGTATCAAATAAACGACATGGTTTTACATAAAGTAATTACCAGTGAGATTGGGAACAGGTCCACAGTTTGGTCCTCTTTCCTTGCCGTCTGTTGCCACGGTGATTACGCTAGAGAGGCTTGTCCAGATTAGCAAGGCTAACATCTAGCTAGCAAAACAACGGTAGTATATTAGCTAGAAAACGTACTTAAAGTAAACTGAGGTGCTATTACCTGCAGATATGGCGTCTGTTTTAGATGCTCTCTGGGAAGACAGAGACGTTAGATTCGACATAACAGCACAGTAAGTCATTTCACGGAAATGCTTGGGGGATTAAGGGTATTTCACCATTGCACATTTAGCTAACCTGTTAGCTCAGTAATTGGCTAACCTCAGGTAATGTCAGATAAAGTTAGTTACAACAATCACAAGTCACTTCATATTATGTTTTGGGGAAAACGTAGGGTATATAACATATATTACAAATGTAACAGTATGCCGTAGTTTAACGTCGTCAAAATACTTAAATTACCAAACTGTGATAGCCTGCGTTTAGCTAAAGAAAGAAAACCACAACGCCAAATCACTGAACAATCTTTCCATCCATGTTGTTCACAGGCAGATGAAAACTCGTCCAGGAGAAGTACTTATAGACTGTCTGGACTCCATAGAAGACACAAAAGGAAACAACGGAGATCGAGGTAGTTAGCTATCCTGGAGTTTAAAACGGGTCCATCTCATGTCTGCTGGTCACTTAATGTATGATGTCCATTTTTATTTTTGCAGGACGACTGTTGGTAACTAATCTGAGAATCATTTGGCATTCTCTGGCCCTGCCAAGAGTCAATTTGTGTGAGTACCTCATGTCTATCCTAGGTGTATTTATTATTTAACTCTCTCTTTACTATCAGCTGAACATGTCTGCCATCTGCTGGACAGTCATGGTATTAACAAAATAAGAAATACTTGGTTAATCCCAAATTGGAAGAAAAAATGGTGACAGCAGCATAAAAAAACAAGGCAATGCACAACATTTGTTAATTATATTAACAGTTTTGATTGTAGGGTTTAATGACTTTACTATTTATTTTCTTTTTTGCTTAAACCTAACTTAAACTAAAGATCTTGTGGATGATTCTAGAAATGTCAAAACAGAAAATGTGCTTTACTATTTGGTGAGATAAAGATGCCTTAATGTTACTATGCATATCATATAGACAATAACAACCTGCATCTTTTTCAGCTGTGGGTTACAACTCCATCATTAACATCACAACAAGAACAGCTAACTCGGTAAGTTTAACTTTGGTTTTGTATACCTTTTAATTATAATTAATTCTATCCTCACACTGTCATTAAAAGAAGAACAAATGAGATAATGATAGATAAACATGTTACTTTATTAAATGAATGCTATTTCTTTCAGAAATTGAGAGGCCAGACTGAAGCACTCTACATCTTGACAAAGTCCAACAATACGAGATTTGAGTTCATTTTCACCAATGTTGTTCCAGGAAGCCCACGCCTCTTTACTTCTGTTATTGCTGTCCACAGGTAAAACAACTCAGAGGTAGTGTTTAATTCTCATTAAATGTACTTCTTACTGAATACTTTTGTTGGTCTTTTTCTTACAGGGCCTATGAGACGTCCAAAATGTTCAGGGACCTGAAGTTGCGAGCCGCTCTCATTCAAAATAAGCAGCTCAGGCTCTTGCCCCGGGAACAAGTGTATGATAAAATTAATGGAGTTTGGAATTTATCCAGTGATCAGGTGCGAGTGCCTTAAATATTTCTTGGATTTTCTTCAATTTTGCATTTTATAGCTTGCTTACATAGATTTTCTCTGAAAACACACACGTTAAGTCTAACACTTAACAAGCACTATACTAACAGGATGAAATCAAATGTTAAATTGCATAACCCAAATGTATTTGGTGTGTGTATTGTCTATTGTCAATATTAACACACAATTTTAATGAGCAGTACAGTTCTGTGAAGTGCTTTTTTGTTGAAATACATTGTAAGGAGTCAACATCTAATAACTGAAGGTAATACTTTAAGTGTGATGTGATGACTGGAGGTCATTAGTTTTCAATATGAGTAACTGAGTCCATTTTCTTTTTTTTAGGGTAACCTTGGAACCTTCTTTATCACCAACGTTCGGATCGTGTGGCATGCCAATATGAACGAGAGCTTCAATGTCAGCATTCCTTACCTTCAGATTGTAAGTGTGAAACATTACAATAACTCTTCATATCTAGCTGACTGGTAAAATACAGTTTGATACTGTATTGAAAATGCCTTATCGATTCTAATACAAAGAAGTATAAATGTGATTTCACCCTTTTGTTGTCCAATTTAATTACAGTCTACTGAACAATTACAGTATGAGCCACCTTTAGGTATTATTTAATGCAGGTAGTTGCACTTGTAGTGTTTTTGTTCTAAAGTCATGCATCGTTATTCTTTCAGTTTGAGATTGTATATTTCATATTTTCTCCCCCTCAAGTGGTCTATCAGAATAAGAGACTCAAAGTTTGGCTTGGCTTTGGTGATAGAGAGTTCACGTCAGGTAAATATTCTTCAGTTTGAGTCACATTCGCATTACTTTTTTACATATACCTTTGATATGAGTTTGTGAGAAACCAAAATACACAAATACTCTATTGTTTTTTAGAGTGGTGGCTATGTGCTCGGGTTCAAGATTGATCCAGTGGATAAGCTTCAAGACGCACTGAAGGAAATCAACTCATTGCATAAGGTGTACTCTGCCAACCCCATATTCGGAGTGGACTTTGAAATGGAAGAAAAGGTACAAATCTGCGCTCAATATTGGTATCAATGACCCTGAGCACCTCTACAGTATAACATTCAAACATTTCAGTCTAAGCTAAACTGTGGAACCTGTAAGTCTATTTTTAAATACTGTTGTTGTGCTGAATGTTCACAGCTAATCTTTTACATCTGTATTCCCCTAATTGTTTTGAATACTCCATTGTAGCTGGCTTTTCACCAGTTCAGCTGATCTTGTTGTCATAGCGCTGTTTGTCCTAACAATGGTTTCAGCCCCAGCCGTTGGAGGAGCTCACTGTGGAGCAGCCTCCTGATGACGTGGAGATTGAGCCCGATGATCAGACTGATGCTTTTACCGTGAGTTACACTCATCTTTCCTCTGGGAGTCAATGGTTTAGTTTTCCAACTCTCAGAATAGCTGCCAGCTAATGCCCTTCAGTATAAAGAACAAACATGATTTCATGTTGCCTAGTGCTCATGTTTGGACAGAGCCATGCTCATCACCAACAATAACCTATCATCACAGACAACATGTCCCATTTCTTTTTTAATAAATGTGGGAATTGTGTGTGATTCTTGCCCACAGGCTTACTTTGCTGATGGAAATAAGGTAAAGTCTCATACCTATTTATATATATTTTTTTAAATAATGTAAATCCAAAGTATGTTATGTCCTAAATCTTTTCATTTTTTTTAAAGCAACAAGACCGTGAGCCAGTTTTCTCTGAGGATTTGGGCCTCGCCGTTGAAAAGTTGAAGGATGGTTTCACACTTCAAGGACTGTGGGAAGTCATGGGCTGAAATAATAAGAAATATTTATTTGTAGGTGAGGTTTAAAGTTGTACAGTTTGTGCATAGATACTTTTTGATAAGAAGAGAATACCAAATTCAAATGTGGGATATTTATATAACTAGATTATTAAATATAATTTAGTTTGTGTTTAAAGTTAATAAATGTATTTAAATAGATATTGGAGAGTATTTCTTTAACATTCTTATAACATAATTGTATGTTTGTACTGTATTGCACACAAAATACATTTGTATGTAGGAAGAACACAGTGATCACAGGCTAAATACATAACTGCATAAGGTGCTCAAGTATTTTACAAATCTGTAAAGAGGACAAACTGTCACCTCCTGTGGCAGCAGCTGTTCACTGACCCTGTCTTCTTGTTAGATAACTCCCCCACAAATACTGAATCACACTGAAGCAAAGGAGTCATTACTATCAGTGAGGTGTGACTCACTTCACATGTAGTCGTCTCCAAAATACATATGATTGTATTAAATACTTAAGATTATACATTAAGTGCTTGAACAAATATTCCTGCCGTTGTCTCTCTCTGAACCTTCATTTAAACCTTGAGGAATTATTCGAGGCAGGCTCTCGTTTTCAACAATGTCAAGATTACAATTAAACCAGAACCAATACACAAGGCAAGGCAAGTTTATTTATATAGCACTTTTCAACACAAGGCAATTCAAAGTGCTACACAATGAAAAGTTGACCAGAAAAATACATTTAAAACAGAAAAACACCCAACGAAAAAGTGAACTAATAATCAAGCAGACATTACATAACACATATAAAAACATTTAGGTTATTTCAAGAGTATAGTCATTTTTGGTGTTTAACTTTAATTGACCTGTATATACAATTGTCAGGTTTTAATGTGCGGTAAAGTCCTCTAAGTGTGTGTAGGACTATAGAATTCAGAATAAAAGCAGTTTTCTCAAATGTATTCTCTGCGCACAGGACTTGTGTGTGGTTTTTTTTAAAACTATATTTTCCCATATTTGATAACCAAGAAGCGGTAAAAAGATCAAACGATATTTCTGCGTGACCATACAGCAATGTTGTGACAAATGACTAGGGTGACAAGGCTCCACAGTTGTGTTTACCCTGTGACAGCTGGGTGAGCCCTCCCATTGGGCCAATCTGAATTCTTCATGTATTGGGTGGTTGGCTATATTTAGAGAGGGCACGGTTATATTGAAGTGGCCTCAGACCTGGCTGCCCATAGTTCTCTCTCTTCACCAGCTAGGATAGACTGCTGTGAACACTTCTGTCCTGAAAGAATGGATCCTCAAAGCATGAGGGAAGATCTCCGTCTGTTTCAGAGCACTCTGCTGCAGGATGGACTCAAAGAGCTTCTGAATGAGAATAAATTGATCGATTGTATCCTAAAGGTTGGGGACAGAAGCATCCCCTGCCATCAGCTCATTCTGTCAGCTTGTAGTCCTTATTTCCGGGAGCTTTACTTCTCAGAAGATGACAAGGAAACTGATAAAATGGAAGTTGTTCTGGAGAACCTTGATCCCGATGTCATGGAGGCGATTGTAAATTACATGTACTCAGCGGACATTGACATCAATGACGACAATGTGCAAGGTATTTTGGCTGCTGCGAACCGCTTCCAGATCCCCTCGGTGTTCACGGTTTGTGTGAATTATCTCCAGAAGCAGCTGTCAGAGAAAAACTGCCTTGGCATCTACAGGCTGGCACTGATGCTGAACAGCTCCAGACTGGCAATGGCATCCAGAAATCACATTGCAGACCGGTTTGAGACCTTAGCCAAAGAAGCAGATTTCTTAGAGCTCTCTCCAACTGAACTCTTTGCCATTATTGGAGCAGATGCATTGAATGTAGAAAAAGAGGAAGTAGTGTTTGAGACCCTCATGAGGTGGATCAGGAAAGACAAAGAGAATCGTGTGAAATCCTTGGAGGAGGCCTTTGATTGCGTTCGTTTCCGTTTACTCCCAGAGAAGTACTTCAAGGAGAAGGTGGAGAAGGATGAAATACTTAAGGCTGATCCTGAGATTGTTAAAAAGATCAAAGTTATAAAGGAAGCCTTTGCGGGGAAGCTGCCAGAGAAGAAGAAAAGTGAAGACGATGGGGAAGAAGAGGAGGGAAAGTTGCTTGGTTACCTGAACGATAACCGCAGAACTGGCATGTATGCCAAAGACATGGTTCTGATGATCAATGACACCGCTGCCGTGGCCTATGACCCCCAGGACAATGAATGTTCACTCGCTGCAATGTCAGAGCAGATCCCCCGAAACCACGTCAGTCTGGTGTCAAAGAAGAACAATCTGTATGTGTTGGGAGGACTGTTTGTAGATGAAGAGGACAAAGAAAAGCCATTGCAGTGCTACTTCTACAAGGTATACATCTGTTATTGACATGGCAGATGTACACATCAAAAGTTATGCCTCATTTGGTTTTTCAGAATATCTCATAATGTGCCTTTCAGTTTGACAGTCTCGCCGCTGAATGGATGGCCCTCCCGCCCATGCCCTCCCCCAGGTGTCTGTTTGCTCTGGGCGAGTGTGAAAATGTCCTCTTTGCTGTCGCAGGAAAAGATTTACAGTCCGACACGTCTCATGACACTGTTATGTGCTATGACACTGAGTAAGTCCCAACCATTTTGGATTAGCTCACTCAGTACATTTGTCTTTTTGAAAGTTCTGATGTGCATTTACTTTTGATCTGCTCTTTTTTAGAAAAATGAAGTGGAGTGAAACTAAAAAGTTGCCTTTGAATATCCACGGCCACTGTGTGGTCTCTGAGAACGGGCTGGTGTATTGTATTGGAGGAAAAACAGATGACAAGTGAGATTCCACTGTAATGCAATTGCAAAAATGAACCTAAATGAGGCAAATTATGATTTTAACATTCAGAATTTGTGTCTTACTTAAAGCAAAGCAACAAATAAAATGTTTGCATACAACCACAAGAAGTCAGAGTGGAAGGAGGTGGCTACCATGACGACACCCCGAGCCATGTTTGGGGCAGTGATCCACAAAGGGAAGATCGTTGTCGCTGGAGGAGTCAATGATGAAGGCCTCATAGCTTCTTGTGAAGCTTATGACTTTGGAACCAACAAGTATGTGCTTTTTATTGTTACAATTTTAACAAGCCCATCCAATTGATGTGCATGTCATGTATCTGGTATCATATCTATTTAGTTAAATAGTTCAATCAGGAGAGACGTGATGTATGAAATACATGTTTATTACCGGACACATAACGTGAAGGAATAATGATTGACAGTTTACAAGTAAATTAAATTATGTTTGGCGATTAGGCCCCGGTTAGCAGGATGATCATTCAGGAGGGAAAAACAGCTCCGATGAACCCCCCGGGGTCTAGACACTGGTGGTGGTGATAAGTAGTTCGGTCCGGTCTGAAGGGAGAAGGTTTTAGCTTGGCCCTGTATTAGGAGACGGGAGGCGAAGGGGTGGAGGAGGGTTGCGCGTTGACACCTGAAATGACAACTGACGGAGAGGGAAGAGCAGATTTAAAGGGGTTAGCGGGTGCGATGATTGGCTAGCCGGGGAGTAACGCCCCTGATTACGTAATGGAAGAGGAGAGAGTATTGAAGTGACGTGTAACACCAGAGGATATTGGTCTTCCTGGTTGAACTTGCGCTAAGCTACATTTAGTTATACAACCCTGAAGTTTTTGAAAGATGTGACTTAAACATGTTCAAATGAGTCATAGGAGCCCATAATTTTTTGTTGAAGAAATGCAAGTTACATATACATTAGTACATATTTCCTATTAACATATACATCATTATCAAATATTCATAAAATGTTAGTTTTTCATGTTTTTGTAAGATTTTATCACAATTAGGCAGTTAAACCAAGTGATTTGTTTCTGATCTACAGAGTGTGTAATTGAAAGTATTACAAAGAGGAGAAAGCATCCAGATTAAAAAATAAAAAGGGGAAAAGTCATAGTTTATTCTATAAACTAATATTATTTCCTCTCAGAAAATTATGCTGAGATTTTTAAGAACAATACACAAAAACGACCACACGGCGCTATCATATTAACACAGCTGAGTCCACCTTGTTGCAGGTGGTCCCCGTTCACAGAGCTGCCCCAGGAGAGGAGCTCAGTGAACCTGGTGAGCTGCGGGGAGCAGCTGTTCACCGTAGGAGGCTTCGCCATGGTGGAGAATGACAACAAAGAGTGTGCACCCAGTGAAATCATCGACATTTGGCAGTATGTGTGGATTTTGTTACATTAAATGTTAGAATATGTGGTGTCATCTTGCTCACTTTAATCTACGATGATAACTATCCTCCTACTGTATAGTGATATCTTGTTTCTGCCTCACCAGGTATGAAGAGGACAAGAAAGAGTGGAGCGGTATGATCAGAGAGATGCGTTATGCAGCTGGAGCCTCCTGTGTGTCCATGCGCCTGAATGCAGCCAGAATGCCCAAACTGTAAAAGGCACTGCAAAATATTATGTACATGCTTTTATTTACTGGCTTATTGTTGTTAATTCAATATTTAAACATATCCTGTTTGCCTGTTGTGCGTGAGCTGTTTTAATTGACATATTTCTTTAGATTTGGACCAGATTTAGTTGATTCCGATCTACTAAAACACATCAGTTGTTCAGAATATACTTCTTCTTAAAATAAATCAAATAGTTATTGTTGTATACTGGGAAAGGATTGCATAGAAATTGATTTTTTCTTCTGTTAATCTGGAAATGCTTCTATAACATTACATCAACATGGACCCTGTACATGATCAGTATTAAAGTATCTTCCACAGGCTCACATTGTCTGTCTGACATGTTGTTTTGGTTTGTTTTTACATGGACAACATCCACATTTTTAAATATTGTGGCCTAGTGCAGGTTAATACTTTTATCGTTGTTGTATGAGAAAAGTCACACAAAAAAGATAGTGATGCTTTATATTTAAAATACTTGTTTTAATACAAAAGCCAAAAATACACAATCTAGCTTCACATTAATGAGGTTAGAGGTGAAAATAAGAAGCATTTTATATATGATTAAAGGCAGTAGTGATTTCCAAACTCTGTTAAGTCTGAAGACGTTCAAAACCAAACTCAGAGCTTTGTCAAAGCGTTGAGTGTAACATTACTTTCAATGTTCAATAAATAAGGCCTTTAGGAAGAAAGCTGTCCAAATAGGTTCTTCTTTAGATATTCCTTCCATGCATTCGGTGTCGAAAGCTCCATCGAGTTCCATTCAAAGTGAGGGACCTGTTTAAAAACACAAACAACTATTGAGTGTGTGACTGACATATCACATTTTCAGTGTAAGAGATGTACCACACTTCCACATGCAATCTTATATTACGTATTCTCACCTGAACCACAAGGTATCCCAGAATTTCAAGGTGTCTTTTTTTCATCAGAGCATTCCCTCTCAAATGGTGAGAGTTCTTGCAGAAGGACTTGGAATCAAGGAAGTTCACAGCAACTCTGAGTGATAAGAGAAAGGAGGATGTCAAACATATGTAATTTCAGAGTGGTATTCTTTATCATCTTTTATATCTCCGATAAATCCCTACCGCTGAGCTCCAGGTGGCAGCACATCCCTGGTGGTATCCTCTGAGCTCGTTCCCCAGTGAACCTTTCCTCTGTCTGAGATCTGCAGAGTGCTGGGCTCGCTGTAGGGCAGCGGCTGCAAGCGCTTGTCTAGAACGCATTCAAAGTCTGAAAAGGCAAAGACATGGTCATATAACGTAAAAATAAATCTCTTTTTTGGAGCCTGGTTTGGGGAATGTCATTAAATGGAAAAGTCATGCAGTTAACAGTTATCTTAAATCTTTTGTTCATGAGTAATAAAACACTTTAATACTAAAATGACTTGCAAGCATAGAGGCTACCTATAGTATGTTTTTTTTACATTTGCAGACTTTTTGAGAATAGAAACATGTGACAAACATCATCAAATTACTGTTTATCCGATGGAAATACTCGGGTATTACTGTAGGTAATATTACTTACCTACAGTGTAAAAGTATGGAGTGACAACTGCTACTCGGACACAGTTAATGCCACCGAGAACCTCACCCAGCATATTGTGGATTTGCTGCTGCATAGGACTCGCAGTGACTGTCCCTGAAAAGAATTAACATTTTCACAGTTTAGATGCATTTGAATTCCATGCTTCGTAACCAAAAAATGTTTCCATCATTGGATACCTTGCTTTTGAAACTGCTGGCAGTAGTTCTCATGAAACCACGGCACCTGGTACTCAGGACACTCGATACACACGGCGCGGTTCAGCTCCATGAGGCGTAGTCTGGCCCGCATGGTGAGGGCATCAGATAGATCTGCAGGAAGTAGGGACAACAATTAGTCCTGAAATGGGAAGTGCTTGCATCTCAAGTTGAATTAATTTTTTTAAGCTAAAAGGGGACTTACTTTCGAGTTCGGCGTCCAGCTTTCCCAAAAACTCTATACTGAAGATTTCTCTGACTAGTGCCTCAGGAAAATAGTCTGCCAAAGCCAAAGTGTACCCCAGGAGAACTAGCATATGTGGTTCAAAGGTGCCTACAGACAGAGAAAGAAGGGTGTTAGTGCAGGCTTAGAATAAGGATAAAAAAGTCTAAATGAATCAACTTACTGATATGAGCAGTCACACACTGAATAGAGGCATCATACAACTCGTTTGCTGAATCATAATTCAGTACACTGAACGGGAGAATGGTGGCATATATTCCCCAGTGGTGAATCTGAAAAAATACAGGAAAGTATAAAAGTACTCCCAATATATTTAACTATTCCAGAGTTAACATAGGGGGATGTCCATGAAGGAACCTACCTTGTCAATGTCTTTAATGGCCACAGTGGCAATACGGTCCAACAGGGGAGGGCAGATGTGATTTATTTTGGTTAGAAAGTGGCACAACGCCGGCACATTGGTCCAGTGGATTTGGTCCATCATCCTCTTCAGTGTGACCATCGTCTCATCCAGCAGCATTTCCTCAAACCACTCTCCTGTAGTGTACTTGAGCTCTTCCAGCAGCAGGTCCAGCCGGTCGGCCTTCTGCAGCCTCTCCCGCCCGCAGCGGTTCAGGGTCTGCAGCAGACGCACACACTTGCTGGAAGTGTTGTGGCGGTAGGAGGGATCATTACGCAACCACTTGGCAACGGCAATAGAAATGGTGTTGAGGTCATTGAGTTTGCACTGGGTCACGATTGCCTCTACCCGGGAGATCACGCCATCCTCAAGGCGCTGGCAGGGCAACATGGAGAGAACACGGATCAACATGGTCACCTCGTAGGGTTGGACGCTGCGCACCATAAATCTGCAAAATAAAGTGGAAGCAGGCTGAGTTTAATTAAATCAAATAATAAAGTGACATGTCCTTCTTAGCTGAAAGAAACACTTACTTGAGCAAAATCTGTCTTAGTTTAGCGTAGAGTTCAGGGTTCTGGTATTTCAACTGGAAAAGCGCTTGGATGAACCGTGTGACCTCCACTGGCTTGTAGACATGGAGGTTCCTCTGGATCACTGATGCAATTCTGGAAAATAAATGTGTAATAATTACATTTTAAATATTGATATAAACCACATTATGATAACGATTCTTGACAAAAAACCTGTGAACAATATGAGACTATTAGAAATAAATGTGTCACAGCTCTTTAGGCAAACTATGTATAACTGTAATGGAGACCTTGTACCTCAAAATTTAGATATCTACAATTTGATGACAACTTCTTCTGCAGAGGAAAATTGAGACATGATCAGAAGCACGAGAAAAGCTAAATGGGCATGTTTCTGAGGTAAAGAATGAACATTTAACTAAAAGACTTGTCATTGCTGTACTAATATCAGTTTTACCATTTAAAGGATCTGCAGTAAGTATTGTCTTTATTGTCTTTATTAGGATCCCCATTAGCACTAGCATGAGCATTGGCTATTCTTCCTGGGGTCCTCACACACTCAAAACATACATAAACATACATACAACAAAATTAAAACAAAACAGCTCATAATTTCATATTTACAGTGAAATGAAGTGGAAACTAAAATGGTCATCCAATTATCGCCATCCTAAGGCCAAACAAAAGTAAATACAAATAAGTGTACATAATAATATTTGCATACATAGCCACAGGCACAGTTCAAATGTACTTTGTAATACTTAAATAATCTTTTAGCAACCTGTTGAAATGTACTTGAGAATTTTCCTGAATGATGTGATCCGGTAAAGAGTTCCAGCTGATCATGGCTCTGTACATGACTGTTTTCTGTCCCATATTTGATTTAGATTTGTGTAATACAAACCTTCCTTCTATTGTATGTCGTGTTTGATAGTTATGCTGTGCATATTGCGCTATAAACCTTTGTGATAATATATCTGGTGAGTGAGTCACTGTAATATTTCTGACAAAATATAATAAAATATAAGTTGACCTCTGTCTGACAGTTAACCATTTCAGTGTCTCCAGCATTTCAGTGACTCTGGTTCTGTAGGAGCACTGCAGTGCACATCGTGCTGCCTTATTTTGTGCTACTTGTAGTTTGTTTAAATCTTTTTCAGCAGCACTAGACCATATAACCAAACAATAATCAAGCTGCAACAGAACCAAAGCATCCAAAACTTGTCTACTGACATCCATAGGCAAATATTTTACAATTCTTTTTACAAGTGACACACCCCTTCCCATTTTACATACAACATTATCAATTTGTTTAGACCAAGATAATTATCGACAAGTAGATATCGGCAAATAGATTGGCTCCACTTATTAAGAGAATAAGACATAAACTCACTTGTTCAGTAAGTTAAGATTCCTGCTCTGAATATATTGTAGAGCTTCAGCTACAGCCAGAGCCTGATGTGGAGTGAGCTCATCCGCCAACAGGAGCGCAGTGTTCTCCAACCTGAAGAGACACATTGGAGAAGCATTAGACTGAAGAACTGCAGTAAAAGGTTAGATTAAACTCACTGATCTCTCCACTAATAATGACACACACCCGTCTCTGATCTCCTGACTGGCCATCGGAGCCAGAGCGACAAACAGTTTGGTAAAGGAGTGAGGATCCGTGCTCGAATCAATGAGTTCTGTTAGTCTTGGTTTGACAGCCAGATTGAAGTCACAGCTGTTGAACTGCAGACCCTGATACAGCCCCATGATCATGCAGATGTTTTCTGCATCCAGCCTGGACATGTTGATTAAGATAATCTTGTTGCACTTGTCCAGCAGGGGCCGGTAACTGTGCTTTATGTTTCGCATGAACTGCACTATTCTCCGCGGGTTGTTGAATTTAGCTGGATCCATGGTGTCCAGGAGTTCTTCTGCCCTGCTAATAAGGGCATCTCGAAGCCGGGGAGACACCAGGGGCGACATGCTGATCATCAGTGATGTCAGGATCCTGGAAAAACATGACAATGCGTTAATACAATATATAAAAAAGGTACTTATAATCCATTTAACATTTGTTACTTGACCAACCTGGCATCATCAATGGAC
Source organism: Pseudochaenichthys georgianus (assembly GCF_902827115.2). Classification (NCBI taxonomy): domain Eukaryota; kingdom Metazoa; phylum Chordata; class Actinopteri; order Perciformes; family Channichthyidae; genus Pseudochaenichthys; species Pseudochaenichthys georgianus. The sequence continues at coordinate 29,386,393 of NC_047523.1, read as the reverse complement.
GACAACCTCTGATCCACTATACTGGTGATGTGGCCCATTAGCGGACTGTTTTGAAGGTTCAGATCACTGAGACACATGGAAAACTTGGATAGGGATTCCATTGGAAGTCTGTGAATTCCAATTAATTCGTTTTAAAACCATTATACACTTCACCAAACAATTTTGACAATATCAATTTTGGTAATGTATAAAACAAAATGCTTATTTACCTTTTTATAACATTTACAATTTGCAATGTCCATAATAGTTACCTAAGAATGTAATGCAAACATACCTGTCTATTCTCAGCCATGCTTCTGAAACTAACTGCTGAACAAGAGAGTCATGGCCATCCACATTAAACCTAAAAGATGAACAATAAAAAAGTTTGTTATTATGTCTATACATTATACAATACATCAAAAACATATAAATTAAAATGATTGAGGGTATATATTCTTGTACCTGAGGAAACTGTAAAGCATGTCGACCAACGTCAAATCATCCATCAGAGCAATTTTGTTCTCTGCCAAAACCCGGAGGGTTAAGAATTGAGGATGGCACCTGATGACCATAACAGTCCTAAGCATTTGTGGCTTCTCTCTCTGAAACTGCCACAGCATCCCCACAGCTGTGCTGACATGGTTCACTGTAAGCTTGGCCTTGTTTTTACCCACCACATCCAAAACCTGGTCTTCAGCAGCGCATACCTGCAGCTGCTGCAGAACCTGGTCTCGGTTAACTGTCCCTCCATGAAGGAGTCTCCGAAGGAAGGAACTACCACACCTGAGCCTAAACATCACACTGAAGCGGGCTCAAATTAAGTATGCACTGGGACCTTCATTATACAAACCCAGTCCACACTGTGCATCTCAATGTCAAACCAACAGCCAGGCTTAGCCAGTTGATATCACAACAACACAACTACAGTCTGGAGGAGGTATATGGTGGGTGCTCTACCAGGGACCTGTGGACACTGAATACAAAACAAACACATAAAATATACACATCAAAATATCTTAAATAGTTTTGATTGTATAAAACAAATGCAAAAACACGTGCATGACAGTTAAGTAAGTTCAGTGTGACATGCTGACCTTAGGTTGAGAGCGTCTCATCTCGTAGACAGACCCATTCACAGACTGTTTTGGCTTTCCTTCAGTGAACGGCAACACCGCAGTGAACTACCCGTTGCTACGTTAACGCGATATTCACGTGGATAGAGAAAATATGTCCTAAAATTACTTACAAAGCCAAAATACACGTGTTACCTGAATTATTTGCTATATTTCTACAAATGGCAGAGATCCAAACATTACATATCTAACACAAATAGAATATGACATTAAAACCTCATTAAAACCTATTCAAAGTCAATATTAGCCAGCATGGGTGCTATAATGTTTCACTTCCGTAGCCAGTGACATAAGGAACCAAGGGTTTTTTAATACCCTGGGTGTACCTTTCAGGCAGCCACTCACGCATACCGGTGAGCTCAAAATCGCCCTCGTACAGGCAACCAGTTGTCTTAAAGACTAAGGTGGTTTTCCAGCGTTAAAACATTGCTTACAAGTGCGTTGTGTCTGTATCACTTACATGCGAATAAAAAAATTAACGTTTAAAAATATGTAAATGTTACATTCCCAATTTTCCCTGGAAAGGGTGGCTAACTTTTAACGCCATGCATTTAAAGGGAGACGGAAGGGGTCTTTTGTATATTTTTTATGAAAGGTTAAATCGTTTGGTGTCATTCCACTCCTTGCTTACTGTGTGGAAATGACCAACATGATCGATGTGGATAAAAAGCTTGTCAGAAACATGTACCTGACAGACGAGTTGCAGGGAATGCATTACCCCTGTTTCTCAGATACGTGACCGTCTGCGTTGACTGGCGCACGCTTCTTGAAATACATTGACGTCCCTGCCGCGCCATCTTTAGAAAACAGTGAGTCCAACACTGAATGAAACTTAATTTTCGTCGTCTGTGAAAGCTGTTCGCTGTATGGAGTGATATCCTTGTGTTTCCAGGTGATGTGTGTTTGCATTGACCACGTCTTAGCGACATGTGTGCAGTTAATATGTCGAAATGTAATAGGAATCCCTGTAACATCTGGTGGATGCTAGGTAAAGTTGCTAATGCTAACACTAGGCCTACGGCTGACGGTGTTTGGAACTATAACGATAGAGTCCAGATTGGCGAGTGTGTGAACATGTTTGATTGATAAACACGAAAAGGGGTTTCTTTAAATGCGGATCCACGGGTCAAGTGATACTTCAATATCGTTGCTAGTTAGCTAGCTGATTATGAAACAAACGAGAAATAGCTAGCCTCGTTCTTGTTATATATTCGAGCAGTCAAATCAGCGATAACTGTCGGTAAGGTTTATGTTTATTTTATATCCTTCAGGAAAAAACCTAATGTTTGTCTTTGCACCAAATGTTCTTATTAGTATTACAAGTTCAGCTGGTCAGACCTTATAGGTACGCAGTTTTATTTTTTAGCTAATACTGACTGTTAAATGACAATTATAAGCTAAAAGTGAGTACACTGCTGGTAATAGTACTAAAAGCACAGTGTAAAAATACTCCGTTACAGGTTCAAAAGTCCTGCAGGCATGTTGTGTAAGATAAAAAACATCGCCATCAATATATACCCAAGTAATCGGAAGTGAAAGTACTCAAAATGCAGTAAAGCCTAATTCAGAAGTCTTTATAATAATCATATATTATTGCTGCATATGCGCGCATCACTTCATTGTTGTAACTGGTAAAGCTATTTTACATAATATACTGCTGGGAATTGTAATCTTTAATAATGCAAAACCTTTTGTACTAGGCATTAACAAGCTGGATGCGAACTGCGAAGTAACCAGTAACTAAAGATCTCTATATACTGATGTAAGGATCACTCGTGTTGCTAGATAGCTCAGTGGTTAGAGCTGGCGACCCGTGTGCACATTTCATTTCCTTGTAAGCCAGTTCGAATCCCGAGTCGGCTGTCTCCCCCTGGCCTATTAAATCGCACTGCCAAGTGACTGGGCTTCCTCTATCATGGTCTTCCAATCTCATTCCAGTGCCAGATCGACCTCAGTTTGCAGAAGGGATGTGCTAGACTACTGGCTCCCCCCTTTCGAAGACCGAGTACAAATCTTATTTTATAACTACAGTATTACTCTAATTATTAATCCTCATAATTGAATTCTTTTGTCCAGAGGTTAGCGCTACAGATATCACAATTTTCACATGAAATTGCCCGCCATTGTAATCGTCCAACTATCTTAAGTTGTATGGAAATTCCCTTTCTACTTTGTAATATTTCTATTCTAGAAACAATGACTTTTATCATTACTGTATAGGACAAAAGTGGAAGTACTAAAGTAAAGTGCATAACCTCAAAATTGTACTTAACTAAATGTACTTATTTAACCACTGATTGTCAGTTAGCTTCATGTTATCTGTGTTTCTCTTCTTCAGGTGTTTGATCAGTAAAGGTGATCATGGGGATCAAGACTCCGCGCTCTCGGGTCTTCCTTGACATCGGCATTAGTAATGTGCTCGGTAAGAATTTTCCAATTCTTAGTAATATAAACACTCAGTTTGTTGAATAACAGCTACATAATAATAGATTTTAATATAACCACCCTACAATAAATGTTACGTCCAAAAATGTTATGCTGTCAAGTTTTTGTGTGAACTGAAAAATGGTAAACTAAAAGTTGTTTCCTAATTTAACTCTGCCTTCATTGATATAAATGGATTGGACAGAAGGGTTTCAGTAGGACATCTTGTAATGATGTTGTTTTTAATATGTATTATACTGCATTAGTGTTGGGTAAATGTACCTATTGATTACTTTTAGGTCATTTCTTAACACTGTGAACAAAACTAACAATGTGGTTTTTCTCACAGTTGGCAGAGTTGTGATTGAGTTATTTTCAGACGTCTGTCCCAAAACTTGTGAAAACTTCCGATGCCTCTGCACAGGTAAACAATACATCTATCCACAAGAAGATGCCAACCTTTTACTTCATAGCAGAGTTACATATTGATTACTGATAATTGACTGTGGTTCCATTCAGGTGAAAAAGGCCTTGGAAAGGGAACCATGAAACCCCTGCACTACAAAGGATGCCTGTTCCATCGAGTCGTAAAAGACTTCATGATTCAAGGAGGAGACTTCAGCGAAGGTCAGTTAATAAAGTTAGAAGGGTGTGCATTTAGTAAATTAAGTCAAAAATATGTAAAGACTGTGAAGATATAGTTAATTATTCCAAGTTTCTCTGTTAATGGCATCACAAGGCTGTCAATTATTATCAGCTATACATGAATGTATGGCATCAGCATCCAATAATGATGCATCAACAAACTTCACATCAACCTAACCAATCTCTGACTACCAGCCATCAAATGTTTTATACCACCATAAATCTCTTTCCTGCTGTAGCCCCCCCCTCTCATGTTTTCTCTTTTCTCTAACATCATAGGAAATGGAAAAGGAGGAGAATCCATCTATGGAGGCTTTTTTGAAGGTAAAAAGCCACGGTCAGCTGTCAGTTGTTATCCAAACCGACGTTGGCTTCAAGATGGCAGTACAATCTTCTCCTTTTCCCCCAGATGAAAGCTTCGCTGTTAAACACAACAAGCAGTACCTGTTGTCCATGGCCAATAGAGGCAAAGATACAAATGGATCGCAGTTTTTCATGTGAGCACTTTATCAACACATTAAAGATTTGATGCATTATTTCCTCTTTCTCTCATAATAATTATATGTGCTCTTTTTCTCTTGATTGGCCTGCTCTAACACTTCAGAACAACAAAACCTTCTCCACATCTGGATGGGTGAGTGCAGCTTGATTTAAATGCATTGTGCACTTTGTTTTACAAAGATCAATGTTGCTAAAGCTCACCACCACTCTATTGTTTTCTCAGTGTCCATGTGGTTTTTGGTCATGTGATTTCTGGCCAAGATGTTGTTCAAACCATGGAGAACCAGAAAACAGATCCCAATAGCCGGCCGTATGCTGACGTGAATGTTATGAACTGTGGAGAGCTCGTCCCTAAATCTAAAGGTTTGTTTGTGAAGCTTTTTAGTGGTTTTTAAATATGTTTCCAACACTTTAAATATTATTTTCCTGCAAATGTTGTCTGAGCATATACAGGTTTCTGAATGTATAAAGCCGTGCCTCTAACAGACTCTTTAATTATTGCAGCAAAGAAGGATGACAAAAATAAAGAGAGGGCGCCTTCCAGCTCCAGCAGCAGCAGCAGCTCCAGCGACTCTGAGAGCTCGTCACAATCCTCCTCGGATACAGAAGAGTCTGAGAAGGAATCTAAGAAAAAGAAAAAGAAGGCGAAAAAGCTAAAAAAGAAACAGAAGAAGAAGGAAAAGAAAAGGTAGCTTTTTTTACTGTCACATTTTCCCAGTCGAAAGTGTGATCGGTACTTGGTGTCTTGATTCTGAGCCACAATGCTTTCCTAGGTCGGAGGCTGAGAGCGCTGAAGAGAAAGAACAAGAAGAGCTGGTTACCTCCACTGTGCGTCCTGAAGATATCCCAGCCATCCCAGAGAACCGATTCCTCATGAGGAGGAGTCCCCAGGCGGTCCAGAAGACAAAAGACGAGTCTGAAAAGGATCCGCCAAGTAGAGATGAAAGACCCAGAGAGAGGTGAGTCTGCCCACAAACAGCCGTTGTGATCATAATCCAAACATAATGCCTTGCTCGGTAAATGTAATGCCTTGTTTTTCTCTTCCTAGTGCTGGCATAAGATATAATTCTCAGTCATCATATAACAGAAGACTTGCGATGACAAGATCCGGGAGGAAGATAAAAGGCAGGGGTCCACGGGTAGGTACACCGCACCAATAGGAAGAGCTCCGCTAACATGTGTTGCTCTTTTTCACAGTTCAATTCATGTGTAGCTTTTAGCTTGCGTTTCTTGCTACTGTGGCAGAACGAATATGGAGGAAAAAATACCGTAACTTCAATAACGCAGTGATGCAAAAAACATTTTATTTCCCCATCCATAAACATTTTAATGCTGTTTTCTAAAATGTCTGTATTGGCCGCACTGCCAAGTGACTGGACTTCCTCCATCATGGTCTTCCAATCTTATTCCAGTAACAGATCGACCTCAGTTTGCAGAAGGGATGAGCTAGACCCCCCTTTCGAAGACTGAGAACAAAACACATTTATAGCTACAGTTAATATAACTCTGAAACCGCTGTTTCCACTGTGGGCATTAAAGGTGTAGGTAATTCACTTCAGAAACACTTTTTGTTATATTCCATGGAATGCTCTTAAAGAGCAACTTGCAGAGTTTTTTTTACTACATGTATGCTTAACCTTGCCTGAAAATTACAATTAAAAAAAGTGAATGCAGGATTTGATATGTTTTACAAGACATAAGGGCAGGAATTCAGAGGGAAAGGAGCCGTTTTGTTTTAACGTCAAACGCGTCATATTACGTCACATGGGGAGCAACTTTCTCGGACTCCTTCTCTGCCCAATCCGCGGTAGTAGTTTGTAGTTGGTTTGAGCGGTTGTGATTTAGTGAGCTGGTATTTTTTCGGTAATTTTACATTGCATTTCACCATTTTGTAATCATGGTGAGCTGGAGTTTGTGCAACCTGCACAAACTCCAGCCTGTCAGGACATCGAGTCCACAGTTTCCCTCACAGGAAAAGGACCAGAGCTAGCTTTCGTTCCTGGGTGCGTTGTGCGAGGTGCATCCACCTCCCTGCAGCACATACTCTCCACAGCTGAAGCCTATCAAGCAAAACGTTTATCAGGAAACCGTATTACATCTCTCTCCCCCCCTTCGCTCCTCTCTCTCACCCCTCCGGTACACAGCACCGTAAGACGTAGTGTGGAGTTGCATTAGGTAACGCTGTGGTGGCTGTACTGCTCCAGCCGTCTTCTTTGTGTGTGTTTGTTTGTTTGTTTCCCCCGGTCTGTGTTGTTTGTGTGGGCGTGGTGGCTGTCACTCCTGGCTCCCGGCTCAACCTCCACTCACCTGCTGCAATCAGCTGTGCACCCTCCCGACTACACACCTGCTTTCCATTAAGCCATTTACAACAGCATATCAACGGAGGCTCCACAACCTGTCTCCGCCAGATCGTCAAGTATCAGCCGTATCTCGCGTCTCCCCTCCGGTACACAGCACCGTAAGACGTAGTGTGGAGTTGCATTAGGTAACGCGAGATACGGCTGATACTTGCGCATTAGTTTCTGTTATGGATCAGTATCAACAGTCCTGCCAGTAACGTTACTATGTTATCAATACTACTTTAGTTATAGCCTGATATGTGATAGCTAACTTTACAATGTTGCGATGTGACCGACGTTAGCTAACATTAACTGTGGCTCACGCCGATCACTCACCAAGACAGCTGTTCTGTTCTCCACTGGTTCTCCTCACACCAAAGCTCCATTTCTCGCCGATGGCCGTTATTTCTTCTAATCCTTGGCTGCTCCTGGTCTCTTGGACGCCTAGCAGGCTCATAATTACAATCATATGCATTCGAATATATATTTTCAACCTCTTCTGTGTCAAAACTAGCATTGTGATCCATGTTTATTCCTACGTTAGACCGGCCGCTCTCCCCCATGTTACGTCACACATGGGGAGGCTTTTTTTTTGCGGAAGTAAAAATGTCTTACAAAAACGACGCCAGATGACACTGTAGTGTATATTTCTGTATATTCTTTTGAAAATCTAGTGTATTCATCATTTTCCTACACATTTATTCACTGGTGTCTCTAACCTGCAAGTTGCTCTTTAACATCCCGATAGCAATGAATACATTAAATGCTTTGACAATAAATACATAAAAACATTTCATCTGTGGAAGCCGTGGCGCTGTAAAAAGCACGACCAATCATCTGAGCCGGCCAGGCTGAAATAACTGGATGGCCTGCGTTCCATCTCGTGCACAAACTTATCTCGTGCCCTCATTGGTCATGAGGAAGTCTGAAGGACGGGGGCAGATTTTCTACGGCTGCGTACTTTCTAAGTACGCACTCGAGCTGGTTTCTCCATTCTTACCTACCCCACCTTTTAAGTAGCTTGTTTATCCCATAATTTAATTGTGCTGTCAGTTTTAGCTAGTCTCATTTCTTCACAGCCAATGCGCACAAATATCCCGCTCTATATCTGTGTTTAAGTCCGTTTCTGTCTGTTTAGAAGATAAGTGGTTTGTAATTTCCCTCCTACAGCGCTATCGGACTCCATCTCGCTCAAGGTCCAGGGATGGTTCCCGCCGCAGTGAGACTCCTCCGCACTGGCGTCAGGAGATGAACCGTCAGAGGATGAGGGCGGTCCCCGGAGAGCGCTGGATAAAGGGGGACAAGTAAGAGAATCCTCACTTTGTATTATTCACGAGTACATTAAAGTGCAAGTCAGAAATATAGTAAAGATAATGGTGGTTGTGACACTTAAACTTTCAAAGCAGTGTAATTGAACAAGATGCACTATGTAAGCAAATCATAGAAATGTCCTCTGAACCCTTAAGTTATGTGTCTGATTAATGAATGTATTAGCCAAGAACGTTATTGTACGGATGTCATGTAGCTTCATGGTGTTATCAGAGGTCAGTTGTCATGTTCTTCAGGTGGTGACATTTCCTCTGGTATGTTTTCAGAGGCGACATGGTTGATGCCAAAGAAGAGGCGGCTAAAGCTCCAAGAAGAGAGGGACGGACCTCCGACACAAAGCATGAACGTGCAGCTGAGGGTAAAAAAGAGAAGAAAAGCCGTTCACACAGATCTAAAAGCAAAGAAAAGGACAATGCTGAAAAGGATGAGAAGCATAGCAAACACAAGACAAAGAAAAAAGATAAATCTCAAAGCCGCAGTAAAAGCAGAGAGAAGAGTAAGAGGTCGAAAAGCAGAGAGAAGAGTCACAAAGACAAAAGTGAGGACAGGAAAGGTCGCTCGAGGAGCAAAGACCGAAATAAGAAAGAAAAGCAGTCCGAGTCTGATCAAAGTAAAGATAGAAATAAGAGTCATGACTCTGATAAAAAGCCTAAAGAGGATGCCAAAGGTAAAAATGGCGAGAAGATTAGGACAAAGTCACAAAGCAAGGAAAGACACACTTCAAAAGATGAACATAGATCCAGTAGCAGAAACAGGGACAGGAGCACACCTGCTGTCTCAAAAGACAAAGAAGAGAAACAAGACAAAAGCAAAGAGCGGGGCCGAGAGCGTAGCAAGAGTCAGGAGAGACGGCCCAACAGCGAGCGGGAGAATAGGAAACGGGGAACATCCAGAGATAAGGAACATCGGACAAGGAGTCCAGACAGAAATAAACCCAGAGACTCCCACAGAGGCAGGCACTCGAGAAGCAAGAGTAATAACAAAAGAGACGCCAGCAAAGATCGGTCGTCTCATAGGAAGGACAAAGAGCCCGACAGACAGAGGAGGAGACGTAGCAGCAGCTCAGACAGTGACAGGGAGGAGAAGAGGAAGCGTCAGAGTCCAGGTTCCAAACGCAGAGAAGGGAAAAGTACCTCCAGAACTAAAGACGGGAGAAGCCCAGCCACTCGGAGACCAGATAGCACGAAGGGCAGAGAGCGCAACGACAGCAAGAGGAATAAATCCAGCTCTAGCTCTGACAGCGACTGAGCTCATCACATCCTACAGGGATAGAAGTAGATTTGAACTGTCTGTCCCTTGTCTTACACCCACTAAACTTGGAGTATGCAGCATCAGCTTTCCGTCTAGAGTGAAAAATGTGTCAAAGCTACATTTCAAAACTGTCTGGATATTGCTCAAACTTGCAATGGCCGACACTTGACTTGTTTTGGTCGTGTCTCTCACTAAGCGATGGTTAGCTGAAGCTGCACAGCTGGTTTAGAGGGTTAGATTAGTGACTGTGGGAGAGATGTACTGCGTTAGTGGTACGGACCAGGTGTTCTTTTAATTGTACATGACCAGAGGTTCTTTGAAAAGGCGTTTTTTAAGTTTTGGATTCATTGGTAAATTATATTTTGACTTTGCAATAGCTGAAATTTCAAACTGATTTGATTGCAACACAGATCCTTTATAATTCATCTTCCCCCTGAAGAAATGTTCTCCTGATGTTTGTTTTTAATTTAACTTGGTTGTGTTGTGGGATCAGTTCCGTCTCCAAGTTTGGCAAATGTCTCATGTTTACTCTTAAAGTTATTTTTACTAGCAACGATCGATCCGGAAAAGAACACTCATAATTCCTTGCATGCTTTTCCATGTCATAGTTAGATAACATATGTACATCCGTGAGTTTTTTGTTGTTGTTGTTTTTGTACATCCATGACCTTGAACTGTAATCCTATTTGTTAGCCAGGTTTGATATCACCCGGTTTTGTTTTTTGAATAGAAAAAAATCAATGTCATGCTGTAAGTACAACATAAAAAACATTTATATAATTTGTGTTTTGTGCAAGTTGTTTTTTAGAAGAGCCTGACTGTCGTTTAGCTCAACGTGGATTTGAATCAATTGCTTTAATATTCTGTAATAAATGCAACTAAAGGCCAATAAAATATTTAGCATCCTAAAAAACAACTATAACAAGTAATCAACAGTAATAACATAATCCTAAGTAATGTTCACTTTCAGTTGTGATTAAAGCTGGAGTGTAAATACATAAAGACAAACATGCCTCACGAGTTTGCTTGGTGCTGGTTCAGCCTATCCTCCCTCACTGAGGGGTTTTTATCTGGTGCGTCCACTTCATACTTTGAGCTGCTGCTCTGTTGCCATGGTCTCTCCCATGTTGGAATGACTTATTGCCAGAGGGGGGAGCCAAACCAACTGCTCTTGTACCTAATGAACATGAACTCCCTTCAGCAGTGTTTGATTGTCTAAAATCCCTCCAAATGTAGCTACAGTACAATGTACTAAAAGTTACACGTTATATTTTTCTATCAAAACTCAACAATGGTCTCCATGACATGAGTTGTCCGTCAGGACATGGAGGCAACGTTTCTTTAGAATACATTTGGTACAACCAGAGGTGGGAAGTAACTAAGTAAAATGTCTAGATACTTGCTTGAATATTTCCATTTTATGGTACTGTACTTCTACTTCACTACAATTCAGAGGTAAATCGTATCCTTTTACTCCACTAGGTTTATTTAATATCTTTAGTTACTTTACACATTTGGATTAATGATGTGAAACATAATCAACTTTTAAATAAGACTTTAAGTTTAGTTACACCTGGAGAAAATGTGCCTCTTATCTCTACCCTACAGAATACAAAGTCATTGATACAAGCTGCACCTTAACCAGCTTTGATAACACGATAATGCATCAATAATTATAATCGAAAAATAATTTAAGTTTATTTTGATGCCAATACTTTGTAGTTTTACTTGAGTAACATTTTGAATGTAGGACTTTTACTTCTAACATAGTATTCCTACACTCTTGTAGGCCTACTTGTACTTTTACTCAAGTACAAGTACTTCTCCCGCCTCTGGTTACAAAATGCCTGTCTTTCACGATACTGGACACCCACCTGGATTACAATCCCACAATGCAATGCGTCTTTTCTAAATTTCAAAATCGTGCGACAGTAGTGCTGAAACTGATGACTAAATATAATGGCTAATCATAAGTGGCCAATCACTACACTATTGAGTCTACTTTAGCAGTGAGAGAGGGAGGGATTTCACACAGCCTCAGTCAAAACATTTTATTGATGTTATCAAAACAATCAACTGAGTTCAAAACTTTAAACCAGAATTGCCAGCGAGGAGAGACCTATGACCATATGAACCCAAGTCTCTTCTTGGCTTGAATATGTCGTGCCTCATTAAGCCTTTTAATGTCCTGGGTGGCACCAGAGACATATTTGGGCATTTGAGCCCCAGTGTTGTCCTGAACGAGGTAGCATGAAGCAGGACCGAGTCCTCCTCCGATCCCTTGCCCTGCCGCTTTGGAGAGAGGAAACACATTTCGCTGAGCCCCAGCCGCTGCGTTGATGAGGTCGTGAGAGTATTGTTGAAACAGGTGTTCTTCTTTAGCAATGACCTCTGCGTAGTCCTCCTGAAACTCTTGCTCCTCTCTTTTCCGCTGCTGGAGCTTGACACCTTTCTTAGCCTATATTTGGAGGATGGTGTTAAACAGGGCTATGAATCATGTAATGGTGTGGAGGAGATACTTTTAACATTACCATTTCTGTAGCATTGAACTCATGTGCATGTCTTTCATCTGCTTTGATCTTCTGAGCCTTCATTTTTTGTTTCTCTTCAAATATTCTGTCGGCCTCTTTCATGGCCTGAAGTGTGCCCATCATGCTTTGTTTGGTTGTTTTGTCCTTCTGCTCCTTGTTTTCTTGCTAGGGAAACACAGTTTGTGAAACAGGTGAGAACCTTTTGTTACATGTCGGGCCGGTCCTGACATAATGTGCTGCTTTTATATTACTGCATTTAAACATGTTTTGGTAGAAACCGAAGTTACATGTATGAACCTGAAAATAAGCATAATATGTCCTTATTATTAGTATTAACTACTTTATAAAGAGCTTCATGCAACCGTAGTATTTTGCAGGTGCAATATCTGAACTTGTGTTACCATGAATTCCCTGTGTGCAGTTATTGACTCCAACATGGCCGCCTTCTTCTCATCCTCCTCTCTCTTCCTTTGTGCCAGTTTTTCATCCTGCTCAGCGACAGCCTTTGCGATCCTCTGGTCCTCGTCGTCAATTTTCTCCTGCTGAGTGACAGCCAGCTTGTTCATGGTCCACTCTCTTCGCATCTGGGCCTCACTGAAAAGCGCGTCACACGTATAATCATAATACACAAAGGATCCAACTGTAACTGCATCACTTGAGATGTGTTGCCGGGTCTTACCTGAACAATTCCTTTTCTTTTTCTTTCCGTAACTTTATAATTTTTTGTCTGGAAGAGAGGAACAGTTTTCTTTGCTCCTCTTCAGCCTCCTGCTTCTTTGCATTTGTTGCTCTGAGGTCACTGTTGGCGACGTGTTCCTGCATATACAGATTAAACATTAGGTGTCATAAATTATAAAAATACTAGATGACCTGTGCTGCTAAGGCCCTACCAGGTGACCGTGCATAAGGTTTCTCTTCAGCTTTGCTTTTCTTTCTTCTTCCATGTTTTGCTCCAAATGGTGGAGTTCTAAAAGGCTTTGGGCTTCCTCTCCGTCCTTCCTGTTCTCGATCTTTTCACGCTCTCTCACTTGCTCACGTTCCTTCATCCTAAAGAACAGGTATCATTTTCTCATGTGGCATGTGTTTGCATATCTTTGGAATGCCTATAATGTGTCTGATGTGAGACTTACTGGTTTTTCAGGTCCCTTACCACAGCCTGTCCCTCCAGCTTTTTCCGAAGTGCTTTCTCCTGCTCCTGTCTCAAAGCTTCATCAATATCGGTCTTTTCCAGATCCAGAAATTTTTTGTCAACATCTTTAGAGGCACTCTTGATCTTTTGCTTCAGTTTAATCTGCGCCTCCCTCTCCTCCAGCACCTCAGTCAGCCTGAGGGCACGCTGTGGAAGAGGTAACAATCATCAATTATCCAAAAACATCAACATTCTGTATAGCCAAACATGTACAGGTGACACAATATTTGTCATGCGATACTAACGTGTAGTCCTTTAATACGGTTGGTTTCATAATAGAGCTGAGTCTTGGCTTTTTCAATGGCCTCTTCACGCTGCTGCTGCTGAAATGTGGCCTCTTCTTGATCAATCATTTTCCTCTTTTCCTCCTCAGCCTCCTCACGGATCTTCTTTGCCTCTAACTTTTTTTGCCTTTGACCCTTTAAAAGAAAATACAGTGTATTGACCTTTTGCTCTACTAGGCTGTGCTTTTGTTGTGCAACATAATAAGCAGGTCAAAATGTAATACAGCAAATAAAATCTGTACAGGAAACTTACAGCGATGGTATTGGACCAGAGTTTCACCACCTCCGTTGACTGCAAATGCAGGGCCTCTCTCTGTTTGGCTGCCTCCTTCATATTCTCTTTGTTTTTATCAACCCGGTTCACTTCATCTTGAATCCTCTGCCATTCTCGTTTGCTTAAGACAGTGACCTGTCGGAGGTCTGGGGGTTCGATGATCCTGCTGGGTTCCTCAGCTGAAGATACTAATAAAACAAATGTAGAAATAAAACTAGAATTATATTCAAGCACCATCCCCTTTGTGGAGTATGGATAGTTGAGTACATTGCTGATTCATACTTTAAAATAGTCACATATTCCAGTAAAAGCTTTTCTCCAGAATATGCATATTTATTTCTTCCAAGTCAAAGTTACATTCTGTCATTACATAAGGAATTAAATAGCAGATTTTGTAATGATATTATTTATGGAGATGATGAAAATGAGGTATATAGGCCTATGCCCTGTAAAAACTAATAATCTGATTCAAGTTATTTATGTATTGCTGCTAAATGACATGTTGTCCCAATTTGGTGTGTTGTGTGGGGTTTCTATTTCTCTACCAGAAATATATCAAGTGATTGTTAAAACAGTTTTAAAAGAGCAATTATTACACAGACCAATACAGAACTCTTACATTTAAAATATGGGCAAATACAATAATAACATTTCACAGGCTTGTTTTGTTGGTTATTTGCTTCATGGGGGAGGTTGCACTCTGGATTTAAAATCCTGGCTCAGGCCTTGCATGTATGAGATATAAATGCATGCAAAAAATAGCACTGTGCAGTTCTCTAGAAACAACACATCCTCACTCCCAGGTCGGCCTATGTTGACGTTATGTCAAGTCCCCTGCCGGCTTTTTCCAACGCAAGGGGGGGGGCCTTAGCGTCCATTTTCAACGCAAGGGGGGGGGGGGCCTTAGCGTCCATTTTCAGCTTTCCGGGATGTCCATGTGCTTCTATGGACGCTCATGGAAGCACGGCATTCGTTTGTGTCGACTGCCCTTAAAGGCAATGTGAGCGTCCATTCTCATTGGATAGCGGAGAATTGTACACCCGGAAGTAAATATTCCCCTTACTGACGATTGATTTTACAGTAATATCTGCACTACTCATCGACTAAAAAACACCAGATTATCCTTGTTAATTACACAACATTGATTGGTTTAAATTGTGTGCAATGCTTTTGTATTTTTCCCCTTCGATTCGGAGAAACAAATCTTTTTTCGGAGTAAAGGATGGCAGAAGACACTACACTACCCAGAATCCCCAGCTATCATTTCTCCCTGCAGAAAAAGAAAACATGGCCGAACTTCGTTTTATTCTGGGTGTAAAATGCCTATTTTAAAGTTAGTTTGGCCATTAAAATGCGTTTTGATGTCATTTGATGCGAGAAATATGAGTTGTTATTTCAGATTATGTGTGCAGTGGATGTACATGATCTTTAGTTTGCTAGTTATTACGAAGATTACTTCAGGAAATTGCGTCCAACGTTTTCATTGTTACCAAGGTGGTTGCTAGGGACGCTGCTATCGATATTATTTCTGTTATGTTGTGTAACTGTTTAATGGTGTTATCTTTATTGCTACCCCCTTCCCCGTCAATGTATAGTGTTGGTCCACAGCGCAAACATATTAGTTTAACAAAATCCGCATCTAAAGATACGTTATTTCCCCCTCTGCAATTCCAGTCTCACATCTCACAGCACATCGTCATTAACAAATACCGGAAACAGACCGAAAACATTTTTTAAAAATAAAATAATACCTTATTCCGAGTGTGCTTGCTTTTCTCTTTGAAAGTCATCACATAACGGCATTGTAATACACGGTTCGGCTGCATTAAATATTACATATCTGCCGTAGTTCTGTATTTATAGCCCTGATGAGAAGACACACATGAGGAACTGAAAACGTGACGTGGATCATAAATATATCAGCCATTAAACAACATCTTACATTTCTTTTCACACAATGCGTCTCCTTGCAGTATCAACACTAATTCGGCTCACTTTTATATTTGATCCAATTGGTAGATAGGCTGTATTTACACCATAAAGGTGCACAGATGATATAAAGAGACACCTGGTGGTTAAAGCATGTTATTGAATTTCATTATTTTTATTATTAGATATTAATAGGATCCCTATAAAGTATATTCATTACTCGTTATTCTCTACTAATAGTTAATTAAAGACTGTATATAATGACTATTTTGCACATCCCGTTCAAGATTTCAAGATGTTCTAAGGTTTATTGACATATCATATAGGCCTACACAACTATGGTGTAGTTCTGCACTGAATGAAAAACTTGGGTCGCAGGTTCCTCAACAGTGCATTACAAGACATCTATCAATATGTGTGCATACCTCCAGCAATGTTAACTATGTTGAAGCACTTATTTTAACTGATATTATACATAATGTATTATACTCTTATGATGTATGCAGATATTTCATCTCCGGCCTTGTCAGGTATTGAACAATCAATAAATAAAGAACACAGAATTGTTAAATATAAAACACAGAATTTGTGTGATTATACTAAATGATTTTCAAATAAACACCACTGCATATTTAACTGTTACACATGCTGATGTAATGCAAATGTTCCAACTTGGGATCAATAAAGTATATCTTATCTTAAGCTGATCGATGGCTACTGCCATATTTGCAAAATGTGCCTCTGAACCTTGACAATTAACAACAGGAGGGGTCACAAACATAAGTCCAGCTGTTAAATAAAGCTCTTCTGACCTTAGCTGGCGTGTGGGTATATATATTAATACTGCCCATTATGGGCACCCCTAAACCTCCAGGGATGTACACAGTTTAATACTGGCAACTTCTTATTATGGGAAATACGAAAACGTCTTTTAAAACTACAACTCCCAGTAGAGACGTGCCATAGAGAACATGTTGCGAAACAGAATAGCCAGCATGTGTAGTTCTGGGTACGGGGTGGGGGGGGGGACGACGACGACGCGGTGGACCCGTTAAAATCCAGTTTTGAACAGTCTGCCGTGGTTCCATCCCATTTCAAGTGCTGTTCGAGGCTCGGTAACCCTCGGAGCACACTCTCCAATCACAGAGCTTGAGGACTATCACGGGGTTTGTCAAACAGAGCACATGGTGTAGTCCAAACGATAGCTGGGGATTCTGGGTAGTGTAGTGTCTTCATTGCCTTTAAGGGCAGTCGACACAAACGAATGCCGTGCTTCCATGAGCGTCCATAGAAGCACATGGACATCCCGGAAAGCTGAAAATGGACGCTAAGGCCCCCCCCCCCCTTGCGTTGAAAATGGACGCTAAGGCCCCCCCCCTTGCGTTGAAAATGGACGCTAAGGCCCCCCCCCTTGCGTTGGAAAAAGCCGGCAGGGGACTTGACATAACGTCAACATAGGCCGACCTGGGAGTGAGGATGTGTTGCTAGAAATCTACAGGAAGTTGTTTTCTGGCAAGAAGTTTGGGCCTTTGGATAGATACAATACTAAACAACATGTTCTCCAAGGCCCCTCCACATTTTCTGTATTGAATTTTACGTAAGTATTTCAAGACTGCTCTCTCCTTGAAAAAAATATTTCAGCCGTGACAGACGTTAGATACCGTTTGTAAAAGTAGATCAACTCTCACCTCTCTTACTGGAGCCTGTTCTTCGGCCGTGCTGGACCACTGATGCCATTTGTATTCGATATCTATAACCTAAAAAAAGCACTACTCAATTGAATGTTGAAATGTTTCTGTAGCTAGTGTTAAATTCAGATTACAAACGGCTCTGTCAGTGTCCGCATTTGTTGTTGTGGTGTATCCAGGCAACGGCTGAATCAATCACAAGCATTTCAGCTTATGGACACCAGATGGCGCTGTGGGACCCCAACATGTAACATCACACACATCAATGTCATAGAAATATCGCCAAAAATGTTTGCCCCTTTCCCTTTGCACTTTTAAAATCATGCAAACAAATATTTTAGGAAAATATGACTCAAGCTGTCATAGACAACCGGGAAACACAATACAATTGAATACATATTACTTCAATAACAGTTAACTCATTGAATTAAGTGGTAGGACATCTGTTTTAAATGAAATTAGTCAAACAAATGAATGTTCAATCTAGACCAGCACGTGGTTCTCAAATGGGGGTATGCGGACCCCTAGGGGTACGTTGGAGTACTGCAGAGGGTACGTGAGATTTATTTTATGTTAATAAAAAAAAAACAATTTTGGGAAAAGTAACGAAGTTTGAGCAGTGTGGGTTTTATATTAACAGAGTTACACATATTTAAAAACGCGAAATGTAATAACTGCAGTGGCCTTCCTGTCACTGAGAATAACAAAGATCCTCAGTGAAGCACAAGCCCATGTTTCTCACTAAATTGTAAGTACAACTTATTACAAAGATCAGTTAAATGCAACTAATGTCGTCTCTGTGTTATTGCATGATGTTAAAATTGGTTTGCCATGAATTTAGTGATGGATTGTAAACATTTGAAATGTAGCATTTAAGTGTTTCTCAGTTACAAGGTTGTTGTTTTAATAAATCAGACACCGATGGCGCAGCACTCTTTATATAGGCATTTCTTCCCTAACAAATTGTTTTTGCGCTGATCAGGGGGTACTTGGCAGAATTTTTTTTTCAAAGGGGGTACATTATTGAAAAAAGTTTGAGAATCACTGATCTAGACTACAGAACTGCTTTGCTCTTACTGCTGCTCTGTTCAGGGTAATGGAGACAGGGAAACACCCCTTCACAATTCAATGACACGGATATACTGTAGGCCTACCCACTTAAACAACTGCTGTACCAATACTCATACAGATTCATCAGCATACAATCAAATCATCTGTTTTGTAAAATCTACACACTTAAAACTACTGGGTTAAAAAATAACTCAATCATAACCCAGCTGCTGAGTCACTATAGGACAGAACACGCTGGGTTGTCTTAACCCATGTGCTGGGCTGGATAATTGTAACCCATGTGCTGAGTTGTTTATTTGACCCAAGCTAGTGATTTAAATTAACTATATCACTGGGTTAAATATAAACCATACATTGGGTTGTTCATTTGACCCAAGCTAGTGATTGAAATTAACTATATTGTTGGGCTAAATAGAATATAATAATAATGTATAATGGTGTAATGAATTATCTCCAAACACATCGTGTATATATATATATATAAAAAATGCATTTATTGATAATTTGAACAGCTTTTGCAAATCGCCAACATTCCATTTCCACTATAAAAGAACAATGCATTTTAGCACAATATAAATTCAATATATTTAACTCTTAAATAAATAAAAAAACACCTTAAAAACAGTGCTCGGGCCTTGAGAAATATCTGTGTGTATTTTAACCATCACTTATGAGTGAACATAATTTTCAGGAACAGTTCTGCGTATTAACACATGGACCATCTACGAACAGTCCTTCAACTTGAAGCTGAACAGTAACAAATCATCTCAGCAGCAGGATGTAAACAGAGGAGAACAGTGTGTGTGTGTGTGTGTGTGTGTGTGTGTGTGTGTGTGTGTGTGTGTGTGTGTGTGTGTGTGTGTGTGTGTGTGTGTGTGTGTGTGTGTGTGTGTGTGTGTGTGTGTGTGTGTGTGTGTGTGTGTGTGTGTGTGTGTGTGTGTGAGTGCGTGTGAGTGCGTGTGTGTGTGTGATTGTTAAAGTGCAACTTTGTTGGTAGGATTAAACTGCCAAAAGCTTTTTCAGGCTCAACACCCTGGGCTTCAAGGTCTTTAAGTTCCCCTCATCCAGGCCCATCAACACTTTCTGGGTGAAGTCAAAAGTGTTGGCCAAGTCTTTTGGGTAGCTCAGATGCAGGGCAAAGGTCAATGAATGCGTCAGCCAGTGTGGGGAGTTCCATAACTCTGTTACCCTCAATGACAACAGCGATCCTCTCTGGGCAGAAGAGCGTGGTATCTGTTGACCTGGCACTGATCATGAGAAGTCCGACCGCGATGTCCTCTGTGTCTGGATCATCAGACTGCTCCACCTGATGACAAGAACAGATAAACGTTACCCAAATTGCCTATCTCAGAAATGTGTTTTCTGAAAAATACATCAGTGACATATCACATAAAATAACCTTATGTTCTCATTCATAACACTCCGTTCGATGTCTCACTATGGGATGCGCCTCATCGCGGAGCAAACAGAAGCATCAATCTCATTACACCAATCCTGATTGGCTGGTGATCTTGACGTCAGCGTCAGGGAATTCACCCCCTATAAGTAGCTTGCGCCACGACGCATGCGTCATTCAAACACCTCTTCTCGCTTCAGAGCACATCTCTACAGTAGCCGGACAAGCTTAACGGTCCACAGACTGAACCCAAATACCCATTTCGGTCGACGGGCGCTCGCCGGCTACTCCTTCTGCTTCGCAGGAAGACGGTAGTACTAACGCGTTAGTACTTAAAATCGACCTCGCCCTTCTCTTCCCGGGAAAGTAAGGTAGGTCTGATTTTTTTAAGCTAGCAACACACATGTTGCTAGCTCGCTCCCTCACTATCGACACCACGGTAGCGAGGAAGTTTTTTCTTTTCTCTTCTCCACGGAGGAAGAAAGGATTAAAGGAGCATACCAGTCAGTATTCTCCGGGAATAAAAGACCCACACCGTCCTTTTCTCCGGATTAAGGACAGGGTGGTAACATCTTTTTTCTCCCATATTACCTGTCGAGAGCGGGCCCTCTCCACGCCACGAGGCGAACAAGATGGACGCCCCTCTCCCTCACACCAGAGGAGTCAGGGACTCGGTGGCTCGACTCTGCGGCTGCGGGTTGAAGATCGCGGGCGCAGACACACACCAGGTCTGCTCGTCCTGCCTCGGGCTGGAACACGCCAGAGGCGCTATCGACAACCCCGGCTCGTGTGGACATTGTGTCCGCTTCACCGTAAAGAGCCTCCGCCGACGGTTAGCACGACAAGCTAGCCTGTCGGAGTAGGACCCCCCCATGTCCACTGACCCGCCGGCCGGCAGTCAAGACACGGGGGCGTCCGCCACAGAGAGTGAACCCCTCTCCGTGTCGGTCTGGGGCTCATTATCTGCGATAGCTCCGCACTGGCCAGCTATGTACTGGCTAGCGGATATTTATCAGCTGCTGTGCGGGCAGCCATGGCAGCCCCCACTACGCAGGGACATATTGTCCCAAGCGGGGGGGGCGATCTTTCACCCACACCCAGAGCGCTTGGCTCTATGGGCCTGGCCCGTGAGTGGTACAATCTGAATACAGTGTGACATGAAGCTGACCCTGGCCGCTGCAAAGCGAGCCAGTGGCACTCATGCGCGATCTGTACAGTCTTCAGGCACTCGGTTCGCCCCAGGGCAAACAGAGTGTGGTTGAAGCCCAACCCTGCCTTTACTTTAAGGCGGTTGGTTCAGGTACCATATTTGACATTGAGGCATCCTCCCCGCCACTGTATTCCTCCGGGGAACAGCGGCCGGATTTGCCGTGTCCAGCCCGTGCTTTACGCACGTACAGGGACAGATCAAGGGTGCTTCGTCATAATGACCAAACCCCTTGTGTCCTGGGCTAACCCTTATAAGGGCAAGCCTGTTACTAAGCAACGGCTCTCCCACTGTTTTGTGGAAGCAATTGCTTTGGGGCCCATACGAGTCAGAGTTCGCAGGCACCCTCGGGTCCGCGAGCCCTTTTGACTCAGGGTCTGGCTGCATCCTGGGCTCTGTCCAGCTGAGCTCTACCTGTTAAAGTTCTGGTTGGTTTGGTGATTTTCGAGATAAGCTCTTCTGGCAATACGGGAGCTACAATTTCCCATAGTGAGACATCGAACGGAGTGTTATGAATGAGAACTATAGGTTACTTACGTAACCCCAGGCCTCAGAGTAACATGAAGTGAGATGTCTCACCAGACGGCCCTCCTTGCTATGGTGAAGCGAGAAGAGGTGCTTATTTTGAATGACGCATACGTCGTGGCGCAAGCTACTTATAGGGGGTGAATTCCCTGACGCTGACGTCAAGATCACCAGCCAATCAGGATTGGCGTAATGAGATTGATGCTTCAGTTTGCTCCGCGATGAGGCGCATCCCATAGTGAGACATCTCACTTCATGTTACTCTGAGGCTGGGGTTACGTAAGTAACCTATAGGTTTGTGCCTAATGTGGGTTTAAGGAAACGCCTATTAGCATTGCACAACATAATGTTACAGCACCAGAAACATCAGCCTCCAAAATAACCAATCAGTTGACATAAATGCTTTCAACAAAAAACATGTATAACCTTCATAAGGGTAGGATTTATTTTAACACTGTATTAGACTGTTACTATTAGCTAGTTGTACCTAATAAACTGGCAACTGAATATGTATTTACAGTATAATCTCTCCCTACTACACATACAAAAAATTATGGGGAACACTAGAGATTATTTTGTATCGAACACTGATGCTGCAGGAAAGAAAGCCCTCTCTTGATTGTGTATTTTATTAAATCACGTGAGCCCATTTTTTACACTGAAACCTAGAGCTTAAATTTCAAATAAATCCTAAAGTAGAAATCACATTCAATACTTCTGAAGTGTTGAAGTAAAGGGAGATTATATTCAACATGTCCATTGTGTACCTTACAATAATTACAATTCTGATGGCAATATTCAAATCTTGGAACTAGAACCTGAATGGAATGGGATGTGAGCAACACAAGATATAATGTTTGATTAACAACACCTCAGTGACAGAATCAAGCTTTGATGACACCAGGACAGTTCATACTTGTTCAAACTAAATCTATCATTTATTATAATTTTTTCACTATAAAAATTCAAATAATTGTCTACCTGCCATAGAGCTCCTGAAACAATGTAAAAAGATAAACTATATTTTTGGATGATCTGTCACATACATTGAAAACAGTTATTATGCTGATTTACATGCCACAGCCTCAGCAAGGTGGAGTCATCGTCATGCAGATATGCAGGCAGAGCATGGAGGACAGCAGCACGTTGGACATGGACGTCACCTTGCTCCTTGAGTGTGAGAACATCTTTGTTTTACTTTGGATGCTAAACAGTATAGCCACACAACAATCGATATCACAAGAATGGGCTCTTCCATGACTGAAGAGATTAACATTTTGACAAAGATAATCCACTCTAGCATGAGAATAAAACACCAAGAGGCATAACCGACTCACCTGGAGGTCATAGGAGGCGAATAGCTGATCCAGAACTTCAGCTTCCTTTCCTTTGCTTGCCGCCTTCTTCTTGAACAGGCTCTGGAGACGGGGGACTATCCAACTCCGCATAGAAGTGGTTCTTCAGGTTGAGGTTTGTTATCCTGTGAAACTCTGCCAAAATATAAAATTACTATTTAATTCACAGTACAATGTATATGTGGACTGAAGGCAGCAGAGATAAACAGAAACATAACATGCTAAATCTGAGTAAACATGTCAAAGTTATCAGTGACAAAGGCACACAAAATAATTATATAGTTGTAATAAATAAAATATTTTCACCTGTGACTCCATTTTCAAGGCAGGTCAGCGTTCCAGGATCTCTCCAACAGGTAGCTCATCATTGATGATCTCATTGCGCCGCAGGGCAAAGGTAGTCTGCATTAACTTTTAAATCAAGGGAATAATAATGTTATAATGTTCAAGTAACTATGCCCTTGTATCAAAGACAGCAGCACAAAGTTTGCATCTCCAAGCCATTGGAAAACGTAACAATATTCACAGGCACCAACACAAATATAATTTCAGTGTTGAGCACTAAATATTCATTCACATTTTAGTAACCATGTGGAATAAACATGGACGCGGGAAGGGGCTACAGCCATAGATATATATAAACACTAGATGGCTCACACGCGCTGCTGGCCAATGGAGACCGACGTTGCCACTTGGCCGCCATCTTGCTACAGGCAGTGCTCTCATTCATAACATTATGGTTTACTATTTAAATAACCATAGCTTGCTCAATTTTCAACCGATTTTCAAACGGTTTGGTTTTTTATAAACATCAAAGATGTAGTTATGATACTGCACACTTATAATCATGGACTTTCATATGAAAATAACATCAGATAAAGCAATAGCTATACACACACACACAAGGTATTTATATTAAATATTTGCCGGTGTATATATTTCCATTTATTTTATTATATTGTCAATATTTAAAATAAATTATAAATAAATTATAAAATTAAAATACATTTATATTTTATATATAAAAATCGGTCTCATGTTACCACTCTGTAAACCAAGAGTTGTTAATTGAGCAATGCCTTAGCTTGAAGAACAGGGACACAACTAATGACAATAGCATATGTTGGTATATTATTTAGATATTCACACCTTTATCAGAAGAACCAAACCAACATAAAATGTGCTCACAGACAGGCCAGTTCTGTCTAATTTATCACACATTTTTGACATGAGATCTTCATATCATCCTAGTTTTGTATTTAGTTTCTAGATTTGTAAACAAATCCAGAACCTTTGAAATATGTTATTAAAAAAAGACCAAGAATAATATAAACTGTACCATATGTCCTTCTGTAGTCCATTTGTGGTTTGTCTTGACTCACCCCGGCTGATATATCACAAAATCCACTGTTTAAATTGTTCCCTATATTGCCCCTATGCCCCTGTAAGGTGTCCTTGGGTGTTATGAAAGGCGGCCCCCCAACATAAATGTATTATTATTATTATTAAGAAGAACAACTTGGTGTGGTGTGGAGGGCATGTAGGAAGCAGGAGCAGGTGGGGAGAGATGGGGCTTCAAGGTTCAAGGTTATTTGTTTTAAATGTGTCTTGCACACAATAAAATAAAATACAGTATACCACAAAACCAATAAGACACACAGTGACACATGGCACACTAATAATCAATCATCGTCCAGCCTCAGCTTTGGTATTCTTTCACAACCATGTTATGGGTTTATTAGACTGAGCAAACATAAACATATGTGGTGATCCCACGGGTTCTTGTTTGCAGACAGCGGCGATTGGAGCATCCGTAGGCTGCACAAAAGTCCGGCATAGTCAGGTACTTCTGTAAACACAAAGCCAGCAAATTCCTGTATCATAATGCAAGATGTTTTTAACAAGCCAAACCACTTGGAATAAATCATGTGTAACTTAAGTTGTGTTGAAAAGAAAGAGCAGTTCTGCCTCTCCCACTGGTGTAAAGTTGCTGGGTGAACTTTGTAATACTAGGTCTCACTGACAGCCTCTTGTTATTAGCCAGCTAATAAATACAACCACATACACAAAGAAAAGCTGCAATTTCAACATGTCCAAGCATCCTGTATCATAGCCATGCTAATAATGTTTATAATAAACCAAACCGTTTGTAAATCAGTCAAGATTTCAGCGAGTTAAGAGTATTTTTGTGCAGATCACTCACCTTACAACAGCTACCATAACGCGAATCAGAGTAACTGTTGACTGTAGCAAGATGGCGGCCAGTCAGCTACGCTGGAAAATCTCCCATGAGCCATCTAGTGTTTATATTAGTGCTGTCAAAATTATCGCGTTAACGGCGGTAATTAATTTTTTGAATTAATTGCGTTAAAATATGTAACGCATTTAACGCATGTGCAGAATGGCCCGCCCCATACGTGCCACCAGTGGCAGCACCAGGGTATGGCTGGGGTAGGCTACACCCATACCAAGAAATGGCTTTGCCCCACCATGAACAATGATGTTAAAGTAAGCTAAATAAAGTCTGCCAACTCGCGCCGAGTAAATTGCACAGACGGCAGTTAGTAAGATTGATTTCAGTAGCCACGGTTTTGAACACTTTTGTCACGTAGTGATCGTCTTCTCAATAGAACATCTTTGATAACGGCGTGGTGTTGTTGCAGGAAGTCCCGACGGAGAATACTCTTGCTGTAGTACAGGGGTGCACATAACTGGTACGCAGGTTATGTGCGTAATCTGAAATGCGTACCGTCACTTGTGTCACAAAGCGCATTTGCGTACCGACGTACTTGTGAAGCTTTCCCAGAAGGCGGTTAGATCACCGGACGACAGAGTCGGTCTCCGTGTGCACAGGCAGGGCTGCTGTTAACGTCGGTCTGTACAACGGAACTGTGCCAAAACTACGCCAACCGGCTGCGGAGGGAGACTCCCCCCCCCTTCACTGGAGAACTGCGCTAAAACAGCTGATCACAACGTTCACACTCTTGCGGCTTTCACACCAGCGCTTTTCAGTTTCTAGCTCCGAGCGGGAGCTTTTCTGGTTCAGCTCCAGTTTCCCTTTTCAGCTCCCGCTCTGTGCACACCGCCCACTGGCGCCCCAGAGCTGCCCTTGCTGCGTCATGACGTCACCGTTTACATCGCTGATTTGCCCCCCAACGGAAGCTCACAACAACAACAACAACTGCGTCGGGTCGATGATCGTGTTGCTTTTAATCACACGAAGCCAGAATAAATTGAATAACGACTTCTCCAACCTTATACTTTTCTCCAGAGTGCCGTGGTTCATTGTTTATTAATGTGTTTCTGCAGCATTTACCGACCGCTGCAGTGCAGCTCTTCCACAGGAGTTTATTCTCCCGTTAGCTCACACTGCAGCGGCCGCTCTAAAGTATTCACTGTCCGACTCACACAAGCAGCTGATGCATATCCCCAGTTCCCCTTAGCCTAAGTGAATGTGTGTCAGTCTGAATTGACACTGTTTGGTATCACAACGCTGTTATGAAAGTTTCTCTGGTATAAAACGGGTGATGTTAGCATAGCAACCGAAGCTAAACTGACTACTTGCATCCGATAGCTGCAATAATACAAAACAACACGTCTGCCTCTCTCCACAATGATCGATAACAGCGAACGGATGGTCAAAGTAAGGCACAAATAAACAGAATCACACGAAGCCTGGTTAGTGTTGCCTGACTTTATAAAGTGTGTTTATAGGCACTACTGCTTGTAGGCAGGCATAACAGTCGACCCATGGGAGGTGGGTTTAGTTTCCTGCACGCCTCGACGTAAGAGAGACGTAAGCGACGTCACCTCTTAGCTCCAAAGCTCTTGCCTCTGGACCGACAATTTTTTGGAGCTGGAAATGAAGCGGATTCCGGAGCTAAGAGCCGGCGCAGCTCCGGTGTGAACTGGAAAACCCAGCGCTTTTCAGGCTCTAGCTCCGAGCCGGAGATGAAAAGGCGCTGGTGTGAAAGGGGCATCTGTGGTCACGAAGTACTCCACTAGCCCCCCCCCCCCCCTCTGTCGACTTTCCTGAAGTACTCCCCCGTTGATAGAAATCAACACGTAATGAATTAAGACCCCACGGTTTGATGATTGATAGGTGTGTGGGTTGTCTTTCATTTTGACATGCAGAATTTTTTTATAATAAACATAGATACTGTATGTTAAATTGATATATCCGCCTTCTTTCATTTATCTTTCCATTCCCACAACAATATACATAAATAAATGGCATTTTTTGGACATAGTTCGAATGGTGATTAATCATGATTAATTAATTTTTAAGCTGTGATTAATCTGATTAAAAATTGTAATCGTTTGACAGCCCTAGTTTATATATATCTATGGCTACAGCACCCCCAAACGCGGCGCACCTACACAGCCCCTACAAACGGCGGCGTGCGTTGACGCTTGCGGTGTCAGTACCAGATGTGTTCGGGCTGTCACTACCCGATCCGTCCCCCTGCCCGATCGGTACTGCGCATGTGCGAGATGGTCCGCCATATTAGACAACTCCGGACGGCAACCCAAGATGGACACTTGACACAGTGGCTTTTAGCAAAGCTCAATAATAAAACGAGAGAGAAATGAGTTATTGTTATTACAACGTGACTTCACTATTATTTAACAACTCTTTATTGGGTTCTTTTATTTGGGGTTAAGTACATTGTCAGAATAAGTGAGAAATGGATTTAACTTCTGTTAGACAGCTATCATACTGAATACATATTTACTGTGAATGTATGCAAACATGTATGGCATATGGCTGTCCAACAGAAGTTAAATCCATTTCTCACTTATTCTGACAATGTACTATTGTATCCTCCCAGGGAACTGGTACCCGCCCAGGTTAAAATGTGACCCGCCTAGATTAAACTGTGACCCGCCCAGGTCAAACTGTTACGATTTCTGTGTTAAGTGTTCACTGTTCAAAACATTCACGTCAATAAATCCTTTACAAACTATTATTGTTGTCAGTCTTACATTTGTATCATGTATTATTATCAATATGATGTCGGGTTGCATTTTTCTAGAACTTGTTGACAATGTTAATGTAACAAAATGAGCTGTGGTGATCTTTTAGTACGTGATGATTCGTGGCGCACTCATAACGCGCAGGGCATGATTGATTTTTACTGTTGGGACTCGGGTTTGAGTCCAGCATGAACTTTTTTGTTATTTTCATGTCGATGCACATTGAATATTATGTTTGAATAAACTGTGATTCGCCCAGGGTCAACTGGGATCCACCCAGGTTAAACTGTGTTACGACTTATGTGGCTATCTACCAGCGATCATGTTTAATATGAAAGACACACACATATACATCCCTTATAAAAACGGCATTCTGCAGCACTCATCCAGATAAAATGTGACTGTTAACTCGTTTTGCAAAGATAGCAGCAGAAATGTCATTGCTGCATGTGCAGGGATATTTAGACTTTAAAATGCTGATGGGTCATTAATCTTGATTAATTCAAACTACATAATATTCAGTGTCCATCGACATGAAAATAACAAAAAAGTTCATGCTGGACTCTAACCCGAGTCTCAACAGCAAAAGTCACTCCAGCCCTGCGCGTTATGAGTGCGCCACGGATCAACACGACGTCTCGAACCACCACACTATAATATTTTAGATTAACCTTCTTAAAAAGTTCCAGAAAAATGCAACCCGATCATCATTTATAATGTGAGCGAATGTATGTACACTTTAAACCATATAATATAGTATACTGACTGAGGTCTGTATCAAGCCTCATTAAGACCCACCGAGATCAGATATCCTAGTTTATCAGCCTGCGAGCCCACATTATGTTGTGATAAGTGTTAGTTTTACATAGAAGTGTGTTCTAGTGCACACATTAAGTCCCAATATGCAAATCAGGCCATGTGTTTCGTGATATTTGCCATGCAACATTATGCTCTACAATATAATATGACATTATGCTCACAATATAGACATTTTTTAAACGCTAAATTTCTAAATAGGCCCCCCATTTCCTTTTGCTCTGTCTGCTAATGCAGTAGCTGATAGGATGTAAACCTGGACCAAAGCTGTTGCGCTAGAAACAGAATGCAATTTAAAAAGGGTTTATATTCTAGCAATACTGGCTGTCTTTTCTGTCTTGCGACAGAATCACCAAAATAAAAATACTTGACAGCATAGGCATCATGTCCCCTATGGTGTGCTAAGGGCTAATCTTACATATTGCAACTATAATAACAGTGGCCAAATTCATGTTCTAATGTGCAATGCAAGCTTTGCTTCTGTAGACTTACTCATTAGTGTGACAAAAGGAAAGACAACAACAATGATAGCAATCAATAATTAATGAATTTGAAAAATATTAAAATGTAATGAAAAATCAAGATCAGGATTAAAATTTAAATTAGATCAAACTTAATTATTTAAACGTGATGCCAACTGACCTGTTCTTTACGCTTGGTCTCTATGGTTACCCTAGTCTACAGGGATAGCACTTTTTAGTGTATATTCCTGTTTCTCACTTTTTTAGGAGAGTGCATTTACGTAGTCACGTTGTGCCTCTTCACTTTTAAAAAGAAACATTATTGACTGATAGTATCATCTTTATTTGGCAAGGATAGGCAAACAAATGAATATAGTAAAATAAAATAAACAGAAAAGGCAGTCAAGAGGAAGTTGATTGAGAGGGGGGGGGGGCTTATGGGTAGACAGAGTAGAGAGTATAACTGGATCAGCAGCTCCTGGGCTGCTATACCCTGGGCTGGCGCAGGAAGTGTTCTGCCATCAAGATGTGCAGGATGGGCAGAAATACTCATCCTCTGTGGGGGAGGGCAGTCCCACGCACCCTATGTGATACCACATATTGCAGGTGGTGCACTCAATCTGACAGGGAAAAAGAGAAATACTTTAGAATACTGTCAAACATTTTGTCAGGTTCACATCACTCATCCTGATTAGGATGTAAAATTAAGCCGTTTTAACTTCCTTAGACATTATTTCTTTACATAGTATGGCAATGGGTGTCAGATATAGGGTTACAATCTTTGCTGTGGTCCTTTCTGTTTGGAGTCTGTGTTGGTATGTTCCTTCAGCTGCTCCAGTGCCCACCGAAAGTGCAAAGACATGTAAGTTAGGTGAATTCAACTATACATTTGCAATAGCTGTGTGATAGTGAGTGTTCACCCAGTGATGTTGAGGTAACCTATCCAAGGTGTATCCCAGTCTTCCAGCAGAAGGACATGAATTTCTCTCCATACCCACATATCAATGTCCCCTTCAGCCAATGAGCTGAGCTCCCCACAAGCCCTACATAGCTGGGATAGGTCATCTGCAAAAAAGAAGATAATGTAGTTTAATGGCAATATAGTAGGGATGTGCATCTCCATCACTGAGGCCGATGCGATGCGCATCTCGATACGTTGCCACGATACGATACATTTGAAACACCAGGCGATGCGATATGATACGATTCACCCCTGTTGCGATACAGTTCGATAAGATTTGATTCAACATTATGCGATTCGGTACGATAAAAAAATAATGATACTTCAATATGGTACGACAGAGGATTTTAGTTTTATTCCTTATATGCAGCATATCATACATTAACAAAAAAGTGCTTTACATATTTGGTACTGCACATCCCATCATGCCGTTTATTTGTTTACCTTTAAAAGCTCTCCAGAGTACAGTACAATTGTATAACACCTCACAGTTAAACAATGTAAGGATGCATTGCTCATGATTAACAATGTGCAAATAACAGCTACCATAGTGCAATGCCCATACAGCTACCAGCCTGATGTGCTTAACAGTCATTCATAGGCTGACTCACCAGTGAGCAGAAAGCAGTGGGTTCTATATGCACAATAAATAATACAAATAACCTTTCACAAACAGCTATTTCATAACTGCTTACAGTAAGGAAGACATTTAAATTATTATTGGCCGTCACAGGCTGCTGTAAACTAAACACCACTCTCTCTGACAGGAACACCTCACTGAGTGATTTAACTCATATGTCTAACTTTCAGGTTTCTCCTTTCAGCCGCAGACCCCATGTCGCCTCTTTATGTGCGTCGCTAAGTTCCTCATACTACGTGTGTACTTTAAAGCGGCTCGGCATCGTTAACAATTTGCGAGCGATTTTTCAAGTTGACCGTCTGTAGTATATAGTGCCGCGCACATATACCATCAGGACGTTACTGATGGGGTGCGGCTGCGAGTGATACTGTGTGTATGCAAGCCCGCATCTAGGACGGATCTATGTATCATGGCTGTAGACCTGTTAAGTAATAAAGATACCTCATACAAAGGTCTACGGCTACCTTATTACTCTCCATGACCTGCGGTCAACTATATAGCATAAAAGGACTATTACACCGTCTTTCTTGAACAATCCGAAGTGTTGCCAAACGTTTGATTTGTAGGTATTTTTCGGTGCGCTGCGTTTCTCTTCAACTTCCGTGTGTGTTGATAACTGAGACTCTCGGCCTCCGTAGTGGCGAAGCCAAATATCAAAGATCGTCTCTGCTGAGCGTTGACAAGATTTTGAATCGGTTTTTTACAAAGACGCTATGCAATCGATGCATCGCGAGTTCAACCCAAACTGTAGCCGATGTGCACTCTTTCAACCGGTGCACTCGCATCTTGAACGTTTATGCCGGTGCACTCGCATCTTGAACGTTTATGCCGATGCACTCGCATCCTGAACGTTTATGCCGGTGCACTCGCATCTTGAACGTTTATGCCGATGCACTCGCATCCTGAACGTTTATGCCGGTGCACCGATGCGAATCGGTGAATCTTAACATCTCTACAATATAGACACATTCAAGTTTACCTGGTAGAGTTCTGTATACCTGAATTTGTCACCAGAGACATTGACATGTCCAGCAGCAACTTGGCCACACCCTTCTGGTCAACAGGGTAGTCGATATTTCCCCCAGACAATATCTGCTCTGCAAGCTAAAAAGTGTCTGATAAGTCACTTTGAGGACTTTTTAATAATGACAAATAGCAACAGATATAATCAAATGTTTACCTTGCACACAAACACCCCGCATAACGATGACTCCTGTTGTTTGGGGTGAGCAAAGGTTGTGCATGCCCATCTCCCTATTTTCGGACACTTTTTGCGGACCAATGCTCTACACACAAAACAAACATGTATTACAGTTTGCCAATTTTAACAAATGCCCAAGTAAAATCATTTAATTCAAGATCAGTTGAATCCTGTTAAAGGACAAAAATGCTTGAATGACCTTTTTGTTGCTCCCAAAAGATGATCCATGGTGTATGAATACATGTATTTGTCTAATGCACACATCAAAGCTGACATTTCATTCACCTTGTTACGTTTTTGCATTTTTCTATCTGTGCGTCTGTGGCCCCAAATGGGTCCACGAACAGGGACCGCCTCTCCTTTAGGTACATGATCTATGGAAATGCAAATACTAATTATAACCAACCCCTACATCAGATAGTGTCATGGTTCCGTCTAGATCTGTTTACGTTGAAGATTAAATACAATCAACGTCCAGTGTCCGTGGCTGCAGACCGCTTCAACTGCCACATCGTATTTCAAAAGGTCCAACTAAAAAAAATTATAATAATTACGACAACTAATGTATACACTAACATAAGTATGTATTTGTGTGTATGGACATACAAACATACATATACACAAAATACATAGGCCTACTTATGTACAAAAACCGAAATCCTAATATATAGTCCTACTCACACTTCTCAAAGAACCTTTGTGCTTTCCCTCCCAGAGCGACGTCATGAGGTAGGAGTCCAATGTTAGAGCGCCAGCTGTCCTTCCCACCATAGTTATGTATGAATTGACGATCTAAGAGTGCAAAAATAACTTGCGATACAATCTAAATAAATATCAGTCCAATATTCTTTTGTTTTGTAACTTACCTCTCCCTCCAACCACTTCCCTGGGGCCAAGTCCATTATGTTCTCCGAGTACACTTTATATGGCCCAAACTTGCACCAGAGCGTTTGCTTTCTCCTCCCTGTCCATATTTGTCGAATTACTGGAAATATAGCAATGGAAGTTATTTGTGAAATGCATCATTTGGAGTGTACTTTCTGTCCGTTTACTTACAAAGTTCAGGATCCTTTGGTGCCATTTGGGCCTCGCCGTCCATGGATGGAGGTGTTTGTGTGGTGGGCATTTGTGTGGTGGGCGTTTGTGCGGTGAGTGTTTGTGCGGTGGGTGTTTGTGTCTGTGTCTGTGTGTGTTGTGGACCAGCCAGAGGAGAGAGAGCTCGGACAACTTTTGTAGTTTGGCAGGGATCCTCTCCTCTGGCTGGATATAATGTGTTAAATGGTCAATGTTTGTCTGCAGCTTTGTTGTACCCTTAGCCAGTACTGCCTTTTTCCCCTACAATTCCAGGATGGTGTAGGGTCCCAACCAGTCATCGTCCAGCTTTCCCCCTTTTCTTTTCTCCTGTCTCACGTTCCTCCGCAACACCTGGTCCCCTACTTGGAAGTTGTCCTTTTTCTCTTTTCTTTTGCGGACGTTGTCCTGGCTTAGTTTCATTTTTTTTTCACCTCTGTGAATACAGCCTCCTGTTTGTTCAGGCCTTCATGGATCTCCTCCGTTGCGACCAGCCTGCTGACTTTCTCTTCTTTGACCTGCAACAAATCACAGTTAGAATTTTAGAAGACAGATGATCCAAATGAAAACGTTTGAAACGGATGACAACATTAGAACATCTTACCAGGTACTCCTTTGGCACCTCGGAGGGATACCTAGCCTCCCTCCCAAACATCAAGTAGTAGGGGCTGTATTGTGTGGTCAGCTGCTTTTTCGTCCGAAGACCAAACATGGTGGACTGCAGAACCTAGTCCCAATGTTTGGGGTGACCAGCCACCATTTTGTTCAACGACCTTAAAATGCAGAATTCAAGTATAGGTATGAGGAAGCAGGAGAGCATATGGGTTCTCATGTATGATAAAGCAACATATCATTACTCATTAGGAAATGTGTTTGTAATTCTATGAAGAGCGTGAATTCCATCAGGTATTGAAAACCAATACCTCTGGATAGTGCCGTTCAACTTCTCCACAAGGCCATTGGTCTGTGGGTAGTATGCAGAGCACAGGCTTCTTTTTATGGCCAGTGTCTCACACAGGCCAGAGTTGAGCTTGAAATGATCATTGGGACAAACAAGCAATAGATTAGCACAGCAACTACAGTTACATATTGGGGATTCATACTGCATCAACACTACCTTATTGCAAAACTCTGAGCCCTGGTCTGTTAGCAGTCTTTGAGGTGCACCAAATTTGTAAAAGAAATCTAGGATACAATTGGTCACCTCTTCTGCCGTTTTAGTCTTTAGTGGGTAGGCCTCTGCCCATTTAGTGAAATAGTCAACCATTACACATATGTGTACTGTGAGTTTACCCACTAAGTCCATCCCAACCAGTTCCAAAGGCTCCGTCACCTGGGAAAGAAAAAATACATGAGCATTACAGTAAATCACTGTTGACGTGTTTCTACACTGACAATACCAGTATGCCATTGTTTATCTCTATCGGACTGTACTCCAGCTTTTCTTTTATGTTGGCTCTCTTGGCCTGGCACTGTGGACACTGAGCAATCTAAAACAGACAAACATCATTTCAAAGTTATGAGAAATATTTAGTGCAAATAAATGTGCTATATTATATTTTAAACTGATAGGGTGTTTGCACATACAGCAATTTTGAAATACACATTACACTCCTCTGTGCTCTACTTTTGAACCTGAATGTGTATTCCACCTCATTATTTTGAAGATACCAACTCACCCACTTGCGTATGTCACCCTCCATGCATACTCAAATGATTATTTCCCTACCTCACATTAAATCAGATGTTCTTTATGCTATAAACAACCAAATGTGTGTTTCGTGATAGCATTCTACACGAGGATGACAAATTAAAGAAAAGAAAACTAAGTTTAATATTTCAAAATTAGTGACCTGTACATAGACTAGGCCTCCCATATAACCTGGCTGAGCCAATATACAACAATCAGCCAAATAACTTTTCAATACATTATTGATTAATTGTTGGTAGTGAACGCAAGTCAGAGGTACATGGTGTACTTCTACTCCTTTACAGTTCAGAGGTACATGGTGTACTTCTACTGCACAACAGTTCAGAGGTACATGGTGTACTTCTACTGCACAACAGTTCAGAGGTACATGGTGTACTTCTACTGCACAACAGTTCAGAGGTACATGGTGTACTTTCCTCCACTACATGTATTTAATCCCTTTAGTTACTTCACAGATGAATGATGTGAAATCTAATCAAGTGTTGAATCAGACTTTAGTTCCACCCGGAGTAAATCCACCAGCTACCCTGCAGTATACAAAGTCATTCAGACTCGCTGCACCTTCACCAGCTCTGAGAACACTTTCATGATCAATCATTATAAAACATATCATATATATTATTCTGAAATGGACCAATCTGCACAACGACTACTTTTACTGTCTTTCACTATATTTAGATGAGAATACTTTTCTATTTTCACTTGAGGAACATTTTGAATGCAGGACTTTTACTGTAACAGAGTATTCCTACACTCTGGTACTTCTACTTTTACTAAGTACAAGATCTGAGTACTTCTACTTTTACTCAAGTACAAGACCTGAGTACTTTTACACAAGTACAAGACCTGAGTACTTCTACTTTTACACAAGTACAAGACCTGAGTACTTCTACTTTTACACAAGTACAAGACCTGAGTACTTCTACTTTTACACAAGTACAAGACTTGAGTACTTCTACTTTTACACAAGTACAAGACCTGAGTACTTCTACTTTTACTAAGTACAAGATCTGAGTACTTCTACTTTTACTCAAACAATATCTGAGTACTTCTACTTTTACTCAAGTACAACATCTGAGTACTTCTACTTTTACTCAAGTACAACATCTGAGTACTTATCCACCTCTGGTAGTGTATTAGCCAGAATTGTAGCCACAAAATCACAAATGGTAACAAGTGGAAAATAATATGTACAAATGTGTCTAATGATTTTAGGTAATGTTGACTACTCAAGACTCCTGACTTATACATCTCCAAAGGAAGACTGTGTTCATTCTACAATTACATGGGATTAAAGCAAAATGTAGTTTTAATTGTATAATACTTCAATTTTATATAAAAGACAGTTTGTTTTCATGTTTTCAAATAAACAAAGTCTTGGCTTTCAGAATATTAAACTTGTTTCGGCAAATTCAGATGATAAATACAACTTTGAAGCTTCGGCATGATTACAAGCAGAGAACGGACTAATGTAACGTCACAGCAAGCATAACAACAGCCGGTGTTTCTTGTGAGTGTTTCCCCGGTACACAAACGCAAAAATACACAAACACACTCGCGAGCTTCCCTGAGACCAGTAATACAAACGAAAATGTGTCTTCGGATCAATGTGACTGATTTCGATAGAGCAAGTCACATTTGGTTTAGGCACGAAACATACTACCAGTAGAAATACATTGCTTTCAAAATCGCTCTGTGTTGAATCAATAGATTATATTTCGTAACTATATAACACGAAATGCCGTGAGAGCTTCATCCTCTGAACACCACACGATGGCGACTGTAACGCACATAACATAACATAGGTACGTTCCTCTGAAATGATTGTCCCCTGAAATTATTATTATCCCTCATGGAGTTCGCTATTCAGTTCGCTAACGTTAGCTTAAACAAACGTAACATGCAACGTTAGCCTAATCTAAAATGCTCTACTACGGCGTACCTTTCATGTGGCTCGTCAGCGCAGACTCTCGCATCGTTATTTTTGGGCTTGACCCTCGTCTTAGCCATGGCTTGTATTTGTCTTCTGCTAGCCAACGCTCGTTGAAACGGCAACCTCCTGGCACACAGTCATCTATCACTCATCAGAATGCCCAGGTCACACGTAACACAAACACTTGCAGGTCGCGCGCATAGCGCGGGAAGGACGCAGCGGAGATGTTTTATGTAGAAGAGAAGCAATTCTTTTCTTTTAATCTAAAAAGCGATCTATTCAGTCAGACAGCAATTTTTTGTAAAAGTAAAGCATTTACATTTTCAAGCACTTTATCTCAATTTCAAGCACCATTCCCAAAATTCAAGCACTTTCCCAACCTTGAAAACACCACGTCAAATTTCAAGCATTTTCAAGGATTTCAAGCACCCGTACGAACCCTGCCAATAGTACCGAGCAATGATGGCACAGTGAGTCTTCTCCACTCCACAGTGTCCACCAATGTTGCTGCAGTGAAACTCCTCAAACAAATCGTTTGCTTCTTCAGCAGTGGAGACCACTTTGGCAAGGTGCTCGGTTTGATTCTTTTTGCGCCTGCAGATGTAGTACAGTTCTCCGTCTGGTGTTTATATGACATCCTATTAGATGTATTAGTTTTACCATAGCATATTATCATTGTGTTCTAGAGTCCATATGGCATGCATCCTTACCCTTTATCATGAAGGTGTCAGCTCTCCTCTTCATGACATTGTTCTTTCTTGGTTGACCCCTCAGGATACTGGTGGTGGACTTTCAATCAATCAATGTTTATTTATAGAGCCCAATATCACAAATGTTACATTTGTCTCAGTGGTCTTCACAGTGTGTACAGAATATCAGTATGACAATACGACACCCTCTGTCCTTAGACCCTCACATCGTACAAGGAAAAACTTCCGAAGAAAACCCAGTTTCAAGGGAAAAATGGGAGAAACCTCAGGGAGAGCAACGGAGGAGGGATCCCTCTCCCAGGACGGACAGACGTGCAATAGATGCCATGTGTAAATTGAAAAGATAATACATTTGCAACATAGGTAGTCCAAATGTTTGGAAATGCATGTGTGTATAATAGGAAGATGAATCCACGAGGATATCCATCCAGGACCGATGATCCAGGACCACAGCCACGATCCAGAATTAGTTTTGCAATTCTGGGATCCATTTTCTAACGCTCTCTGTCCCTCCTCCTACTCCAACACCTACTTACACCTGTCTTGCCTATGCGCCTACTCCTCCCTACCCTCACGTACTCACACACAAACAAATTAATACAACAAAGACAAACAAACAGTGACAAATACACGGAAACTTACAATACCAGCCTCTCTCAAATACACAGTCGCACCTCAATTACTCACCCACTACCACTCACCAGGACAATCACTCTATCACAGGCAATGCTCAATCACTCACTATATCTCACTTTCACTCTATCTCTCGCTATCTCTCTCTTTATCTGTCTGTCTATCTATATATATTAGGGGTGTAACGGTTCACAAACATTTCGGTTTGGTACGTACCTCGGTTTTTTGGTCACGGTTCGGTACAGCAGAATTTTTTTTCACATAACATATATATATTTTTTGCACGATAATTATCGGCCCGATAATTAATTGTTTGCTCAATTAATCGTATTTTACTTGCGATTACGATTATGGCTTGCAACAATTACGAAAAAACAACGTAATCGAAATAAAACGATTATTTTTTTATTATTAGTATTACTTTTCTTTTTTAAATAATAATATTATTTTTTTTGAATTATACTTACAGTTCAGGGTAATCAACTGTTAAAAACATACTGTTCACAATTTTTTTCTCCAATAAATGGATGTTTTCAAAGTCAATGAATAATCGCATTTAATAATCGCAATTACATGAATGCCGTTTTTATAAGGGATGTATATGTCAGTGTTTCCCACAGATCTGAAATATACTTGGGCGGGTGGTGGCAGCGGGCGGGGGGATGCGCAGGGAAAAAAGAAAAAAAAAAGTTTTAACAACATGTTTATTTATTGACTTTTCATTCCTGTATAATCATTTTGCGCAAAGATGGCACTGTTTGTCAGAGCACTTCTGGGATTTCATGCAGAACAGCGCCAACGCCTGTGTGTATGGGAAGGCCTCTGGTGCTGGTCCATTAATGTGTGTGTCTTTTAGTGCTGTAGCGACGCGTCGACGACTTCAAAATATCGTCGACGACATATTTCCGTGTCGCTACACACACACGTGGGTCACCCAAAGCAACAAGCAGTTCTAGCTGTGGTGGCTACCATTAGCAGCTAGCATTTGCTCTCCGATTTTTACATAAAAATGGAATTATGGATTATAAATTCAATCATTTTTGGAAAGAAAGAACAGAGCTACGTTCAACACGACCAATCTAATACGCCACCTGAGAAACAAACACCAACAACAACACGGCGAGTACACAGCGGCCACTCAGGTAACGGCACTGAAACAACCAACACTTTTAAAAAGGAAAGAGAAACTGCCCCAGAACAGTGAAAAGGCCAACACAATAACAGCCAAGATAGCTGAATTCATCGCGTTGGATGACCAGCCGTTATCTGTTACCTTTTTTTTCTCTTAATGCATTGCATAAAGATCGGATCGGGAAAAATCGGTATCGGCAGATTGTCAAAATCAAATGATTGGGATCGGATCGGGAGCAAAAAAAGGTGATCGGGACATCCCTAGTTAAAAACCTATGGATTAACCGATTCAGCCGCGTTTTTTTCCTCATTTTAATGCCATTAAACACGTCTTTTGATCAGATTGACACGGTGGTGAGACGATCTCCCTAGAAGCTCTGTAAAGGTACGTGTTATCATGACTGTATTTGCTTCCCCTGTCGCGAGTCCGGATCACTCAGTGATGATACTATATACCTACATAATCTGTGGAGTCTCAGCTTTAATCGGATATCTTGTATGTGCAGCTACGATAAGTAATAAGGGTACTTTTATCTTGAGTTCTGTGCCAATGTCCGTTAGCATTTTTCGCTCATGGGTCATTTAGATGCTTCTTATGAGACTTGTGTTTTGTTTTGGTAAACATGGTTTGTATCGTCAGTTAGCTGAGATTATTTCCGTTAATCTGGTATAACACATTAATAGTTTGTTAAATATTCAGATCCCCTGAGACACAGTATCGTGGAAAAAAAAATGTTTTACATTACGTTTTTTATGAATTGAACAACAGAAAAATAATCGTTAGATTAGTCGACTAATCGATCAAATAATCGCCTGATTAATCGTTTTCGAAATAATCGTTTCCCCCCAGCACTAATGATTATATAATCAGACAACGTCGTTCAAAAACATTATTACATGACTTTGTTGAATACTCGATTCTGATTGGTCAATTCAAAACACGTGACACGTTTTTAATCCAGAACAGACAGGCCGCTGTCAAGGATTTATTGACCGTTGTTAAGGATGCTCACATCTGCACAAAGAAGTCCGTTCGATGTAACTGTATACAGTTTGGCTGAAACTAACTGACAAGACGGACAAGAAAACAGCGGAGAAGTAACGGGCAGAAACCCTCCTTTTTACGCAGCGGTCCAGACATAGGTCAGACGGCGACACATATTCAGTTGCCAGTTACTTATGGCAGGGATATCTAGATACTTCCCAAAGTTTGACATAATGAATTGTGCTACTTTTAAAGCAAGCAACGATTTTTCAAATCTGTAATCAAAAAGCTCCTCAAAAACGCTATCGAAGCAGTTCCTGCCGTTGCTACGTTAGTTCAAACAGTAACAACGGACTATTTTTCTTAGCGGATGCATGTACATTTAAATACAACTATTTTTTAAATCAATAAAATAATTTTCTAAATCCACAAAAGCATTTCAATTAATATTGGGAGTCATGTCGTTTGTTGAGAATGTGACCATGTAATAAGCGGGATAATGTGCAGCAGCGCGGTCATTATGGGGAAAAGAACACCTTCATGCCGATCTAGATCCCTCCGCTTCGCGTCGGGCTCCTGATCAGCCTGTCGGTGTTCTTTTCCTGCTTATCCATGAGAGACGTTCTGCAGAGGAGGGGCGTTTCACCGACGACAGGTGTTCTTACTTTTATGTAGCTGACGGAGAATTTTTACTTTACACGACACTGTTCAACACTTAATTCTGCTTTACTCTTTAACTAAACAACCGCGGATGTCTTGAAAGACTCTTTCGCTAAAGATTTTTGAAGATATCCGCGTTCTTGTGACACGTAAATACTGCGCTTCCTATGTTTTGGTGCGGACTGCGTTCACACCAGCAATGAACCGCTCCAGAGTTCGCAAGCAAGCGCTCCGAGACCACCTATTTTAGCGGACCAGAGTCCGGTTGTTTAGTTCACTTAAGAGGTCTCGGACTGCGTTCACACCGACCCAAATGAACCGCACCAAGTGGCTAAACGCACCAGGGTTCGATTCAACCGGACTATACAAGGCAGGTGTGAACGCACTCAGTTAATAAAACATGCGGTAACAAAAAGAAGAAAGAAAATACGCCGCCTGCCGCCATTTTAGGTTCGACTTTTCCAAAAAACTTTTGCAACAAACGTTCCACTTTGAGATTTAACTTAAAACAATATAAAAATACTGTCTTACACGTAAGTTAAATCATTTTTCAAGTGAGGCAGATATTAAATGTAGGCTAGCTAACAAGAGCTCAAATAAAACTAACACACCATGCGACACAAAGTGCATTAGATGCAGAAATGAATAACACATCATTTAAATACTGTGCAAAGGCAAGACGTAACTCACCAGAGTAGTGCGGCCAAAAAAAAGGATCACGATTCCAGCAGTGAGAGCACGGTGGGCAAAGTATTCTTAAAAGTCTGAACGATTTCAATAGAGGCGAGGAGCTAATGGCGGACTCTGGTGAAGGCATGGATGTAATAACATACATGTGTGATAGAACGTCTTGGCACGTCGGGGGCGGAGCACATACGTGATGACGTCAGACCAGCAAAATGTTTGAGTACGAGTGCGAACTGGAGGGGAGCAGGGGGAGCTATAGCTCCCCTAGTGGTGACATGAGCTAAAATACTGATGATGACCAAATAAATTCCATTTTGGGCATGTTTTTTTTTTCAAAGGTGTAAAATAAGTGAAATAAAATTATATTTAGAGTTTATGATTCATGAAAAAAGTGTCGCCTGCTTGCACGCTGCCCGCAGCTCCACTCACTACCCACTCACAAGCTCGTTTAGTTGGCACTGCATGTTTACCAGGCATTGTTGCTGCTGCTGACATGTCGACAAGAAAAAAACAACGTACCTTGGGCAATTTCTTTAAAAAGACGGCCAAACAACCTGATCAAGAAGACCAACTGAATGTCTAGTAGCACATCGTACGTTGTGACTGCTGCTACAACAGAACCGAGAGAGGAGGGAGCTAACGTCAGTGCTAGTGCTAACTTGACAGCTAACGTTAACTTGGGGGCTGAAGAGCCACAAGAAGACGAGCCAATAGAAGCTAACTTGATGACTACAACTACCATAGTAGAGGTCGAAGGAGATGTGGAAGAAGATGATGATGATGATGCTGCTGATGACCACCCCACCTGTTCTTCCTCTTCCTCCCTGCCTGCTGCTCGAGATGGGGGGGGGGCGAAGTTGCTGCGGTGGTCCCGCGGCCGCCGGCTGTCTGGACCAGCCAACAGTGGAGTGAGTGGATCACATTTTAAATTGATTTAATTAAACAGTCAAACGTTACATTGGTGGTCCGTGGATTATTTATTATCAAGTTGATTGAAGTTTGCGTAGCCCATACATGCTCGGGAAATCTGTTGACATGAACATGATCCATCGGGACGTTTCATGTAAATGTAGACCTGTGGCACCACCCCTTGTGCAACAGATTTTCTCTTTATAATAGGCATATGTCTGTGCTGTTGCTATTAATGCGCGGATCAGCATTTTACCCCCCCCCCCCCCCCGCAACAACAAAAAAATCCCGGCTCCCCCGGTGACCGTGGTATAGTTCGCACACTACCAATATGACCCAAAGTGGTTGAACACTGTATACACAATATTAAAAATCAGTTCATAGTCATCAGAAAATTAGCGGTGAATTAACTTTTTTAAATGTTTAAGTTAAAACAACCCATTTTCTTTCAGAAGCTTGTAATGTTCGGTCTTACAGTGTGCAAGAACACTGGTGATTCTGTGAAATCACTGGCTGATTAGTGGTTTTGCAAAATCACTGTTGTGGTTGTAGTGGTTTTTCAAAATCACTTACTGATTCAATAAGTTACAGAATTGTATAATTATATAAATATAGGTAAAATATAGGTTACATGGGTCATTCCAGAATTGGAGGACAATTTAGACACCAACATTTTTGAAAAATGAACCTTTTATTTTATAATATGTTTTTATGTATTTAGGAAAAACAGATAACAAACCATCAAACAAAGTGATGTGCCCAGCTAGGCATACAATTCATATTTTCCAATTAAGAATTACCCCTGTTACTCTAATTATAGTAACAGGGTTGAAAATCAATGCTAATTTGAGCTCTAACCTTAGGAATTATTGCTAGATGTAGCATGTAATGCTACTTTCAAGGCAAGACAAACTTGGATATCTAATGCAAGAAAAATAACTTTGAAATGAATATG
This sequence comes from Pseudochaenichthys georgianus, assembly GCF_902827115.2. Taxonomy (NCBI): domain Eukaryota; kingdom Metazoa; phylum Chordata; class Actinopteri; order Perciformes; family Channichthyidae; genus Pseudochaenichthys; species Pseudochaenichthys georgianus. The sequence continues at coordinate 29,342,899 of NC_047523.1, read as the reverse complement.
CTTTATTCTGATAATATGAGTAACAGGGTTGAGTGGGTCAGAGTGCCACACTCTTTTAAGACTGAAAAGATTGTAAAAAATATGAAAAAAGAGAGGACTTAGTTTTGGTCTACCCATGGCACTAGCACATGGCTTGCTGATGTCACTTCCACTGTGTCATCTGATTTACAGTTTGTTCACTTCCTGTGCCAATCTAAAAAGGTTTGGGTAACAGGGTTGAACGCATGTTGAGGGACACACCTGTGCAACATTATTGTTATCTAAAATATGTTTATGATTTAACAAATTGATTTTACCATTACAAGAGACATATATCAATAGAATAATACCAAAAAAAGTAAATAAAATCCCTATTTTAAATGTTATATTTGACATGCAAGTTGGTCACCAAGAACAAGACAAGACAAGAGAAAAATGCCATTGTAGAGGATGTTTGAGAGCTATTTGATTATTTAAATAATATTTTGAAACCACTTTTTCTACAACTTTATATACATTTTGTCTCAATACAAGTATGTTTAACACAACAAGTGCATGTTTTAGCATTTTGGGCATGGATTATTAGATTTTTTATATGGGGGACATGAAATGTCCTCCAATTCTGGAATGACCCACATACCTTGTGTTGTGAGAAATGACAAAAAGATGGTTCCAGAATGATTCAGAAGTGGGAAAATGAATAAAGCAACCTCTGGGTTAAAAATAACCCAGGCAGGTGTTCAACTGCAATTGAAGCCCTAATAACCCTTTTGACCCAGCATGAACAACCCACCAGTGTGTTACCCAAATAACCCATAATCATGACCCAGCCAAATCAACCCAGCAATGTGTTTATAGAAATAACCCAGCATTTTTTAGAGTGTAGTGTTAAAAAAATATGTACTATTACGACTGTGACATTCTGACAAACAAACATAAGGGGGCTGTCATGTGCAGCTTAATGAGTCATGTGATGAACAGCATCTCTTGAATTAAGACTGAAAAATGGACTTAACTGACCTGATAAATAAAAACATGTATAGCATGAAGGAATTAACCATTACAAACTTATAATGTGTATAATTCTGAAATGGGCTTTTTGCATGGCCTGTAACTTTTACTTCAGGCAGTGCTGATGCTTATGTTGTTTTACTTAAGTATGATTTTTGAATAAAGGGCTTCTTCTTGTAAAAGAGCATTTTTACAAAAAATGAGTGGTATTAATAGTTTTATATTGTGCTACACTTATTTTACTACTTTCTGTAACACTGACATGAGCCATTCCCTGCATAATAACGAGTTGCCTACTTGTTTTTTTTGTATTGTGAATATAGGACATTCTGTACGCTTATTAAATACACATTATGAATGCCTGCTTAAAGTGATAGGCTATGCAATTTTTACAAAAGCCGTTTTTTTTCCTTCCACTTCCACCACTGCCTGGCACTACTTTGTTAAACTGGTTTCCAGAGGGCCTCCTCTATCGTTACATCAGAGCAGGAGCTACGCGAGGGCGGGATAACTTTGAAAGGGGCCGTCTTAAATCCCAGAACTCCTTTCAAAACCAGCAGAGGGAACCGACCAAGCAACGGTGTCCATCACTTCAGGAAAGGACCAGCCACCCGACGTTTCCAGACAACCAGCAACGAACCCCGGAAGAAAAACCCCAAGATGGCCCCTATCTGCATCAAGACTGTTTTAATCAGTGAAAGTGTCGATCCTCGCTGTAAGGCGATTCTGGAGGAAAATGGCATTCGAGTTACGGAAAAACCCAATATGAAAAGAGATGAATTAATGGCGGAGATTAAGGTAAAGTTTGCACACCAGTGTCGCACAAAAGGTTTATCTTGCACCGGCTGTCGTTTTTTATTCCTGCGCCACATATTTGTAAAAAGTTTAGCTCGCATAATGTTAAAGCTCCTGCCAATCAGTTTAGCTGTGCGCATGTCTTGAGTGAAAGTATTGTCACTGGAGTAATGCCTGTTTTTGGTTGTTTTTTCATACAACGTTTAATTTTAGGCAATATACCAATACCCTTTTTCTCAGGCTTTTCCTCTGAGCCAGACACGTATTTGTCTGGTTTGGATGTGCCCATTGATTGAATGTAGTTGCATTTAGCACCGCCCCTTGTGAAGCTGATGCAACTCATCCCTGATTTTACCAGCTCTCCCATCACTTTCTCACAGTGCCACATGCAGCAGATTTTGTCAGTTTATTGCAGAGGGCCGGCTGTGCATGTATCAGAAACTAGTATTTGCCTTTGTATCATTTTAGATTTTTGCAGAGGGCCGGCTGTGCATGTATCAGAAACTAGTATTTGCCTTTGTATCATTTTAGATTTGTTGAACTTGGATCAGAAAGTATTGATTGCAATGAAATAGTTATAATACAAACGTAATGGATAAAAGTGTTTTGCAGTATGCAGGACTTGGCTAACCTCTTGTAAGGGCCTTAAGCAAAAGTGAGTGGTTTGCATTGTTTTTTTAAACCACTGAGTCCATATTATGAAGTGGGGTTATTTAGGGTAATTTTCCATAGTCTATCCACAGTAGATGGATGTAGCACACCCCATGTTCCTGGTTAACGGCTGTCTGACAGCAAGGTAAAGTAGTAAACAGATTATTTAGCTAAAATACATTTTGCTTTAACTCTGTTCATAGCAGAACATACTTTTCAATGCTGTAACTCCTGTTTGCGTCTCCAAACTGGGAACGTGCTGACAGCCATCTATTGTAGACACAAGTACAAGTGTGGACAAGTACCTCATGTAACCCAACTTCAAAACCTGAACTATTCCTAAATCTCATTAAGCCCACATTGTTCTTACTGCCCTCATGTGTGCTTTCTGCTTCGAGTTATATGTGGTGCTGCTTTCACATCTGGTGCTGGGTTGTTCCAGTCCTAACGACCTTCACCCAGTGCCATTTTGTTGCCACTGGCTTTCTACAAACAATAAAAGAGGAGTTAACATGAAGTCATATTGAACAACAATACCTTATTCATTGGACAGTTTTTTTGTTGTCACTGTGCCTTCTGAGTATATTGCTTTTCTCTGTTGTTCACAAAATGTTATTTAATATGAGCAACTGTGCCTCTTTAAACACGAAGCAAAGATAGAAAATGTGTCCAAAAGCAACATGTTGTTACTTGGTGATAACAGACAATACTGTGTTGTCGAGCTGACCTGTTTCCATGGTTACAAATGTATCTTGTAAAAATGTAGGCCACACAGATCAGGAGATGGCTTTGTTTACGGCTCATGGTCAATTTACATTAATAAAACTACAAGTTCAACAAAAAATGCTTCCCTAGAAGAATGGGGCATCAAGATATAGTCTTGGTTTTAAGGGCCTTTTCATTACCGTTTGTTTTATGCTGTAGTGGCACAATTGACCAAAAACCTTTGCACTAGTCTAATATACTGAGCAGAGTGATTTAGTGGAAGGTTTTTGGAAACATGGACATTGGCACTTTGTTGAGGTGTAAATCTAGCCTTTAATAAACTACCAACAGATATAAAACTCCATGAGATGAACTGTGATCCTCTCTCCACCCTAGGACTACGATGGCCTTGTGGTCAGATCTGCCACAAAGGTAACAGCTGATGTCATCAATGCTGCTAATCTGAAAATCATCGGAAGAGCTGGAACCGGCGTGGACAATGTGGATGTTGATGCTGCCACCAAGAAGGGTATTATTGTCATGAAGTAAGTATCCAGTCTATGTAACGTACTTCCTGTGCAGTTTCAGTATACTGTACTGTCCATTAACTGTCGACTGTTTTCTCCAGCACACCAAGCGGAAACACCATCAGTGCTGCCGAGCTGACATGTGCCCTGCTGATGAGCCTCTCAAGGTGAGATCAGCCGTTGTCAACATGCTTTTTTTTAAGTGCATGGAAGTTCTGCACGAGTGCCATTATCATGTGGTTGTTTTTCCAGATTTGTGCCTCAGGCTGCCATGTCGATGAAGCAAGGGAACTGGGATCGCAAAAAGGTAAGCAGAAATTTTTGTTTGCCCCCATATGCTGTGCATGTTTGCAGTGGGCACACAAAGCGGTTACTGATGCATGGTCGGCTCCATTGTTCAGCCAGTCATCACTGATCAGATGTGAAGCTTGGATGAGGTCAATGTTTTTTTCTAATTCTACAGTTCATGGGTGCAGAGCTCTATGGCAAGGTCCTTGGAATAGTTGGACTTGGAAGAATAGGAAAGGAAGTCGCCTCAAGAATGCAATCATTCGGCATGAGGGTAAGTTATACTTGACTAAACTGTTCACTATTTGCACTTGGTGATTGAATTAAGCAAACATGGCTTTTTTTCTCCCTTCCTTAGACAATCGGCTATGATCCAATCACTCCTCCTGAGGTGACAGCCAGCTGGGGGGTGGAGCAGATGTCCCTGGAGCAGTTGTGGCCACAGTGTCACTACATCACTGTTCACACTCCTCTGATGCCCTCTACTGTCGGTTAGTCTCAAAGCTCTCATCATTACATAGCCATCGTTCATTTTACTGAAAATGTGAACCTCAATTGTATTTTTTTTGCCCAAGGTCTTCTTAATGATGAATCGTTTGCTAAATGCAAGAAAGGAGTAAAGGTTGTTAACTGTGCACGAGGGGGCATCATCGATGAGGACGCTCTCCTCCGAGCTCTGGAGTCCGGACAGTGCGGAGGAGCGGGGCTCGATGTCTTTGTTGAGGCAAGACGATTGGAACATGAAATTGTGTCATTTATCACTCTTTAATATTAATAAAAGGGTTTCTCCATCTTACTTTGTGATCATGCTTTTGCCACAGGAGCCTCCTAAGAACCGTCCATTGGTCGACCACCCTAACGTGATCAGCTGTCCTCACCTGGGAGCCAGCACGAAGGAGGCGCAGGCTCGCTGTGGGGAGGACATCGCTCTGCAGATTGTGGACATGGTGAAGGGCAAGAAGCTGATCGGAGCAGTAAGTAACACTACGTTCTACTTGTAACAAATTCCTTCTCAGACCTTGACATTTTTTGTTGCCATACATATTGAAGTGTTACATTTTATCAACCCTTTTTTTTGATGCAGCATGCAAGACATTTTACATTTAAAAATAAATAAAAGCCATGTAAAATATAAATGCTAAATTACACCCATTTTGATACACTTCATGACCGAAAGAACGAGATCGCGGATACAAGCGGCCGAGATGGGTTTCCTCCGCCGGGTGGCTGGTGTCTCCCTTAGAGATAAGGTGAGAAGTTCGGTCATCAGGGAGGGACTCGGAGTTGAGCCGCTCCTCCTTCGCGTCGAAAGGAGCCAGTTGAGGTGGTTCGGGCACCTAGTTAGAATGCCACCTGGGCGCCTCCCTAGGGAGGTGTTCCAAGCACGTCCAGCTGGGAAGAGACCAAGGGGTAGACCTAGGACCAGGTGGAGGGATTATATCTCTTCGCTGGCCTGGGAGCGCCTTGGGATCCCCCAGTCAGAGCTGGTTGATGTCGCCAGGGAAAAGAAAGTTTGGGGCTCTCTGCTGGAACTGCTACCCCCGCGACCCGACCACGGATAAGCGGGAGAAGATGGATGGATTGATACACTTAGCTTGTCATATTTAATAAAACAAAAAGTGAACAATATTTGAGAAGGTTTTCTTTTTTTGTAAAGCAATTGTACTTTACACTTTATGTTCAATACCCGTTAACTTAATGTCCAATGATTATGCTTTCTGTCAGGAGAGATTAAGTTGAGGTGAATGAAGAAACAAATGAGTAGACACAAATAAAAATCCAATTTACGTTTTTGTAGGCACCCAAATGGTCAGACTTCGAAAATATGCCAGCACACCCAGTTCACAAAAGCACTCCACTGTTCATGTCTTGTTTTTATATTCATTCTCCTTTTTTGTAGGTAAATGCATCAGTTTTGGCCAGCACTTTCTCCCAGGAATCTCACCAGCTGATCAAACTCGGAGAAGCTGTTGGAGCCGTGCTGCAGTCATGCACTTCTTCTAAGAAACCTTTCACAAGTGTTCAAATCTCTACTCAAGGTAAAACCACTCATCTAACCGATTTAAGGGGCTGTCATATAACATAGATAGAAAATATTGTAATCGTGTTCTCTTTCTCCCTCTAGTGGTATGATTCTGAAATGATCACTGTTGTGTCTGCAGTTGATGGCTTTCTGCTGTTTTTCTAAAATCCACATTTAATTTGAAGTATTTAACTGTCAACACCATCCACAATTTTCTTTAAACCAGGGGATTGCATGAAGTCCTCCACTGGTTACATGACTGCATCAGTACTGGTTGGATTGCTGGCCAATGGATCTGGCTCCTGCCCGAACCTAATCAATGTGCTCAGCCTGGCCAAGGAGTCTGGAATCACGGTACAGCAGAAACTAATTCTGGCAAGTCCACATGACAATAACGTGTGTGTCTTCTTTTTTTTCATAAAGTCTTCCTACATGTATTTCTCCAGGTAAACCAGGCCCACTGCTCATCTGATGCGGCAGGTGGTGTGTGTACGGTGGAGATCGTGGCCAGCGGCAGCAGCTTCAAAGCCACTGGTTCAGTTCAGGGTGGCGTGCCGGTGCTGCTGGAGCTGAGTGGCAGTGTGTTCAGACAGCCGGTCTCTCTCACTGGAAACCTGCTGTTCCTCAAGGCCTGCGCAAGTCCACAGCTCCTGTCCTCGGTGGCTGGTAAGGAATTTTAGGATGAGGCTATTTCCCAGTAATGCTCTGGTGAAATCACACAAAACTATATATGTGACCTGCTCTATCGAAATCAGTCGCATTGACCCGAAGACACATTTTGAGTTGTATACACTGCTGGAAAGAAGAGATTCCTAGCTTTCTAATGATATCAGGATTGTTTTTGTACTCAAAATATTAAGCGAAATATGTCACATTATATAATGACTGTCACCGAGTCATCATTTTGAGAAAAAGGCCTTCAAAGTTTCCTCTTCTCTGGAATCCATCGATCTGATTGATTAGCGGAGCAAATGATCAAAATACTACAGAGGGAAGATATTTTCGTTTGGATTACTGGTCTGGGGGAAGCTCACGAGTGTGTGTGTTTGTGTAATTTTGCGTTTGTGTGTATTGCGTTTGTTTCCCGGGGAAAACCCTCACGAGAAACACCGGCTGTTGTTATGCCTGCTGTGACGTTAAGTTACTCCGTTCTCCGCTTGTAATTATGCCGTTACAAGCTTCAAAGTTGTATTTATCATCTGAATTTGCCGAAACAAGTTTAATATTCTGAAAGCCAAGACTTTGTTTAATTGAAATCAGATGAAAACAAACTGTAACGGACCCTGCCGTGTTATCTATGATTACTATACGCTTACATTCATAATGTCAGCCGGAGGGAGGGGGGGCGGCGGCGCTGCGGAAGAGCAGATTGCCTGTCATCTTCCCTTTACAAGCTTAAAGGAATGGTCCACTCATTAGATAATTAATCAAAACTTCAGTATTTAGTGAAACATTATGTTTAAACCATACCCTGAAGAAATCAGCGATATTCCCCGGTAAATAATGATTTTATAGCTCTTTTTTATCAAAACCTGTATATTCCGTCTGGCCGCCGCCATTTTTGCCATTTTCAGTAGTCACGTGATGGTCGTGACGTCATCCATGCGTTCACTTTGTCAACACACGGAAACATGGCGGAGTATTTGAGTTCGGACTCGTCAGCAGAGGAAGAAGTTTTGACCAATGTGAAGAGATTGGATGGGGGAATTCAGCCATACATATCAGTATGACAATACGACACCCTCTGTCCTTAGACCCTCACATCGTACAAGGAAAAACTTCCGAAGAAAACCCACAGTTTAAAGGGAACATGGGAGAAACCTCAGGGAGAGCAACAGAGGAGGGATCCCTCTCCCAGGACAGACAGACGTGCAATAGATGCCGTGTGTAAATTGAAAAGATAATACATTTGCAACATGGGTAGTCCAAATGTTTGGAAATGCATGTGTGTATAATAGGAAGATGATATAAGATACTATATGTATGCATGTAGTACCACCCTTGCTAGCGATTCCCTCTCTAGTTTAGCATACTCAGCTTCCCATAGAATCACGATTTTATGGGGCCGGAAAAAACTGGGGGGAAATACACACTAGCCGGTACTACGCTATATGGAAAGGCCACCAAAAACTGTCCTGGCCTGGACGCTAAAGGACGTTAAAACGGGGCTAGCCGCTGCAATGGAAATGCGCTATAACATACCTTATTCTTACTCCGAGCACTACTTCTGCTCCTCCGTCGCTTCACACTTGCAGAGGGCGATTTCTCAACTGGCCGAACTGGTGTCCTGGTCGGTGATGACACCAGAAAGACCGATGGTACTGCATCTCCATTAAGTAATGGTTGTTCCATAAATCCCATGTTATGTTTGATCATACTCTCAGAGTAGTCGTCCGGAAATCAATCAATCAATCAATCAATGTTTATTTATATAGCCCAATATCACAAATGTTACATTTGTCTCAGTGGTCTTCACAGTGTGTACAGAATATCAGTATGACAATACGACACCCTCTGTCCTTAGACCCTCACATCGCACAAGGAAAAACTTCCAAAGAAAACCCAGTTTAAAGGGAAAAATGGGAGAAACCTCAGGGAGAGCAACAGAGGAGGGATCCCTCTCCCAGGACGGACAGACGTGCAATAGATGCCGTGTGTAAATTGAAAAGATAATACATTTGCAACATAGGTAGTCCAAATGTTTGGAAATGCATGTGTGTATAATAGGAAGATGAATCCACGAGGATATCCATCCAGGACCTATGATCCAGGACCACAGCCACGACTCAAGATCCAGCGCTCGCGATCCAGGACACAGGACCGCAGGATCATCCATGACTCCGGATCCCAGCGTATATAGACACCAAAAAGAAAGACATTTGGGGAAGCTGGGTTAATCGGAACATGAGTGTACACGGGTATAGACAGAGAGAAGGAAGAAGTAAGATGTCCCCCGACAAACTAAGCCTATATCAGCAAAACTAGGGGCTGAATCTAATCAGCCCTAACTATAAGCTTTATCAAAAAGGAAGGTCTTAAGCGCACTCTTAAAAACGGATAGGGTGTCTGCCGCCCGAACACAAACTGGAAGCTGATTCCACAAATGTGGAGCTTGATAAGAAAAGGCTCTGGCTCCCATTGTACTTTTAAAGATTCTAGGAACAACCAACAACCCTGCATTCTTGGAACGCAATGCCCTAGTAGGACAGTAGGGTATAATGAGTTCTTTAAGGTAAGATGGCGCCTGCCCATTAAGGGCTTTGTAGGCGAGAAGAAGAATTTTAAATTCTATCCTGTGTTCTATAGGGAGCCAGTGTAAGGCAGCCAGAATAGGAGTAATGTGGTCCCTTTTCCTAACTCTGGTTAGTACACGAGCCGCAGCATTTTGAATCAGCTGAAGCGACTTGATTGACTTCTTAGTACTCCCTGATAATAGAGAGTTACAATAATCCAGCCTAGAAGTAACAAATGCATGGACTAGTTTCTCTGCATCGTTTTGAGGCAAGATATGCCTGATTTTTGCAATGTTACGTAGATGGAAGTAGGCGGTCCTTGAAATTGATTTTATGTGGGCGTTAAAGGATAAATCCTGATCAAATATAACACCAAGATTCCTTACAGTCTCACTGGAGGCCAAATTAATGCCATCCATAGTTAGTATGTCTTTAGATAATTTGTTTCGTAGATTCTTCGGGCCAAGTACAATAACTTCAGTTTTGGTCGTGTTTAACATCAAAAAGTTTAAGGTCATCCACGTTTTTAAGTCCTTAAGGCAGTCTTGAATTTTATTTAGATGATTAATTTCATCAGGCTTGATTGATAAATATAGTTGAGTATCATCCGCATAACAATGAAAGTTTACAGAATGATTCCTTATAATATTGCCTAACGGAAGCATATATAATGTGAACAAAATAGGTCCGAGCACTGAGCCCTGTGGCACTCCATGGCTAACTTTGGTTTGCGTGGAAGATTCATCGTTAACACGTACAAACTGAGAGCGTTCAGATAGATAGGACCTAAACCAGCCTAAAGCAGTTCCCTGTATGCCAACTAAGTGCTCTAGTCTTTGCAATAGGATATCATGGTCGATAGTATCAAATGCAGCACTAAGATCGAGCAAAACAAGAATAGAGACAAGTCCCTTGTCTGAGGCTATTAGAATATCATTTGTGACTTTAACCAGAGCTGTCTCTGTGCTATGATGTGTTCTAAAGCCAGACTGAAAATCTTCAAATAAATCATTGTTTTTTAAGTAATCACACAACTGTTTTGCGACCGCTTTCTCAAGAATTTTTGAGAGGAACGGAAGATTAGAAATAGGTCTATAGTTGGCTAAAACCTCTGGATCGAGGTTGTGCTTTTTAAGAAGCGGTTGTATCACTGCTACTTTGAATGATTGTGGAACATAGCCTGATAATAAAGACATATTCATAATATTTAATAAAGAAGTGCTAATTAATGGAAAAACTTCCTTCAACAGCTTAGTTGGAATTGGGTCTAACATGCACGTGGATGGTTTAGAAGAGAGAATCATTGAATGTAATTGTTCAAGGTTAATGGCTGAAAAGCATTCTAGTTTACTATCTAGTGTAATATTAGAACTTACGATTCCGGGAGCTGTTGATAACACTATACTGGTCAAAGGCAAGAGGTCATTAATTTTGTTTCTAAGAGTAACAATTTTATCGTTAAAAAAGCACATAAAATCATTACTACTGAGTGCTATGGGAATAGAAGGCTCAATCGAGCTGTGGCTCTCTGTCAGCCTGGCTACAGTGCTGAAAAGAAATCTTGCATTATTCTTATTCTCATCTATTAATGAAGAGTAGTAGGCTGCTCTCGCTTTACGCAGTGCTTTCTTATATTCATTGAGAGTAATATGCCAAATTAAACGAGATTCTTCAAGTTTAGTGGAACGCCATATCCTTTCAAGTTGTCTAGACTTTTGCTTTATTTTGCGGGTTTCGGCATTATGCCATGGAGCTAATCTATGTTGTTTTATTTTCTTCTTTTTCAAAGGAGCAACAGAGTCTAATTTTATTCGCAGCGCATCTATAGCACTATCAACAACATGATCAATTTGGGGTGGTGTACATTTTGTATAAGTTTCCTCCCCTACATGCAGACATGCTATCGAGTTAAGTATTGGTTGAATCTCTTCCTTAAATGTGGCTATAGCACTAACAGATAGGTTTCTGCTGCAAGAGCTTTTGACTAATGCTTTGTAGTCTAGTAACAGTACTTCAAAAGTTACTAAGAAATGGTCGGATAAAGCAGGATTATGCGGTTCGACTAATAGTTGCTCAATTTCAATACCATAAGTCAGAACAAGGTCGAGAGTGTGATTATAACAGTGGGTTGGTTTATTTACACTCTGACAGAAACCAACAGAATCTAATATAGAGTTAAATGCAACAGTAAGGCTATTTTTATCATCGTCAACATGAATATTAAAGTCACCTACGATAATTACTTTGTCTGTTTTAAGAACCAAAGTTGATAAAAACTCAGAGAATTCTGATAAGAATTCTGAATAAGGACCTGGTGCACGATACACTGTAACAAATAAGATTGGCTGCAAAGTTTTCCAGGTCGGATGCGTAAGACTAAAAACGAGGCTTTCAAAAGAGGAAATTTGAAATGTTCGCTGCATTCATGAGCCTGTGAATCTTTCGGTTCGGGCCGGCCACATTTCGCTAGCCACTGCCTCCGAATGTACTTCTTACGCTTACCTTTTGGCAACAGATGGAACCGAGCATTCCGTGGATTGTTCCTATCAGAATTGTGGCAATATTTCGCGATACAGTGAGGCATATTTGAAGAGAGAAACTACAGTAAATAACATGGAGATCAACGTGTCTTCGAAAACCAAACGCATGGTTTACGTCACGTCCGGAAAATGGCGGCGCCCACAGTGTTGATGTTATTTCGGTATATAATCAGTTTAAAATCACTGATAATGTCATCGGATTAAAAAAAAAAAAAAAAAGACTGGCAGAGACTGGTCTGTTTTATCGGATGATAATTATTTAAAAATGAGTGTCATGAGCATACCATTCCTTTTTAAAGAATGTATTTATCGTGTGAGTTTGGAAATAAAAGTTTCATATTCTGAAAGGTAACACTTTGTTTGTTTAAAATCAAACAAAACACCCAAACCCCGAAAAAATAGTTTTTTTACGCAAACCATGTTTATTTTGAAATGAGCCGTTGCGACTTCCGACTGATTTCGATAGAGCGGGTCACATATGTATTCCCTATTGTTAAATTGGTTTTCATTTTGGCTGACAGGTAGCTCTGAGTTATGACTTTTAAGCCCTTGGGCTGTTATTTCCTTTAATCATACCTGTTTTATCTTTTCCATTGTTTTTTGTAGGAGTTCTGGCCACAGCGGGAGTGGAGATCCAGTCCTTCAGTGCTCCTGCAGACCATACTGGGGATCTGTGGTATTGTGTGGGGGTGTCCTCTCTCCCAGGAGACCTCAGTGTTTTGAAGCCTTTGGTTAAGGAGGTTGCACAGCTCAGCATTTAAATGACAGCAACAATGCCATCTGAAAGTCTTATCTCTGAGAGTGTCAAATATAATTGATCTCTCTGGTCTTAGCGTTTACAACTAACAACTTTGTTTAGAAGTTGAAACCTAATGGTTTAAAACATGCATTTTGATAACATTCCAGTGTTTAGATGTTTTACATGCAGTTTGTAAAAGTTATAAATAAAAATAAATGTTGAGTGTCTAATGCTGCTTGTCGTTTTGTTTACAGAGGTGGAAAAAAAAAGTACAACTGCTAAAATCGCAGCAATAACAATTGTTATGTAACTGCAGTTGGGTGTTTTTCATTCAGTAATCTTCACACTGTCACTTTTACAGATGTTTTGTGTCCGAGGGGATTTGTTTCAATTCTATGGTAATTTTGTGTCCACAGTTTTATAGTATTTGATCCTCCAGGGTCCCATTACATTGTACATCTCCAGTAAAACAACCCAGCATCAGTGGTGGAAAGTCACTATGTACTCTTTTACTCGAGTCCTGTATTAGAACTTTTGTTCACATTACAAGTATAATTCAATAATGTACCCTTTTATGAAATTGGTCAGTTTGTATAATCAGTTCTGATGGTGCAAATATACAATTATATTTTGATGTTAGTTTGTTGTTTGGCTTTGACTTGTATTTCTACACTACACATTAGTAGGTACAACATAGAAAACCAACATCAGTCATATGTTCAATACAGGTGTCACACATATTTAAGTACTTTTTTCCTATATCTAAAAGTAATTTACCCCTTGCAACTTAAAGGAGGCATATTTTAAAAACGTGTTCAACCATTGTTTTATGCATTTAGTGTAAACAGTAAGTACTATATATTTTTCCCGTGATTTGATGCTTATTTAATCTAATTGTTCATGTTAAACGGTCACAATCCAGCTCATGTGGTCATTCCTGAATCTTGTGCACGAGCTCTTGCACTGTGCTGTTAATCCTTGTCAGGATTAGAAAAAGCCTTGGCCGCACTGAAAGTGGGTTCAAAACGCCATGGCAACCACAGGAAAGGGGGAAACACGAATACTGAACAGTGCTAATGATTCATGTAAGTGGTGTATTTAAGGCGACGCTCATTTGTATAATATTTGTATTCTGTTAGTGATGCTTCTTCGCCTCATGGCTGCACTAATGCGCCGTACGTGAATGCATCACGAGACTGGATGGAGGTTATATTTAGGCTCGGGGAGAAAAATAGCGGTGTTGGGTGAATCCTCGGAATGGTTGCTAGGTTTTGTCAAGGACCTGCTGGTGGAGAGAGGAGGGGGTTGGCCGCTGCACGCAAATACCAAAATAGGATATAGGACTGCCTGCGACAGTCCTGCTGCACGAGCTAAATTGAGGCTCGTGTGTGTTTTTGAAGAGCGTTCACACACTGCCGAGTACAGCAAGGGTCATCCATGGAAATAGGATGAGAGGTAAGGTATAGTTTCTCTTTTAGCTTTCAAATCTTGAATTAAGGGATAGATAAAATACATTTGACACCACGAAATTGCAGTGTGTTATTGTCTGTCTTAACGTTATGTAGAGCTGATGATTTCCTGTGTTCTCCCCAGATACCATGTCACTCAGGCCAGCTGAAATATACACACATGACTTCTGTGATGGTGACCATGCAGCAGAGCTCCTTGGTGCTCTCAGACATTTCTACATAAGTGGTCTGTTTACCGACGTTGCGTTACAATGTGGCGAGTCCGGACAGGTGTTTCACTGCCACAAGGCGCTGCTGGCCGCCCGCAGCTCCTATTTCAAAGTCATGTTTACAGCCGACATGAGGGAGAGGTCAAACAGCGTCATCAAGCTCATCGGGGTGGACTGTTTGGTCCTGGATGCTCTGGTGAACTATGTGTACACAGCTGAGGTGAGCATCACTCAGAGCAACGTGCAGAGCCTGCTGGAGGCTGCAGACCTCCTGCAATTCATCTCTGTGAAACAAGCATGTGAGGAGTTTCTCATCCGCCTCCTGGATGTGGACAACTGCCTGGGGATGCACACTTTTGCTGAGATGCACCTCTGTCCCGGGCTGGAGAGGGAGGCACGCAGAGTGATGCTGGGCAGGTTCACAGAGCTCATTCAGCAGGACGAGTTCCTCGAGCTGGATCATGAGAAGATGGGATCAGTGTTGGCTGCTAAGAACCTCACCATGCAGAGGGATGATGTGTTGATAGATGCTGTAGCCAAATGGGTGACCCATGACTTGGATAAGCGTGTTCACTGTGCTGCAGAGTTGCTGCATACCATCCACCTGGACCTCAATGAGATTTATTTCAAGGCTACTTTAGAGGTGCCCAGACAATGCCTGCTCAACAGTGAAGGGAAGATTAAGTCTATGATCATTCAGGCTTTAAGGTCCAATGGCAAAGAGATGTCTACAACCAGAAAAATGTCTTCCAGCATGTATATCGTTGGGGGATACTATTGGCACCCTCTTTGTGAGGTTCACATCTGGGATCCTATCAGCGACACCTGGGTGCAAGGAAAAGACATGCCTGACCATGCAAGGGAGAGCTACAGCATCAGTTTACTTGGAGCAAACATCTATGTGACTGGTGGTTACAGGACAAACACTGTTGAGGCTCTGGACACAGTTTCTGTTTATAACTGTGACTTTGACGAATGGACCGAGGGTTGCCCCATGATCACAGCTAGATACTACCATTGCTCTGTGGCTTTACATGGCTGCATTTTTGCCATCGGAGGCTACAGGGGAGGAGCTCCGGAGCAAGAGACGGAATATTATGACCCTTTGAAAAAGAAATGGTTCCCTTTGGCCAAAATGATCCAAGGTATGAAAACAATTAAGTGATGTAAATGCATTTGTGAACTGGTTCTCTTTACAGATTAGCTTTATGATCATGCCAGATGGAGTTTGACTGGTTGTCATTGACATTGTTGATGTTTACCAGATTTATTTTTCTTTGCGGTTCTTGTCTACTTTGTCTTAAAATCTGAGTTTTAGAGTGCACTCTCAACCGATAATCTGATGACGAGGTTTATGTGATTTGATTTAAAGCTCCTGGACAGCTTTCCTAAGGGAACCTGGGGATAGATTTTCTTTCTACTGCTTTTTACGAGGTCAAGAATGAACTTTCAACCTCAATAAATCAATGCTTTCCTCAAAAATATTGTTGTTTATATCAACTGTTGACTGGTTTGATCATATTAATGGTTGTGTTCATTCTTGACCTTTGGAATAGCTGCTTTACACCATTCGTAATTCAAGTTCGTTCTATATCTTCTTTCTGAGTTATAGCCACATCCTGAGTAGATGGAATTTGCTCAGTTGTCATGGAGATGATTCAGTATAACAACTGAATCATCTCCTGAACATAGATCAAGCTGGAACCCCCAGGAAATCAACAAAGAGAAATCAACATAAAAGCAATAATAAAAATGAAAACTACAGTATTTATTCTTAATACTGACATGACTACTTTTATGGTAGCTCGTATTGTCAAACACATTGTAGCAGTTCTACAGTTGTAGCTAGTTAGCTAGCTAGTGAACACAGTGGAGAATTCAGTGGCTAAGTGAATATTGCAAATAAATTATATTTCTCAAGAGTTGGTAGCAAAACTGAACTGAAAGAACAGTGAATGTTGGACATAAACACTGTGTTTTCAACACATTAGTAGGTTGATAATATGTCAGTGTTGTGTTGTCAGCTTATTGCACTTTCCCCAACTGGTAAAAAAAAAATCAATGATGCAGGCTCAAGAGGTTAACATAGATGCGAGTGATTGATTAAATGATACCTATAACCTCTATTTCTTTTTGAAGGTGTAGGAAATGCCACTGCGTCAGTATTGGGAGATAAAATCTATGTGACTGGAGGTCACTACGGGTACAGAGGAAACTGCACCTATGAAAAGATCCAAGTCTACAAGCCAGATGTCAATGAGTGGAGTATCATTACAATAAGTCCGCATCCAGGTATGAGAAAGAGGAAGAAGAGGTTAAAAAAAATGCTTAACATTGTATTCTGATCTAAAATCTTCTGTTTTCAGAGTATGGGCTTTGTTCTGTGTCCCTGGACAACAAGCTGTATCTGGTTGGTGGACAGACAACTATCGCAGATTGCTACGACATAGAGAGAGACGAATGGAGATCAATATCAGTGATGAAGGAGAGAAGGATGGAGTGTGGGGCGGTGGCAATACATGGCTGTATTTATGTAACAGGTGGATACTCTTACTCCAAGGGGACTTATCTGCAGAGCATTGAGAAATACGACCCTGAGCTGGACTCTTGGGAAATTGTGGGAAATCTTCCAAGCCCTGCCAGATCACATGGAAGTGTTTGTGTTTACAGTGTTTAGTGTTAAACCCTCAACACATTATTGTGTGCCAAATGGATCATGGTAAAAGGACAATTGTATCACAGTCAGAAGATATCAGGTGCACTTTTAAACACCACAGCTTGAACTGTCCTTAGAGAGATACATATTTGCCAAACTGTGAATACAATAACAAGTATTTCACTTAAAACTCAGGAGTTCCACAGCTGACACTTTAGCTAACTCTTGGGTACTTCAGTTTTTAACGATTGAAAGAAATACTGAAAAAAGAAAGAAGATGAATGTATGAGTATTATTCAAATACACCTCACACAAAACAACCTCAGATTCAATAGGAAGCTATAATTGCTCTTTTTTTATACAATTATTTGATTGAATATATCACTACCGTATCATGGGAATTCTGCCTGATTTAATAAATGAGCTAAGTGGACATTGAATTATATATTATTATATATACAGTCACACTGAAATCTGTGTTTGGCTTCATCCTAAATCTTTATGTTAAATGTTAGGGTAAAGGCTGTCTGCTTTATGTAAAGGTTTTTTTATTTAGAATCAATGAATACTTCAGTATACAGATTAAGTAAATGTACATTTCACCACTGCCTGTAATAACATTTCCCCGAAACTTTATGTATATCCTACATGTTTGATCTGTTTGTTTTTTTGTTTTATTATTGTGGAAATAGGGAAAATTCAATAAATATATTGTTTAATAAAATACAAGATCTGAAAACTAAAAACATACAGAACATTTGTGGTGTTTTACAATGAAAAGAGACAACAAAAATAAACAGGGTGTGTAAAGCCTTCCATTGGATCTTAGCAAAGCAAACTTCATTGGAATTTTTAAAAGTATATGAAAGACCTATCTTTTTAAATTGGGGAAGTTTTAGTCGTATCACAGTTCATATTTTATTGTTTTATGGTCTGCGATCTAACTCTTTCTGTTTGTTTTTTCAAAATAGTTTTTATTATTTCCCCCACTCTTTATTTTTAATCATTGTTATTTTTGATGTATCTTGTCTTGCTCTGTAAAGCACTTTGCATCTTGCATAAAAGGTGCTGTATAAAGTTTAATTATTATTATTTATTATATTTACCATAAACACTGTATGGTATTAATATTACCAATGCAGTTACCTTGACTGACAGCTACATCCGGGGGCTGCACCCGCCAACACACACAAAGAGACAGGTATTATAATCAGACTGTACTGTTTGTCACCGCAGCTGCTCGGATCCACACAACTGGCGGACAATCATCGTGGCGTAATCGCGAAACGTCTCTTTTTGGTCCTCGCTGTGTTCCGTAGCACGCAGTTCCACAACGTGCAGCTAAGAGGTGAACACTTTCGGTCTGAACCACGGCTCTAAGTGCTGCACACGGAGACTCAACAATTCGTAAGTATAACTTTTCAAGGTAGTTTAATGTGGCTCTTTTAGTTTCATTAAATATCATAGGAAATTGTGTATAGGTTTACAGAAGAACAGAGTATTTATTCGTCTAGCATGCTTTTGCTAGTATGGTTTACCCAACGTGGTAATGATTAATTGAACATTTCACACTAAAGTTATTTGCGGCTAAATTAAAATCTCACGGATTACAACATAAATTGACACGTTTACCAGACTCAATTTTTTTTGTGGCTTGGCTTTTAGTGTTTGTGAAAACAGCGTGGCCGGTACAGCTGCAGCAGATGAGCTAGCATGTTAGCTATCAAGCTAGCAGCATTTACATCATCATATGACCGTTTCCTGTCCTTGTCAAATAAACGCTGATGCTCATTATTTTATATTTCAATTGGCTTCTTCGATTTTATTTATTTAAGATAATTTCTGTATTACGCTGTACATTTCGAGCAATAATCTGGTTTTCAGCAGTATTTAATTATAACACAATGCCCCCATAAAAAGACTAATATTTTTAATTATTTACTAGATCATCTACAATCATGGCAGAAAAGCAAGAAAATATGTCTCCAATTGAGATAAAGGTGGCACGACAAGTGGAGGTAATTATTTTTTGTATTCATTTGATGTTTAATATCTTATACGATTTGGTTGAATTCAACTCTAAAAATATATCTTTCCCACTTCTAGTACTACTTTGGGGATCACAATCTTCCAAAAGACAAGTTTCTCAAAGAACAGCTCCAACTTGATGAGGGCTGGGTGGCTTTGGAGACGCTGCTCAAATTCAACAGGTTTGTTATTCTTGTCTCCATCACGTTTTCTGCTCAAACACTATTTCTCAAATACTAATCATTTTTATTTTAGTGATTAATTCATTAATAGATATCCATTGATAATCACAAACATCAACTGAATATAATAAGGAATGGTGAGATTGAGAATTGTACAAACAGCTGGTGGAAGGAAAGGTAAACTGCAGGATTAAAGAGCAAAACAGAGACGACTAATCGTCTGGCCTGGCGGCGGCCGATGGCCTGGCCTGGCCTGGCCTGTTAAGTGACCTGCCTCACACAGGGTGACTGGCTGTCTACATGATGTGGCCTGCCGACATGGCCACTGTCATACAGATCATAAATCAAAGCCCTTGATTGGTCTCTGTGTGTCATTCAAGCTCGGGATAACCTCAGCTCAAGTGAGGTAAAGGACTCTCTTGAGTGTTTAGATAGTTAACTTAGTCTAAGTTCTCAGTGGGTCTCAAAAGGTTTGGTCACCATTTATGTAAACACATATTTCCATTTGAGGGTGTCAGTGTTTTTTCATATTGGATATGTTATTGGTTATGGCCCTGATTTTATGATTATTGAAATGTATACAGCTCTGTTTCATATAGGTGTTCCCATATATCTAGTCTCTTTATTTTCACCAGATTGATGCATTTAACTCCAACATTTAAAACAAATCTTACCGGGGGAGCATGCCCCCGGACCCCCCTAGAGGATTTGAGGTCCACCCCACTTAAAATCACATGGATAGGTTCCTAAATAAGTTTACTTTTTTTTTGTCCATATGTTTATTTGTGGGAAGTAGATTTAAACTATAGGGCTATCACTATGGGCCCTGCCTGTGCCTGTTTGCTCTGCCATGTTGTGAAGGGTCTGCTCACAAGCGACCAACAGAAAGGTTAATGTTGTTGCACATTTTTTGTTGAATATGTGTTTTCCTTCCCCAGACTGAAGTCTTTAACTACAGAAATCAGCGTCATTGCCGAAGCTATCCAGAAATCAAACGCTGGCCTCTTGGAGGTAAGCGAAGACAAGACTAAAATCCGGAGGTCTCCAGACAAACCCTTACCGGAAATTAATGATGACTACAAAGATGCTCTTAAACACAAATCTGTGTACATGGTAAGTTTTTTTAATTGCATTAAAACACTTATTAGGAACTCTAATGACTCAAACTTTGTTGCCAGTATTTAGGCCCACCAAGCTATTGAAGTATAATACAAACATTTTTGCTACATCCTCCGTTAATGAAGGTTACAACATATTTTCGTTTTATTCTTATCCTAGGTTAAATATATATATATTTTTTCAACATTCTTATATCGTTTGTCATCTAGAAAGGATTTCCTCTCGAAACGACCCTTGATCAGATTCAGGAGTGGCTGAATGAGAAAGACATAGAAAACATTCAGTTGAGAAGAAACCTGGAACGTCTGTTCAAGGTAAATTAGAAAAAATATTATCGAACAATTGACAGTAGTATGTTTTTCCATTGAGTTTTAAGGGGAGATTTTTTTTCTAAATACTTCAATTTGTTGTTTACAGGGATCAGTGTTCATTTGTTTTGTCAATGAAGAGTCAGCCAAGAAGTTCCTAGAACGTACAGACATAAAATCCTTCAAAGACAATGACATGCTCGTTTTATCAAGGTAAGATTTATCTTGGTAGACAAAGGCTTATGATTGAGAAGTGAAGTCGGCAAATATCTGAAAGGTGACCAAATGTGAGACTGACATACTTTCAAAGATATGAATTCAGAAATACTCCACTCAGTTATTTGGAGGGTGTACGTATGTGCAGAGGATTTGTACCCATTACATTATATAGCATTTAGCTGATGCTTTTATCCAAAGCGACTTACATTAAGTGCAATAAACCATAAAGATTAAAACTAAGGATAACGAGAACAGTGCGGACATATCGACTTCAAAGACTGTCTTGTCCAATAGATTTTCCTCTCGGGGTGCTTACTGTCCACCACAATTCAGAAACATAATAAGTAGATATGTTGGCATGTTTGGGGTGACACATGTTACCAAATGTCATTTATTAATATTTGAATCTTTCGATTAGGTTTTTTGAATCAAGGCAAACCATTTCTTTGGTATAAATGTAATATTACAGTACACAGGATACTCCAATAGATAAGAACGTGTTGTGAATTTTGTATTACCGTAACCTTTTATCACGAAAATTAACATTTCTTAACAAACCTTTGAACCTCATTGTGTTTATTATAATAACACCGTCATTGCTGTCTTGCTTGCAGAGAAGACTACCACGCAAAGAAAGCAGAAGACAGAAAACATTACAAAGCGGAGTCCAAAGCAAAGGCTAAACAGTGAGTACACAAACAACACCTTTCTGTCCTAAAACATACTGTGCATTTTATGATGAAGTACTGATCTTCCTTCTCCGCCTAAAACATATTTAGGGACAAGGATGACCAGCAGAAACAAGTAGAAGACAAAGAGATGGTAAGATCCTTAATAGTGCTTAAAAACGTCCAATCTCTAACTTGGATAGGTTCTGGGCTCACTCCTAATAATTTGTCTTTTTGTTGCAGGGTCTGCTTTTGAGTGAGAAGACAGGTTGCTTGTTGAAGTTCTCAGGAGAGCTTGAAGATGTTTCAAGAGAAGACTTCCATGAATTGTTCTCTGGGCATGGAAAGATCAAGTGGGTTGATTTCACAAGAGGAGCCAAAGAGGTAAACAAAACTCCACCACATAAGTCTCACACTCGGGTCAAAGAGATGCAGTGTAGTTAAAATGATTTATTTTTTATTTCAACAAGGGCACCCTCCTGTTCGACGGAATTGCAAAGGAGGCATTCGATAATGCCAAAGAGGCACATGGAGGGGAATTGAAGATCAAGTCCAACAGTGTGACATGGCAGGTGCTTGAGGGAGAGGAGGAGAAAGAGGAAATGAAGAAGATCATCGAAGCTCAACAAGAATCCTTCAACAGAACCAAAAACAGATGTAAATACGGTTTTCCAACCTAGCGGCTGATCTAATTTGCAAATCACCAATAGTCAAATGTATTGATGCACCTTGTTTGTATTTAAAAGCTGGAAGAGGAGGAGGAGGAGGAAGGGGAAGATCCGGCGGCAGAGGAGGAAGGGGAAGATCCGGCGGCAGAGGAGGAAGAGGAGGCGGCAGAGATCAAGGCAGGAGTAATTACAAGGGCAAAAAGACGAAATTTGACGATGGTGATGACGGTAAGTCAAGCATCTTCCAGAGGTTCACATTTTGTTTTGATGTCGAGGTATTAAAAACAATGTTACATTGTATCTACTTTGTGCTTTTCCTCCAGCACCCATCGCCCCAAAGAGAGAAAGAGAAGACAATGATGGGCCCGCAGCAAAGGTCCCCAAAACTGAAAACGGGTCTTAGTCACACCATTGCACCAGGATTCTTTTTTTTTTGTGAAACATTTATTATAAACAGTGAAAATGCAGAGGCAACTTAAATCCATTCCAGTGAGAGCTTCAGTCTGTGGAGAATCGTAGAAAGTCCACCTGGATGTCAACCTAGAAAACAAATAGCAAAGCTTGGCGTCAGTTTTCAGCCTTTTTAAGTCTGTTTTTTGTGCCTCTCACATTATTTGTGTACCTATATTTCTCCACTTAAGACGTTTTTTAATTTTATCATATCAAACACGAATCTGCTCTTTGATAGTAATTTAAAATGACATCTAAACATTTGTTAGGTTTTGTGCAGTTCATTTTTCCCTTGCAGATTTCCTGCAGTGAGTGGTAACTTTCGATTTGCTATTTTCTTAAGTTTGCATATGTGAATAGCAAATAAAACCTTTAGAAAATGAATCATCTGTGTGAATGTTTTTATTAAAAAAAAAAATGACAGCATGAGACGGGTTATACGCTTACCGATTTCTTTTTGTGGAACTTGTAAGATGCTGGCAAGTCATATTTTAGTTCTGTAAAGGGGATGTAGAGTTTGAATAATTTATACTAAATATATATACATTGTAAATGCACTGTATTGTTCTTACCTGCTACTACTTCCATTTTCACTCCCCAGTCATTAGCCTTCTTTTGTATGTGCTGTAATCGGATAAGGAATTGCAAACAGTTCAGTCTCCATGCCTTTTCCTTTAGTTTTCATTGAAAGAACAGTTACAGAATGTATTAAAAAATCCTTGTTCTTTGGGGTCAGCCTGAAATTCTGCCCTTGACTTGGACTTGCCCTCAAAGACTAGAGACGCAACTTGGACTTGGCCTGAAAGCTCTATGTAATACAAGAGTGCCTTTTTAATGTGACTGATATGAGAAATGAACTTACCTCTCGTGTTGTGGTTTTATGGAGGGAATACACTGCTGTCTTTGCCATTGTTAAAGCTGCCTTTAAGAACTTCATGTCCATGCCTAGAATAATAAAATAGAAACATGTAAATTGTTAGGGCTACAATAACTTAAAGGGGTCAGACAATGATTTACATAACACGTGAAGATTTGTATAAATGCCATAAGGAGACTTGCCCATCCTATAAAACCTGAAATGTATTTAGTCATATCGAGAGTAACGATGATTACAGTTTCCAAATTATAAATACTGTTCATGTCAAAACCCAAGTTATATGATAATAAGGAAGAAAGGCAGAACTTATTTTAGTTGAAGTAGAATCAGATGCCATTTGTCTTGCATTATGGTATTGTAGGAACAACAATTGCTTTACTTTGACCCAAACGAAGTCCCCTAACTTATATTGAAGCACAAAGTCACCAGAGTTCTCCCTAAACTGTGCACTCACCTTGGTTGTGTTTGGTCCCAAATGGAGGATTCATTATTACAGTATCAAACTTTTTTGCATAGGCCTCTGCCTCCAGAGAACACAGGTCACACTGGATCAGATCCAGGTTAGAAATCTCAAATTCCTCTGCATTTCTTTTGAATATGTCTAGTGCGTCGTCATCAATATCGAAGCCAATACACAAACTGAATAAGAGAGGGAGAATAGAAGAAGAAGAATCAACAGTTTATATCCTTTACTTAAGTAAAAGCACTAAATACAACAATATATTCCTCTACGAGTAAAAGAATGTAAGTGGTAACATCAAAATGTACTTAAAAGTCTGAAAACTAAAAGTATTGATAGTGCAGTAAATTGTTCGTTGTCAGTGTTTAAGTATTGTTTGTTTTGGGATTAATATAGCTGCTGCATTAATGTGTATTAAAACGTTTATTTAACTTAATACGTAGAATAACTTTCACATAAAAGAAAACCTGTATCTTTCAGTTTATTAAATAAAAATGAAGTTCACCAAATTTGGAGGTAACTGGATCTAAACATTTAAACTTAAAAGTAAGAATGTCAGACAAATGCATTGAATAATCATATTACCTCATGTAGCCTATAGCAGTTAAGTTTCATAAAATGGAAATAGTAAAGAAAAAACATCAAATTTGTGCTTAAGCACAGTACTTGAGCAAATGTATATTCCATTACTGATGTGGAAAGACGCTGATGGAAAAGTACAGCTGTTATCCAAATGTTGTTGACACAGTTAGTTATATGAGGATGGTCAGATGCTCTCACCCTGCATCAAGCACCGCAGCCCCGATGCTGAGGACTCCACAGCCACATCCCAGATCTGCCACTAGCTTCCCCTCAATGTCATCAAACGTGTTGTGTATTGTATAAAGCATGCATGCTGTGTGGAGAAAACAATAGACAGTTAATGACAACATTGTGCGCTATTAAAAAACGATGATAACATGGTGTCATCTCACCAGCAATATGAGGACTGGTTGGATATTGCTCAAGAAGGATTTTCGGCTCTTCAAACGTGTCCACCTGCTGTAAACAGCTCTCTAACTCTTTGAGTTTCATACTGGAGACTGTGATGTACTAAACTTGGGTGACAACACAGACAAGTTGTTTCAAATGATTATTTTCCAGCTAGAATCGCAGTGAGTGTATTTTAAGCATGGTCAAACGCGACTTCCGGGATGGTGTGTGCATCAACCAAAACAATCCGACTACCGGAACGCGTGATAGTAGTTCCTCCATGCATTTTTTGCATTTTTTATGAAATGTAGTTGTTTTATTAAAATGTAAAGCACTTTATTAGTATATATATATAAGTAAAGTAAACATACACTTTAAAATATGAATTAGTTCATTCCAATTGATTCAATATGATGTATGATGATTACATGATCTAAGAATAAAATAATAAATGATCATTAAAAATAATAATCATGATCATCATAACAAAGTATATAAATATGATAAATACAAATACAACATTTACAAAGTCAAGTTCTCACAGTTCACTTTTTAACATTTTCAGAAAGAATTTTCCATATTTTCCTGCTCCTCAGTTGTGATATCTACAACTAGTAGCTACGACAATTATGTTTTTGTGAAGGGGAAACATTAAGGGTGACAATTATCCATTTAAAGCTGTCTCAAGCAATTGAAAACACCATTCTAAAAATATAAAATTAAAGTGGAAAATAATTTAATTGTTACAACATGAGGGCAACAAAGAGAGATTATTTGTTGATAATGTGAACTACACAGTTATGCTAAGGCCCTCTCCACTCCCCATTGTCTTGCATGGGTGCATTGATAATGCTTTATCTTTATCGGTGTGATGATGGAGCGGCAGGGCATCTGAAACAAGGATACAAAACAGCATGTATGACTGTGCATGAATGGAGCTGGTTAAACACTGTGCTAGATCAAATACTTATACAAGGCTTAATTATATCAAGTGCTCAAATTAGATACCTTTTCAGTCATTGCTCTTTTATAAACGTACATTTAGGTAAAACATCACTTCCATGTATTTAATAAATAAATGTAACTATATATTGTGATTATTCAGAACATTAAAACTGTGAGACAATGAACGCATAACTGTATATAACTGTATATATAATTTCTTCACTTACCCCCTTTTTGTGTTACTTTATAATATTATTTTAAAGTTTTATTTCCCCTACATTTGCTATTATATATTTACGTCAATGTCTGTTTAATCTGACACATTACTGTTTATTTATTTGTAGTGTTAACTGATTTGGGAATAAAAAACGCCCGCTAAAGACAACGTGACTAGACGTATCGCGAGAAAGCCCGAGAACATGGAAGCAAGACAACAAAAATAAATTTGTGTACAACAAGCCAGAGTGCATGATGGCGGCGTCGCTGCTGCGCCGGGACAAGAAAGCTACTGCCGCCCACTTGAAGGTAGACTTAAGTCGGACTGACAATAGCTCCGGGGTGCGACAACTTCAGGAGCTGCTCGACGTTGTGCTAAATCCGGAGACACCAGCGGCGGACACAGAGGCTCTGGACTGGTGTAAATGTCTGATTGCAGGAGGCGAAGGTTTCGAGGAGTTCTGCAAAACGGTCCGGTCCTATGACAACGCTACTCTGTGCGGACTGGTTTGGACGGCCAATTTCGTGGCATATCGATGCCGTACCTGTGGCATCTCCCCGTGCATGTCACTGTGTGCTGAGTGTTTCAATAATGGAGACCACACGGGCCATGATTTCAACATGTTCAGGAGCCAGGCTGGTGGGGCCTGTGACTGTGGAGACAGTAATGTCATGCGAGAGACTGGGTAAGTCCAAGCTAGCGGCTAGCTAAGCTGGCTAAGCTAACCAACGGCCAGTACTGTTTTGACAGGTCTGAGTAAGATGGGACCTATCACAGCTAATACCTTTTTCTGATATATTTAGTCCCTTTTACTTTTTAGTTCAGTCTGTAAGAGATATGCTTACTGCCAGTCAGCTATAGTTTAGAATAAGAGGATGCTCCTCACATTAAATTATAGGAAACCCTCGACTAAGCTGCTCTGAGGGTTAGCCAGCTGGCACCAGCAGCTGTACGTGTAGGTTTCTATGTTTCTACATATTGCCGATATATAACAGCTTAGATAAGGTCTGGGACTTGGGTCATTGTGATATACATGTCCTCTTTTACTACTGTTACAGACAGCATTAGCCACAACCCTTTATTAATAGAAAGTACATGTTTTCCAACAGCACAAGGACACAAATAAGTACAGAAAAATAGAAGACTAAAACAAATATATAAAATAGGAGTCAAATACTTGTAAAATAAGAGGAGAAACTAAACACAAAGAGACCCTGAGTGGTCCAATTACTAGGACAATTACTAGGACATGGCACAAGTTGCAATACAATATTAGTAATAATGTAATGCACTATAACAGCATATCAAATGTAATAGGATGTACATACTATACCATGCTTACGCATATAGTAATATGTAATACAATCTAATATTGTATAATACAATCTTATAAAATAAAAGGAATGACAGTAATACTTTATTATTTTAGTAACATTATTATTATTATTTCTGATGTTATGGTGTGAAATAAAATGTTGTCAGCATCAAGCAGCTGACTGATTAGTCCAACACTCTTGAGCAATACATGTTGTAGTTTTGTTGTTGCTACGGATCTCATTGTGGATTAGCAGGGATACTCCTAGATTATTACTCTTGATTGCTCATCAAACCCCAACCATCTTTACATCTGAACCCAATGAAATTCAACTATGAACCTTGCTGTTATCATAAATCTATAACATGAAACAATAACTACAAATGTAATTCGGGATGAATTCCAATACCTTACTATTTACGATACATGATTCAAAGTATATAAAATGCAGTATGACAAAAATACCAGCATTTCATGCTGAATACAGTTGCATTTTTGAAGCATGGAAGCCAGCACAATCCTTTGTTCAGCAGACATATTTAAACCCAACCTTCAGGTTAGGGCAATACCTTTGTAGAGTCACTGCTTCTGGTGTCACCTGTTAGAAGGATTCAAGACTTCAAACTGTTAAAAATCCCCATTTGTTTTTTTGCTGACAGGTTCTGCAGACGGCATCGGTTGAGAACGGGGGAGAATGTCCCCTCAATACCTCGAGACCTTCTCTTGATGTCTGAGATGGTTCTTCCTCGCTTTATCCTGTGTATCATCCAGTATCTGAGAGATGGGTACATTGAATCAGGTGAAAACACAGTCTTCTCTTTACAACCACGTGAGATAATAAATACTCTGGGCTAGTTACCATCTTTAACAAAAGCTGTAACTTTGAGACATTTCTCTTAAACTTGTTGGTGTCTTGTAGTATCCTATCTTCTATCATTTAATTTGATATGTTATACAATGATCTGTGGATATCCTGTTGCATATGAAGTGCAAACAGGATCTGCTGTGCAAGCAAGATAATTGTTTGTTTGAATCCAAAATGATGTTCGCAATGTACCGCGTCTGATGACTTATATCTTATCTTGCTCTGCCAGACACCTCAACTGAGAGAGATCTACAGAAAGTCCTGCAGCATCTGGAGCCCCAGATCTCCTTCCTGGAGGAGCTCACCAAGATGGGAGGCGCAATGAGGACTGTACTGACAAAGATCCTGACCAATCAGCAAACATTCAAGGAGTTGAGCATGGGTAAATATCCGTACTAGAAACAGGCATTAAAATCACTCACCTTTCGGCGAAATTCGCCGTTTTGAATCCAAAATAGGTCGTTTGTGTGATTCATGTAGATCTGCAATACAAATATTTTTGGGGTATGGGGGGGTCTGGGACCCGGAGTAATCCAATCCAATCCACTTTATTTATATAGCACAGTTTAAAAACAGAGGGTTTGCCAAAGTGCTTCACAATGAACATAACATTATAATAAAATATAATATTACATGAATAGATAAAAAAAGCACACATAAGAATAAATACAAGGCACATAAAGGCTATGGACAGACAGTGAAAGCATACAAATAGGTATGACATAGCTCAGACTGACTGGTAAGCGAGGGAAAATAGGTGGGTTTTTAGGCGGGACTTAAAAGCTTCAAGAGTGGGCGACAATTTAACATGAGGGGGCAGGTCGTTCCAGAGCCTGGGGGCTACCGATGAGAACGCTCGGTCTCCCCTGGTCTTTTTCTTTGTTTTTGGGACTACAAGCAGCAGCTGATCAGCCGACCTCA
Source organism: Pseudochaenichthys georgianus (assembly GCF_902827115.2). Lineage (NCBI taxonomy): Eukaryota > Metazoa > Chordata > Actinopteri > Perciformes > Channichthyidae > Pseudochaenichthys > Pseudochaenichthys georgianus. The sequence goes on along the minus strand of NC_047523.1, from coordinate 29,313,860 downwards.
AAGCCCTTGAGGGGGTGTACACCTGTAAGAGGTCGGAGATGTACTCTGGGGCCAGCCCATTAAGAGATTTAAAAACAAACAATAAAATCTTAAAATGGACTCTAAAATGGACAGGAAGCCAGTGGAGCGAAGCCAGAACTGGTGTGATGTGGTCAAACTTGCGGGTTCCTGTGAGCAGCCGCGCCGCAGCGTTTTGTACAAGCTGCAGGCGGGCCAGCGAAGTCTTATTTAGGCCGGCATAACGTGCATTACAATAATCTAAACGAGTTGAAACAAAGGCATGAATTACACGCTCAAAGTTTAAAAAGGATAAAACCGGTTTGATTTTGGACAGGAGCCTCAAGTGATAAAAACTGGATTTAACCACAGAGTTTATCTGTTTATCTAATTTAAAAGCACTGTCGATTTTGACACCTGGATTTGTGACCATGGGATGATCTGAGGCCGCGAGCTGTTATGTGCCATTATGACACGCATGGTGTTCTTTTTTTATATATTATAATGCAGCGCGTTCTGTGTGCTCGAGTCTTCCTGCCTGTCGGCTCTGCTGCTCCGCGATGATGGTGGTCTAGCTTGAGCAGCCACATTACCTACGGGTGCGTTCGTTAATATTAACTGTGCGGTCCGGAGTCACTGTGGTACAGACTGGACCGCTGGTGAACATCTGTTAGAACGGGTCGTTCAGGTGTTCAGAGCAGAGCTCCCTGTCGGAGCGCAGAGCGTGATGTGCACTGAAAAGTGTTTCTGTCGCAATATTATCGTTGAGCTAGCTAGCTAGCATACATTTTCGCTAACGTTAGCTTTAGCCTTCATTTTCTAATAGTTTTTTTTTCATAGGCTATAAACGGAGGTGGTATAAGTATAGATCTTATACTTGAGTAAAAGTAGAAGCACTCAGATCTTGTACTTGGGCGGTGGTGGCGAAGTCGATAGGGACTTGGCTTGGCAACTGGAAGGTCACCAGTTCAAGTCCCGGCAAGACCAAGTTCTACCGAGGTGTCCCTGAGCAAGGCACCGTTCCCCACATTGCTCCCCGGGCGCCGTTCAAAATGGCAGCACACTGCTCCTAACACAGGATGGGTCAAATGCAGAGAAACAATTTCCCCACGAGGGATTAATAAAAGTCCATCTTATCTTATCTTATTAAAAGCAGAAATACTCAGATCTTGTACTTGAGTAAAAGTAGGAGTACTCAGATCTTGTACTTGATTAAAAGTAGAAGTACTCAGATCTTGTACTTGATTAAAAGCAGAAATACTCAGATCTTGTACTTGAGTAAAAGTAGAAGTACTCAGGTCTTGTACTTGAGTAAAAGTAGAAGTACCAGAGTGTAGGAAGGAATACTCTGTTAGTAAAAGTACTGCATTCAAAATGTTCCTCAAGTAAAAGTAGAAAAGTATTCTCATCAAAATATAGTGAAAGTAGCGACAGTAAAAGTAGTCGTGCAGATTGGTCCATTTCAGAATAATATATATGATATGTTTTATAATGATTGATCATGAAAGTGTTCTCAAAGCTGGTAAAGGTGCAGCTAGTTTGAATGACTTTGTATACGTGCAGGGTAGCTTGTGGATTTACTCCAGGTGGAACTAACGTCTGATTCAACACTTGATTAGATTTCACATCATTCATCCAGATCTGTAAAGTAACTAAAGGTATTAATACATGTAGTGGAGTCAAAGTACACCATTTACTAGTCTATGAATTTAGTTACTTTACACCAGATGCCATAAAGATAGAAAGACTAAGCCTTGCACAGAGGCATGACAATAGATTTTCAAAATGCTCAACAGTGCTGCCAAAATTATAAACTGACTGCTACACAATTAAAATAAATGCTTTTATATATTTCTATTAGATGTGACTCTTTAGCGTTTCTGTTATTATTAACACTGCTGCTTTAGTTGTTTTGACTGCTAAAATCCTCTGTTATTCCTCATTTTAAAGCCGATATTCCGTGGGGTCGAGGGGCTCGGGTCCTTGTCACCTTTTCCATACCTGATGAGTTTGCATCCCTGATAATACTTAGTAAGGAGGCCATAATATTTTTGACTCATGGCTGAAGTTAAGTTTCTCCAGCTCTCCCCAGGTTGGCAAAAAAAAATCAGATAGATGTTTTAAAATATGGAATATTCAACATTTTCTTCAGGGGGAGCATGCCCCCGGACCCCTCTAGAGGGATAATATACTTCTCACCTTTTTCACCCCTGATCCGTTTTCATGCCTGTAGAAAGCTTGATAATCATGACGCATTAAAATACCACATACTTTTAGTGGCATTTGTTTGGGTTGTAAGCAATATATATTAAAAGTACATTGCAATTTCTGCTTTGCTTCACTGTTGCAGGCAAGGAGGAGAATTTGTTTGCTAACAAGAACTATGACAAGTATTTGTCGGCCTTGAAGAATTCCGGTTTGGTGTCTGTGGAGGAGAAAGCCCAAGGTGCCAATGCTGATGTTGCTGTAGGTGCTGAAGGGGGTGCAGGGGCTATGGTCCTATTGGGTAAGATAACCATAACAGAAGTTTTTAAACTTTCTACACACATGTACTTGAACTGCCTGTATTTTAGTTATTCAATTCAATATTTTTGTAAGATCTAATTTAGGGTTAAGATAACCAAACAGTTTATTGCCAAACAGCTTAGACCTCAGCTCTTATTTCTAGACAAATTAAACTTTGCTTACATGATTTAGAAGATCCTCAAATCTTTATGAAGTGAATTACATCTTATTTAAACCCATGTTGAATATTGCTGTTTGAACACATTGTCAGTCTTGCAGATATCTCGGGTAGCTGCTTTGTTATGTCAAGGGGCTTAAGATGCTGATCATGGCTGCCTGTGGCTAAATGTTTTTATTGCTTTTCTTAGGAAACGCCGCACCAGCGAGCCCAGATGAGTCTAATAAAGAGGTATGTGCCAGCATCCCAGATAGAATAACTTATTTGAACCATGCCTAATTTAAATCTTAATAATTACCAAAATGGTAGTCCTTTTTTAATTCAATTTGATATCAACTGATCTACAGTTACTATTGAATGACTTACTAACCTCATTTTGTTATCTCTCAGGAGGACCAAGATGCAGGGCAGTCTGTTGGACAGAGGAAGAGGGTAAAGCTGAGCAGCAGTACCAAAGGTAAATGTAAAGGAAATATAAGGCTCTACTAGTATAGAGTATGTTGTGTTAAACAGCCATCTTATTATGTGCGTTTTTCTGCCCACAGACCCGTGTATTATTGAATCTCTGAAGCATAAATGCTTTCTGGAGGAGTTGCTGTTCTGGACAATCAAATATGAGTTTCCCCAGAAGATGGTCACCTTCCTACTGAACATGCTGCCAGATCAAGATTACAAGGTATGCTTCTCTTATATGTTTTTACAATTATTTGCAAAAATGCTAGTCTGTCATCACTTTAAGATGCATGTCTGTATTTTAGTTATAATATGATTCCTTATCATGCATGGCGTAGACTCTCGGGTAACTGAACTGATGCTTGAAGTGAATAAAATCCTCCTTAAAAACGACTGCATCATCGTAAGCCATAACTGTGTTATGGGCTTTTCTCTTCCTCTCTGGCAGATCACTTTTACAAAAACATTTGTTCAGCATTATGCATTCATTATGAAAACACTGATGAAAAGCCACGAATCGGACACCATGTCCAACCGCATTGTACATATTAGTGTGCAGCTGTTTAGCAACGAGGAGCTGGCTCGACATGTGACGGAGGAGTGTCAGCTGCTGGACATCATGGTCACCGTCCTCCTGTACATGATGGAGAGTTGCCTTATCAAAAGTGAACTTCAGGGTAAGTTGTCCAAATGTATCAGATATCTAATTGTATTATTCCAAAGCCCTCGTCACATTTCAGCTTCTGTAAAGAACAACGCAGGTGGCTGATGTTATACTCTACAGAACATGTGAACATCTTGTCTGGTTTTTGAGTGTTGATATTGCAGTCTGATCATAAACCTGTCTGGCAGTATGCATTGTGAAACTGTTGCTTTATCATACTGAAATTCATGTTCTAAGCTTCAATGTCACAACTCAGGTGTCCAATTGTATCACTCAAAAGGTCACGTGTTATGGGATGCGCATGGCTGACATCATAACCGGAGTTCATTATAATCGCGTTAATGGCTCATCATTCACTCTATTTTATTAAGACTGCACCACCCTCATTTTTGGTAGAACAAAATGGGTAACTGAAGCCCGTGACATTTTTTGAGAATGAAATGCTGGTCTGCCTTCCAAGGAGCAAACTGCAGCTGTTGTGCTGCTTTTTATTTTTTAACATGCACAGATGTTTTATCTCTATGGCTTTTTGTTTGCAGGCTCTGTGTGAATTAAGCTTGAATTTCAAATACTTCAGCTAAGCCCTTCTTTTTATACTGCAGACAAACTTGTTACCCTAAATGACAGCGAGGTGTTTGAGTAATTAGCCAGTGTATTGTATTTCTTCAAATGTAAGTCTTTTTTTATTTTTTTATTGACGAAATGAAAAAGTGATGCAAAATTTCATTTACTAATGCCTGCTTGTTTCCTTTTCTCTTTTTTTCTCTCCTTTTAGACGAAGAGAACAGCCGCCATGTTGTGGTGAACTGCAGTGAGGCTCTGTTGAAGAACAACACCTACTGGCCGTTAGTTAGTGATTTTATTAACATCCTCTCACACCAAAGTGTCGCCAAAAAGTTCCTGGAGGACCATTCATTGTTGATGCTGTGGATGAGCTTTGTGTCATTTTTTCAAGGTAAGTCACAATTGCATTGTATATTTAGAGAATCATGTTGCCCATGCATAGACTTTGAAAACATTTCCGCAATTAATTGAAACATTGAATGCATAGTTATTATTATTATTATTATTATTATTATTAGTAGTAGTAGTAAAGTAGTTTATCTACCTTTTTGATATTGCCGAGCCAAAAACATCCACTATGACCAATGAGATCAAAGCAGCACTCAAAATAAATGACTGCTCCTGCTTTTGATTCATTGTTATCAATATGAAATATATAGAGCAGGGGTGCCCAACCTTTTTTGCCAGTCTGCCGAGATCTACCAGTCCAAATAGAGAGGCGTAGCCATTACTAACCAGGTAAATACACACTTCTACTTGTATAAAACTGACCTTTGTACGATTAATACTTCATAAAATACTGCAGATCCTTTATCTTACCTCTTTCTAATCTACACACATACAAGTATTTAACTGAAGTTACACAACAGTGTTGTTGATACAGAGTTGGAGTTTATTCACACGTCACATACTACAGTGGGTAATGTTTTCAAGAAACATTGAACAGTGCTGCCACATATGACACAGGGAAAAAAGAAACACCTTTCTTTGCCATTATATAAAAATAGTGTTGCTACAAAAGTATAAATTAGGCTTACTAATAAGACAACTCAGATCTGAAGCTACACAGGAATCTGCTGCCAAAGTGCAATAAAAAAGACAAAATTATTAGAATCTAACCCTTTTTTTTTAGTATAAAAAGAAATGCCTTTTTTAAAATAGGATGCAAGCAACTCTAGTTTCTTAACCTGAATTGAGACTATAATCAATTTAAACAGAACAGATCTTAATGTTTGCATTCTTATACCATTTTGTACCATAATTATAATGAATAAGTTCAAACAAACTATAATTTACAGCTGATTAATAACGGTATCTAACTTGAGTTTTTATTATATCAAAAATCTGTTGAAATGCTACTGTTATTTTTGGGTCAATTTAGACACCAACATTTTTGAAAAATGAACCTTTTATTTTATTTATTTTTTTAATGTATTTAGGAAAAACAGATAATAAACCATCAAAAAAAGTGATTTGCCCAGCTAGGCATCAAAAGTATATTTTCCAATGAAGAATTACCCCTGTTACTCTAATTATAGTAACAGGGTTTAAAGTAACAGGGTTGAAAATCAATGCTAATTTGAGCTCTAACCTCAGGAATTATTGCTAGATGTAGCATGTAATGCTACTTTCAAGGCAAGGACAAACTTGGATATCTAATGCAAGAAAGATAACTTTGAAATTAATAAAATCCACAAAAATGCCATTTTAGGGGATGTTCGAGAGCTATTTGATAATTTAACTAATATTTTGAAACTACTTTTTCTACAACTTTATATACATTTTGTCTCAAGACAAGTATGTTTAACACAACAAGTGCATGTTTTAGCATTTTGGGCATGGATTATTAGATTTTTTATATGGGGGACATGAAATGTCCTCCAATTCTGGAATGACCCTTTTACTGTCCCCCAAAAGCGCGTCGGCAGCCTCCAGGAAAGCTTCTTTCACAACTTTGCCATCTTTGAAAGACTTCATGTGTTTCGCAAGAACGTGACTGACAAGATAAGATGCTATGGTAGCAGCCTTGCTCTTGTTGTTGGGCCTGGTGAAAATGGACTGCTGTGCATTTAGCTGTCCTTTCAGGCCCCTCTCCTTTTGGGAGCGTAGGGCAGAATTAGGAGGGAATTCCGTCTCGTAGCGTTTGTGCACTGTTTTGAAATGCCGCTCATAAATTACCCTTCTTCGATAAAGCCACGCTCGCATTGCAGATGAGACAGATGGACTTTGAATTGGAATAGATAACAAAATAATCATCCTCCCACTCGGAGTGAAAATTATATATGTTGGGATTTTTTGCTTCTGCCACAATTGGACAACGTCAGCGAACTAGTGACCACTGCTCACCAGCCACGCCCCGACACATGGGGTCACGCCAATCACAAAGCTTTGATGCGTTCAAGTGCATTATTCTGGCACAGGAAGATTATGTTATAGGACATTAATGATAAAACAGAATATTGTTGTTCTATTTTTAGACACATCTCGCGATCGACTGGGAATCTCCCCGCGATCGACTGGTTGGGCACCCCTGATATAGAGTAAAGCAGTATCCGAATTGCAGGAGGCACAATATACATTGAAGGCAACATTTTTGTTGTTTTTGTTATGGGTCCTCAAATTATAATATAAATATAAACATTTAAAAATTCCCTCTATATTTTGAATCGTATTGCAATTCCAATATCAGATAAAATAATTGCAAATAGATATTTTTTCCCATATTGTTTAGTATTACCAACAGTTCTTAGTGACACCTCACCTGTCATCTACTGATGATAATGTCTCATAGAGGAAGTGGGTGGTTGTAACTTGTGTGTGAGACTGTCATTATACTAGGATTGTGGTGTGAGCTGCTCACTTGTCATGTCTACTCTCCACAAACCTAAAAATAACTGTCACCCTTTCACAGTGGCCTGCAGCGGAGTATCCTCTTGCTGACTTTATGTGCGCAGTGTCACAAATACACGCATGTCTGCTGCACTGCTACTGCTTAAAAATATTTGTTTAATAGTGACTTATTTGGCTTTCAGGGTACACATTTGGTTTCTTAAAATAGAAATGTGTGTATATATATATATATATATATATATATATATATATATATATATATATATATACTGACATTTTAATATGTGTGGGAACAAAACATATATTTAGCGTTTTGCTCATATGGGAATTATGAAGCCAATACTGTCTAACCTTGTAAACCCTTTCCTGCTGTGATAGGTATGAACCTGAATAAGCGCGAGTTGAATGAACATGTGGAGTTTGAGTCTCAGACATACTATGCAGCGTTTGCAGCAGAGCTCGAGGCCTGCGCACAACCAATGTGGGGTCTCTTAACACACTGCAAAGTCAAAGTATGTATTGAACATGCCTCTCAAGCATCCTGTGCTGCATGTACTGACTCTCTTAACCCTATTTCAATGGTTAACATATATTATCTGTCGACAGGAGACACAGGAATATACTAAAACGGTGGTGCGCTACTGCTTGGAGACCCTGCAGATCTGGTTCGATGCCATTGGCTTCAATGACGAGGTGACATTTTAAAGCTAAACCAATTTGTAAAATTGCTTTTTACAGCGTTTTAACCTCTCCTTGTTTCTCATGACTGTTACATCTCTTACAGCCTGCTCCAAATCAAGTGACATTTCATCTGCCACTGCACCGCTACTATGCCATGTTCCTCAGTAAGGTATGTCACAGACTCAACCTTAAGACATGACTCCCAAGTATATGCATGTGTGTTTTTTAAAGTGAATTATTTGGTTGAACATTCTCAGGCTGTAAAGTGTCAAGGGCTGGATCTGGATAGCCTCCTGCCTGACCAAGAGATGCTGATGAAGATTATGGTGCATCCACTCCAAATCCAGGTACACATTTCTGGTTGATATTCATGTGCATGCCTCTACACGGTCTGTAGCCATATGTTAACTCAATCTTTTGCTATGTATGTCTGTAGGCAAGCCTGTCAGAGATCCACAGCAACATGTGGGTCAGGAACGGTCTGCAGATCAAGGGGCAGGCTATGACCTACGTGCAGTCCCACTTCTGCAACTCCATGATCGACCCGGACATCTACCTGCTCCAGGTTTGTATTGATTTTGATGGAACATTTGTATCCGTCATAAACTGCATTGACAAAATCATTTTTTCATTATTTTTCTATTTTGTTTTACAGGTTTGTGCATCAAGACTAGATCCGGACTACTTCATCTCAAGTGTTTTTGAGAGGTAAACTCCTTCACATGCTTTCATATAATCTTAATTTGTCTTTATTGTAATACAGTTCAGAAGCATGATCTTCATTGTCTTCTGTCACGAAGGTTCAAAGTGGTTGACCTGTTGACCATGGCGTCGCAGCATCAGAACGCCGCGCTGGACTCTGAGCAGGAGAGGCCGATGCTTGAAGGAGCGCTCACCTTCCTCGTCATATTGACAAGCCTTCGCGTTCATTTGGGTAAGTGGTACAACCGAGCACGCCCGCAGTCTACAGAGAGACATCAAGCTTCATTTGTATAAACAATTGCATTCAGTAGAGCTGTAAAAATAATAAACCGCTTACAATAAAATAAAATCAATCCTGTGCCATATTACTAGCAATATTTCTATTGAGTTGTGCTAAGTGGCGTTTAATATGTGGCTTCAATTTGAGTCAGATTGTCATTACGTTCTACTTCTGTGTCTCACCAACAGGGATGACAGATGATGAGATTCTGCGGGCGGAGATGGTTTCACAGTTGTGTATGAATGACCGTACACACAGCGCACTGTTAGACCTTGTATCCTTCAATACTTTTTTCATTACAGATATATGTTAAAGAATACCTATGTTCAGTCACCCATGATAATCTTTTTCCTTAAGAGTGTTTTCCTAGATCCCTGAGAATCCCAACCCAAAGAGTGGAATTGTCCCAGGGAGTTGTAGTTTCGAGGAGATGCTCTCTGCTGTGGCTGACTTCAAAGCCCCGGTGTTCGAGCCCGGAGGCTCCATGCAGCAGGGCATGTACACGCCAAAAGGTACGGTGTTTGTTGGACGAGTGGAGGCATGACACAAACAGTCCATTGTAACGCATAACCTGTTTATAAGCTTTTTGTAAAGTGCAGTAGGGGAAGTCACTGAAATGGCTGTAGTGGTTAAAGGGTACTTTCGGTATTATTTTTATACGTTTTTGTGTCTCATAATGTGGACATCAGGGTCTGACCCAATTATGGAAAGAACTTTGGATCTTTCACTGTTTTCTATTTTGTTATGTGACTTGTTGCTGAAAAGAAACTATGGTAAATGATGCTGTAATTATTTTTGAGGTATCTGCAAAGTTCGGGTTGTATCTGACAGCCTGAACTTCCTGTGTGGAGATAGTAGTAAATATTTCTGAGTGCTGCCCTCCACTGGCCAACACTAGAGTTAGCAGTCACAAGAATTGCAATGTTTTGGGAATGGGGCATCCCAAAGTGGTAGAGGAACTGCAAATACATTCTAAATAGCTATTGCCGTCTTGTGCCATTATTATTAAGCAATGGCTGTTGCTTCATAGTTGGAGCTTTTGGGCAAATCAAAAAAAATCAAGGCCTTGAACGTTTTTTTAAATAGACAAAACATAGACATTTGAAAGTGCTTACATTTATATCATTAAGGATTTCTGTAAATTTCTGTGAAGCATGCTAATTCTCATTTTATAAGTGTTGTAACAGTAGTTAACCTTGATCCAAGTCTCACATGCCATGTTGGTCTGTGGATTTGAGGGAATTGGGCCTGTAAAGTCTTTGAAAAGTCCTTAAATTTGATGTTAAATAAGATGTGGAACCCTGATGATAGATATATTTCACAACCAACCTAGAGGGAATACATGTTATGTATTGCATTTCAGACCATAGAATAGAATCGGAGGGATGAAACCCTCTTTAACGGTCACACATGCAGAGCACACAGCACACACAGTGACATGTGGCCTCTGCATTTAACCCGTCCTAGTACTAAGAGCAGTGGGCAGCTATTGTACAGCGCCCAGGGAGCTATGGGAGTGAGGGGGGAAGGGGGGTGTCCGGTGCCTTGCTCAAGGGCACCACGGCAGGGTCCAGGAGGTGAACTGGTGAACCAAGCACTTAATATGCTCATTTGTGGGTCGAAATGTGTAAAAAAGCAAATGAATATGAGGCCTCAACACCCTGAAAGCATTGAGCATTAGATCTGTTATAAACGTCCTCAGCAGACCACTTGGGGGCAGGCTTATACCACTAACATAGAGAAGGGTAAAATAGGAAGAAAGTGAGTCAATGCCACTTTCTACCAGAGGTCCCTTAACATTTATCTTGTTTTTTTTTTTAAACAGCGGAGGTGTGGGAGAAGGAGTTTGACCCCATCATGGTCGTTCTCAGAACGGTCTATCGCCGTGACGTCCAGTCAGCAATGGACAGATACTCAGCATTGTAAGTAAACACTGTTGACTTGGTTGCCCCAAGTTAATGGTTTGTTTATATACCCAAGATATTTGATAAACAGGGATTTTTTGTTTAAAAACCTTTTATCTTATCCCTTTTCGCCGATTGTCCTTTTATTAAGCTTCACAGTATTCTATTATTTTAAACGGAGTATTCATGTGTAGTCATCCCTTACAAAGCCAGCCTGCATCATACTCTGCTCAGTGTCGTAGGGTCAACTCTCTCACCTGCCCATGAGGAGACATGATAAGGAAGGTCAGGTCTAGCCGCTGCTCGATTCGGTTCCAATTAGATAGCTGTCGAGCTAAATCAATATTTCAGTCTAAATTGTAATAGAAATGAGGAAATCTTTCTTGTTCGATTGCGGGTCGTACGTTTCCCAAGACAAACACATCCATGGAGGTGAAGGAGATACCTTCGGGTTAATTTTCTTTACGGTCGCTGGAACGAGAACGGATGCTAATTATACTCACTGAGTGCATCTGTATTTGAAATAGCAGTTGGGAAGATAACCTCTTATATAATGGGATTCAACGCCTTCTTTGAATTAGTATGGGCAGATCACTGATGGCACTTATTTTACATGCTCTATACGCTTTTCTAGGAGAGGTTTGCTGTTCTAAATCAAATGAAACGAAGGCATATTTCTCCTCGAAGCATATTGAAGCTGCCGTGGCCACCTTCAGAGTGTGATGGCAGCCTCATGTGGCTCATTCACACGGGTTGAATATGATGGATTGCCTGTCAGGCTGGCCCTGGTTTTATATAACAATGATCCCATCATCACTAATAGAGTGAGCGCCCGTGCTGCCTGTTGGCTGCTCTGTTGCATAGACTAAAACCCCTTTTTATGCAGTGAATTATCCGGAACAAATGTTCGGTGTCACTTCATCAGACTCTTATTTCTTTCATGATCTCACTTTATGTGCGAAATTCAACCTTTTATGTTGTGAAGAGCTAGCTTACTCCTTTATGGGTGCGGTGAGCCCTAGGTTTTGTGTATTACTGATGTTGATTTATTACTTACTTGTTTATTTTTTATTCTGTTACACAGTTTAAAACAGTCTGGCCTTCACACTGGCAACCCATGGCCACCTTACAAGGAGAGGACTCCCCTGCACCCGTGCTACAAAGGCCTTACCAAGCTGTTGCACTGCAAGACGCTGCACATTGTGATATTCACTCTCCTCTACAAGGTGAGCCTTTTGACGACTACTGCTATAATACAGTCCAGCCCTTCTATCTCAATTTACCCCTTGTGCTAAATCAAAAGTATTTCTGTTTGCCATATTTATTTGATGCACATGTAATATGATTTTAATAGATGTTGACACCTTACACGATATTTTTAGAATACAGGACTGTCTAAGTATAGAAGGCGCAGCTGCTAGTGTAGATGAGGTATAATAGATGTAGTTAGCAACGTAATTTAGATTTAGTAACATTTTTACAGTGATTTTTCTTCTTCTTTTATTTAATTTTCATATATTTTGTTTTAGTTTCCTTTTTTGGGCCATGTACAAAGTCTCAAGTTTGTTGCTTCATATACATAAGAAATGTACGCTTAGAGATCTGTGTAGAAATGGCCATGATGCTTTGAGTTGGCAACTGCACTTGAAATGTTACCCCCTCCCTAGTTGGTCAACATTAAACCCGAGCTGAACAGCTTGGTTAAACGGCATTAGACCTACTACAATATTTAAATCCTGTGAAGAGATTGTGGCATTGCACAGTTTTAGTTTACTATAATAAACCTGGTAATAAAGCGTAAAGTGGGTCTGTTCCTCAGGAAAAACTAATAGTTTGATATGTTCTAGGTCTGGATGGACCATCAGAACATGTCTGAGCATGTGCTGTGCATGGTGATGTACCTGATCGAGCTGGGCTTGGACAACCAGGATCAAGACAACAAGCAGGAAGAGGTAAGACAGGGCTGTTTGAGATAAAACCCCCCTCCTCACTTTCCAGACTTCTAGTGCCTAACAGGATCTTATGCTTGCAGGAGCCTTGCATTGAGGAGCACTGCCATGACAGCTGGTTCCCTGGCACAAACCTCCTCTCCAACCTGCACCACGTCATCAATTTTGTCAGGGTCCGGGTTCCTGAGACGGCTCCTGAAGTGAAGAGAGAGGCCCCTCCCAGCACCAGCACTGAAGCTTCTTCATATGGCCAGGTAACGGGGGGCTCTGTCTGCACCACAGTGATACTGATTACAGTACAAGAATCAAATGAAAACTTGTCGTGACTATACTGACTCCCAGGTTGTTAGTCACTGCATCCTTCCTGCCAATACCAGGAAAGTAAATCAAATGAGTTGCTGGGGATGAAAGCTGAACACCTAAATGCTCAAGACCCAGTACGGAAGTATTGTAATGTGTGGCTGCGAAGGGTTAGGGTTTAACACTTGATAAGTCTAGAGGATGCCAGACTAAAGAATAAAGCCAGAATAAAGGTATTCTGATTCTGATATTCTGAGACTTATGATGCCGTTGGTTTTTCTGTTGGTGTATTTAGTCAAGTAATCAGCATAATGAACGTCAGGCGTGGTTTCTTTTGGATTTTCACGCGCTTATGCTGATGGCCCTCTGCTGCAATTAAATATGAACAACTTTTACCAACAGCGTAATAAACATTGTAGACTCATAAACACATATTTGACATGTCATGAAGGGGCTGAATCTAAAAAGGAAGTGTACTATGAGACAGGGTTTCCGTTAGCCGGTAATTACCGGTTTTTAGCTGGTAACATTTATAAAAAACCGGTAAATTCAAAACCTGACGGTCAAAATGTCTGGTAATAATTAGGGAGGCTCCGATCGATCGGCCGCCGGTCATTATCGGCCGATATTCACTCTTAATAGTTTGATCGGTGCTCTCTATAAAGGCCGATGAGGAGAGCTGGATCTGATCCATATGGACATGAACGCGAGTGAAGTGTAACCGGAGCGAGAGAGAGATCAGATCAGCTGCTGAGTCTGACCGAGACACGCAGCTCTGCCTGAGCACCTGGAGTGGAGTGCACCAGATGGGCGTAAAAAAGTAGGGCTTAACTCTAACGTCGGGCTTAGCTACGTCCGACGTAGTGATTCGAATTTACACCGAGTGCACCAAGCCTGACTAGTCTCGGGCGTAGCTGCGCCTGGTCCACGTGAATACACGCCAAACAGTAATTGTTGCCAAGCAACGCCATTTTACAGACTCAGAGGACCGCAGAGAAGAGGGAATTCCCACACCCACAGCGTCAGCGATGACTCAAGGGGAATCCCAAATGGCCGCACCCCGAAAGAGAAAGAGGGATTTGTCAGAGCTACAGCGGGAACTGACAGAGAAAGAAATCGGTGCTGGAGGGCCAATGAAACTTGTCTTATAGCCCGACATACAGTTGTGCGATGAACATTAATCATGTCTCCCACAGTATTTTTGAAAGGCCCCGTTCGCGTAGAATCTGAGCGCAATCAGCACCTGCAAGGTTGGGGAGAGCGCAGCGTTTCGGTCTGATCAGTGCTGGAGTTGAGGGGAGATCTCCTCGATTAAATCAAAAAGGGCTTGTCTGCCGAAACGAAACCCCTCTGTCAGTTCACTGAATAGATGTCCAGTGGGTTTGTTCGATCACGGACGACTCTTTCTCTTCTTAATGCCCTTTCATTGTTAAACATGTAAACAAGACGCCCTTCCATCGTTAATATCCTTTTGCTTGTTTTACGTTACTATGGATACTAGTCTGTCTTTCCGATTTACGCCTGCTCCATACTAGGCGTAAAGTTACACCCAGCATACAGGGCTTAAGTCTAAGTGGTGCACTAGTCATAACTTTAGTTTGGTCTTAACCTTCGGTTCTACGTCGGACGTAGAGTTACGCCCAGCTTATGCCCAGCTGGTGCACTCCACTCCTGAAGCCCCGCCCTCTGTTTAGCGGGCTGCAGGAGCTGCTTGAGAAACTGACCTGCTGTCAGGAGAGAGAGGGGAAAAGAGAGGCTCCGTTTCTCCCGTGTTATTATTCAAAGTTGATGTAAACTTCTGAATAATGTACGTTATCTACTACAAGTAGTTTGTTTGAATGTAATAATTATGTTGTTTGTTGTTTGTGGAATCATTTATTCAAAAATGAATCTGAATTTTTCGATCTGTTACGATTATAAACTGAAGCAATATAAAAATGAGACCCGTGAACTGAGTTTTAAACTGAAGCATATCTGCTCAGAGTCCGGTAATTACCTGCTAACGGAAACTCTGCTACACAACTCTTACTATTATTATTGAAATATGACCGGTAAGTTTCAAATTAGTCCGGTAAAATAAATTCTCCCCGGACATTTGACCGGCGAGAAAAAATCCTAGCGGAAACCCTGCTATGAAACAGCCTCTAATAACTCTTAAAGGCTTTGAAAAGATATAATTTGCTTCACCCCTTGCTATTTGATTGTCAGCCGATAGGGTCTTAACGTTATACCTGGAAGTGACATACAGTTAACATCTTAGTTGTTATAATAAAAATAACTATAATACGTTTTAGTTATAGGCTCCTTTTTAAAACCTCAAGGACACCTTACACATACCCAGTTACAGTTTGGTTCATCTGCTGTACTTGCTCCACAGAACTCCCGGCGTCTTTCAGGGAATTGGAGAGAGGTACCTATCTACATCCTTTTTTCTTTTTTTAAGTAAAAAGGCTGGTGGCTTCAAAGTCACTGGCAGCTGTTTTTCTCCACTTTATATCGAAATATGAAAGGATTTTCTTTTGCACACGTTTGTTTTGTGCTTTTCAAATGAAGTGTGTTATGGTGTGTGCATATTGCTGCGCTTCAGCAGTTCCCCTCCCTCTTGACTGCAGAAACTAATCACATGTGAAATGCAGGTTTGGGGAAACACTTTTTAACCGCATGTCAGTATGATTGATGTCGCCTTGACTGGGCTATATTATGTATGTTTATTTAACAGTGCAGCTCAGGTCCTTTCTGTCAGGTTAGGTCATGGCTATCTTTCAGAAGGCTTGTGTGCCCATCAGGATGATTTGAATTCTCCTCAGGAATGTTGTTGTTCTGAGTGCTATCGGCAACGTTATTCATGAAGCGTCAGCTGAAATGTTATAATGGACATTTTACTTCTATGTATGTTGTGCTATGGTAAAGAGTCACCCCTCCAATCCATCAAAGTCCTTCAGACTGCCAGTGATGCAAATTAGGAGATGATGTTTATGCCCAAAGACAGATCTCTGAAAGCATCCAGCTGCAGGTGGAATGGAGGGATGTTTGTCACGACAGTTTTCTCTGTTTGCATACTCTGCTGATATGATGTGGACCTGATACTTGACATGTTGTGTGCTGTGCTGTGACCCATTTTGTTATTTATGTATGTACCATAAGTGTCTCCAAATAGCTTTAATCTTAGGGCATGGTATATTAACGCTGCCAGATTTGAGTGTTTTATCCCCCCAAACAAAAACAATGTTCTCATGATCTTGTTAGTCATTACATGAATATGTGCAGTTGTGTGAATAGATTGTTAAAACAATATGTATTCTATGTTTTCTTAGAACCTGCGTGAAGCTCAGGTGTTCAGCCTTGTCGCGGAGCGGAGGAGGAAGTTCCAGGAGATAATCAACCGCAGCAACACTGAAGCCGCCCAGGTCGTCAGGCCCAAGAGTTCCTCCACACGCTGGGTCCCACCAGGCACCCCCCCTCAGCTGGTGACGGAGATTCTGGAGATCCGAGAGAGCATGCTGTCCCTGCTCATCAAGCTCCACCAGAAGCTCTCGTCCAAGCAGAACTATCTGTCGCCGTCCTGGCTGGATGATATGGACACGAGTCGTCACACTCACGGAGATGGCATTACAGCCATCGAGCGCATCCTCACAAAGGCAGCCGCGCGCAGCTGCCAGATCAAGCGGAGCATCCAGGACATTTGTGGAAAGACGTGTCCTCCTGTGCCACCCAAGAAGAACAGTCCCTCTGACAAGAAAACCATGGATAAAGAAGAGAGGTAACATCATCATCATGTACAGTTTAAATG
This sequence comes from Pseudochaenichthys georgianus, assembly GCF_902827115.2. NCBI lineage: Eukaryota > Metazoa > Chordata > Actinopteri > Perciformes > Channichthyidae > Pseudochaenichthys > Pseudochaenichthys georgianus. The sequence continues at coordinate 29,297,043 of NC_047523.1, read as the reverse complement.
TGTTCAATTACATACTCACCACCACTACTGATTTATATGTGCACTGCTCCATAATGCATTTGCAGCACTTTATAGTTTTGCCGTTGTTGCACATTGATATGTATCACAGCGATCTCAAAAGGAAGTTTCATCATCATTTGTATTATTAAATAAAAAAATATATATATATTTTACAACATACAAAAATGACTGGGCAAAATAGCAGCAGATAAAAGATTGAATTTTTTATTTTTATTTCGAAAGAACAATAATACACACAAGTATCCTTTCTGTGTTGGCAATGACACTGTAGTTCATTTTGCACCACCGTAAAATGGTGTCTAGTGGCTATTTCCAAAAACCAGGTGAAACTCAGTGGGTTTTGATTCTCCGCCAGACATTCACCCACTAGTCCGTGTCTCCCATTTCCCTCCTCTAATGATGATGGAATGGGCTATAACCGTTTCATAATTGCCTGCTTTTGGGGTTGGCTTCACCTCACAGACGGAGGTAAAGGTAGGAGATCTCACACGAACTGGTTCAGTTTCCATGGCAACCGTCAGGCAGCAGTGCGGTCAGTGGGAGCGAGAAGTAAGAAGCGGCTACCCATTCCTCATGCTGGTTGTCGGCGCCCCTGAAACCATCAGTGAAAATTATTGAGCTGTGACGCTCCTGTCAGCATTTGTTTATGTCCTCTTATTAGGGACTTAATTTACAGTCAGCTCTCGCCCTGTAAGTCTGCAGAGCGGGGCCCTTTCAAAATGGGCTCAACCCATCGTATTAGTTCAATAATCAACCTTTTCAACTCTCACATCACAGCTTTGTTAAAGTCGGACACCTGCTGTGTGCCGTTACCCCCGGATACATGGAGGTATCTGTTGCTCATGCTGTGGGGGATCAGGGGAAACATGCCCCGCACAACAGACATGCCTGTTTCCATGTTACTGAAATGCATCTGTGAAGTGGACTGATACATGTTCTTAAATGGAGCAAATGGGTGCTTGTTGTTGGTGCATGAAATCCCTATTTTCCCTTGCTGAGTGATTCTTATTTAATGGAAATAATCTAATTTGTTTAATATAATCTTGGTATAAAATGATTATATATCCTCTTTTAGTAGTTCATGATATTCTAATATGTACCCACAAGTATTCGGTTAGTTTTTAACACAAGTTAAACACTGGGTTGAAAGAAATGAGAATGTCAGTAAAGACATTATTTTATTGACAAAGGAGAAGCACTGCTGTGTACTGGGTATCTGCAGTTATTTAAGTACTTGGATGTTGTTGCATATTCATCAAATATCGTTTCCCTCTTCTTTCTTTCAGACGTCAAAGGGCCAGAGAGCGACAGCAGAAGCTTCTTGCTGAATTTGCCTCCAGGCAGAAGAGCTTCATGGAAACGGCCATGGATGTCGGTAAGAACGGACAGCTCACCTTTTCCTCTTACAGAAACACAGCCATACCTCTCCAAAGGGCTATGTCGGTGCTGGGGAAAGGTCTGGCTCCACACTTTATCATGTTGCCATACAGGAAAAATGCTCTGACTTGTTTGGATCTCTTTAAACTGATCACAATCACAAAGACAAATCTGCAACTTGCACCGAGCAATGTGTATGCCTTCAGCAAGGACTCAGTGAGACTGCAGTAGTGTGTACAGCTCATGCGCCTCTCTAGTGTGTTAATCACGCTGGGTTTGTTTTGACATTGATGTAAAATACCTTTTTTATAAAAGCACCAAATACACAGCAACCCTTTTCCTCTGAAGGACATCCTGCTACAGTAGCCCTTGAAGAAAAGCGCTGTTGGCTAAACGTATCATAGTTCAAACCTTTCCACTGAGGCAAGATGAGAGTGGGCAGAGTCTTTGCTCGTGGTCTCTGCAGGCCTGTTAGGAGAGCGCTCCTGTGGGAGTGTGGGGGGGCCGCTGGCTGAGGGCACATAGTATCAAAGCACTAATAGTGGACTGGACTCCCAGGGCCCACCTTGACACAGCATGGTTAGTGAATGAATAATGAGTGCTGTGATCAGACGGGACCATTCTGGCAGGCCTGCATCATGACCTCTTTAGCCGAGCATTCACTTTAGTTGCTGTACTTCAAATCACGGCTAAGTAAGATTTGAATGGGATGGAAAGAAGACATCAATGACACATTTCCGTAACCCAGGTCCAGGTAGTACCATGTCACAGGCGGCTGGGTTGCTGTTCGGTCTTAACGTCAGCATTAAAACCACATTTTGTCACATGATAAATAAAAGGTCACTAAAAAAACATTGGAATTTTCGTAGGATTTTATTTTAGTTTGGAAGAGAAAATAAAGAAATGTAAAAATCTAAAATTGGGAATTTAATCCAAGAGACGCAAACTGGTAGCCTGTATCTGTTGTTTGTTATTAATTCTCCTTTCCTTTATTATTATATATAAAGGTGCAGATATTTAGTGGTCAATTAAATGAAATGACAACAATAAAATACATTGCTCCTGTGAATAATAGTTTTTATTTCTTTTGCCTTGCTTTTAAGATTTTTCTATGAGATTGTTGCCTCCTTCTTGATAACATTTTGTTAATTGTATATATTTTGTGACTAAAAGCAATGAAATTAACTTGACATTTTCAACAACAATGTGTCGCTCTCAAGCCAGTGTCCCAGTTACTTATAATTATCAAAGTATTTATTTATTTTGTTTTCGTTTTCAGAGCTCTTTCCAAAAAGAGATGTAAAATATTTCAGTGTGCCAAACATCAAATTCACGTGTGTAGGCAGATATCATAAAAATATGTATCAAACATATCTGCAAGGAGATTGATAGTATCCTCAATAATCTAATATAAAAACATGCTAACAATAAAGACCTGTTCAGAATTGTATGTTGTATGAAGCATACAACACACACACTTGCATTGTGTGTTTGTGTGTGTTTCATCTCATCTTACCTTTCAGTTTTGTGTGTGTTGGTTGTTATGTACCGGGGGGGCCTGGGGCTCAAGCCGTGGTGTTGACATCTAATGCATCTTTCATTTCCCCAGGAACACAATGACCTCTCTTGAAAACGTATTCTTCCAAAAGGCAATACATCAATTTCAACACTGCTTGACATTTGTCCACAATATTTACTGCTCAAATTGAACACGGTTCTTAACATTTAAAACTCATTTCATTTCAGTAATTAATTTCTGGTGCTGTGATTATCATGCGCAGATAGGGGTGGCAGAGAGTGAATTTACATTTGTTTCCAGTATTAATAAATATTGCATTCTCCATTGTTTCTCCCATGACAAAACAATCAAGAAAGTATGTTTTCAGAATTGGTTATTTCCCGGGTTAATTAGTAAGGAGCGGTGCTGTGTTACTGAGTGTTTGTTGCCTGAGTCCTGCATCCCATGTGTATGATATACATTTGAACGTTATTACATTGAAACTTATTTTCTAAGATTTTCACTTTTCTGTCATGGATATCTTATAGTAAAATGTACTGGTTCCGTCAACCTAGTTATTTGAATTACTGAAGAGATCCTGAACCATATTGTGTTGTTTGATACATGTTTTTAGACCTGTATAAATATAAATCTTTTTCTGTGCTAGAATCCCCTGAAACAGAGGCGGCCATGGACTTAGGAGCGTCTGAAGTGATGGAGTCCGAGGTTCTTTATGACTGCGTGATCTGTGGCCAGAGCGGACCCTCCACCGAGGACAGACCCACCGGTCTTGTAGTTCTCCTCCAAGCATCCTCAGGTACTGCATGTCCCAGCATCCTCCTCTTCCATTCTCAGATACTACAAAGAATAACCTACACCACCGTTCCCCGTCTTGATTTTTGAGTACAAGTTAAACAACCACACTATTTCTCTGTTGGAAGTCTTGCCTTTAAACCAAACGGTAGCCCCTTTGAGTCACTGAATAGGAAATCAGAATTGTTGGGGGTGGGTCTGACTGTTTTAATTGGCTCATTCATGTTGATCCCGGCTCACTTGGTCATTGAGCATTTCATTGTAAGAGGTCATGTCTTTTCCATTCATGCGGACAGAGGGGGATCACTCACTGTCATCCACATAAATGGCATGTTTGATGATTAATTAGTCAACCTGTAAAACGGTTCAGAAGACTGACCTCAACCTAAAAAACATCTTGTCAAATCGACCAACAGTGACCAACAGTGTTACCCACAGAACCATAATGGCATACGAAAACACCGTCCTATTTTTTGGCGACAAGACACCTTTATCATTTAAAGCTTTACGTTTTTTATATTTTGATTTAATTGTTGTTAAATGTCAGGTTGTGTCTGTTTTATCAGTCATAAACAAGAATACACAAAGTAAAATAGGGTTATAGGGTAGTCAATGAAAAATGTATATCTTAATTGACAATATATTAACCGTTTTAATTTTTTTTTAATCAAGGAAAACACTTTCTGACTTGTCACCAAATAAATGAGATGTGTAATTTATCAGTGATCAGTTGTTGCCCTAATACTGCATTAACTCTGACCACAATTCCAAATCCTTGATTTTCTTTCTTTTTTCATCTTTCTGTTAAACACATTTCTTCATATTTTAAACTGACCTCTGTGATTGGCTTTCAGTGCTCGGACACCGCTGCAAAAACCAAGAGGCGAAGAAGCTGCCCACGAGTGATGAAGAGCATATCTACGCTGCAGACACGTGTGGAGTGTCTCATGATGTCGTGCTCACGCTCATGCAACGATTCTTCAAAGATGTAGGTGTTTCTGAAAATATGGTCAGCTTTACACAGGAGAGGGAAAAGGCTGAGAGCACTATTAGTGCATTTCAGTGTTTTAAATTGCAGCTCAAGCTGTTTCTTCTGTCTGTTTGAACTTTGTGCCATTTAGTTTATACTGCGTGTATTGAAGCATCTGTTGAAATCCTTTTAAGAGACTGTACATTAGATGGTTAAAGACTACATTCTTAAATGCTTTTTATAGTCAAAGTATAGGCCAGCTAATTGCTGTAACATCACTATAAAGATGTAAAAATGTGACACACAGCATTATAGAAATGCACATATTGTACCAGTTGGCAGACAAATGCAAGTCCTCATTAGAAAATGTAAAACAAATAATGATTACACTAGCTGAATGTGATAAAATCTAATAAAAAGCTGGTGATTCAACAATGCAGTGTAATTGTTCGATAAAAGTTGCTGACTTTATAATATCAAATCAAAAGGGTTTATTGTAGTTTGTTAATTCAACCTTTAAATGTATTTATTTATTAGCACCATAGTATAAACATAAGGTCCAGGAGGTTGACTGCCTGAATGCAGATTTGCATGCTTTAATGGATGTGATTTCTCTTGTGAACTCTGCAGAGCTCTTGTCTGCAGTCCGTGTCGATAGGCTGGGATGGAGGCGTCTACGTTCAGACCTGTGGTCACACTCTGCATATCGACTGCCACAAGTCATACATGGAGTCTCTGAGGGTAAGAGAGATCCTGACCTTATCAGTTATTTTTGACGGAAAATAATCAATTACAATTATGACAATTTATTCACATATTCAAGCATTAGTCCAGTGATGTATGGTCTGTTTTGAGTAAAAGCTACTTAAATAAGAGATTTCTTAACTGTTTTGTACGAAATTGAATACTTCTTTATTTTACTGATTTGACACAAGTTGAGCAAAACAATGGAATTATTTTAGCTCTGACAATAAATAGACACACACTAGTCCTTCAAATTTTTTTACTTTTGAAAATCATTACCCTAGATCACTAGAGCCATAGATCCAATAGTCGTTGACATTAACTTTGTATAGATTCAGTATGAGCTAAAGATTTTGAGTCAGACATTGTGAAACACTGCGTATAATGTTTAACTTATTCAATTACAGTGATAGGCGCCTCTTTCAAGTTTTGAGTTGAGATTGAATAGGTCATATTCTAACTTTCACGTGTCTTTTCAGAATGACCAGGTCCTGCAGGGCTTCTCTGTGGACAAGGGGGAATTCACGTGCCCACTGTGTCGACAGTTTGCCAATAGTGTCCTTCCCTGTCGCCCCGGGCGGGGCACGGATGCTGGAGCCTGGCACTCACCCTCTAACAAGAAGACGCTGGTGCTGGTGAAGGAGGTGGAAGATCTTCAGGAGAGACTTGCACTTTTCCCAGTGAGTTAAACAATACATCCAGGAGTGTTTTACTAAAAACATCCTGTACTTTACACAGAAACATTTGAAGGACAATGCCAATGTCTTTCCATGTTTGCCATGCTTATTACAAATGACACATCTTTAGACAGTCCAACTATTGTGTAATGCATTCTTAACTTAGTGCTCACACGTTATTCTTAGCTTCCAGTTATTCTCGTTAGCTTCCAAAAATGCACTCAAGAAATATTTTCTTTCTGTTAGACGGAATCCAACTTGACTAAAGAGATGGAGCTGGTTATAAAAGACGTGAAGAATACCACCCAGAGGAAATACATGGACTACGGCAAGAACCCCGGCTCCCCTGATAATGACTTCCTCTTCATGTACTCCGTGGCACGGTAAGGACAGAGCAACACTCAGCTCATAGAACCTTCTTAACACTGTTATGTAATAAAAAAAGAAATATTGTTCCTGAAAGCAGCAGAACATTTCTGTATGAGGGTTAAATTATTTGAAAACATTTTTGAAATTGCGATTACATTGGACTTTTATGGCAAAGGCAATATGATATGAATATGATTTTCAATATGTTGGGAATGATATCGGTATGAATATATACATATGATTTTGGTCCTTGTAGTCTGTCCCACAAGGCAGTGTAGATGGGCTGAATATCGCCCTTTTAAACAAAAAGACGGCATTAAAAGCTATTTTCTTAATCTAAAATACTCCTTTGTTTTATCCCATCCCTTTTCTATCAATCCTAACTAATAAGTTATGAGCCGTGAGTTGGTCATTTTGCGTTATCTCTTTTTCTTTGTGTCTACTGACCTCTGTGTCTGCCAGCGACGTGCAGTCAGGGGAGGCAGAGGAGGCAGAGCCTCACCTGTCATACTCCAATGTAACGGAAAAACAACTAAAGAAAAACAAAATAGTAATAATAATAAAATGTCTCCACTGATCTGTGTTGTAAGTGTGATTTCTGTATGATTCCAATCGCTTTTTATAGTCAAAATCAGCAAATTGGCCGAGCTCCGCTACGGGAGCGATGAGGAGTGAGGCAGGGACGAGCTCTGCCTCACGTAAGCCCACAGTAACTAGCTGGGGCGTGGGCACTAATGTGCACTTATTTTGTGAGCGCGCTCAATCCAGTTATTGTGGGGTGAGGTGAGGCACAGATGAAATCTGCCTCACCTCAGAATGCGTCACCCCACAGAAACTGGCTGGAAAGCGTGCCCTAAGTGCATGCCTGTTACCATCTCACTGTATGTCACTAATGTAATGTTTGTAGATCCCTTTATTACATTTATCCTCGCCATCCATAGTCTCTAAATAACTTATTTCACGTATATATGATATTTAGGCCCTCTGGTCTCATCACAACGGCAATGAAAAAAGCACCAGGAGAGGCAGCCATAACCTCTGCCGCACTGAAGGGGGCGCACGTGAGCCCACAGGTTCTTGTTGCTACTGTTATTCTACGCAGAGACGGTAGACTAGACGCAAACTACAAACTAGACTTTTGAAACTAGAGGAAGATAAGCAGGACTTTTACAAAAATGTAATGGAGATTGTTGTCCAGAAGGATAGCATGGACTTCATCTTCAATCAAGGTAAGACCCCAATTGTAATGAACATGGGATCTTACTAAGAAAGAACAATCCAATATGTAGATTTTGGGTATCCTTTTGTTGAACGATCTGTTTAAAATTAATCGAAGCATCATACTAAAAAAGCTTTAGAAAATAACCCAACATTTTGATTAAGGTCAAAATATAATATTTGTAAATCTGACTCTGAAAGAGTCAGTGCCTCACCAGCCATGCACCTCACCGCACGTCACTGGTGTCTGCAGTCCTCAAATGTGGAGGTCCTCTTTCTGCACCAACTCACACATCTTTACACGCATTACACACCACTGCCTGTTGAGACAATGGATATGTCACTTTCCTCCTAATGCCAGCTCCTCAGCTTGAGTAACAGTGATTGTCCATGCAAAAAGACAGTAGTGTTCTCTCTCTGTGTTAAAGTTTGGCTTTGTTAACATTTAGCTCCAGAAAGGAACTGAAATTCAATACTGGAGTTTTTGCATAACAACTTGTTCAGGGAGCTGTGAAGGTTTATTTATGTATTATTAATATTTTCATTATACTACTGCATTGGTCCTGGAAATGTTGCAAGAACAGGGCCATTCGTGTGTAGAATCAGCAGCATTGTCAGTTTAGGCCACAGTATAACAGAATTGATTCTTGCTCTATCTTCACTTATAGTTTGATGGATTTATTTGACCTTTTCTGACTTAATTTTAGGACCACTGTTTTGTGGTCCTTCGGTGTGAAGGACCACTTCTCCTTTTACAATGCATTGTTGTGGAGCATCTTGGGATGAGCTAGTATTCTAAGACCTTGTTCAGTCTACCCGCCCAAATAATTTTTTTGGCATATCCAGATAGATTTTTTTAGAAAGTCTGAACAAAAATGTTACAAATGGATTGAGATTTTTGCAAATTTGATCTCTTGGCTTGGATTGCCTGCAGTCTAAATGCATCCCTAGATGAGATGATGCACCTGAGATGTCCCAGTCATATTTTTGCCATGTCACTGTCCCCCAGTGGCAAACCGTCAGGGCCTTCAAGGTATTCAGAGAATACCCTGGAACACTCAGATAAAACAAATCAAAAATCGATTTAATAAAATGTAAATAAAACTGGGTCTCTGGGTAGAATATCCTTTAACCAAGGTATTCTACATCCTTGATAGAATGCCCTGGCCGTTGCACTGAATGTGAGCGTACGTTTGGACTGACAGTTTGATCAACCAATCATATATTGATTTGTAGCCAATGGGCATATTCTTTCAGAGTTCCCCTCGGTCCCAGGGTATTCTAGAAGGCCCGCTAGTTAACTGGCTCGAGACAGAGGATCTAGAACGAATGCGACGAAGAAATTCATGCCGTTTTATTGTTTTTAACGTTGAAGTGACAAGTGCAACAGGTGAAGATGAAGTTGTTGCGGAATTGTTGTGAGTACCCTTTTCAAGACGACAATTCAGTGAAAAGACGGACATTATAATGCCGCGGCGGGGTGGGAGGGGGGCGGCGGGTCGGAGTGTCTACAGAAGGTCCAGTTGTGATATTAGCCACGGTTCGCCACTGCTATCCCCCCACCTTCTGGCAAAGGCTACAAAACAAATCTTGAAATAAACCGTTACAGCCTCAGTCTACTTCCCCAGGTGTTTGTATCTCCTCGACAAGTAGGTCAAACAAAAAATAACTGGCATTGAGTTAACCTTTGGGTCTTTAACTTCTCACCACTACCTTCCCAAAAACCCTGCCCTTCCTGGAGTGTAACTCTCCGGCCTTTTGCCCACCCAACACTGAGGTTCCCCCAGCCCTCAAGATCCTCTGAGTGTGTCTTGGTGCCTGTTGGCTCTCTGAAGTTCAATGAACAGCGCAAATTGCCTGAGGAGTGGAAAATTCCTTTGTCACAGGGCCACTCTTATCAGCAAAAGCCAGATGGAGCTTCACCGTGGCTGCATTATCTATGTGAAATTGCTTTTTCTCCCAGGGAACTCGAGGATTTGCCCCCACCTCCCTGGCCCATAGAAAGAAACGGCCATAGGCGAGATGAAAACAAGCCCAGATCATTCTTATTTTAGTATGACCTATCTGTTTTCACCATCTATGTACTTTGTTAGAGCTTCTAGTTTATTTTTTCACTGTTTTGGTATTGGGAAATTAAAATTCACAAGTGAGAAGTGTTTTGATATGCATGGGAAATGCACGTTAGAGATTATGCATGAACTGTGGTTGGAACAGCTTTATGCTAATGGTGTAGCTTGTGTAAAATTAGTCTTGGAAAGCTGTCATTTACTTGATACGGTATTGCTTCTGGAAAACATGCGCAGAAAATGGCAAATGGCTTGACTAGGCAGCATCTTTCAAACTGGTAAAAGAGGCAGGATATGTAACCAAAGCTGAATATGATGAAAGTACCTCCAGCATGCTCTTTCTCTGATGAATGATTGAATCTTTCAATGAATACCTTACCGAAGATTTTAAATGTTTGTGCCATTAACATATCCCATGTAACCTTATAAACAAACAATGTTTTACTAGCTTTCTGGATTATGGAGATGGTACAGTGTTTCCCACAGATCTGAAATATACTTGGGCGGGTGGTGAAAGCGCCATTAACTGCCAGTGTTTCCCACAGATCTGTTTCCCACACATCTGAAATATACTTGGGGGGGGGGGGGGGGGGGTGGTGGTAGCGGGGTGAGGTGACGTGACGTGCAACAACATTAACCTTTCTGTTGGTCACTTGTTAGCAGACCCTTCACGCGATTGCAGAGCGAACAGGTACAGGCAGGGCCCATAATGATAGCCCTATAGTTTAAATCTACTACCCACACATGGAAATGGGTTACTTTAAAAAAAAATGTATTTAGGAACCTATCCATGTGATTTTTAGTGGGGGTCGACCTCAAATCCTCTATGGGGGTCCAGGGGCATGCCCTCCCGGTAAGATTTTATTTTTTATTTTGGAGTTAAATGCATCAATCTGGTGCATTTTGAGGGGAAAATAAAGAGACTAGATATATGGGAACACCTATATTAAACAGAACTGTATACATTTCAATAATCATAAAATCATGGCCATAACCAATACCATACCATTTCCAATATGAAAAAAACACTGAAACTTGTTTATTAATTTATTTTTGGTTCATTTATAGTTGTGAGTGTGTCTGTGCTCCTGAATCAGCCTCTCCTGTCTCCCTCATCTCCTCCTCTTTGAGGCAGTAGCAAAGACTAGTTTTAAAAGTGTATCTTACCTTTTTTCACCCAGTTAACTTTTTATTTATTTATTCATGCATATTTTACTAATCACATTACATTTCATTTAGCTGACGCTTTTATCCAAAGCGAATTATAATGACCGATTACAGGGACATTGTCCCTGGAGTAACTAAGGGCTAAGTGCCTTACTCAAGGGCACACTAGTGGTGGTATTCCTCGCGGGATTTGAACTCACAGCCTTCCGATCTTCAGCCCACCTCGCTATCCATTAAACCAATCACTACCCTCTCAAATGGAAATATGTGTTTACATAAATGGTGACCACACCGTTTGAGACCCACTGAGAACTTAGACTAAGTTAACTATCTAAACACTCCTTTACCTCACCTGAGCTGAGCTTATCCCGAGCTTGAATGACACACAGAGACCAATCAAGGGCTTTGATTTATGATCTGTATGACAGTGGCCATGTCGGCAGGCCGCATCATGTGGACAGCCAGTCACCCTGTGTGAGGCAGGCCACTTAACAGGCCAGAAGGAGGCGAGATCAGTGCAATGGAGCGAGGGATCATTGTCCACAAGTTAATCGATCGCAGATGGCGTCGTGGTCACGGACGAATAAAAAAAAAATGTCTATAAAAAAAAATTATTAAAAAATTATATATATAAAAAAAAACCTAAATGGATCGCGAAATATACTTGGGCGGCCGTTAATATACCTGGGCGGCCCGTCCAAGTATAGTCTGTGTGGGAAACCCTGTGGTATATAGAACAACACATTTTTAAGTGTATCTTTGTGTGGTAGGGTTTATTTTAAACCTTAACTTAACTGATAATGTACCGTATTAGGGCTCAGCACTAACTTTTAAAAAGTGGTTGCCACCAAGTCATTACTTTTTGGTTAGTTTGGTCTCCTTATATTTTAAAGGTCCCATCACATGGCCATTTCTACTGATCATAATTCCATTGTTGAGGTCTGCTAGAATAGATTTACATTGTTCAATGTTCCAAACTCACATTGGGGCTCGCTGCTGCGAACAGTGTGAGCTGGATTACTGGGGTTGTTTCCTGGGTGCTGCGTGGGGTCTGCGAGACAACGCGAAAATCACCTGAACTCAGCCTGAGTTCAGGCTGAGAAATCCGCAGAGCCGCAGCTGAGAAAATATGTGTGTGTGTGTGGTCACGTCACTATGCCCGTTAGAGTTTTACTCGCTACAGCAGGGATCACCAACTACATTTGTCCAAGGGCCGAAATGTAACCAATAGACACTATTGCGGGCCAGCGATTTTTATATAGCCCAGAATTTTATAAATAGTATTCAGATTACTTTTGGAATACTTTCTTTTTCCATAACAGATGGGTATGTTTTGGTGCACAGGAGACACTTATTTTACTGTTTTCATGGCTTATCAAGAACTCAAACACAACATCTTGGTGTCATTCTGGACAGCTCTCTCATCTGCACCCCACATAAAAAACATCACCCTGACTGCATTCTTTGTACTGTCTTAAAACCTTTCCTTGGAATATGTTATAAATTGTAAGGTGCGCTTTGAAAGGCGCCCCTAAATAGAGTGAATTATCATTATTATCTGAAACGATGTAATAACTTTTAAAACTGTTTCCAGTTACTTGCCCCATGATGCATTCAGCAGCAGCAGGCCATTCACTTTGATTTGATCCCGTTATGAAATGTCATCATTTCGACAATAAAGAAATGCTACATAAACGTTATCTTGCACATTTTATCTAACCATCTCTGTTTCTAACTTTCAATATATTTTAAAAGAGATCTCTCTCTCTCATCTGCGTGCAGTGTGCACACAGTTCTGCTGGTAATGAATATTACATTTTGTGAGGAAACTTTTCCACCAATAATTCCAATAAGTATTTCAAAATACGGTACCTTACTCACGAGACGTTGTAAACAAAGAAATGGGTGGGGGGGCGAACGCAGTAACCTCTCCGCCAACGCCACAGTCACCCCCGTCGTGCGGGCCGGATGAGAATGTCTGGCGGGCCGGATGTGGCCCGCGGGCCGCCAGTTGGTGGTCACTGCGCTACAGGGTGTACTTTGAGGGTTTGTGACTCTGCAGACCGTTTACATGCAGAAAAAGCTACATAACACACAAGGGGACGGGTAACAACCGGAAAAGCATGACATGGGACCTTTAAATATTTAGGGTATTTATACTTACTAGTGTATCACTGTTATATTTGTGTGTGCACGATTTGCTTTTAGGTCAAGGGTTATGTTTGACAATTGTAGGTTTTGTGTGTCTGCACCTGTTGAACCGTTTCAAGTGTTCCTGTAATAATATGAATGTCTCCGTCTCCTCAGGACCAACCTGGAGTTGGAACTTGTTCATCGAGGAGGAAACTTGTGTTCTGGAGGAGCCAGTGCAGCCGCCAAACGCTCATGTCTCAGTGAGTGGTTCCTCCTAAACCTCTGCATCTTTTATAGTTTACAATACAATGTCTCTTCTTAACGAATCAAATCTGTTAATATACTATGTGCTTACTCTGATATATTACTGCAGAGGAGAACACTGTTTTGGTCGCTTAATAATAAATGCAGATTTTCGACTATCCAACCATGCTTTATCTGTTGGTTTTCAGCTCCTTAAAGTGTTTCCACTGGTCTTTTCATAGAATTGTTGAAAATGTCATGTATTGTGCAGTTTAGCTTGACAATTATAGTGCCATGTTTAGCAGGTGACTATACACATTTCCCATGAGCCTTAGTGTAATAAACTGTCTGACTTGAGAGCAAACCCTTTCTACCGTGTTACAGCTGAACCATTACCAGGGAAAAACAAAGGGTCGATTAGCAATGGCAGGCAGATAGATGCTGTCCCAGGTGAGTTGTTGGGAGCAGTCTGGGTAAATGAAGCAGACAAATGGGTCAAGTGCTGTTTTTAGTTGATTGTGTCTCAGCTGACGAGGGCAAAACAGTGATCTGAGTTCTCAAAGAGAAATCTGAACATGACCAATTACCAGCAAGCGCTGTATTGATGACTGATATATGTTATTATTAAGTGTCTGTGGGTGAAGTAGTAGTGCAATCGAAAGTTGATATGAAGGTGTTGGAGTTGTACAGACTGCATCCCCTTGTCTGTTTGTTTAATTATTCTGTCAGAGTTGAGGCTGCTGCAGTGAAATGGCCTGTCACCCTTGAGTGGCTGGGAAGAGATTTCACACTGGAGTTTTGCCATTTATGAGCTAAATTAACCACGTAGCCATGCTGACGGCCAAATGTACTCCGTTGCAGTACATTAGTGATCGTTCTTTTTAGGGAAATGGGTTTGAAGGAAAACGGCAGACGTGTGCTAACTGAGAGCTCATGGGGTTCCTAAGCCTTTTTCCCAGAAGGATCTTCGTCTGTTCAACTGATGAGAACACGATGAAGCACAGGCTAGAGATGCCTGCAATTCCCTTGAAACCGGCCAAATCAACTCTCGAGAGTCCGCCTCCAAATGGCACTTCCTTGGTTTATTTAACTGCAAATACTTGAATTAATCTTTGGGACTATATCGCTCCGACTGTGGAGGGAGTGAGAAGGCATGTTAATCATATTGACCTCAGTTGTGCAAACTTGCAGTACTTGATGTGTGGATAGTAAAAGCTGTATTTCAATTCTTAAACCACCCTTGTTTACATGTGGACCACTGTATGATCAGGACACAAAAGCAGTTATCAAATATCTGCCACATAAAAGTGAACGTGCATCAAAATGATTTTTTATTATCGTATGAAGTTGTTAGTGAACGTTTTTACAACATTAACACAACAATATAACTCTTTCATGGAAGACATTTTGATATGTAAATAATTAAATAAATGACTGTTGAATTCATATTCCTAGTTTAAGACTAAAATAGCTGAACTGACATGCTTTATTGTGTCAATTGTAGAAACATCAAAGCAGACTGGATCCTTTAAGATATGTTGTCACAAGCCACGACCCAATGAAAACCCACTAACCCACTATCAATTGGCTCGACACAAATAAATGTGATCACACTTTGGACCGGAAGCTTGAAATATGCCTTTTCCATCTGCGTACATTTGGACATTATATGATAATAGCAGGATTTGACTTCGCTGGATTGTATTCAATATTCCTCTCTATTTCTTCCTTGGCTCTTCTGGGGTTATCCAGGTAAGAGGGAAGCAGTGAAATAAGAGAGGAAACAAGCTGTCGAGAGGACACATGGGATGCAATGGAGAACTGACACTCTGCTTTCTTCATGCTGTGTCTTTGTTTACCTGTGGAGGGCAGTGTTGCTCTAAGTATTGACTGTTCACACAAGTCAAATTGCAGAACTGATTTTTTTTAACGCCCTTTACTGCATTACATCTTAATTCCCCGTAAAACAAAATCAAATAGGATTAGTGTTGCATATTGAAATGGGGTTTAGGTTTTACAGGAGGTTGTTGAGTTCACCTGAAGATGAAACTAATTGAATCTGATCAGTTTAGGCGCTGGCTTCTAACGAGTTCATATGTGTGTTTCAGCTTTTGCTCTTATGCTATTTTGTTCATGTCTTTTAATGGACTTGGTTTTGAGTTCATAATTAGAATACGCTGGTTAAATTCTATCTAGACTAATAAGAAAAACAAGGACATCTCTTCAAATTGGAATATATTACTGAACATCTGAAATGACTTCCTGCCTTTTACCCATGTTACGGATTGCTGTCATGTCATACGTTTTGGTACTCACAACAGCTTTTCTGCTATTAAAAGCTAGCGTGGGCGCAGGAATGATGGTGTGTGTGCGCAGCAGCTCTCTCCTCATGTTCCATTAGTTTCACAATGAACAGGTGTGACCTGACCAAAGATTGCTCAAGGCTATCGAACACTAGCTTGCATCCATCTGGCCTGGTTCTACCGGAGCCGAACCATTAGCCTGCAGTCGGTTCAAGTAGACTGCTTTCATCATTCGATCCACACAGGTTGCTGCTGGGGCGCGAAACTGAAGACCGAGAAGAACAAACACTTGCTGGTTTTGTTCCTGACCTTGTCCAAAACACAACAATGATGTGTTTTTATTTTTTATGTCTTTCAGATCAGCTGTTCCACGTGCTGGCGATGCACATGCGACTGTACAGCATAGATTCAGCCTACAACCCCTGGACAAAGCTGACTCAGGTTATAGAACGCAGAGAGGCAGAGTGAGTGGCCTTTTCTCTAAAGTACCTCTACTAACAGTAATCTATACATCTGCTAAATACATGTCCTTTACCCCCCTCCACCCCCTTCTCTACTGTCCCTCACACTTTGCCTTCCTCACACAAACATGCAATCAAAGGACCACTTTGTCCTCCCTCTTAACACCACCATTTCCTCCTGCCCCCAACAGCTTGTGCGCCACACAAAGCGAAGCTAAAAACAGAAAGGGGACCATGGACGGTTACCATAGATACCAATAATTGCTGCATCTGGCAAATTACCGGGCACTCCACGGAGAGCAAAAACGACCCTGTCAAATTCACTGTACTGAGCACTACTGCACAACACCGACACCGTACCAGCGTGGCACCCCCGCTCCCAGCTGTCCACCAATCTTCAACACAAACCCGTATTTTACAAAATGCGAAAGACAACGTTTCTGCCGCACTCTTGAGCCACTACTGTACATCACAACATGTTATTTTATGGACAAATAGGTTTTCGTTGTCGGGATTTATAGCTGTTAAAAAAAGCTGGCAGCACTTAACGATACAGGATGAGCTGGAACAACCTTTCCTCCCTGTTAGTGTTCAAAGACAGCTTCTACACCTGTTACTATTAAAGTGCTCACAGCTATAAATATTCTCAGAGGAGCCATTTAGTGCTTAAAAATACTTTGTTGTGAGGGGGCACAGTGTCATTGTCACCCTCGAGCAGTCAACTTGATCTAGCCTAGTTAACCAGGACAAAGAGTTTTCTACATTCTTGCCTTATTTCTATATGATAAACCAGAGAGGACGGTATGGAGGTTTTACAGCGTGCACATATAGTCTGTATGCAGTGGTCTCCGCAGCGTTGAAAGCTTCGTCCTCTAAGGCTTTCCTCCAATGCACAGTGGAATTAAGTGGTGAGTGCTTTGGTAATGGAAGGTATTATTCTTTTAGTGCAGTTCCTCTCATTGAAAGCCCCGAGGCCTTTCAAGAGTAGAGTGGAGATTGGAACATCGCCGAATTGTCAACAGAACAAGAAGACATTTAAATAGAGATGGCACACAATGTGAATAATGTAACCACGGCTACATTAAGGAAATTGGTCGGGGAATGCAAGGAAAAGCTCCTTTCATGTGGTGTATTTGTTAAGCAAATTTAAAACAAAAGACACAGCGAGACCCCTTGCTCTCAAACCCTATTAAGAAGTCCTTTTTTAGACATGCAAAACACAACATCACTGCATTTATTAAACTGTTAGTGTGATTGCTTTTAGCGTTCAGACATACATTTTCCCCAGAGCTTTATTAGCAAATTGAAGAATTTAGAGACTTTCAAAGGAGTTGAGTAATGTAATAATTGACCATCAGATGAGGTACATGTTTGTAAATACTGTATGCAAAATGGGGAGCGGACATTATTTTGCAAATGGGTGTCTTTTTAATTATAGTAGTGATTTGGCATAGCACACTACCTTCTGAATAATGAAACGCTTTTTTGGATGTTTTGCAGTGATTTTGATGATGACGAGAGACCTGAGGTACCCATGCTGTTTCGAGATATCCCATCCCTCCTGATCATCTTCGTGCTAACAATGCCCCAGCCTCTGCGAAAAGGTACAGTTCCTTTCTGCATCATGAAACTACGAGAGAGTAGGGAGTGTCTCAGTGGCTGCTGCACGAGGACGGCCCCATTATCAGCAGTAATCAGGGCTGAGTGCTGGGAGAAAGCATTTCACATCTCTTATCTGAGCTCCTAGTGGCCGTCTTGTGGCCGTGAGGATCAGAGAGACACGACCCCGCTGATGGGAGGGCTGTGGCTCCTTCGTGTGCCCTTCATCTCTGGCTTGTCGCTTCTTCTCCTCCATGGTAGCCATTTTGTAGGAAAGGCGTGGGGGGCCACCGTAAGGCCTGGCCCAACACACTGCAGTCATGTTTAATAGTGAAGGAGCAGGAATAATCTGAATTGGGTTGACCACAGACATGGACAATTAGTATTTTTAAAACATGGTAAAAGTGAATTTATTGGAAAGTGTAGCTTTTGTTTGAATATAATTATAGCTAAAAACATGATGTATAATGTTTGCTGGTTTGTCAGATTGTTCTTAAGCTTGTGGTGTTTCAAATCATTGTTACATGGTTTTTCGTTTTCTTTCTTGAGAAATGGAAAGGCTGAGGTATGATCAGTTCCCAGAGGGTCCTTTGTACTCGATGGCTATAATGGGATGGCCTCCTTTTCTCTTCCATTTCTCTTTGTTGTTCTTTTAAACCTAACCTAAATATCCTTCATTTCGCATTTTCCACCTGACACACACTGCTAATTATCCTGCGCTCTGTTCACTCAGGCTTTCTATGCTCTACTGAGAAACCAAATACAATGCCCTTGTGAATAGCTGCCAACCCTCTGGAAGATCTTTTACATTCCTATATTGATCCCTTTTATTTTATTGTTATGCATTCAGTCTTAATTGATCTGTGTAAATTGAGCTTCTGTCTCTACTCGGCTTGGCTTTTATACTCACTTTCACCTTCTCTCTCTCCCTGTGCAGAGCACTTCACCTGCGTGGTGAAGATGCTTTACAACCTGCAGTTCACCCAAGCTCTCGCTGCGCTCTCCACCAAGTTCAGCCCAGAAGAGAGGCAGGCCTGGAGCACATCTGGAGCACTGAAGAAGGTACAAGTCAGGTCACATTAAATTAGCTTGATTCATAATGACATGCTGACTTTTCACTGTCATGTGCACAGTCTGCCTTTTTTCCTTTTTTGAAAGTTCTCCGAGGCTGTAATGATGTAAACCAAATATTACAGTCATCTAGTGCAAAGAGATATTTACATGACTTCAGTTGTAATGTCTTTCTATATCCTTATATTATATATTTCTGAGCTTGTACTTCTGTGAATTGCCTCCATGGGCCTCTGTATTCTGTACATCTCCGTTTAACTCTTAGGCATTATATATAAACAATTATACTAAAAATAAATGGTGAAAAAAGATCATTCTGTAAAGATAATGTCACAGCACGGCAGCATAAACCTTTAATCACTCATTCAAACAGCTGTGTTAGGAGAGCCCTCACTGTACTTCACTCTTCTCTCTGTGCATCTTCAACTCCACTGTGTGACATTTTTAAAGTCAACTCATATCCCCTGTCTGTTGAGCTAGTAGTATCCTCCCATTGTAACCCCTGAATCCGTCTGCTACAACAGTAAATCATTGTGTATAACTTACTATTGAGATGGATTGAGCCCCTTTCCGTTTCATCTACGTGATTTCCACAGTCGATCTTCATTATCTTGAAATGCGTGAGAGGGTTGCATTAATTGGATATCTGTCTTCAGTCTATTAAATCTGTATTAGTGAGTAGCTGGCTTGAATGTCAAAAGACAAATAGCTTAAAGCCTCCCCTTTAGAGTGTCTCTATGCATAATGGAGGTTTGGATTAGTATCTTCCGACTCCACTGTCATGAACGGTAGTGCAGGCACGCACAAGCTGCCATTAAAATGGATTTTGAATCTTCGATGAGGACGGCATTTATATTTGGTGCAACGCCACTGTAATTAAAATTGAATTTGTTAAAAAAAAAGATGCAGTTGGAACAAAGATCAGAGCCGAGAGGAAGGAAATCCATGGACTTGAAATTCCTCCCCAATACATCTATGACAAAGGAGAGCAGACGAGATAAGACTGCTGTTTTATATTCAGCCCCCTTCAGCTTGATAAATGCATGCTGCTTTTCCTCTGTATCAAAAACTAAACCAGTTGAATTTAATCAGAACACACGTGCAATAATGTATCTACCACTTATTATCAGAAGTTATGTTGTGAGGAAATAATCGTATTATTCTGCATTCATCTTTATATAGGAGCACATTTTGTACTTGCACTGGTTAAGCATTTTGATCTGCATTTGACTATCTTCTAATATTCGTAATTCATAGTAGTGCTCACTGTATTTGTTGCTGTGCAATAGAAATAAACCACTTGCCTCCATTTTTTTCCAATATTATATTTGTTAAGGAGAACTATTCACAATTGTTACAAACTTATTTCTAGATGTGTTCTTCCACCCATAACAAAGCCATTTCATGTAATGTTCTCTCCTAATTCAGTTGAAACGGGGAATCATTTGATTGAAGCGTATGTCTGTTGACTGTCAGAGGAGACTTGGGGCTGGATTTATGCATAAGGGGCTTTTTTATGTTTGATTACATATTGTCAACGTTTTGATTTTCTGCCACAGAATGCTGCAAATGCCGAGACATCTTTCGAGGCGCTGCTCAGTCACGTTATCAGTGAGCTCTCTAAGGACAAGAGTGTCTACAAGGTGAACGCTGAAGAAACATCAATGGTGAGGCACTGAAATGACTTCTGAACACAGCTGCCTTCAGGAGGCTGCTCCCTCTCCTCGTCTTGTCTTTGCTGCTCTTTTCATTTTCATTTGAACAATGAATTGGCCATTATGCTGAGAGACACTGGTCTAATACCTCCACTAATCTCCAGGGGAGATATACATCACAGTGTTATCAGCAAGCTGTTGGCTGCGTATTGATCAAGTGTTACTGTTCCCTCTCCAGCTGATGTCCGGTGTGTGGTCTCCACAGTCGATTGAGTTCAGCCTTCAGCAGCTCTGCCTGCCCTTCCTGCGTCTCTCCTGCCTCCTGCAGCATCACCTCTACGGAGACACCCTCACCGGCTGCCTGGTATGTTTCATCGTGTATCCTACCTGCTGGAGCTACCTCACCCTTGTGTTCTTGCAGCAGGAATGATCAATATTTCTGCTAGCCTATAACGATACAATCTAGCCGACATCGTTGTTAAAATTCAAACTGCAACATGCCCAGTGACCAGCATGAATGATGCCTCAATACAAGCAACTTGAGGGGTTTCAGATGGAGGTTTCCCCATGTCTCAAAATGTGCGCCTGAGGCCTCTAAAGACCTGCAAATGTAAAACCTGGAACTAAGCTCAGATCGGCATCAATTTCACAGCTTTTTCATAATAACAAATCATTTTCAGTTTGAAGGTTTTCAAAGCAAATCTTTAGCCACTTTCACACCAAGCACTTAGTTTCCAGCACTTAGTTTCCAGCACTTAGTTCCCAGCACTTAGTTCCCAGCACTTAGTTCCCAGCACTTAGTACCCCCATGGAACTAAATAGCAGATCGCATTCAACGCGCCTTTTGTCTCCACCCTCTTTTTCAAGAAAGATGGTAAAATCCATTCAGATGTTCTGTTATTCCTCTCTGATTGAAACAGCGTGGCTTATCCACTCTCTGTTTCAGTTTAACACTCCACTTGCTCGTGTCATAGAGGACAAATGCAACACATTTAGATCAGCTTTTCAATTTGGTTGCATTAAGCATAAAAAAGATAACGCAGACTCTCTCCCCCTTCTGAACTATAATTACCATTGCTCATTTCCACGGCTGCTCACGTTAGCCTTTCTAATTAGCTATCTTCTGTTGTCTCCTAATCCGAGCTCTGCTCTCTGACCCTTCACCTCCCACGGTCTTTGCCGGAGAGTTTGGATCCTTTGACTTCCTTTGAGTCACAGGTGTTGGTTAAAGCAAAGAGAGTGACCTCACCAGCTGTTTCCTTTGTTTGTGTGTTCCCAGGAGGAGGAGGAGTTCCCGTCCTTGGCTGTGTGTTTGGGGCTCTTAGCCTCGGCCCCTCAGCCCTCCAACAACGCACACAGTGCCTCGTGTCTGCAGTGGGCGGTCGATGCCTTTGACCTGGTGACACAGTGGTGCGCTGAGGTCACCGGGCTCTCTCAGATGCAGGCGGAGCAATCATTGGTATGTGTGAATCTCAGACCAGAGGACACATGTATACGTATCATGACATAGCTATACTTCATACCAGAATCTTCTTTGAAACCTCTGAGTATTGGTGTATTCCATTATTTTTAAAACGTTTACCCTGCCTGCTCTTTGCTGCTCTTGAAAAGTGACATTATGTTTCCCTCTCAAAATGTTGAGCCTTTTTACCTTTGATTCATAAAAAAGACGGCAACAAGTACCGTACTTTTCGGACTATAAAGCGCACCTGCATATAAGCCGCAGCAGCTAAATTGTCCGTCTGTCTTGCTCTCGTTCTGTCTCTCGGTTCCACTTTTACTTTGGCGCGCTACCTGTCTCACTCTTTTCCGGCCTCCAGCTTTTCCTGCTGGAGCCCGCCGCTTAAAGGTGGCGGGTGCGGACCGGTCATAGAGCCCGTAGTGTTAAAGGTGGTTAATTTTACCTGTAAAATCCATAGATTTAGGAGGTTCCCTAGTGGCCGTTAGCTGTACAAAAAAAATGGGGAAAAAAGTCGCGGCTTATAGTCCGAAAAGTACGGTACCTGTGAATCACATGTAGATGAGACGTCCACAATCTTTTTAAAATACAATGTATAGAAACGTTGATCACTCTTATTTAGCTTTAAGCCCTTCCATGTGTTGTGGTTTTTTCATTCAAATAATAAATGTAGTCCTAGCTCTTTTAATACATTTGTGTGCACAAGGGTTTATATTCAGAAAACATCAGCACATTGTGAAATCAGAAGAGCTTTAATTGGCTGGAAGGTTTTGAAGAAATAGTTTGAATACTCACTCTTCAATTAAATATTCTAACCTTGTATTTTGAGTTTGATGTCCTGTAAATGACTCGTGTATCAAGTGCTATTGACACTTTGAAATTAGTTTCAACCTTGGTTGACATGATCCATAGCTTCTAGTCTCGGGGGAGAATGACTGCATAACTAACCATGTGTCGTACAAACTGTCAGTCAGTGTTTCAGTAACCTTGGATGTGTATCATTTTGCAGAAACGTAGGGTGTCCTGCATGTCAATGTAGCTTCTAATACCTACCACAGGAAGCTATTTATTATAAAGTCTTTCAGCCGAAAGATGTCATACAAAATAGGAAAGTTGAGACATAGTGAATTATTTTTGACTTTGCACGCTGAAAGCACTTCTCAATGTTTTATCTTTAGTTAGCAGTCATTCATTTTAGAGCAGGAAAGAGTTTGAGGACACATTAGATTTATGGCCTGGTTTCAGAATATTTTACGGACTTCTGTCTCTTTTCTCCCCTGAAGACCTTGCTCGTCCAGGAGCCTGAGTGGGCCACGCCTCGCCTCCTGCAGCTCCCCGACAACTACAATGTCATCTTCCAGTACTATCACAGGAAGGCCTGCACTGCCTGCAAAAAAGTGCCAAAAGACCCCGCGCTCTGTCTGGTTTGTGGCGCCTTTGTCTGTCTCAAGGGCGTTTGCTGCAAACAGCAGGGTATCTGTGAATGTGTTTTGGTGAGTTTCTAAATGATTAAAGCGCTTGGGACATTTGTATTTGTTGTGAGTCCCGAAACAAGTCATTTTATATCTAATTTTAAGCAGAATTTATTTACCTGTTTGACAGTGTCGGGATCCTTTTTTAATCTTTGTTTATTTGTTGTCAGCACTCCCAACATTGTGGCGCAGCTACAGGCATCTTTCTCCTGATCAACGCCTCAGTCATCATCATCATCCGTGGACATCGTTTCTGCCTGTGGGGTTCTGTTTACCTCGACGCCCACGGAGAGGAGGACCGCGATCTACGGTACAACTCATCACACACAGCTATAAATACCATATAATACTATACAGTTTACTTTTACTCAGTGAAAGTTAAAGATTCCTATGCTGGATCGGACTATACATACAGTACTTATTGAATATAGTTGTTATCTATGGTGATTGTCATAGAAAAAAATCTGTTCACAAGATATATAGCAGTGAACAAGATGTAAAATACACTTATAGCATTTTGTACGTTTGCAAAGCGATACAGTTTAAGTACTGAAACAGATAACATCAAGGGAGTTTTAGCAGTCGATGCCATTTAAACTTCACAAAGACAGATTAACATGACAAAATCTCCTTTTCCAGTTGTGCATAGATCCTCCAATTTCTTTGTGCATTGTGGGACCAAAGTGTATACCAACAGCACACTAATGTTATGATGATGATAATCCTAAAATCCCCAGAATATGTTTTCTTTATAATTGCGTTAAAATTGCATTGCCTTAATTTTGTATTCAACTACACACACAAAACATACCCATACCGTTTTAGGAATATGATCTGGTATGAAATTGTGACACAGTTCTTTTTTTAAGTACTTGTTGCTTCAGAGAAAAGAAACACAGCTCTCACTCTTGTTTTTTCACTCTTTTTCCCCTCTGGCCTTTCTCCAGCCGTGGCAAACCTCTCTTCTTATGTGAGGAGAGGTATCGAGTGTTGGAGCAACAGTGGGTTTCTCACACCTTTGATCACATCAATAAGCGCTGGGGGCCTCACTATAACGGACTCTAAGATCTTCCACTGCAAACAGCAACCCATGACTGGAGAAGATTTTTTTTTTTTCTGGCTTATGTGTCTGCCACCAAAATATTTGGGAACTCTTAACGTGATAAACACAAACATCCCGGTGAGGGTATTGCTGCCACAGCCTTGGTTTATGTGAAGTTTGGTGTACAATCATGCCTAAAGATTAACACGTGTGTGTGTTTAAGTGATTTCTTGTGTGGTTTTCAACAGAGAAAAACAGAATTCGTTAAGATCAAAGTGAAAAGCACAACTTTGCCCAGAAATTCAATTTGGTGTAGAACAGGCTTTTGAAGCCAGCTGTATTTATTTGGGTTTAAACAAAAATATATATCACGTGCTGAATGTCCCTGCAAAGTCTCATTACTTTTCGCACCATTTATGATGATATTAATGCATATCCCTTTTATTTATCGAAATGTGCTCTGCTGTGCTGGCATGAGTTTCAACTCCTGAAGAGTGTAGCGATGTTATTGCAATGTGCACTCGTGTTCTACTGACATGAGAGGGTAGGCGGGCGAGTCCACCCATCAACACACTATAGAGTGTATTTGCAAGCGAGCAAAGACTCTTTTTATGGGTCTGGTTGCAATCCATCCTCAGGAATTTCTTTATTTTTTTTGCTGTTCAAAAATATGTTTTAGATATTTAAAAAAATGCTGCTGCTCAATGTTCAGTCATTTTAACTTTTGTGAAGACTTTTTTTTCTAAGGTTGTGCTTTGAGTTTATGATAGATGGCTGGGAATGTTGACTCAAACTCACTTTAATGTTAAAGGAAGGTGTGCGGTCACCTCTTATCACTTATCAAGCTCACTACAGATGTTGTAGTTCCGCCCTATCGCACAGCGCTTCTTTTCCCCAGGTTGCCTCTAAAGACAAAACTCTGGCCAGTGGAAACAGAAAAAGACACAACTGGTGATTGAAAAATCTCTCATTAGTTGACCAAAACCCTGAAGTCAAACACTTAAGTAGCGTTATTTTTAAGGAAATGTCATTGCACAGTTATGGTGTCCTGGCAAAACTGACAACCATATAAGAGCAGGACTATTTGACTGGTTCTGTCCAAATTCTCTCTCAAGATATGAAATTCAATTTAATGTTAGCTGCTTACAAAACGAAATGTCAATTCTCCTCACTTGTCTGTGTTTCCCTTCTTATGCTTTTGATTGTCGAGTCCTAACTGCAGTACAGAGCATTTATTGTGATTATCCCTTACTCCTGCATCATCTAGGTGTGATTTATAGATGTATTCCAATTGAACAAGATTATCAGACTTGAGTATCTGTTATTCACTGTGCATGACATCCTTTAAGCCACCATTATTTAAGTGTCTTAGCTACTTAATTTTCAGATTATCATCTTTTCTTTTTGTCAGCAAAGGGAAATGTATCCGGTCGTGCCTGTGAGATTAATTTTCAGCGCGCTGCTGATATCAATGACGCCTGGTTATGAAACGCAGGCCACATTGTGCTGCATCGAGGAATCTTTACGGAACAGGTTAACACTTGAAAAACCTTCCTCTTGAATTCATGCATGCTGCTTTTCTGTTCTCTGGTTTCTCCCCTCTTTCTTTATTATGTTTTTCCCACTTTGTAAATGACCGCAACCAAACAGCCAATGAGTAATGGGTGTACATTGTAACTGAAAGCTCTTGTGTGTTCTCCCGTATGAATGAAGCGAGGATACAGTACATTACTGTAGGTGCTGACTCAAGCTTTCTGAGTTTGACCAGAAACTATGACTTGGACATTTAATGCAAAATGTAACATATGTGAATAAAATATAAACACACTGATTTGTGTCTTATTTTCTTGTTCTGTTGCCAATTTTATGACTAAAATAAATGAACTTCTACTCTTTCTGTTCGCCCTAATCATGATGCAACAGATGCAGTGATAAGTATTGTTTTGTGTCTCCTTATGACCATTCAGAACAATTTCTAGCAGGAGAAGAAGGGAAGGAGTAATTTACAAGCAACCTGACTGCCATGAGTGCTAGATGGAAGAAAAAATAAAATAGGATTTCTTGCCACTGCCTCCACCAGCTCCATACATATTACTTTCTTTCTCCCTTCAGTCAACCGATGTGAGCTGTAGTGAGGGAAAAATGCATCCACCTCCAAACTGTCCACCAGGGGTCTCAGTTCACTGGAGCTCATCACATCATGTGACCTTTTTGAATGAATAACTTTAAACAAGAATACAGATTGTGTGAAAAGCTGCTAAATATGTTCTAATTGCCTCAGTACCCACTCGTGAGATTACTGAAATATCAGTGCATGTCAGTTGTAACTACTAAGGGAAACATTTTGTTATTATAAAACTCGAGTAAATGTGTCATCACAGGTATGGGATATCTTCATATTGTTTATCCACTGCCCTGTTCATGGTGGGCAGAAATAAGTCTCGCCGTGTGACTGAGTATTTTCAGGATAATTGGGTTGAAGTTTCACAAACAAGGGAGGCCCTCTGTTTAATGACCAATGACCACACAAAGCCTCTATTTCCTGCTAATTAGGCACAAATAATACAATTCTACTATGGGACCAGCGGAGGAATTTTATCTGGGTTAAACCACCGAGAATGTGCCACAACTTTTTGATGCTGGTGTTGGAGGAGCTGCTGCGACATGCATCTCTGCACATTTCCTCATTTCCTCCTGGTACTGGTCCAGGTAGGTTTACTGCCTCCTCACACACCATGCATACAGACACAGTACACTATTAAAGGGGACATTGGTCAGCTAAGAGCTTCCGGTCTGCAGGACAACATGCTCAGATGTCTGTATGTTAATAATTAAAACCCTTCATTGAGTAAACAGGGAAATCAGTTCGGATATGTTGCCATGTACGGTAAGCTCAGCTGCATGTAGAGACATTAGTTAGTTAAAGTCAGTTACAGGAAACTTTCTGCAGTGTTGACCCAGATACAGAGATGGATGACTGTGGCCAGCTGACATCTGAAACACTTTCCCCTGTTTTACAGATTTTAGAGATGGACACACGGAGGCACCAATCCCAAGGTAGGACTCATGATTTGAGTATTTAGGTAAAATACAAGCCTACACCATCAGCATGTCTAAATTGCTCTAATTCTGTGGATACTTCACTGAAAGGCTCACTTTGTGAAATGATCTGCACACAACAGTGTTCATTAACAGTGTAAACGACTTTGTTTAGCTAACACAGCTTTACATCGTTTTTCATTGAGAGTTTGACTATTTTACTTCTTCCAGGCTGGTAAAAGGAAAACATCCAAAGTACACATTAAGGGGTTTATTTCACTAAACTCTGTATATTTGTGTCTGTAGATTCCTCCACAATTGACATACACTTATCATTAGCTAATGCCTTTTTTGCATATTTTTACATTTAAAAAAAAAAAGTGCATTTGATCCCAAAGTCAGCATTTCAAATTATGCAGGGTACAAAACACTTTTAAGACCAACACATAACTTATATACACTCAAAACACTGACTACTACTACTACTAAATTACTATTTTGATAGTAATTTAAAGATGATACATTTAATTTGAAATATTGTATTGGTGGGGAATTATATTATTTTGAAATAACCAGAGCAATATTAAAATGAGAGGAATCTACTCTATTGCGAGTTTGCATTTTGAAACCCTGTTATACAAACAGAGCCAAAGCTATCTTAACATACTGACACACGGAGGTAAAACTCTCAATTATATCAAAATGATGCAACAATTTGGTGATAAAATAATACACATAGCTCTTAAATTCAGATTGTAAAACCTTAATCAACTTGTATATAACAGTAAACTTGTTTACTGTGTCGCACTGTACTGTGTTGTCATGACTGTCGATTCTAAAAGAGCTGAGATATTTGTCATTAGATAAGATTTTTGGCAGTGCCTCAGGTTTTGAGTTGAATTAAATAAATGATCTTGTTAGCTTCTTGTTAAGGTCGGTGTTTTGTTTATCCAATAATATAATTAAGGTGAATTAATCATGCAGGTGGACTGCTGAGTTTAAGGGACTTTTCTTGTCGTGTGAGGCTTTTGCTGGCAGGGTGAGAACAAGGGCACTGTGCTTTCAGCCTGGCTCGTGGCTCTCGGAGGTTTACTGCAAAGCCTCTTCATATCCCCTTAAAAGGGATTACAGTCCAGAGTTTTTTTCTCTCCACAGACTTACCGAAAGGGTTTACCAAGTGGAGTTCCCGCAAGGCTTTAGCAGAGAGGGTAGGATTGTGCGAGCTTGATGGAAGCAGAAAATTAGATTACTCACTTTTACTTTGCTCTGTTTCAAAGTGACAAAGACATTCCCTGAGCTGCAGCTGTTCACATCATCCAAAGCTGTTTCCACCTCCAACCATCACGGAAACTTGGACTTATGCAGATGCGGCACAGTAAATGCAAATGTGGGAGGCATAATATTTAGCACAAGCACGCTATGCCTTTTACTATTGCAATACGTGACCATAAATGTATAGCTTTACAAACATTCCTGTGATTTTGAAGTGCAGTGATGTGATGTTGGATTTAAAACGAATATATACACTTTGCTTTTTCACAGAGCTGCTCTTGAACACCAGACACTATATCCCTTCTTCAGGGAGGCTGACAGTATGGTAAACAAAGGGTAACCTAAGCGCTGCCATCTAGGATCAGTGGTGTCCTGTTCTAAAGCAGCAATGATGCGTCTCCTGTCTATTTAAGAGAACAGCATTTGGAATTTCTCTTTATATTTTGTGACAGAACAGAAAAAAGTCTTTATGGATGGGATCTAAAGTGAAGAGAATTCATTTTGGAACAATAAACAAAAAGAAATGGCTTAATGCTAACAAAGCTTGCCAGATTCAGGTTAGCAAACACATTCAACAGAAGTAAAACAAAAAAACGTTTGTTTTGTAACCCAATTACCATGACCATACACTGTATAAAATATGGATTTAATTTCTGTGACACCACCCATGGATTGGTGCTTTAATATAACTGACGAACATTTAATTATTAAAGTCCCCAAATCCAGCTTTATAGGTCCCAAGAGAATTATCCAGTAATCAGCAGGGATTAGAAAACAGTTTGAAAAATGAACGTAACTTCTACTTTCATCTTGGAACCACTTCAGATGTATCATCTGGCCCCTTAAAGTGCCATTGACCCACATATTTGGCACCACTGATCTACTTTACTGTCACTATATGGCAGGAGACACTTTGTGTGTAAACACCTATACATATTTTATTAGTTCAACAGAAAATAAGTCCCATTTAGTTCTATCTTGATAATGCTATTGCAATGAAATTCAACTTGACTCTTTTGGTTACCCAAGCATTGTAACCACATAATACATTATGTATATGCACAGGAGTGGCTCGGGATGAGATGGCTTCAAATCCCAATGGCTTCCAATTGGATATAATAGTAAAACTATGGAAGTTTGTGATTTTCTGCGAGCAAGTTCTGCCGACATTAAAGCTCTTTTCCCGTGCTGTGACTATCTTCCACTTCATTAGATCCCTGGGGCTTTCAACTCTTGGCAACATCAAGTGTTGTGTTTTTCATGGGGAATAACGTACTGTTTTTACTTGCTGGTGCTCAGCATGGAGGTTTTGTTTTATAAATATAGAAATATTGTAAAGGATGCCAGACTATTATAATATCAACCATTCAAAAACATTGGAATTATGTACACATACATGACTTTCTGGACAGATTGTCCTTGGTTTTATCCTTTTTGCCATAACACACTCTCTATGACTTGCACTGGCGTATATTATCATATCTACTACTGGTGTGCATCTCTGAGATGTGGTAGAAACAGTTGGATGTGTAAAGAACATCGTGTGCAGATGGGGAGACAGACAGCAGTCATGTGACCTAGCAACTATCATGCACTTCCTGGTAACCTGTGTGCAACCTGAGATGCTTCATATCAGCGTCCTTTATGAGTGGATACATCTGCCACCTGAATATTTAACAGTCCTGCAGATCAGGTAGCAGATTACTGGTGAATTATTCATCCCTATATTAGCATGAATTAGACGGGAGCATTTTAGTGTGAGGGGGAGACGAACACTTTCACAGAGACAGGTATGTGTGACTCTTGGCTTTATGATCTCAGCTTTATTGATCTTTGAGAAGCATTCTGAATAATGAATAGATGCATGGCCACATTGGGTCTTCGTGTTTGATGTTTGCAGACTTACCATGAAGCAAACATTTTGTTATGATGATGTTCACATTGAAGCTTGGAGTATTGGTGCTGTGGAGCCTACAATTATAATTAACTGACGCACAATTTAATGTTAATGTTGTTTTGATTTGCTTTAACAGCTTGTACTCTTTACCTTTTGAAGACAGTTGTACAGCATTAGACATTAGCCACTAAAATAAACAATAATCGCTCTCATGTGATCTGCAGCTGCACATCTGAGGCTTCATTTGACAAGTCGTGGGAAAAAGGTTGCTATTTCAGAGCAATTATCTAATGCAGCAGGTCATTAGAGACAAAAAGCTGCTGGAGAGGAATATGAGCCTTCTGTTTTATACATTGTTGAAAGTATCCTGGCAACAGGTGACTGGTGATGTGTTCAAAGCACGTCGTACATGCAGACATATGTTACAAAACGGGTCGACAGTTATAAACGGCAGGTAAACAGGTTTGGATCTCTTTGATTAATAAGGGAGGTGTGATGCATTTTTCACAGACAGTTTAAAATGGGCTATTTACTTCTTAAGCAATCAATGATGGATTGTTAGACCGGAGATGAAACTTGAGGCTAAGTGGTTCAGTAGTTACCTTGTGTAATTATTCTTTAAAGGTGTAATAAACTAAGATAGATAAAAGGTACTTAGGCTAGTGCTGCTATCCCACATGTCCGCCTGAAGGACACAGTGAAGGATATCAGTGCTGCGTATTTCAGCGTCTCCACAGAATGGCGGGATATCCATCTAGAATCCACACGAATGCCATTGCTCAACCTGCATGCACAACAATTCATAAATCTGTCCTCACGTGAGTTGCCACAGCTCCGTAGGTTTGAACATCATTTACGATGTTTTCACATTAATCTGCTGATCTCCACTTCCTTCTCTCAGGGTCATGCAGTCTCTGTGATGTATAACACGTTTATGACAAGTGGTGCAGGCGCAAGATGGTACACAGACATTCCTCTCCATCATGCTAATCTAGAATATGTGTCACTTTGCAAAAATGGGATGCATGTAACCCAACATGGCAATATCAGTTCCTAATCCATCATGTAATTCTGTCTCGGTTGTTTTGACACCTAATGCATCGTTGGTCTTTTCATGTGTTTGGTCAGGAAAACACCACACACTAACGGAGGATTAATATAAGACTCTACCAGCTGTTGATCATTGATCCTCATAACATTATAATATACAATCTTTTTATACAACACTTTACATAATGATCATTTCACAAAGCAGCGTGGTGCCGGTTCACTGCTCATTCAGCACAGCACTTGCCAAGTTAATCTCTGTGCAATCCGATTGATCCTGAGGAGATTGCACTTCTTAGTGGGCAGTGACGAGGTCCCTGAGGAGAAAGCTAATTCAGTGTGTGTGAAATGTCACTTGTTGCCCGTCCTCTTGACGAAGCCATTTCTGTTGCTATTGGTGCTGCTCTGTGATGATCACAAGAGACTCTTTAGTTGTAATTTTTCTCAGCCCCGATGAGTCAGAAGAAAATAACACTTGCCATGTAAGTAGCGAACTGTCATCTCCACCTACAGCTGTCTGCTTTGTTTTTTTGCTGATCTTTCTCCTGCTTAAACCCGTTAAGTGGCTCCCTTGGCGGGTAGTCTTTCACTGAGCTGAATGAGAGGCCCCTGGGGAATAAAATAACTCCTCTATGCTATACATAAACAACTCAACATAAAGTTACGATGTTTTTATTTTAATAACTTGTTTGTCTGTGACGTTGACGAGGTGGAAAGGAGTTTTTTTGTCTTGTCACAACAATGTAAAAGTCTGTGTTTCACTGTTGCCTTTTTCACAGGAATCTTTTTCTTTGTAGGACAAAGCATTAGGTATTAGAAAGGCATTTATTTGTATTCTATAACGTTTGTATGTCACTACAGAGGTATTTCAAACAATCACTCATTGTTGTCATTCATATGAAAACATTTGTTACGTTGTTTTCATCTGGGATTGTTTATCCTCAGGAGGTCACTGTATGGACTGTATCCATACAAGTCGAGCATGATTGGCATGGAGCACCTAGGCGATCCATCAGATAACTGGGACATAGTGGAGACCATTGGGAAAGGAACGTACGGGAAAGTGTACAGAGTGATCAACAAGAAGGATGGCAGTCAGGCCGCAGTGAAAGTGTTGGACCCGATCAACGTAAGTGACATTTACTGTGATACCTTTTGTAGAATTCAAAACCACTTTGGCTACGACATCTTGTCAATTTCCATTGCTTGAAACATTGTTGATTTGGATATACCTGCATTATTTATTTAAGATGCCTTATTGTCATGCTTGTGTCTTTACGTTGTGTTTCTCCTCATTTTTCTCCAAGTTTTAGTCACCTATAAAACACTATTCTCACATACTTGTAACCTGTTACCTTTGAATTCAGCTTCAACCCTGTCTACTGTCTGATATTCTGTTCTCTTTACGACTCAGCATGTATGCTCAGCCAACCTTCCGTTTACAAGTACATCTGATATTACTCTGTGTGTTAGAGTACCCCATAAGCCTTCACTTTGACTAGAAATCATGATTGTGACACACGAAAAAAAGCAAAAGACTAAAACCATTGTGTTTTTCTTTATAACTATGTGATTTGTCTCAGCATGCAAGCCATACAAACCGAGTAAGTTGCCAGTTCCTTTTTCCTCTTCTCCATCTTGATGCAGTTTTTATTGTACTTGATCCAGTGATATATCTATACATATATCAATGTCTCCCTTTTGTAATGTTTTCCTTTCATGTTAGGTCTAACAAACCTTTACCAGAAAGTGTAGCTTGGCTGTATTTGTGCATTTGTCTATGTGATAAGAGCGCTGTAGCCTCTGCATTGGCACCGTATTGTGCTAGTGAGTCTTGGTCCGAGGTGTGCTTGTGATTGTGTCAATGGAACAATCCCCACCCTGGCAGTGCTATCCAGCGTGATGCTCCCTCGATGGCCGTGAAGATGAAGCTGCCTCCTCTCTCATCCCTCTCCCTGATTAGTCTGCTGACACTATCACTCAGACATCCAAGAAGAGAAATTCTGCCTCTCTGACTGGTGTTCTTCCCTTCCTCTGAGATTTACTTTGATAGAAAAGCACTCCCAGAAATACTTTAGCACCCAGGTCCATCCCTTCCTTACTTTATAACAACCCTATCTAGGAGTCTAATTATAGTCAACCAATTACTTGTTTTCTGTTTCTTAAAATGGAACTCAACCTGACATAGCCTACAGTTGATTTTAAATGATTTTTCACATTGTTATTTCCATAGCTACAACTCTAGCAATTCAATTATACAATGTTGCCTGTTTTCTGTTGCTGTTTAAAGGATGTGGATGAGGAGATCGAGGCGGAATACAACATCCTGAGTTCCCTGTCCAACCATCCTAATGTGGTGAAGTTTTTTGGCATGTTCTACAAATCAGACAACTTATCAGGTGGACAACTTTGGTTGGTCCTTGAGGTGAGTTCTTCTTACTCTCTTAACAGTATCCTATAGCATATTGATTTTAAAAGTGTGCCTGTGTGTCTATTAAAAAAGAAAAGCCCAACATTTTGGGGAATATACTTATTTGACTTATGCCAAAAGTAAGATAATAAGATTAATAATATCACTCATGCTAACAATCGTAAATATATGGCTACAGCCGGCAGCTAGTTTGCATAGTTTAGCATACAGATTGGAAACAGGAGCTAGCCTGACTCTGTTCACCTCTAAAGCACACTAGAAAATAATTTTTCATACGATATTTTGTTTGTTTAAGCCATACGAAAATGTGAAATGTAAAATCAATTTGATATATTTTTGTATGAAGCCAGGCTAGCCTTTTTCCCTGTTAATAGCTAGCTAACCAGCTTTTACAGACATGAGTGATATCAGTTATCTTATCTCTTGGCAAGAAGGCAAATAGGCGTAGGCCCTATTTCTCACATTTTTAAACGAGTCCTTTGAAGTAAAGTTTTGAGTTTTTGACCACCAGCTCCACTATGGTTGCCTGCATCCAAAACGCTCATAAACCATGATGGCAATGTCATCTTCCTAGTTCCTACATGGCTAGCTAGTTTGTAGTTTGCTACGTTAATTTAGCCAAAAATAAATAGCTGCAAAAAATGTCAACACTGTAGGGGGGAGATTGACATTTTTTTTACAGCTTGTTCTGAACATAATTATAACAGTTTTAAAATCTTTGAACTATGAAAAACACATTTAAGTGAATTATTCATTAAGATAACATTTCACTAATTTAATTAGCTAATTAGGACTGCATTTCAATTTGCACAAAGCTAATGCACTTTTTAAAAAATGTACATCAAAGACTGACACAATTATTTTAAAGTCAGCTTTGCAAGTATTTTGAGGTTGAAACCGTATTGGCTCTGAATGTGAACATGTGTGTGTTGTATAAATTGTATTTGTCTTCTCAGAAATGTGGTTGTTTAATTGAGCTCTTAAACTTGTACAAATAGTCCTTAGTTTGTCAAGAATACCCACATCTACATGACTGTTGATGCTATCATGCTGCCATGTGATGCTGCATTGCTTCCTCTTGTGTGTGTGGGCTAGCTCTCCCCATGAATCATAATCTACAGTGTTGAGTGATGGACGAGTCACTGGAGTTTCTCTGTTTCCCTCCCAGCTGTGCAACGGCGGCTCTGTGACAGAACTCATCAAAGGCCTGCTCATGCGCAGCCAGTGTCTGCAGGAGCCCGTTATCGCATACATCTTATACAGCGCCCTCTTGGTAAGTTAGCCCACTGCAAAGCTGTTCATGTTATGCAGGAGGCGGGATGCAAACATGTAATGGGCGTGCTGAGTATTTATTTCAGCAGGGAAAGTGTGGCAGGCTGTAATGAATGTCTCACCTTCTGAACATCTGTGGGAGTTATTTGATCAAGTTTATACTGCATAACCTTTTTGATGCATTATATGTGAATGTATACCTATAACAAATGACAAAAAAATTCAGGTTGATTTATTTTGAGCACCTTTTCCTTTTTTCATCCAGGGTCTTCAGCATTTGCACAACAACCGGATCATCCATCGTGACGTCAAAGGCAACAACATCCTCCTGACATCCGAAGGAGGAGTCAAACTCGTTGACTTTGGTAATGGTCTTTGAGAGATGCAATTTAGCCAATTCAGGGTCTGCTGGAAAGATACCAACCCACCTAGCTCTGAGAAATGTCTCTCGGCTTTATCTTGTCTTTGAGATCCATTGCCAGATAAATGGAGCACTTTTGGTATTTGACTGATCTATGAAAAGTGTCAGCAGCACATCCGCACAACGTTGTTTGTGAAGGCAAACACAATCGCAGGATAAATCATTTTATGTGCCGCACACTTTAGTCCCCTGCTCACCATAACATATTTTTATTTCATGGACCGTAGCCTTTACCCAAGGCTATTATTGCTCATTTAAATTGCATTATTTGATCCTTTGCATATTAAAAGAAAGCTGTTATGGCAAATGACTTTGAGTCACCCTTAGGCATGTTTATGTCCTCTGTGTCATGGAGATGAAGTGGACTCATGCTGATAAAAATCTGTCCTACATAATTTGAAATGATTATAGCCCATTATTATTTCTGCTTGGCAGGCTGCCACACTAAATTATATGCCAGGATGTATTGATTCATTCACATGTGAGACTCTATCACACATTTATTTTCTTAGCAAATCAAACTGATTAACGTACAAACCTTAAATTATATTTAAAACATCTATATTTCCTTCTTTTTTTTTTTTAGGTGTTTCAGCTCAACTGACCAGTGCACGATTGCGGAGGAACACATCAGTCGGGACTCCGTTTTGGATGGCTCCTGAGGTCAGAGACTACGCTTCAGTTAACACACACATGTTCCTCCATAATTATGCATCAGTGAAATAGCACACATGCTTAAGTGCCTAATTGAACATTTTAAATGAGCAAAATCTCTTATATATGCCACAAAGACTGGGAGAGAGGCTCAGTCATTTCTGTGTGACTCTCCCCTGTGTCATTGTGTATTCCTCTCCACGGGTGCAGCTCTTGAGGTCGCCTCAAGGTTAATAGCTGGGAGTCTGTGGCCCCTTCGGCTGACTCGTTGGCAGAAATGAGGTGCGGTGATCCTGCTGCGAGGGAGGAACCTCAGGGGCAATTAGAATAAACTCGGCTGTTAAATGTAGTGTAATTTATATTGTCAGTGTGACGGAGGAGCTCATAGCACCAGCAACTGAACTGAAGTGTTTAAAAAGTCCATAAATATAGATCTTTGTAACCCTGCCAGCTTTTTGGCAGCATGTAAGAGAGTGCTATAACAAGGGGGTGAAATGCAGCTTTATGATCCTTTTAAACAGATTTAGTTAATTTATTACTACATTATATGTCTACGGTGAAATTGGTAGTGATTAAATGTTTTCTTATCTATAATTTGATTTACAGGAGATGTGAATTAATCCCAGCTCACTGGCAATTGAGCCATTATCCATTATGTGTTTTTGAATGTTGGCTCCGGAACATAGTTGTTCAGATGGTGTTCTGTTGTATTGCTAGGTCATAGCCTGTGAGCAGCAGTACGACTACTCTTACGATGCCCGCTGTGATGTGTGGTCGCTCGGCATCACAGCCATCGAGCTGGCAGATGGAGATCCCCCACTGTCTGAGATGCATCCAGTCAAAGCTCTCTTCAAGATCCCGCGGTGAGTCCACTAGAGGGCGCTCCTCCCACACAGCTGGAGGCTGCACACGCAGACGCTCAAATACAGCGTTCTATTATGTCAGGAGAACAATGGAAAACTGGATTTGACAATAGAGGTGATGAAAAAAATGGCTTCCTTGGCAACTCAAATTGAAATTCAGGAAAGGAAAGTTGAACTGGATATTTGTGGATGCATCCATGTTTCTTATTGCTATTGTTAATGTTTCCAATCTGAAAGGCTGAATAATCAGTGTTTAAAATCTGCATCATCAAACATTTTTTAGTAGTGTTTCGCCTTAAAATTAATGCAGTGATTCAATCTGTAAAAATATTCACTGCTGGAGACGGTATGTGTCTGATGATCATTTGAGAGCTTAGTGGCTACACGCGGTTGACCTTTTGTTATCAGCACAATCGCGCAATTATCTCTCAGTTAGGAAGAGATATGCCCTTCTGATTGCAATTTGCATTGGTGATTAGCTCCATTCACATTGAGATGAGGCTGTCACCTCCTCCCCGTCACAATGTTATCTCCTCCCCGCCAAGCCAGAGGAGGAACATGCATGGCTTGTGTGGCAGGAATTATGGAGCTAACGCAGCATTTCATCAGCACCAAATACAACCAGAATTTAAAAATAATTACAAGAGCAAGGACGGTTTGGTAAAATGAATGCTACTAATTCAACATTAGGGTTTTCTCAGATGTGTTCCTTATAACCAATCACATCTTTTGTGGAGTAGACAGAGCAACCTTGAACTGGATAAGTGGTTTCTGCCAAGCTGTTTTTCTTATCAAACAGTAGCCATAATAAGACGGGGCATATGCATTTCCCACGTCATATGTCCAATCCTATTTAATTACCACAGATTTTTTGAAAATTCTCTTTGACTTTGGGATAACTAGGATGTTGATAGAATTGGACATATATTTCCAACTGTCTCTGGTCCAATCAACATAGATGTTTTGCCCTTTTGGTTTGAATTGGGGCTCGAAAGGCTTGGCGGTTGTGGTATAAATCACAGCAAATGTGTTCAACCATGAAATGATTCTGTTAACATGTCATTTATCTCAAATATATTTTCCCATCGCTGCTGCTCAGGAGACACAATCACCAGGACACGTGGTGTAAATGATGACTCCTGTGTGAATGACTTTCTAAATAGGGAAATGTGTTTCACCTTTTAGGCTTTAACTGCCGGTGAGAGTGATTCATGATGAAATCATCAGAGATTCATCTTCACAGGCTTTGATCATTGCAAAGTTTGACATTTTCTGAAGAATTGTCCTTGGGTAGTCCATGTTTTATCAAACCATGCAAGCACTAAAACATGCAATAAGCATTTTCTTCATTCTGATATTACACAGTTGCACACAGTAATGTTTCCAGGCTCTAAAAGGTTCGCTGTCATGCAGTTCTCTGAAACACAAGCCAACAAGAAATGTATGAGATATAATATAAAAGATTATTTATACAAAACAATGATCCCAGTTGTGATTAATATTATACATTTCCCCATTTTTTAAAGTCACGGTACTATTTCACCTACCCATGCTGCTGCTATTTAGACTTCTTTTATTTTTGTGAGATTACCACTTGATAGAATCTCTCAAGTTTAAACGTCTCCTCGTGACGACCAATACTCTTTGCCATCCCCACTCTGACTCCAGGGGCCAGCAGCAGATAGCCATTATGTCACAGTTTTAGTTGTACTACGGGAAACCTGCACAGGTGGAAATACGTGTCGTCCCTGCAGGCTATAAACGATAAGAGGAGCTCTGATATCTGTCAGAGGGGAAGCTGATGAGCTCCATGAATTAGGGTCACCTTGGTGCGTGGTCTGTTTGTGCTTCAGGAATATCTGATGCTTAATGAGCCGAGACACACCGCCCATCCGTGCATATGTTTAAATCTCAGGTCGATCATTCTGCTTTTTTCTGAGGCTTCGGTTTAATGTCAAGTTTAATCCAAGGATCTTGTGATTTGGCTCTTTGTTATGATTACAAGTAATTGATTGTTACAGTGCATACAACATGTGATGTGTTGGCCATGAATAAAGGCAACGGAG
The DNA here is from genome assembly GCF_902827115.2 of Pseudochaenichthys georgianus. Classification (NCBI taxonomy): domain Eukaryota; kingdom Metazoa; phylum Chordata; class Actinopteri; order Perciformes; family Channichthyidae; genus Pseudochaenichthys; species Pseudochaenichthys georgianus. Next base: position 29,257,723 of record NC_047523.1, on the reverse strand, counting down.
CACGTCAGAGGGTAAAGTTGTAAAATCATACACTCAGAACAAAGATGATCGGTGATATTTATTAAGCGGTAAGGTTAATTGCTTCCACCAACTGTCTCTATGTCATCATATCGGCCCACAGTGTCGAGAGTCAAACCAAAGTGTGTGTAAAATGCGTTGTAAAGGTTAGTGGCAATTGGCAAAGACGTCCCAAGGTTGTGTTTATTCGGCCAGATCCCTGTAGATATTAGCCACATATGTAACACTACGTCGTGTATGTGTCTGAGCGGAGAGCATAACAAACGAGATAGAAGTAAATGATGGCTTGTCAGAGGAGACAAAGGATAATCAAATCACGAGGCCCAGGGAGAGGAACTCAGACCAGCGTGCTGGTGAGAGACAGCTCGTCGTGGAAAAGCCTGAGTTAGAATCTGTGGAGCAGAACAGCCAAGAGTAGAGAGTGAGGGATATCAGCTGTTTCTGATACAGAACCAAGTCTTTCGAAGAGGTGGACATCAACAAGTGAGCTAGAGTTATGTCTGGCCCGTGTGTTACATCCACATATTACTCAACCATGTGGATGTATTATAATTACACATTTGTTTGCATTGCTTGACATTCCTTTTTTAAATCTTCGCCTTGCAAAGATGGTTGGTAGAAAATCCTTTATTCATCATACTGTAGGAGCATAGTGCAATGCCGGCGCTGAGAGCAAGGTAGGTAAGTCAGCATTCTAACAAGCGCACAATGACAATGCTACTCACATCTTGCTAATCATCAAGGAGAGAATAACTGAGGCTGATGGAAGTATGTTGTCATGGTAGTATTGAACTAGTTGCTTAATGAATTTCTCTGAGACTCAGAAAGTCTTTTGGCAAAAACAAATCAACAGCAGTGAAATATTTTTCTCCTGAAAGATTACGATTAATAACTTGAAATAATGTGGATGTTGAATCTGTGTAACCTGTCAGTAATTCTGTCAACACATTGCCGGTTGTTATGCAAGACAACAAATCCTCTAAAGAACTCTCATGGTTTTGATTTCCATTTTATGTAAAGAAAAAAGTGACGTGACAAAACACCTTAATGTCTCAGATTCCCCATTGAAACACAACGATGCAGTCTTGACCCTTGATAACAGATCATTGGCTGGTTGGATGATTTTCAATCATGAGTAAAGGCTTTAACATCTCCGCCTTTGATGTTGTTATTTTACTGCTATGTCAGGTATCCAGGAGCTGCAGCTTGGTGACGTTGCCGCCAAAGACATGATAAATCTAGCAGTAGATCTGTGTGTTCAAGCATGTATGCGCAAAAGAGGGCTGGTGCTCTGTCTGCGGTGATGGATGAGTCGAAATGTTAAGCGAGTGGTCTGTTCGCTGAATAAGTCTTTATTTTGAACCTTTGAAGTCATTCTCTGTTAATCCTACAAAGGCCACTGTGTTTCTGCTTCAAGATACCTACTTCCTATTTTTCACTGTAAACAAGGAAGGTTAAGATAAGATAAGATGGACCTTTATTATGTTATGCAAGGAACCTTTAAGAAGGATTTACAGTATATTTCCATTTCATTGCATCGCTAAACAGAAATAACTGTTGCCTTGCTTTGATAATGTAATCAGTTTCATGCTGTCTGGTATGGAATGACTCGAGAAATCATTTTGATATGTCAATGATAAAAATGATGATGATTCAAATCCTTTAAAGGGTTTGTTTTGAGTGACAATAGAGCACTATATGGACAGATTTCAAGTAAGGAAGCACGCACAATACTGAATAAAGTGTATCAGTGAAAGTCTAGCTGTTGTAATGAAGAAAAAAGAACAATGCTTTCCTACATATGGAAAAAGGAATGATACATTTTGAAGTCTTCAGATATTCCATTGGCCTGATATTTGCCTTCCTTCATGGCTTAGTAACAGCCGTCAAGTGCTGTTGACACCTCTGTGATTTTGCCTCAATCCACTCGAGGAACGTGTGACAGTACACGCTCTGCCTGGACCTAGATTTGAATAAGACACTTGTGTTTACAATAAGAGCCCGCACTCCCACAAATAGTGAAAGAAAATACTGCCTGAATTTGCTAGGCACAATGAGCGCACTTGACAGTGTTATCAGCAGTGTGCTATTGACTTTCTAATGCATAAGCAGTATGGTACAACATCAAGGCGAGAACGTGTCTTCAGGCTCGTATTAGAGGTTGCATTTAAGCAGTCAGTTACCGGCTTTGATCTGCACTTTGGAAAGGATTGCCTGTCTGACTCCTTATCAAAGACTCCTCGAACGTAGTGCTGTGGAAAATGACAGATTTCTTACCCCAACTTCTTCTCCTCCTCTCCACAAAAAGGACGTTATGTATGTTGTTGTTTAATGTGTAGCTGCCTTTACCGCTGGTTTGTTTGTAATAAGCAAAATGAACCAAATCCATGCAGTTTTTTCTCCTTTTACACCTGAGACTTCGTGGTCCACCTGTCTGTCAGTCTGTGAAACAACCAATGGGAACTTATTAATACAGTTAATAATGTCAGGAGCAGGTCTGTCTGTGTTTGCCTGACAGTGACTTAGGGCCCAGCCTCCAGCTGTCAGACCTGCATCTCGCCGTGGAGACGACAGCGTCCAGCCTTGGCGCCTCACACAGACCTGCCTCATGTCATCGAGCGCACTTGAAAAGTGTTAGCCTCATTATAGATGGCCTCCGTAAATGCTGCTGACAGAGGTATAACTAGCTGCCATAATTTTTGGCTCCCAATGGCAGATGCTTGCTGCCAGACAGTGGAGGAGCTGTTATCATTTGTCACTTTTTCTGTGGCTGCCACAGACCTGGACCCAGACCAGCTCGTCCTCGAACCAAAAACTCTCTCAGGAGTCTGGCGGTCACACTCCGCCTGCCAGCGATCATTTGTCAGCTAACTCAGGAGACGAGCGTTCATTTCCACTGATGACCATGGCGTCATCTGAATGCATTTAAATGAAACGACAGTTTCTTAAATATTATGCTGACTTTTGCATGTGTGATTTTGTTTCAGGAATCCTTCCCCTACATTACGAAATCCAGAGCAGTGGTGCAGAAGTTTTTGCCATTTCATCGGCCAGTAAGTGTCTTCTAACTTCAACCTGTCAACCTTTACCCTCAGGGGTTTTCTTTAATGGCTATGAAAGCACACAGCAACACTTGACGTCTAAAAAAGCGCTGGAGCAATACTAAAGAAGGTGGATTAGGTTTTTTAGAAAACAAAACATTGGCAAATAAGTATTTATTAATTCATTTCATCAACACAAATAGTATTTTTGGTAAGAAGCCCTCAAAGTGTTTAGTTAATACTGTCATTTTGTCAATAAATAATGATATGGTAAGATATGTGTGGTGCAGAGGCGGTAGAGTGGGAGGTGTTATGGCTTGGGGAGGAGAACAAAATCTGCATTTGTATTTACAGTATAATGTAATAAGATGTTTGAACATACTAAAAAAACAAACATAAGGCATATGTCCAAAATGAAATGATGGAAATAACCTTGTTTTTTCTTTTTATATAGACACAGCTGAACATAAGCTTTAGTACATTGTCAGCAGGGGGGGGGGGGTGCACATGTAAACATAAAGGGGAATTTATATTTTATAGCCAGATCTTATCAACCCTCTGTTCATAGTCTTTCATTTGTGTAAATCTGCCACAGAGGAACAAACTAATTCACCTGAGTTATTATCAGTTCTATCCCGGGCCCAGATAACTTATAATTTCCCCCTCTGTGCAAAGCTAATAATGTCAGTGGGGGCTTGTAATGGTTGCTCAGAATATACAACCGTAATATCTACCGCACAGAGGTGTGTGAGTCTGAACCATAATGAGAAAATAGAATTCAATATGTGGGCATGGTTTCCAGCTAGCAGAGGCTTGCATTGAAATGCATTAACTGGAAAGCAGTAATTGAAAAAACAAACCGACCATCTGCCTTGAAGGCGTGTTTGGTTTTTCTCGTGTCACTTGAATTATTGATTGCTCAGGACAGAGGCGAGGCATATGCCAACACACATTGTGTTGCGAAATCAGTTGACGCAGCTTTTACGAGTGCAATTGCAATGATTTTAAATGAATACTTTTTTGGATTGCAACTCTATAATCTATGTTAATGGATTGTGTGATATGATATCCTCCACAAACAAAGCGCAGCAGGGTTCCCTGTGGGGAGGCTGGACAATGTTATCAAGCTTTGCCGGCTGTTTGGGAAGCCTGTGTGTGTGTGTGTGTGTGTGTGTGTGTGTGTGTGTGTGTGTGTGTGTGTGTGGGGGAAACGGAGGTGGTTGTGTGGGGGGGGGGGGGTCGGGATAATAAATCCATCACCAGCATTTGCACTTGTGTAGTCAGAGAGCTGACTTGGGTGACAAAGTGGCTGCCGTTCAGCATCCTGGCAGCACAGCCCTGCTAATAGTAGCAACCTCTGCTTAATGTCCTGACGCTAATGAATTCATGGAATTAACTCTCAGAGCCGAACAAACTGATAAAGGAAACAGAATTCAAGTGTAGATTAGCAGGAATTAGATTGGTGTTTTTCTCCTATCTCTCCTCTGCCTGCAATTGTTGGTGTTGTAGTCGCAGACATTCACTTTAAAAAGTCTTTAGCCGAACAGGTAATTGAACAGCACAAATCAAATGATAATGGATGAATTGTTGAGTTCAGGCGGCGGCGATTTCTTATAAAATATTTAGAACCAGAAAGGAAAACCCACTGTTTTTCCTGCGTTGCTTTAATAGTCAATGTTTTGCAACCGTTTGTATCAGCAGCTAACTGATGCTGCTGAGCTGTGTCCGAGAGCCAGTATCACAAAGTGACATCACCCATTGGCAAACACTGCACATCACAGATAGGACTTACTGCCCCTCCACAGCTTGTTTGGGCTCGGGGGCCATGGTGATAGTGACCATGTGATACTCAGACACAGAACGACAGATTAGTGACCCAGAACACAAGGAGCTCCCTGCTGGGTGTTACTGTCTGTCAGACCCGCTTTCTGCAATGCTCAGGTGTTTCCTCTTAGCTGTTTAATTCACTTGATAAATACTGTAGGAGTATTCAAAGCATCCTTTATTTGTGTGATCTGTAAGGTGTCTGATAAAGGACTTTGAAGCCCGACCATCTGTGACCCACCTCCTGGAGCATCCCTTCATAAAGCAGGCCCAAGGCAAAGACATGGCTCTCCAACAGCAGCTTGCTACTCTCATCCAGGAGCAGCAAGAACTGGGCTGCGCAACCAAGACCAAGTAAGTCTCTTTTTATTCGTACATCTTATTCTCGCAGAGGAAATGACATAGTGCTGTGACAAAGCTGGTTGCTGTCTGTGTCGTTGCAGATGGGCTCTGACTGAGCGGTGATACTCCCTCTGTTCAGTAGGGGGCAGGATCTTCTTACACTGAGAAATGATGATGAGCCCCAGTAATGGACATTACAGTATGTGATTACAGAAAAGTTAGGGGAGCGTGACTAATTCAGAGGGAGTGATTGTGCTGAGCAACCTCAGATTAATAAATGCCATTTAGGCCAGTGGCTGTAGCAACTATCTTATGAGGATTCATTAGTATACAGCCCTTTCTGTCCCGTGGGATTCAACCAGTAATTGAGGAAATATTCTGTTCAAATTTGACTTTGGAAAACTGATATTTCAAGAGTTCTTCCTTTCTTTTTCTTAGTTTTGACTGACACATTTAGGGCTGCTTCTGTGCAGATTGAGATGGCAGCTACTATACAAGTTCCTCGCTAAATAGATTTTAAGATATGGAGCGACAGAGAGAGAGATTTCTTGAGCTTTTATTCTAAAATGTCTGATGATGAATAGTCCACCCAGACACCCTCGTGGCAGCGAATGACAGAGCGGGAAGTCTCCTGTTATTTACTGGAGAAATACTGACTTTCGCGATGCTTAATCTGCATTATAAAGGAGTTTGCTGAACCTGCCCTTGACTGAGCGTCTTGATGTTGTGCCAGCTCTGTTTACTCCCGAGAGTGTGCAGAGTCGGTGCCTGAGCCTGATCCCGAATTCCTGTCCACAGTGAAAGTGGATAATGGGATTAGGAGCTTGTAGGGCGAGAACTGGGCTCGCCTGCTTTAGTCTCTCATGCCACAGATCAGCACACAATGACTGCAGATAAGAATAAAGACATAGAGACAGAGAACTTAAAAGTAGCTGCCGTAGGTGGAATAGTGTGATGTACTTCAAAGCAGGAGAGAGGTAGAGGCTAGAGGTCTCAAGTCCTTCCCCAGAGGCACACGATGACTTGGAGGGACCTCATATCGAGCATGCCACTTTATTCCTGCAATTTACACTATATTCAGAATACAGAATGAATGCAAAGGCAGAGGAGGAAACAACTCCTAACCTGAAGCTTGAATACTTTTGTTCATGATATAATTGATTATTTATTGTTTAACAGAATATAGATGCATCTTGTGAATGAGATATTTCATAGTTTTTTGCAGTTTCAAGTCAAGAGTGAGAAGAAGCCAGAAGTGTTTTTGGTTGCCTTTGAAATAGCTTTGAATGACAATGTGTTTCATTCCTTAATTGTCAACAAATGCTATGAAAATACCCCCAAAAAAAGGTTTCATCGGTCTCTCATTTCTTTCTGACTTGCCTACTCCAATAGGGAACCATTTCAAACAAAAGGTACTGGAATTTCGTTAGGTATCAAAACCACTTGTCACTCAGCATTTTTATACTGTTTAGGAGAGAATAGTGCATTTGTTGTGGACTATTTTCCGCTGAGGATGAATGCTCAAGAACCAGCTAAACCCACTGTTATTCATTTTTAACTTAGCCTAGTTACAATTACACATTACAATTTTCTTTAAAGTAAAGGCTGCTCTTGTTCTTATGTCGACGTCACAAATATATTAAAACCTAGTGACTGCCATGTGTAACCGTAACAAAAACCAACATTAGCTTGATAATATATGACCTGTTCAAAGAGTGAAAGCGGTTATAATAAATATGATTTAAGATAATTGGTTGCTTTTCATTGGAAGGTGCAACAAATGTGCACATATCTAAAGCCTTTATTGATGCAAATCATTAGTTTGTACCAAGATCATTTTTACTTACTTTTTACGAGGGGGAAGTTCAGTTCAGTTTTCCTCTCTGTTTATGTACACGTACATGCATTTTTTGTAGGAAATTCACAAATGTAGTTTTGCATTTACAAATAGCTGGAGCAAACCCAGTCCTTGTTGGTATTGACGGCAGCAGGAATCCGAATGGTTGCCTTTAAAAACCAAGTGCAACTATGTGCTTCATCTTTGGGGAATTGATAGTATTTTGACAATAATTAAACTCTTTGACAAATAATGAAGCCATATCAGATTTTGCTACACAGACAATACATGTTTATACGATCAATTGAGTGTTGCTTTTAGTCTTTCCATTGGATGGGATGGCAGTTAGACAAGTATAGATTATCACCCACCCTCTCCTTTGTACACACTTGTTTATAGACACATAACGCTGCAGCTCTCACAGCTCTTTTTCACACACTCTCTGATGTCCCCTGAGGTTTTCCACAGTCCCTCAGAGGCAGCTGGCTCAGTGTTGACCTCTGCCCGCTGGGGCCCATTGCAGAGTGATAGGTCAAAACACAGATGAAGTGCAATCACAGCCTGCGATAATGGGAGATGTGTCCCCCGGGAGAGCTTTAGGGCTTCACACAAGCCTTGGAAGTGACTAGGTCTTAGATCCAGCCAGTAGGACTACTGTTTCTCATCTGGTGGTCCCTTTACAGCTTTCTGAAGCATTATCATGTCCTTGGCTTCTTACAGGCACGAACGGATCAATACTCGTAAAACCCTCATAATAGAGAGCAGTCCCAATGATGATCTGGTAAACCTGGAGTTCTTAGATGAGGTAAGATTTAAAATGTTCATCAGATCATGTATTGATTAATCCAGGGTACAGTGTACTTGATGCCATGTTTGTTTTATTCCTCCAGGAGACAATAATCAGCCACCTCCAGAAGAGGTATGATGAGCTGCAGGTGTACACTTATGTTGGCGACATCCTCATCGCTCTCAATCCTTTCCAGAATCTCAGCATCTACTCTCCTCAGGTTGGTTTTGGACCAGTCACACAGATGTTCCCAGTGGTTTCCCATCACATCATCCACTGGTCCTGCCCTAGTGGACACACTGGTAGCAGGGCTTGTTTTTGTGTGTGTTTTTGTTAGGTCAGAATAAGAATTGGTTTCTTTACATATGATAAACAGCTGATTTAAATTATAACAATAAAACCATGTATCCTCATTGTTAAATTAAAGGGCGGTTGCTTGTCGATTGCAATGTCAGTTGGGTATCCTGACAATCGGGACATTTGCTACAGACATTTATGGTTCCCAGAGAATTCATTCCACTGACCTTTTTAATATTTACAACAACAAAATTAATAATATGATAAATAATGTGCCATGTGCCAATGTGCATGTTCCTTCTCTTAGTTCTCTAAGCTGTACCACGGAGTGAAGCGGGCCGACAACCCTCCTCACATCTTTGCTACAGCAGACGCAGCTTATCGAGGCATGGTGACGTTCTGCAAAGACCAGGTACTGTACAGAAAAATCATTTAATAAGAATGGTATTGTAACATTAATAAAATGATGATTAAAATCGAGCAGATTCTTTAAAAAGTTGTTTGTGATTTCTTCCAATAGAGGTCTAATAATAAGAAATGTATGTCCTTCTCTTTCAGTGTATCATAATCAGTGGGGAGAGTGGTGCAGGGAAAACAGAAAGTGCTCATTTGATTGTCCAACATCTCACTTTCTTGGGAAAGGTACAGTACAGTAACAGTGTGGCCATATTGTTGCTAAATGTGTTACGTCTCTGTGAATACTGCACGAATTGTGTGATACCAGTTAGTCAGAGAAACATGTTGTTGCTCTCAGGCAAACAATCGGACGCTGCGTGAGAAGATCTTGCAGGTGAACCCCCTCGTTGAGGCCTTCGGGAACGCCTGCACGGCTATCAATGACAACTCCAGCCGCTTCGGCAAATACCTGGAGATGAAGTTCACGCCCACTGGAGCGGTCATCGGGGCCAAGATCTCCGAGTACCTGCTGGAGAAATCCAGGGTCATTAAGCAGGCGATGTACGTGTTTCTCAGGCTTATTCTCACTGCAGTTCCCTTTGTCACTCTTCTCACTGCTCTGTGTGTTTTCTCTAGGTGGGAGAAGAACTTCCACATATTTTATTACATATACGCCGGCCTTTACCACCAAGACAAGCTGAAGACCTACAGGCTGCCGGACCGGACCCCTCCCAGGTCAGCACCGCTTCATAGTCCTCCTGCCTTCTTTCTACTCCCATCATGTTGCAGCATTAATATACACAGGTCTTTTTACAATGTGCATCTGCAGGTACATTGACACCCAGCACTGCAAGGTGATGCAAGACATCGTCTCCAGCAAGCTGTACACGGAGCAGTTTGATGCAATTCAGGAGTGCTTCCGAAATATCGGCTTCACTGAGGAGGTACTTTCAAACTCAATCAAAAGATTGTATTTGGATGCAGAAAAAATGACAATTTAAATAAAGAATGAAATACTCTGATATGTTTTTTGTTCTTATTTTTTTAGGAGGTCAACTCTGTTTACAGAATTCTCTCTGCCATTTTGAACACCGGCAATATTGAATTTGCCTCCATCACATCCCAACACCAGACTGATAAGAGTGAAGTGCCTAACTCAGAGGCCTTAGACAACGGTGAGATTTAAAATGAGACAATGTGTTTGTAATACTTAGAAACACTATTCTTTTAGTAGGTTTAAATGTTTCCCTGAAGAGAAAAAAGGTTTTGTGGTGAGATTTAGGTGAAGGACACAATCTATCGATTTCAATCTCTGCATTATAAATTGCCATCCTTCTCCGCAGAAAACACATCATTGGTATTATATCTGAGCAATGTGTTCACAGGTCTCTATGTGATTGATTTATGTTGTGTAATGAATTTTGTTTTATGTCATAGTTGTTGTGTGACACATGACAACAGTTAATGGATGTCACATACGCCTTTATCGCCGCTTTAATGTTCAATTCACCAAATAAACAATACATCAATCATATCTTGTTACCCAGGAAATAGGGAAACCTTTCTGAATGCAGTTGTCACTATAATGTATCCAAAAGCCCCTCTCTATTTACATAAAAAATGTAAAGCAGCCAAGACACAGTAAGAGCTTATTTGTATGCTAATGATAAAGACAGATGAGCTCTTGATGATCAAACTCTCGTCTTTTCTCTCAGCTGCGTCTCTCCTAAGCATCGGCCCTGAGGAACTCCAGGAGGCTCTGACCTCGCAGTGTGTCGTCACCAGGGGCGAGACCATCATCCGCACCAACACCGTGGACAAGGCGGCGGACGTCCGGGACGCCATGTCCAAGGCCCTGTACGGACGCCTCTTCAGCTGGATAGTGAACCGCATCAACTCCCTGCTGCAGCCTGACATGAATATCTGGTGAGTGTGTTGTGGTGACGAACATCTATGTGGACGTTCACCGTTACTCTCTCTTCTTCGATTAACTCCAGTGATCTCGCAGAGTTTCTGCAAATCTCTGTTGACCTTTACGGAAGACTGCAGAGGTAGATGCAAACATGCAGAGGAGAATATCAATGGGCAACCACAAAACAAGCAAAAGAAGTTTCATACATTTTTGATACAGAGTTGCGTGTGGAGAAAATAATGTTCAGATGATTAAAGAGACTTCAGAGAGACTGCAAATAGGCTGTTCATTGATCCAAAAGAATTCCTTCATAAATATGAGCGTTGACTGTCAAGGAGTCGTCTCGCAGAGATGTACAAAAGCCGGAGTTCCTGTCGGCAATCCAGTGATCTTTGCCGTTTCCTTATTGCCACTAACTAAGCACGGGCTAAAGGTGACCTCTACATTCAGCGGGTAATGACTGATCATGAATAGTAGCAGCTGCGAGCACTGAATATGAAATGCAGGGTGTTCAGTCTGCACGCTGTGTTGTAGAAATAAGTATTGTTTGTGCAGATATTGAAAATGGCTGGAGGTTAAATCGATTCAAACGAAAATAAAACCATTTATGAAGCTTTGACTTTTTGAAAGCTGATGTTTATGATTTCTCACCAGACTCCTAGGCTGTCCAAAGCAGACTCTGTATTTGGGTTGAACTTGGATTATCATTAAAGATTTATCAATTAATATTCCTGCTGGGGATTTGCTTGTTCCGTAACATAGAAGAATAATTTTGTTTGTCCCCTTTTCCTCCTTTGAAGTGCCGCTGAGAGTGGCATGAATGTGGGAATCCTGGACATCTTTGGATTTGAAAACTTCAAGAAAAACTCGTTTGAACAGTTGTGCATCAACATCGCAAACGAGCAGATCCAGTTTTACTTCAACCAGCATATATTTGCCCTCGAACAGGTGAGTTTGATACACAGGGACGTCATTATTATAACATGGGTAAATACATGTTGCTCAGACGTGTTATGTTTCCGCACAACACCCCTCAGCAATAAGACTGTCTAACAACATTCCCATTAAAAATAATTATAGAAATCATTAATTTTAGTATTATTTTTTGTTTTCGCATCCATCCGCTCAGAGATGCTCTCAGCATAAACACTTTGCTTTCAGCCAGGCTGTGATGTGTAAAGAATTGTTTTTACCGCTATGCACCACCAAATTAAATTCTTAATTGATTTAATGGAGTTGTTTACCCTAAAGTGTGGGAAGTCCCTTGATGGAAACGAATAGACATTTTGCTATAATGCCTTTTAGTCTTTGTTCACTTTGCAGCAGTACTTCTAAAAGAAAAACCAGTTAAGAAAGAGCAATTGTATTAATATAGCACATTTACTGCTAAGTTGCATTTAATGCTTTATTGAGGCATGATTTCACACATAAAATCTGACAATACTCTTTCCCATTCATGTTTATTTGCATCTCCAAAATCTGAACTGGAAGCAACATTTACCATTTAGACATTCATTACAGCAGTGATCATTGAAAATAAGTCCTTTCAAACCCGTGGAAATGTTTCCCTTCTATAAACAAGAAGCTGCCCCTGATGAAGGGATTTTTATTTGGTGTTTTCCGTCTCGCTGTGCACAGAAACGGATTATTCTGAGTTAATGACTTAAACATGAGGACGGTTTAGATCCATTGGTTCCACTTTATTAGTAAAATATATATTTAAAACAACTTTTTGATCCAAAATTAAAGAGATGCAATAATATGATATGACTGGGTTATTTGCAAAGTGAAATAAATTATGAATAAAGTGGCTCTATTTGTTACTTCAGAGCTGTTCTGTTTTATGCATTCAGTGAAAGACTCTATTATGCTGTGAACTTCAGCAATAGACACACTGAGCCGCCGCAGCTGTTTGGTTTTGTTGATTAGAAACTATTTTTCCCCCCACACATGCACAAATCATATTTAGCCCAGATTGTTTAATTGGGTCATTTAGAGAAATCATTAACTGGATTGTTATACATACACTGGCTCTAATTAGATGGAGTATCAGAGCGAGGGGGTGGATGCCAGCCTGGTGGAGTACGAGGACAACAGGCCCATCCTGGACATGTTCCTGCAGAAGCCCATGGGGCTGCTGTCCCTGATGGACGAGGAGAGCCGCTTCCCTCAGGCCTCGGACCAGACACTCGTGGGTGAGCCTGGAGCAAACATGAACAAACACAAATAACAAAGAAATAAACATGAGAGGTCAGAGGTCACTGCTTCTTTAAATGTGGCTGCAGCTCATGCCACACTAGAAACCTTAAATCATCCCTACCTCTACTGCTCAAAGCATTTTGTAACTTTCACTTGTTTTGTCTTTCTCATTTCTTTCCAACAGATAAGTTTGAGGACAATCTACGCTGCAAGTACTTCACCATACCAAAACGTGTGGAGCTTTGTTTTGGGATTCAGCATTATGCAGGAAAGGTACAACATAGGTTTTACATCCAAGCAACACATAACATACAACTGTGACAGTTACCAATATTTAATATTAGCAATATCTATTACACTATCGCATATTTGTTGGGTATAGTTTGTTGTCTTGTATACCAGTTCCAACGAGAAATATCAATGTTATGGACAATATAGTAGCCGACTCTAGTCAATATAGTTTAAGTTTTCTAAATGCCTGTCACAAATGCCACTTGATTTAATTTATGTCAGAAAAAGCAAGTGTTTTTTCAGTAAAAGTGACAAACCAGATTGGCATTTTAAAATGTAAGCGACATTTTGCGTGTGCCTTGTGTCCAACTCGACAGGTCATGTACAACGTGGACGGTTTCCTGGAGAAGAACAGAGACACTCTTCCTGTGGACATCGTCGTAGTTCTGAGAACATCAGAGGACAAACTTCTGCAGCAGCTGTTCTCCAGCCCCTTAACTAAAACAGGTATGCTGTTATCAATGAAAAGATAGCAAGGGACATTATTCTACAGCCAACCACAAAGGATATGGTAATGAAAACTTTTCTTCCAGACAAACTATTGTTAACAATGCCGGGTTCCCACTGTATTACTCCGTGAATTGTGCTTGTGTCTATGCTTCTGTGAGTGTTCAGGTAAGTGGGTTTCCTAAAGACGTGGCTCCCAGGCATCTCGTGGTCCCCCTTCATTTCAAGCCTCTGTGTGCCGTGCTCGGGTAAATCTGCAGTCTCCATTATCTCTTGAGAGGCTCAGCTCTCTGCACGGCGCTCTGTTTTTATTTCCCACTAAGCTGTCCCTCTTGGTTACCCACTGCTGAATGCTATCTACAGATTGTGGGTGCAGCGGGATATTTTCATGATAAGGCTTCTAAATACCCAGGGGATGAAGAAACAGTATTTACAGAATACAAAAGCAACTCTTCCCACCTCTTTTCTGTTGGTTAAATGAAGGTAGAGTAATGTGCTCGTCATTAGCCTACCTGAGGCCTTCTGGTCACTTGACTTAGCTGGAATGCTAATAGATGTGTTAAGTTATCAGATTCCCACTTCCTACTTTATTTCAGCTAAGCCACATTATGTGTTTCACTTCCTTTTATGGGGACCTGTAAATGCCTGCTTTCAGTCCCTGTGGCATTAAAAGGAGCTTCAATTCACAATAGGCACCTTAGCTGAGACTCCAGAAGAAATCTTCGGGATGTGTCTGTAAACTTCAATTGCAGGTTGTGCACAAGGGAGCCTTCAGCCACTTCCTTTCTGCAATTAACGGCTTCAGAGAAGTACACTCAGTGAACACCTCATTTAATGCACAAAGGCACTGAGTATATACTGAGATGTGCCGTAATGTTTACTGCAGCTGTCCGGGAGATCTAAAAGCTTCTTTATTTCCTTTTTGTTCCACTGCACTTTGTCTGTCCTGCCATTCAGACTGGAGCATCAAGTCAATGTGATGATTTGTCACAGAAATACACTGGTACTGCGTTGTGCAGTTTATCCTAAAAAGCTCTCCAAATGCCTCACAGTAATTATAAAGATCTTTTTTGAACATGTGCATGTAAAGACAGCAATATGCTGGCAGTTATCACTCTGTTATTGCTTTGGAGTTGGAGGTCCAATGTTCTTATTGCAGTTTGTGGAACAGCTGATCATCTAATCAGATAAAAGCTATGAAACGTTCTGCTCCGGCTTATCATTCTGGAAAAGATGGAGCGCTGTTTAAAGTGAGATACAGTATATCATAAGAAAATTATAAATCTATTCTTCGGGGTAAAATTTGTGGGGGGATTTAATTTGCATTTTACTTCACATTATAGATTCACTGTTATCTGTGAAATTACCATTATCTAGGGGGATCTGATGGAAATCTGTTTTCCACCAGGGTGGTTTCACACTCTGGGTCTCCTTCTCAGAGTGTCACCACTAGGGGACACCCTCGTAGACCTGCAGCCGGCACTGATGAGAGAAAACAATGCATCTGGGATGACAACCAACACACTTACATGCAGTGAATGTTAATGTTTCTGCTGGCACACGCATTTCAAATAGTGCAATGGTACAGGCACTGTCTGTAATCCACATGTTATATTTGTTTAAATACGTTTAAAACAGGCAATCCACATTGATATTTCAGTAGACTACTCATTAATGTCACAGTGCATATTGGCAATGGGATGAGAATCGATGCAGTTCATGTTTGGAAATCAGAAATGCCACAGAAAGTAAAAAGCTCCCAGGCGCTGAATGGCGAGGCCACTTGAGCCTGCAGAATGTGGGTCCTTGAGGCCTGGACATATGGTGGTGTTTTGTCAGAGGAAGTAGGATGTATTTGCATGGACACATTCATTAGAGCCAGGGCCTTCCCCAGATCACGGGGATCACAGTGTTTGAGTTGGCTCGGCTCAGTCGGGCCTACCAGGGCCTGGGCAGCCTGCGGTCACAGTGTGCGTCTCTGTTGGTGGCTGTGTGTGTGTGTGTGTGTGTGTGTGTGTGTGTGTGTGTGTTTGTGCCTGGCTGTGCTGCTTTTAGCACAGCACATCTACACACACACACCCACACACCCACACACACACACACACACACACACACACACACACACACACACACACACACACACACACACACACACACACACACACACACACACACACACACACACACACACACACACACACACACACACACACACACACACACACACACACACACACACACACACACACACACACACACACACACACACACACACACACACACACACACACACACACACAGCTATTCGAGACTGCCATTCCTTTGTCAGAGCTCAAAGAAAATGGAGAATGAGCAGTGCTGTGATGTATGCTCGAAGAAAGTTAGGTTTCAGAGAGTGGCTCTAGACCAAAACTATGAATTAAAATATGTAATGATGAATGATATGAGCAAGACAGCATTATACTTGCAACTTGCATATGCCTGCTGAGCATATGACTACATGTGGCAACATGTACAAAGAGCTATATAGATGCAGATCTATTTTAATCCATTGATGGATTTGAGTTTCGAGCATCAGATATTTTCTCCTGGATCATAGTATTTCTACTAATTTAAGATGACTTGATTAAAAATCTGCCTCAGAAGATATTGTTTATCGGATCGAAAAATCCTCCCCAAGATTTGATGTATTCATGCGGTTCTTGTGAGAGTTAATCTGTGGTTTGAGAAACCGTCATAAAGCCATGAGAAAGCAGACAACCATGACTTAAATCTGTCTCATTAAGGAGGAGAAAGTGAATGTTGTGATTGAATGTGGCTTTAATGTGTGTTTGTTGGCAATGGGAAATGTATTCAAGTACTGTCTTTTTGATGTGCAGATTAATATTTAACATACAACATGTGAATAGTTTAAGATTTTATGCAAAACCCAGCAGCATATAAAGTAGTTAAAAATCATCTTAGTGATCGATTTAAAATGACATTATATAAGGATACAACACTGGCATTTTGCTGCCAACACTAACATTTTTAGATTCAGGACTTTCACTTATTGCTGCAGGTTTTTTTATTGTGCTATTGCTACTTTAGCTTAAATCTACAATCTCTAAGATGTTTGTGTCATTGTCTTTGGCATCGCCAACGTTCAGCAGTAATAGGTGCTATTTTCTGGATCTCACTTCCTAGAGATTACCGCTTGTGATATTTCGCGGGAATGTCGCCAAAGTCATAGAGGGGTTTTAATAAGTGGGAAATCTGAAATCAGGATTGTTACCTAAAATGTCAGGATCTAAGTACCTCTTTAGTTTTAGCTTTGTTGTAAGCAGGGTTTTATTTAACTATAATGTAAAAAATGCAGACATAATGTACGCCCATCAGTGTCCTCAATCTCAGGCCTCACATTTCTTGTAAGTGACAAGATTTCTTTTTTGTAATTTACAGAATCAGAATCGGTTTTATTACCAAGTAGTTTTACACATATGAGGAATTTGCTTTTGTACACTTTGGTTTTATAATTGTCACTCTGAGAGTTAACAAACCAAGGTCCACAACATTCTCCTGTGAAATATCAGGGGTTATAAGTTCAAGTCCATTAGGAATACTGAACAATTTACATTGTTTGTATCATCTTCACATGAAGCCGCAGTTCTGCCGTCTCCCTCTGTCCCCCCATTCATGTCGGGGAATGCTCCTGTGTGGAAATGACAGGCT
The DNA here is from genome assembly GCF_902827115.2 of Pseudochaenichthys georgianus. Lineage (NCBI taxonomy): Eukaryota > Metazoa > Chordata > Actinopteri > Perciformes > Channichthyidae > Pseudochaenichthys > Pseudochaenichthys georgianus. The sequence goes on along the minus strand of NC_047523.1, from coordinate 29,240,621 downwards.
TCTCCCTGAGATTTGACACATTTGGCTCTTTGTTCTCTGGCAGTCGAAGCTTGTTTTCATCCCAGTGGGCAGACAGTCTTTCACTACTTGCACACACTCTCACTCCCAAAAGAGACACTCACCAAGTATTACTTTTGTTCAATTTCTGCCCTAATCGTGGTATTGGAGAATGTTTTGAGTCAGCAGCGGGATTTTTGTCGGGCCCGCACATCAATAGCGAGGAGCCAGCTCTCCTAAGTCACATGGTACAACATCCTTTGATAAATGCAACACTGTGTTGTGTCACTAAAAGCCAATTACACCATGCTTTTTATGATTGATCTGCTCTGACAGTAGTGGATGGCATTTAAATCAACAGCCCCCGAGCCATCTCTAGGCATAAACGGTGGTGGTTATGGAGGGTGGGAAGGGTGGCGGGGGGTTATGGGTGCTTTAATCTCATTTGCTTGGGTGCTGAGTTGAGTTTCTAGATCACATGTTTTCAAAAAGAGAGCGGGAGAGCGGCGGAGATATCCAGCAAGCCTCTGCTCACTCAGCTCGGGAAGGCTGCTCTCTCTTACAACTTTGATTGTCCCCCGTGTCGACAGCTCGATCCACAGCTTCTGAAGTACAAGGCGCACACTGGCACTCATAAAAGCATGCAGGGAGGTGTCATATTGAACGCCGGATTGCTTTTTAATCCCAAGCACATTGACTATTCTTGTCAATAGAAGCCCAATACAACTGCCAGCTTGAGCTTTTTTTTTCCTACAGGATTCTTGCTGGGCTTAATTTTCAAAGTGAACGCACAGATGCCAAGGAAGGCTTTTTCTCTTTCTTGCCCCCCCCCACACCCCACTCTGTGTTTGTCCTGGATGTCCATGCCAAGAGCAACATGCGTGAAGCAGAAACGATCAGTGGGACACTCCTCCACCGCCTGTTTCTCAAGACTGAGTGACCTGATGGGAAATATCCCCCCCCCCCCCCCCCCACCTGCCTCTCTCTTAATTGGTATGCTTACTATACTAAAACTCTTCCTCTCTCTTTTTTATTTTCATCATATGTCTATTTATGAGCACTGACAAACGTATGAAAAAGCCTCGAACTATAAGTAGAAACATATGTGGCCTTTTTCTGAAACGAAACCAAAGAACAAGTCTTCCTTTTTCTTGCTCGTCTCCGTGTTTGAATAATTATAACCCACATCATTAGACAAGATCCTCTCTGTATCTAAATGAGAAGGTCTTCTTTCAGGCCGGACATCACAGGTGCTCCCTTGGTTTCATGTCTCTGGAGACGGACATCTTTGAGGATACTGACTGTTAACCCATGCTCTAATCATCTAGTCAGGAGGGGGTTTGAAGCCCGCCAGAAGAATGAATTAATACGACCCGCCAAGGAATATATGAAGAAAGCAGTGAGTGTCCATTTGCAAGGCTTAGGTACAACTGTCATAGTTTCTCTCACCGCGGCGCAGCGCCTTCATCTCCCCTTGATGGTGTCATGGAAGTGAGAGGCGTGAAAGCACAGTGACACTCCGTGAGCTCGTTCCACTCGCAGCCGCTAATTCATCATGACAAATGTGCTCAGATGATCTGGCCCAGCAGCACTAATGGGGAGAGGAGCGAGCGCACTTCATTTGCACAAGACCCACTCCAATTAATCCATCCAGCTTTACTCTGGGCTAATTGGAGCGGGGCCCTCCCTGCCTGTGTGCTGGTAATATACCCGACACAGTTTAACGGCTCCTGTTCTCAAAGATCATACTTTTGTGTGTGTGTGTGTGTTTTTTTGTGTTTATTGTGCTGGAGGGGCGTTTGGAGGATTTAAAATGTGTCCCTGTGATGCTGAACACAAGGCCCTCTCACTAACATGTGTTCATAATAAGCAATTAACTGCTCATATGTCCATGTTATCATATTTTACACTTTTCTTTCTTGTATTTTTAGGTTGAGATTCAAAACCTGTGGATACTCTTACAAGCATAATATTAAAAAAAATAAAAAATACATATTTAAATGTGACAGGAAATCTTGAATTGATGTGTTTACCAAATCCAAAATATATTAATCGCAGAATAAATGAGTAGATAAATAAATAAAAATTAACAGATCACTGTCAAATGCTAAAAGCAGTATCATCATCACTAGCTTAAAAGACAGTTTGAGTCCTTTTGAAGCTCTCTCACATGTTTTGACTACTGCAGGGTGTGTGTGTGTGTGTGTGTGTGTGTGTGTGTGTGTGTGTGTGTGCGTGTGCGTATGTGTGTGTGTGTTTCCTAAGACGCCACATTGCCTTGGCTCACTATAAGACCTTTGGCACAAGTTGGAGGTTCTTTGTCTAAAGTTAGAAGTGGTCTGGTTGGTAATTAATCCATCATAAATTGATTTTGATCTCTCCAGTGTTTGATTGATGCTTCTAATGCTCACTTGATAGTACAGAGACCTCTGAGAAAGCCACGTGCTGATCCAGTGTTTTAAGTTTTTGGCTCGTTGTCAGACTGGTCCTGAACAACTGACGTGAGTAAAGCAGAAGCCGACTTTATATTAGCATCTTCCAAGTTCGTCTGTGTGCGGTAGAAAATCTAAAACAATTGTTGGCCTGTCACTTCAGCTTTATCTTAAAAAACGTACAAAGGTTTTCCTCCTTGCCATACACGGCTGCTTGGGTAACGCTGCCTCCTGTGTCTGCAGACGTATTTTTCTAAAGGTGTGTGTGGCACATCTGTGCAGCTATTGTTTATTCATGGAGTAAACCCTTTGAAATGTGTTAAGATACTTCCCACTCATTATAAAAATCCTGCCACCCATGGATTAGGACTTTGATGTCACCAATCCTGCTTCAAAGGCTTCTTTCACTGCTATTAATCACAGTTTAGCCTCTGAAGATATAGCCAGAGAAAACATTTGGACATCTTGTGCAGAAACTTTGAAATGTTCAGACTGTCTTGCATATGCAATGTTCATATCCTTTCCGCTGTGTGTGGGGCTGTTGGACTGCTGTGCACGCAGCTGCACTCCTGAGTCCATGGGATTCAGCTCAGATTTACACTCCCTCTGAACTGTCTCTAATACTATGCTTCAGTATGAACCTCACTGTTCACTTTGTTTTTCTTAATATCTTGCATGTTGAAAAAGAAAATCACCCCAAAGATTTGCCTGTGTCTTCATGTTTGATAGTTCAATAATCATTCCTTCTTTTTATTTCACACATCTGTTCAAACTTGTGTAAAGCTTTAAATAAGGCCTGACACTACTGTACCACTCGTGGCTGTTTTCCATGTTCGAAACAGGAAATCTGGCGACGTCCAGAGCCCGGGTCACCGCTGCCTCCAGATCTCTGCCCCCCCAGCTCGGTTCAGGACGCACCAAGGTGAGGCTCCTGTAGCACAAATCCTCACACCTGAGAACTTAATGTTTTTTTATTTGTTGCTCAAAGGCATTGCACCATAAGAACCCCAGTAAAAAAACTTGTGCTGTGAAGCGTACCCAGATTAATTGACTACCCTGTTATGTTTGCTGCGTTGCTTGTGGTGATGTAGAACCGCCATCTGGCATTTAGTGTCTACGGCATAAAAGTGTTTTTCAGACTAACTAACTATTGTTTTTAATTGGCACTAAAGTGTTGGGGGGGGGGGTGTAGGTCCTCCAAAATAAGCTTATAATTTCATGAACATGCTTTATTAAGAGGGTAGTTTCAGGAGTCTAGTCCACAAGAATTCTTCAGGTGGCAACACTCAAAGCTCTTACAAAGCAGCACACTGAAAATATTATATTTACGTCAAAATGTGTTTATATATCTTGATCATACTGAGATTCTGAAAGCAGAATGTCTTGGTTTCACAAACACTACACTGTGTGTTACCGCAAGAAAGATGGCCACAATGTTTCTTTCCAACTTTCTTCACTCCCACTACAATGTTTTCATTTCACTGCGTCTGTTTTTCTTTATTTAAGGGGAAGCATTTGGTCAAATCATAATGTCTCTAAGATGTGAATCTGAAAATATTTGTGTCTATTCTGGAATTATAAGTAGTTTCTCTTTGTCCGAAAACGAAGAAATGTTTTCACATTATGATTTACTGTAGAAAACCCCTTAAAGGTGAATTTCAGCTTCTTGTCTATCTACTTCTCTTCTTCTTTATCTGCATGCTATTCGCCGACCTGTGCTGGCTCAAAGTCTCCAAAATACCTGTTGAAGGTAAGACCTAATAGTAATAGAAATATAGTAAATGGGTCAAAACATGTTTCTAATCATCGGTCAGTTAAAATTAGCAACCTTGTTTTGGGAAGTGCACAAGTTATTTAAATCAACTCGTCATCATTGTAATCCAAACTGAAATGTATCTTTCTCTAACTTTGAATTCTGTGCAGCTTCCCTCCTCTGACATCAATCACAGTCTTGTATTTGGAAAATGTAAATCATGTCTTTTGAAGTATTTTTTCACACAGCAACAAATGTGTGTTATTAACGAAAACAACTGCTCTGTAGAGTATCTTCCTAGATTATAGAAATACTTAATGTGCAACAAACAGATGCCAACACTTTCTTGAACTTGCCTTTAGCACGTACTCAGTGTTCTTGGAAAATAAAGGGTTTCTTTGGCACGACCCAATGTGATTGATGTAATATGTATGCCTCTCATGTTCTCAGGGAAAGTTGACACAAATTGACAAGTTACCAGTATGACCAGATTAAAGCGGAGTGACGGTTGTTAGAGTAGTGGATGTGAGTCATAGATAACCATATGTGTGATCTCCTTTCAAAACACCAGTGTCAAAGCCTCCGATTCCTCTCTTCGTGTAACTCAGAGAACGTTTGACGTACTTTTCTTTCTCTTCACTTGGGTAGAATAAAGAATTAAGATATGCACTTTGCTACGTAGACTTACCATAAAATATCTATTGCATCATTAATTTTGATGAAGCCATGAACTGCTAAGGCCATTAGAAAGCTTATATTGTGTCCTCGTTAATCCGTCCTCGTCGTCGTCGGGATGACTGTCTGCTCGGTGACGGCTGGTCTCATTACTCAGAATGCTCTGCAATTTTCCCATGCCCCAAAGCAGTGCAGACTTATTCTCTAGATTGTTAGCTTTAAGTGTTTATGGAGCTATGTTATACAGACGGCACAGTTAGTACAGCTGTGTATTCCCAACTGGCCCATTGAGAGGAAGGAGACCTGATGTGAAATACCTTTATCTCTACTTCAGTCAGGTTGCAAACTGAATCTTATTCGAGTCTGCTGCTCTTTGCCTGAGTCTGGCCTGTTTATCAATGCACCGTGTTCATGCTGGATGTTTGTGTTCAGGTGGACACCATGGAGATGATGCGTCACCCTGAAGAAACCACCAACATGAGGAGACAGACTGTAGCCTCCTATTTCCGTGTATGTGTTTCATTTGTTCTGCTTCCTCTCAGTCTGACAACAAGCAACATTTTGAACACAGTTGAAATCAGTTTTGTAAACAAACAAACAGACTGTTTCACGATTGATCAGAAATATATATATTTTACTCTTTAAAAGAAAAAGGAATGATGACAGAACTCTGAAAATGTCAACAAAATGTCAATGTTAGAAGAAATTAGCTTAAATCCTTTCAAGCAAATGCTTGAATCAGATCAGGTGTCTCTATTTAAGATGGATTTCAATTTGATAGATTATAAATTAGAATCGGCGAACCTATATCTTATTGTATGTCCCACTCGTGGAGATGTAAAACATGGCATGCCACACATTTTGGAAGAAAAAATAAGTAGTTATGATTTTTCCTATGGTTATAATATGTTGACAAACAATCACAGCAGATGTTTTTTAACATTTGCAGAATAAGTAAAGCAAAACTACACAAGAAATTCCTCAATTATTTTGCAATTTAGAAAAGGAACTTCTAATCTGCTAATTTAGTTATTCACATTATATTATGAGAAAGGAAAGTCATTCTGCCTAATTAATCATGTCAATTACTATTCAGTTTAGACGATATAAAACACATCTATGTCTGGCAAAAAGTAAAAGTGCGATCTCCATAACTGAACATACACCTCTGTACCGTGATAATATGAAGACATATGATAACTGGGCTTCCTTGTTCTCTTCCCGCTGCTTATCATTGTCTCCTCGTGTGTCTGCAGTACTCTCTGATGGACTTGCTGTCTAAGATGGTGGTGGGTCAGCCACACTTTGTGCGCTGCATCAAACCCAACGATGACAGGCAGGCGCTGCGATTCAGCAAGGAGAGGGTGATGGTGCAGCTGCGCTACACAGGGATCCTGGAGACAGTGAACATCCGTCGCCAAGGATACTCCCACCGCATCCTGTTTGAAGAGTTTGTCAACAGGTAGGAGCGTTGAAAGACAGGCAGCACCTACGCTCTGCAGCATGTGTGCAGCACAGCCCCAGAGATAGAGCAGAACAAGTGAGCTGTGCTCTGCATCACACAAAAACACGGGTTCTTTAATGAGATAGGGCTACAAGTCGAGCAGAGCAAGAGGCTGACTAATTGGCAGTCATTAGTGATAGTGCAAGACAAAATCCTACAGCTCTTTTAACGGGTGGATACTGCACTCCGGAAAATATGGATACAATTCAAACAGGGAGGAACTGTGATTCTAAGGGGAGATGCATTTTAATGGATTTCCTTTTACTATTCATAAAGAGTTTGTTCTTAAACTCAGTGACCTGGAAAAGCTCTAGTGTAGTCTTTGTGTCCCGTTGGTATTACATTAAAACACAATTAAAAACAAGATTTCATCATTAAAAAAGGGGGACTTTACGTAAGGGTGTTGTTTTTAAAAATGTGGGACAGGATAACTGTTGATACGCACTCCTGTTCAAATGTCCAACCCCAAAATGTTAAAAGGGCCGACCCACATATCCCCAACTCTGGTTATGAAAAAATACACATTAGACGAGTCTGTGGGAAAATGCAAGAGAACTTATGTTTGATCAACTCTCCTTTGAAAAATATTCTAGCCACCTCTTATGTGGAGACTTAACATGATATAAAATGTAATTAACTTGGGCTTGTGGCCCGTAGGGAACAACTGTGAGAGCCTGGTTAGTCTCACTGCTTCAGGGAAGCTTTACAAATGGTGCTCAAGTTTGGTGACATAAAACTTTGAATGACCACTTGTTATTTTTTTGCGTGTCCTAGTTTTGTTCACAATATTAAAGAAGTATTTGATTGTCGGGTAACCATGACGCAATGATTTAACTTTTCTCCCTTCCACACCTCTGTATGAAGTGTGTGAATGAGAGGGTGTACTACCTCTTCAGACTATATTTTAACCTTGATACTGAATCCATATGATCCTACCTAAGCCAGGCAGAAGTCATACAGACAGACCTGAACGGCTAAACTGCACCCTTAGTGAAAACTGATTTAAATTTGTGCTCTCATATCAAAGGCTTGTCTGATGTTGCCAAGCAGTGCTTTGTATTTACCATCAAAGAAATAACAGGTATCAACAGGAATTAGAATGAAAGGCTGTAGACTGAGGCGGGGAGCGAAGTTCAAAGAAGTTTTTCTTCTTGTTGTTGTTCTTCTTTTTGACCAACGCCAGAACACAAGGGATGAACCAGTCGCTGTGGAGCCTTGATGTCCCTGAGCAAACAGTTAGAGCCACTTTTGTCCTATGCTGGTATTTTGTAAACTCCAACAAGAGGATCAGGGGACGCATCCAGACGATGTGAGCGATAAACCTGCAGTGGAGCTGATGAACACCGATAGGCCGGCCTGATGGGCATCTTCTGCGGCCACTGAAATAAGAGATCCATTCAAAAGAACTCCAACAAAGGGCCTCTGTTGAGGAGTCATGTCTACGTCAGGCTCATTTTTCTGCTTTGACTGAGCAGGCGATTTACCAGCTATGATGATACTTTTATTATAAACTTTATCAACTTAATTTAGTGGTTTTGATGAAATAAAAACATCTTTCCTTAACCTATGTCGGAGAAAGTAACTTTAAAATGTTGTCGGATACATATTACGTTTTTGTAATCCACAATCTGATCAAAATACTTTCTAACTAGGACTATGTGATTAAACAGATTTCCAAAAATGTCAAATTCAACAAATGTATTTTTCTGACCACAAGCATTAATCCTTTATTTTTTTACGTAGTGCTGCATTTTCTTGAAACTATCTTTGTTTAATGGATCAATTTCAACCGACAAATGTCATACAATCAAAAATGACCAAAGAATGACCAAAGGAAGCAGTAAAGCCCCTGTCACACTGTCCCGAAATTGACACCCGATGGACACACGATAAAGGAAATGTTCAAATTCGGCTGTGATCGTAGCAACATCGGGCCATTCGTGAGGGCATCTTGGGCTGCGGCCACACGAGGACGAAAACGGCTAAACGCATAGGATTAACGCAAACGCAATCGCAAAAAAGCTTCCGTCCACACGCAATAGTTATCCGGATAGTGTCTGTCCACATGAGACCGCTCCGTTAAGCTTCAACCGCTGGAGAAGCTGCAGTACATATGCAGGAGCCTCTACGTGGCACTGTAACTTCCTCCACAAAAGCAGCGAAGAAGCATGGTTGTCATGGTTGCCCTTCTGTTTATTCTCCGCGGTGGGGGCCGAGGGAACCGGGCAGAGTTTTTCGCCAGTCAACGTGTATTAAAGTTTAAATCTTCCGGACAAAATTATAAAAGTGCCGGTCAAAGGTCTTCTTTGTTATTTATTGAGCTTTAAAACAAATGAATAACGACTCTATATAATATAATAATAAAATACACGGAGCCTCTCTTTTTCCTCCCTCTCTTCGGACAGCGCCAGTGTCTGTCTCATGCAGCAGCTGATCCAGTAATCAGTGACCCGGCCGACAGTAAGAATAAACATATTTATAACTAGTCAGATTAGACTTCACTCGCGTTTAGGTCCATATCGAGAGAAAGATAAATAATCTGAATTCAGGGTGCAGTTTACTTTGACGCGGGGGTAAGCAGCAGAGGTGGGGAGAGGCGGGGCTATTGCCTCATCATTATCAGAAAATGATCGTATAGGGCGTACACACGGAGCTGTTGGACCCCCCAGAGCGTTGCGTATGCCGTTCTATCCACCTTGGGACCCGTTATCGTTTCCTCAGTCGTTTAGTGCCGTATTCGGTCGTCCTCGTGTGGCCGAACGGTCTATATGACACTAAACAGTAACGCAAACGACCGTTTTCGTCCTCGTGTGGCCGCAGCCTTAAGCCATCGTATGACCGCCGGTGGAGTTTCTCAGGCTCCGGCAGCAACTTCGTGAGCGGCAACTTCGTAAGGCACTTGTGAGGGCATCTTGTCAAGTCGTGTCATCTTCGTGTTATCATCGGTGCATTCACCCTCACTCTGATCGGGGCGAATGCCCGATGGCATCGATGATAACAAGATGCCCTCACGATGGCCTTACAAAGGGCAAAATTGACACACGAATTCAACACGAAAATGAAACTTCGCAAGGTCCTCGCATGCCAAAGATTTTTCCACCGCTCACGAAGTTGCTGCCGGAGCCTGAGAAACTCCACCAGCGATCATACGATGGCTTAAGATGCCCTGACGAATGGCTCGATGTTGCTACGATCAGAGCCGAATTTGAACATTTCCTTTATCGTGTGTCCATCGGGTTGTTTTATTGCACAACAAAATCATATTATGTAAATAACCCAATTTGTGTTCTGTGAAACTGAAAAGGATATAATATATTATTTTGAAGGCGAGTTGACAGGAAGTTGTTGTTGCTATGGAAACAACAACATGACGGAGAAAACGTAATATCTTCTACATATAAATAACGGAGAAAGTTAAAGAACAAAGTCTGAAAATATCAGTACAGTATCATAGTACTTTAACATAATTGTTTTTGTTACTTTTGTTGCAGTTGTATGTCTTAAATGTAATGTAAATGTTGCATTCGTGTGTGGTTCGGGGCCATCTTCGTGCGAAATTCACAATTCCATATTCGTGTGTCCATCGGGTGTAACTTCGGGACAGTGTGACAGGGGCTTAATCAGGTGTCCTTTTTAAAATGTTATTTCTGATGATTGCAGTTTATTTGTTTCCTTTCATGATATCATCTGATCACAAAATCTATAATACAACATATTGGGTACAACTAGGCTCTGCTCTTAAAGTGCTTTAAATACAGTAGATCAAATATTTCTTTGTTTTCCCTGTGCCTTCTCTCTTACAGATATTACTACCTTGCGTTTCGGGCTCACCAGATGCCTAAGACCAGCAAAGAAAACGTTGTTGCCATACTGAAGCGGGCCAAACTGGAAGCCTGGGTGCTGGGGAGGACAAAGGTAATGTGATTCTTGCAGCAAGACATTAAACAAAAAAGAGATGTGTGTCAGAATTTTACATTTGACCTATAATCAGTCCATCATTTACCAAAGTCTAGGTTTACTGTAGATACTGGGATATTGTAACGTGGGCTGAACATCCTGTCAGGTGTTCCTGCGGTACTACCACGTGGAGCAGCTGAACCTGCTGCTGAGGGAGGTGATAGCGCGGGTCGTTGTGATCCAAGCTTACACCAAAGGCTGGCTCGGTGCCCGACGTTACCGAAGAGGGAAGCAGAAGAGAAACCGCTGTGCCGTCGTCATCCAGTCAGGTACACATGGTCTATTAAATAAACACAGAACAAAGGAAATAAATGATCAAACTTCAGTAAAGTAAAATGCTAATTAACATTCTGATGTATTCTTTTATCACTTAATGATGAAACAGGTGCAAATGTGATGTGAATTTGACTGCTTTTTTTAATGACTGTTATGTGCCGACGAGTCTTCATAAAAGAGACGAGTTTGATACCCACAGCTTGACCTAGGAGGGTTAAGAGCAATGCTTCAGAGCAGACAATAAGACCTCAGAGAGTTCAAATGGATCCTTCCTGGTTTAGCAGTGTTTTGAAGGAGAATCTTGTGTAGTATGTGCAATCTATTTTGTTTCACAGAGGCAGGTCAGCAATCTCACACACTGCCTTGTTTTCTTTAAGCTTGGAGGGGCTGTGTTGCTCGGCGGAACGTCAAGAAAATCAAAAAGGAGCGAGATGAGGCAGCTACCTGCATTCAGTCAGGTAAGAGATGTTTATTTGAATGAAGTTCTTCATATATTCAAGTGCAGACCTCAGGAATGTGTCCGGTGGAAAAAGAGATCACTTTTTCATACATTTTCAAAAGGAAACGGGATAAAGGGCTGAAGACCTTACGTCTTTGTGAAACACCTTTTTGATCTCAATGAGTGGCCTACGAAACAGTAATAATTAATTAATAATGCATAAAGAAAAAGCTTTTGAAAGTTGGGGCAGCATTTGGTCCTCATGTTTCAGAAGAACAGTGCATACTGAGATCCTTTTTTCCTTTCATCTCTTTCCCAGTAAAGCAAGCGCGGGGCTTATCCCTTCTGTTTCCTCACGACTTCCTCTCTCAAATTCCTGGCCTATTACACAGCTCTCACATACCAGAAACAAGATGCCTTTTTATACTGTCAACCTTTTCATCTGAAATGTAAATTAATTCTTACTCAGTGTGCCTTGACGAAGATCAAAGTGGGCACATTAACCTTCCCGGGTGCCCCCCCCCCCCCTCCTTGGAGCCTCTCACTGGAGGACAAGGGAGGGTGCCAAAAGGGGCAGGAGAGAGGCAGGCAGGGGGAGGAGATTTGGCTTTGTTTCCCCCGGCTCTCCTAAGGGCTGCCCTCATCTGGCACATGGAGCATCTCAGTCGCCTGCACACCTTGTGTAAATGTCCTCCATTAAAACTCTTGTCAATAACGCTGCAGAATGGGTAAACATGGGTTTGGTGTGAGAAAAGCCTCTCTGTCACCGCTGTCTTTCTCTTTGGAGAAGTGTGTTTGTGTGTGGCCGCTGGGGTTCAGGGTGAGGGGGGGGGGGGACCTGAACCTGACATAAGTGGGGCCTCAGCCCCCCGGCGGAGCACTCCAGCACATTCACATTGTGTGTTCTCCGCAGCTTATAGCCTTTGAGGTGGGCTGCATTTGCATTCTGAAAATAAACAGATGCCTTCTAAATGTATGAGCCTGGTGGCTTCTCAGATCTCAGCGGGGCCTGGGGGACATGCTCACCATTGATCAGATTAGACCATGCAAAATAGAACCATGGCTCGACAATGTACTTGAGCTTTATTTTCCTGCACATATAATTTTACAAGAAAAACACAAAGCCCGTTGATGGAGTAAGTCAGCAGGCTCCGTTTACCATCAATCTAACCCAGTGTGTCTCAATAACCACACAATGTCTTCCCACTGCTATCCTTCACTCCTTAAATAGAGGGTGCATTTTCCAGGCTGTTTTATTGCTTAGATAAATTGTTGTGATTTGTATTCATTGAACCAATTACATTCTATATCTGCCTCAGTAGACGGCATGCATGCTGTTTCCATGGATTGCACAGGGAGTGAAATGAGTTTCTGACCATGTGAGTTTTCTGACTTCCATATCCTGTGCAGCTTTCAGGGGCCATCGGGTGCGTCGGGACCTTGAACCCCAGGGGCACATAAGTCATCCGGAGGCTGGAGGAAAGACCACCAAGGAGGAGCACACAGAGTGAGCTTTGGCATCTCTTGTCATGTAGGGTCTGCTCCCGTTTCCTGCCGTTTTTATTCATGTTTTGGTTTGAGTTTGGTGCAGACAATAAGCTTTGAATATGACCTTAAATAAATGTACCATCAAAGACAGCTTATTGAGCAAGAGACGTTGCTGTCACTCAGATGTTGCCCTGCTGCGTTATCTCCTCTTGCACCATAATGTAATGTTGTTTTAAGCAGAGGGCAAAGCTCCTCCCTAAGCACCACCTCTTGCAGTTTTATAAACGTAATAAATATCTTTCCACCAAGATAGCACACTTGTCTGACCACAAGTGGGGTTGGGCGCTGCACTGGTCTCCAGATGTACGAGCTGAGCACGTTGTGTTTATTCAACATATGGGCAGGCCGGTCATTAAGAAAGTATGTGCTAAGCAGGAGAGCAGCCACCGACTCAACAGCAGCACACATGGTGTCGATGGCGGCTTTTAGCTCCTTCTTTAGCTCTTCTTTCTGCACCATAACTCAACACAGTTATTGCAAATATCCTGATGTTTGAGATTACTTAATAAAAAGCTATCAACGAGGCAAAATATGATATGTTTCATGTGTGTGTAAGAGCTCCATAAAACAACGCAAGAATAATACTATAGTCTAAAAACACATGTGTGTGGAGTAGCATTGCTCATGTCATGTGTGTAAGGAAGCTCGCGTGACTTTTGGTCAACGCTGTGCATCTCCGAGACCCAAACTCCAAAATACTAGATTTACACTTCTGAAAATGTTATGCTTGTTGTATACTCGAACCGAGCGGAGCCCCATCTGGGATTTTTCTCTCCGTGTTTACAATCATATTCCTTGGTGAGAAAAACTTCAAACCTCCACTTAACAATTCTGTTTAATCAGTGTTGGAATCTCTCCATATAGATTTATTTTGACATGATCTGGCCCATTTTCCTCCTGTAAGATCTATGTTCTCACCTACATGCTGTTCTTTTCCCTTTTGATATCCCTCCTCCCTGCCCCGCATGAATTCTGTGTTTGCATCCAAATAACAGAGCCTCCCGTTGCATCACCAGGTCCAAACTGGATGGGATTCTGTTTTTCTAGGCTCCACGCATCACTGTGACTGGCATGCAGCATTGTGTTTGCAGATGTTGTCTCATTTGGTGTTTTTTTTTTTAAATAATTCAACAACGATTGATCACACAGAGACACATGTCCCTGCGTCGCTCTCTGCAAATTGCATAATCATAAACCAGAGCTGTTTTTGCAATTAAACAAGGAGCCAAGTACAATTCATCCTTCAATGTTATGCTATAGCCATACATGTACAATGTGTGTTGTTCTATTATACTTCATTTCAGTAATAAATGCTCATTATTTTCACAGGTCTGACATCCTACAGAGCAAAGACGCACACGCGGATGACATACATAGAGGAAATGTAAGTATCAACGAGCATTTTCTGACGCCTGACTTTAGCCGTGTATATTAAATTCTGCTCCTCTACAAAGCGGCTTTAACCCAGATTACTCTTTGGGATTTTGTTGAGTCCTTGAGACAAAAGAGTTCTCTTGCTCCATCCTTCATCTTAGCGGAGAAGACAGGGTGGTACGGGAGCGAGAGAATCAAAAGGCTGGAAATTCACGGCTGAGAATAAATGCTCGCTCTTCCCTGAGGTGATTTGTCTTTGCGCTCCTCTTTCTACAGATGTTAGACCCCTTTTTTAGTAAAGACCTGAGGTTCTTTGGTAGCACTTTGATATCCTGCTCGGATTCAATATGTGAAATAGAAGAGCCACTCCGTGACTTGGAGCACATCACAGTCTTTGAAGTCTGATCCAATTTTTGCTGCTCACCATTTGATGTTGAAAGGATGAAATGAGGAAAATGTACAGTTTTTGCCAGTAACTCTGCTGAGCATATGTAAGATTAAAAAAGCAAAATCCTTTGGAGGATGTACTTAGAAATGTTAAGCAGATTAATACTTTCCTATAGCTCTTTTATTCAAAGATAAAATTAAATATGAGAGGAAGTCTGTATGAGCTGTTTTTCACCCTCACAATTAAGTCAGTGTGGTGCTGTTTGCTCGGAGGTAGGGCTAGTGAAGGGGGATATGCAATTGCATTAGCATTTGATTAACATTGCAAAGCACATTAATGGGTTTGAGTTATATGAGTGCCAAATTGTAAATAAATGAATACAGTGTCTACATGACTAAATTGAAAAACACAACATACAAATACTACATTACGGAGCTTGCTTTAACTTGTGTCTATTCATCCGTTACTGTCTTTGACGTTACTCTTCTGGTTGTGCTTACGCCTCCTCTTTCAAGGTTGGCCTCGACAGACAAGTGAAAGACATCAAGAGAGACAAAGGAAGAGCCGAAGACAGTGTGACGAAGCCTTGCAGGGAGACAGCTAGACTGAGAGACATGCAGTGTAAACAAGGTAAGCCCGAGCACAGAGCTGGCGGGTGCAGGTAATTACACAAAGAGACAGCAGAAATCCCGCCTTAATGGATAAAGTGCCATTTTTAATACGGGCCCCTTTCAACCTTTCATCCCGGCCAATCCTCTGCTGCCATTCCCTGTTGACAGCCGAAAGAGAGCGGCATTAAAGGTGATCATTTCTGCGGTATTTTAATAACCCGGGTCAGCTCATCATAAACGTCTCATGGCAAGTGGGGGGGCTTTCGAAGTGGCATGAGCACTTCAAAGCTCTCATTCTCCCGCCTGGCGAGCCCTCCACTAAGGATCCCATCAATGACTCCAATCGACCTGCACAGTAACGGTGACAAGAAAATACACAAACCCTGATTTGTTGAACATATGTTTGGTTTGCTTTCTGCCCCAGGCGATGAATTACATTAATTCGTGCTGCCTGGAAGGCTGAGTGGGTGGCTGTGCAGGGGGCCTCCGATTACGGCCGTCACCCAGCCCGCCACTGGGGTAGCCTGGTTAATGGGGGCCCGGCCCTTCATTAATGTTATGAGACGGGTATGAGGTAAGAGACGGAGGTGAAATAGCATTTAGCGGCACGGCTGAGAGATTACGGGGATTAGACATGATAATGTAACACAGACGGGGCTCTCTAGCAGGCCTGGGATTAGTGTCAGCACGCCACAGCAGGTCTGGGTTAGATAGCGGCTAATTCGGTAATGCTGCATACAGGTGACCCCCGCTCCCAGGCATCACTGCTGCTGAAGGGAGGCAGTGTTTGATGCATTTATAATGTCAGAGCGATTATGGAGGGAAACGTTGCAGTAAATGCCAGTTTGAGGGCATTTTGCTCAAAGTATGTTTTGTCCCATGTCACAGGAGCTTCAACAACAGCTGAATTACTTCCTTGTTTTCATCATGTCTTTGTAGTTTGACACCCAGCTACCTTAGGCTAGGATGTAGGGCGTTTCATTTGATGTGTTAAAGTCACATTGTCTCGCACTTAGGATCCCTCTCATCCTAAAATGGGCTTTAATATACAATATTTAGATGATTTCCTTGATGTTTGCCTCTACTTTGTATTGTATCATAGAATATACATCCTAAAGGAACTTCAGCCTTACAGAATTTGAGAATTTCCATCTGTGTCCAAGAGCAATTAACCTGCTTTTCACAAGACGGAAATCAGCTTGCTGCTCGAGCAGGAAGAAAAAGGTAACTAGATTTTAGAAGAAAATACTTGAAACAAATGAAAAAGGTAAACATTTTCTCAATGCACTAGCGAGCAAACACTTTCACTTGTTTTAAGAATGTAAGACATTTAAGGACAAAGTTGTTATTTTTCATTTCCCATTGTCCTGAAGTCCAGCAAGAGAACCGCTTTTTTAATGCAGCCTTAAACTTTTCTAGTTTAGTCTCATTGGCATCATTTCTTGCAGTAAGTCAAACACTCCCAGACTGCTTTTCGATATTTGGTAGGGTCTCAATACAGAGTAAATTAGCCTTGAGCACATGAATAACATTTCATATCTGGCAGTTCAGTTATATTCTATTTAAATGTCCTGACAAAAAGAAAACCCTCTTCCGCCAAGGGCTTATTTTGTGGGGAGCGCACACAGACTTTCAGGTATTCATCGTCGCCCCTCTTCCTGCCTCGTTTGTGTTGCAAGGTCTGCTTGTGGCTCCTCTTCTTTCAGGAAACCCCATTTGAATATGATGAGGGAGGCCACGGTGGCTGAGGCACCCAGGGCACACTTTGATCCCTGCAGATCTGAGGACCTTATTTTTTTCATCCTGAGGTTGAGCGAGTCATGGAAGCCGTGCGCTGCCAGATGTTTGGAGACCAGCTCCTTCCTGTGTCTCATCCTGCTGTCGCCTCTGGTGATCGCATCGCTTCTCTCGGCCTGGACCTCGACCTGGAGTGTTTCAGGACACCAGTGGAGAAAGGCTGAACATTAGCCATGGAAATCGAATTACCCCACCCCTCCAGACACACGCACACTCGCACACACTCTGCTCCCATTAAAGCCAAAACACCGGGGCGTGACCTGGAACCTTTCAATGTGTTTGACGGACGTAGGGTCTTTTCGGAGTGATTTAACAAAGCCTAGTCAGCACAGTTTTTTTTTTCTTTCATGTGTGAAACAAAGCAGATTAGAGAGTCAGATGATTTTGATATTTTCCCGTTTCGGTGCATATTTGACATTAGGCTAGGCGAATATTCTTACTATTTAGCAAAACACCCGCAGTGTTGCATTCTACGGTGGAAATAGAGCATTAAAGCTTTTTTGTACTCCAGGCGCTCTCAGATGTCTGCAGCACCAACCTTTGATTCTCTGTGTACGCAGTGAAGTCATGTAAGCTGCACACTCGAGACGATGTCACCTCTCGTCACCTGTCTCCCGAAACCTGAATATGAATACAACATGTTTGCATATGAGTCACAGAGGCATGTGCTGAAAGAAAGGCTTTTGCTAGCAAGCAGCAGATATGATCAGAGTGCTGCTTATGCTCCTCAGCGTGGTAAACAGGATGGTGCCGAGGATCAGTCAGAGCTGACTTTATGGTTTATGAAAGCTGAGCTACTTATGTTAACAGGCTTTTTGAAGATTATAGTTGTGGTAAACATACATGTCAAGAGAGAGACAGTGATAAAGTGGAGCCACAACACAGAGACCAATTACCTCTGAGCCTTGGAAGATAGTTAACCTCGGCGAGGAGGGATGAGAACAATTAAAAGGGTGCGGAAAATAATTGAAGTTTTTGTGGAGTTATTGGATATAGTTATGTTCCCTCAGTGCATACATGGTACAGTCAATAAGAATTGATTTTGTTCGTAGCCTTGAGCTCTCTGAAGGAGCTCATTGGGAATACGGATGCTGTTTTACCCGCACTGAGGTCAAACCCACACTCACCCTTAAATCTCACTTTCCTCTCCTCCCTCTTTTTAACATCCTCCCCACATGTCCTCCCACAAGGTTCGCAGCCACCAGGTGCTGCCCCGCAACCCACCAACACCTTCAAAGCATCAACAGCAGCATCACTATATCAACATGCATCTGCCAGACAAATGATCCACCCTCTCCATGTTCTCTAGACAAATAGGCTCCCACCCTCTCGCTGTCTCCCTGCCTTTTGATTGATCCGTCTGTCTCCACGTATCGCCGCGTCTTAACCAGATGCCTTCAGTTTTAGGCAAATTACAGGCTCGACGTAGCGGCAGCAGAGATTTGGAGGGGATAGGAAAGACTCAACTTAACGGAAAGGAGTTGCCTCTGTCTGACGCTACCTACGTAATCCTCTTAATGTCAGTGGGAGTAGTTAACAGGATGTACTTCCAAACTACTCATCATCACAATTCCAACAGAATAATCTCCTCAGACGTAACATCTAGGTGGGAAATGATACTCCAAGTTCTCTGTAATTTCGCACTTCACTCATTTGATGTAGTTTAACAAAGTTTTTCCAAACGCAAGACCTTATTAGTTTGCAATTAGTTTTTATCGGATAAATGTACAAGTGATCATACCGATTAGAAGAAAAAATCCATTTGCATATTTAAAATATCTTTGGCAACCTGGTTTCCTTGTTGTTCATATCGCCCTCCTCACTTATTACCTCTTACGCATGCTGCTTGTTATAAATTACACATTTTAAGTCTGTGACGAATGATCGACTTCCACAAACTTCAGAGACCTTTCCTCCTTGCAAACATTTCTTTAGGAGTCAAAGTTCCACATTTGCTGTCAGAGGAAATGATTGATTTCAGTGTGAAAAATTGGTTGTAAGTAACAACATCCTCTGCTTGCATTAGTGAAAACAGATGCAGGCTGTTTTTGTAGCATTATCTGCAGGATCTGACCAGTTTGTCTTGTAATTTAAAGCACATGAGTTGCTATTTAAGTATGATTTCCAAAAATCTAAAAGAAAAGGACGGTGATAAATCTCAAAAGCAGTAAAAAGTTCTGGAAATCCTCTTCAACTTCAGATATCTGTTTGCAACTGAGGAATACTATCCGTTAGGGCTGCTCAATTAATCGTATTTTAATCGTATTTTAATCGTATTTTAATCGCGATTACGATTATGGCTTGCAACGATTACGAAAACAACGTAATCGAAATAAAACGATTATTTTTGTATTATTACTTTTTTTTTTTTTTTCCCAGTTGAGTTATACTTACAGTTCAGGGTAATCAACTGTTAAAAACATACTGTTCACATTTTTTTTCTCCAATAAATGGATGTTTTCAAAGTCAATGAATAATCGCAATTACAATTATTGACCCAAATAATCGAGATTATGATTTTTGCCATAATCGAGCAGCCCTACTATCCGTGCGTGTGTGAGGTAAAAAGAGAGGTCTGGGTTGCGCATGCCTCATGTAGACATCAAAGGCCTCTGCTGAAGATTCTCCCTTATAATCCATGCCTTTTGGTAACTCTGTTCCCTCCATCTGAATAAACAAAGCCCTAGTGGTTCTCTGTGGCCCGAGAGAAGTCAGGTGATCCAAGCACGTGATCTCTGAAGTAAATCGATACATCTCACTAAAAATCCCTTTTAGCAGCTCTTTAATGTTGTTGTTGAAGGAGCGTTCTGATTTTCAAGGGATTTCAAAGTGGTATTTAGAGACGTAACTCGAGTCATCTGCTGCTCTTTGAAAATGAAAGAAACACCTATCTCAAAAATAATTGCAGTCCTTTTTATCTCAAGAAGCAAACGTACAATATGTAAGTTTCTCACCGAGAAGAGCAAACTCCGCTTGGCTTTCTTTTGATTCGGAGAAATCAATATTGTATGAACCGCGCTGCCTCTGTATTCCCAGCCGACCATTATTCCTCCCCACCCCAAACAGCAGACATTACCCCCGATCATTTAGCAGACCCCCAGTGAGAGCCACTGACTGACCTCTTCCCAGCTCTGCCTCCTCAGGTCCAAGCCGCGCTCTCCTGCCAGAGGCCGGTTTGGCAGCCTGCTGTAATATATCTGCCGGAGCAGCATTCCTCTGGGGCTGGCCTGGATCAAATGATGGCAGTGATTTCCCAAACAGAGGCACAGAGATGGGAGTTTTGACCCATCCTCTGATCTGCTACACGCTCTAATCGCTGCAGGTCATAGTGGATAAATGGTGATGCGGTGCTGCTCAACCCCCGTGTTTAGTGTTTCGGGCTTCATGTCAGCAGCAGGACACCCAGCAGCTGTTTAGCAAAACATCCAATTGTAAATCTCAAATAATATTACAGCAATGATTCAAATGTTCTCAAATAAACGTAACTACAGCCCTGTATCATTAAACAAACTATGATTGTACTATAATTACATAAGAAAGTGTCAAAAACAAAGAAATGCAGTTATATGGTGTTGAACTAAATGCTTATGTCAGCATGCTCACGCTAACAATGATGATATCATTGCTATGCTATATGAAAACCATGTTAGCATGCTAACGCTTGCTAATAAAGGTCTAAAAACAATGTTCAGCTAATAGGAATATTATTAGCTTTGGGTATTGGCTCACAAAACAAAGTACTGACCAAAGTAAATGTTTGAACTGATAACAAGACAGAGGATCACCACCGTTATTATCTTGACTAAAGTGACAAACAAAAGACGTCATCCTTAGAGCGATTCCCCTAGCGTACCTACAATGATACAGAGATGTTGATTCCTGGAACAAAAACATTTTAAATCGTGTTAGACTCAGTTAGTTAGAGTTAAGATTGTGGCACTTGAGTTTAGAAATTGCACTTTTTTTCCCCAGTAAAATATTTGACATACTGAATCATTCATTCAGGCCTACAACAGATCTCATGTGTTGCTACAGCAGAGCGTCTTTGGACTCATACTGTAATGCTTGCAGGGAATTCTGTTAAGAGTCATATTTACATTTGTGGAGTTGCTATTTTTGAAATAAACAAATCATACGTTTGCTTAAAACATGGAGTCTGCAGTCTATTTGACAACGGGATGAATTTAGAAACTTAATTCAAGGACGTTGTGATTCATTCATTGTGATTGAATGCTTTGATGCAATTCCATGGGAATAACACATTTGCTTATCAAATCCATTTCTTCATCATTAGCACCACATGTCCTAAATACATATTGTTTAACTCAAATGTAATGTGTGCAAACATTTTATTTTAGTTGGTTTATTTATTTTCGTCACAATGTAGATGAAGCTCTTTAGGTCTCAAAAAGCTAAGAAGCAACTTTGTACAATTTAATATAATATTTAAATTTCAAGAGTTTTTGGTGCAGCTAAACCTGTTTTCCTTCCACAGCTATTTTCCTCAGTACATGAAATATATCCAAATACCCTCTAATACTCAGTCAGGGGTGACAGAGATTTACACAGTGGTCGGTTAACGCCTCAGAGGCACGGAGAGATAAGATTCACGGTAAAAGTTAGCTAATATCTCAGAACTGACAGGAACTTTGCGGGCATTTACAAAGTGTGACTTTAGTAAACCTGCGCTGGTTTGAATAACATCAAGAAAGCCGAGGAAATATGGAGGGGTGCGGGGGGGAGCTTGCTCTTTGATGTATAGGATTGAGATGTGATGAGGTCTGTTCAAAGTGAGTACAAAGTAGTGTTAAGATGGAAAAAGCAAATGCAGCTTTAGTCAAGGTAGAGAAGCCGCGGCAGCAAGAGATGATGAAGAAATGTCCTGTCTCACCCGAAACGCAAGCAAAGAAGATGAAACGTTATCTGACATTAAATATAGATGCTTCCTTGTAAAGGTGTCTCGGCTCTAAAACACACTTCTGTAACCTATGAATTTTGAAACCCTGGGTGTGCCGAATGGAAGAATGTAACAAGCCCTCATAACAGTTGTGTTTAAATAATGGGGTTATCAAGTAGCTCGTTATCTTTTGTAAGGCGTCGGTAACATTTCTCTTTCTGTGGTGCGATGAATAATTAATTATTCAGTACACTGTTTTGAACAATCAAGGAAAACAACGCTATGCTGCCAAAGATATGGTTATTTGCTTCAAGAGAAGCGGCAGCGGAGAGTAGAGTAGACACCATTCAATGGGTGGGAATCAAATGGCTTCTTACTATGTTTAACAGATTAGCCACAGCTCACATTAGTGTCATTGGTTACGGTAGGAAGTAGCAGGCTGAACATCTTCCAGACTACAGCACGTCTGCTGAGTCAGTGGAGAGTTGTTGAGGTCCTTGTGAATGGTGGATTGGTGGAAATGTAATGTCTATATGCCAGCTTATAGTTTACTTCAAATAGTCCATTCATCCACATCATATCAAATTCTGTACACTTACATTGTGTCGGGAGACAGGAAACATTTCCTCTGCAGATATCCTAAAAACGTTCCTCTACTATCTGCTATGATAAAAACAAAACACTCTTTTGATTTAGGTGAATTTTTGGGTAAATGCAAATTCACTTTCTTAGATGAGAGGATTTATACAACTCTCATTTCTGTACAAATGGCCGCTAGTTAGTTTAGCATTAAGACTGGAAACAGAAGAAAACTCCGTTAATGATGTCAAAGTGGCTTTATTTTTTATTATGTTTCATGTTTGACCAGCACCTGCCGCATTTTACACCTTTGCAGTGGTTACATTTCTCTCATTAATTCATTTAACATCTTGGATAATTTAGTTGTAATTCATTAAAAGCTGCTATTCGACCCTGATCTTGTTTAGCCTCTCACCACAGTACTAACTACCTCTTCATTTCCAATGTTAATCAAAGCTAAACATCATTTTTTTTATAACACATCAACCGAAATGATATCTTTCGACTAAAATATAATCAGTAATATTATCAGTGCTTCTTCAGGGACTGTTAGCAAATGTTTGTAACCACTTTCAAGAGGGTCACAGCTGTTTATGTATGTATTATAACAGGCACTTTAATAGTTTTAACTTGTTTCTAAAACAGTAAGTTCTAGTGATGTGTACGTTTTTTTCTTTTGGGTTGTTGTCCACGGAAATTGAAAGATCTGAAAAGTAATACTGCACACCACCCTCACCTCTGCCTCCTTCTGCATTTGAGATATTTCACAAATGAAACCCATTTCGGCTGTGCACCTGTGAGGAGAGATATCATTAGATATCTGTGTGGATTTATGTAATTATAATCTCTTATTGAGTCAGCTCATCGATGAAATTACATAATCTTAAACCTGAACCAATGTACATTTAGAATATTCCTCTGCCACTTTGTCACACGAGGGTGCAGATTTAAAAAGTGGAGGGTAGAGTTTACTGCTGCTGTCATCACCATCAGTATCATCATGTCGGTGCTTGTTGTTGTTTTGCTTGGTTGGATCCCTGCCCTCATTTTTCCTCTGTTGCAGGTCCAGTGATGAAGCTGCAGCAGAGAACCCCTCGCCGGCGGGGCCAGCAGCCCAAGCTGCTCAACAGCCCCGAAGACAGCCTGTACTACAACCAGCTAAATGTGAGTTCAAAGTGCCGATAAAGGCCTTTGTCTGACTTTGGTTCCACATGATAATACAATTAAACCTACCTGTGCCAGACCCTGGAGCCCCACCCCCACGCTTCTCTGCCTCTTGTCTTGAACATGTGCTTATGCTCTTTATCTGTTGCTTTCATGTCAGGATGTCTGCCTTCACGGTGAATAATTGATGTGGTTTATCAAAGCTGAGCAAGATGCATGCTTCATCAGACTCACTTGAGCCCTTTGATCAGAAAAAATTATGCTGTGACTTCTGATATTATCAGCATCTGCTCGCATTCAACACAAAATCACTTTGAATTAAAAATTAATGACTCTCTGCTCATCTTTTGACTGTGTGCTCTTGGCCCTTTCCTCAGAGAACTCTGGATTACCAGGGGAGCAAGAGGAAGCCGAGAAAACTTGGGTAAATAGCTGCTTTCCTACTTACAGCAACTCTAAACAGAGCAGGCCCTTTGTGGAATAGGAGAATCCAGAAATGGAGTTGTTTTCTTATCATGTAAATAGAGAGCCCAAAATAACAGGCTTTTTTTGAGCAGTTGCTCTGCGTCATTAGAGGGGGTTACATATTAAGGCTTTGTCAGCGTGCTCATTTGAATTGTTGAAGGTCTGACTTGTATTTGCACAATAAATGACATCCTGGTTCAGCTCAGTATACTTCAAAAAAAGACTCATTGCTGATTCTGCAAATATTGTTTTTATTCTAAATGTCTAGATTTTCACATCGTACCTCTCACTGCTTTCTCACCTTCTTTCCATCACAGTCAAATCAAAGTTCTGGATGGAGAAGATGAGTACTACAAATTACTGTCAACTGTGGAGTCAATCCCTGAGGAAGAGTACGCAGCCGCCCCCCCCTCCCACTCTTTCTAGTGGGCCCCTCGTCAGTCAGAGCTGAGCCTTACAACCATGTCAACCGGTAAGACTGACGCAGACATGGAGACAGACACTCCAAAGAACATGCTCAGTGTTAGATGTGCTATGTGGAGCAAGTAGCTGCAGTCCAGAGTAAGAGACCTGCTCCAGCGATACCCTCAGCATCTGAAGTGGTTTGAAAGTATTTACAGGAACTACTTTCTCATCAGTGAGTGTATTACTACGGTTTCAATAAGCATTATGCCAAATGCTGCTGCTTTAATGCTTAAATATAGAAACAGGTGGGGCTTCAAACGTCTACTTTTTTCTCGTTCTCTGCTTGACTTGCTGCTATTGTGCGTCTCAGTATTGCAAACATTTCCTATATCATAATGTTTTTTGGGGTCTTTAAACCTGCACTTAAGAAGAAATAAACATTCAGCTTACAAACTGCTTCAAAACTGTACAGATGTTCTGTCAATAAATTAATGAATGACAATACATGTAGCACAACAAGTGCAGCATCATGTGGGGCGCTGGGGAGAGACGGTTTTATTAATGGAAAAACATTTTGCAAAGTCACAACAAAACCCATAAACGCTGAGCACCCATTTGCAGTTTTAGTCTCAGAGTAAAGCTCTATGCCACGGGCTGAAAGAAACGATTACACTTATTATCCATGTTTCCACTAATTATTTATTGATTGATTCTTCAGTCTATGAAACGCCGACAAATGCCTGAGACAAAATAAATAGTTCATTTTGAAAGTTTGTACCTTAAATTGATTGTCATTTGGCTAATCTATCGTGGTTTTAGCCCTGCTCCACATTGACTCTAAGGAGCCTCTCATCTTGCAGGCAGCATGTTCCTTTTTAAACTCTGTGGTGTTAACCTGACTCGGTAAAATCTACCTATTTCTTAGCATTATGTCGATTGTCTAAGACAGATCCGGAGACAAATCCTTCTGAAAGCTCCAACTCTCCGTGCGAGTTCTCCCAGAGCGAGCGGCTGTAGTTCGAGGGGCTTTGTGCTGTCTGAGAGCTGGAATCACCGCGTTCAGCCTCACAGACCAGAGCTAGACCTCACTTTGAATTTCACCCTAAATACAGGAATGTTCTTTTAAGATGTGAAGTGTCGGAAATACAGGGCTGGCGAGTTGATTTTTAGAGGGGGTTTTTTTCTTTCAATTTGCATATCATTTACTGCATCTCCCTTTGTTGACACCCGAGGGCCCGAGAGGAGATTTTGATCTTAATAGGAAGAGTATGGTGGTATGACTGAGGATCTCATCCTCCTTACACTCAGTGGGGAAAACATTATAGCTCTGCCTAGATAACGAGGCAGAGATAGCGGCTTCTCTTAGGTTCAGGTTCACTCGAATCCCGGTGGGTTTTAAGAGACCCAAAATGTTAGAATCTCACTTTTAAGAACTGTGGGGGTCCGACTCTGGTTGAGATTGACTCCTCACACACAACTTGTAAAATGTATTCACATTACTTTTTAAGATAACATATTTTGTACAGTTATTGTTGCTTTAACCTGTCATGTTCCTACTAAACACTCTGTATAGTGGTAGTCTGGTAAATTGTAAATGTTTTGGATGTTACACATCTTCTGGGAGAAATGCACTCTCTATGCCAGTGGTTCTCAAACTTTTTCTGTCAGGCCCCCCCTTTGGAGAAAAAAAAAAGTCGGGCCCCCCCCAACACAAGTCAGGCTCAGTGGCGGCTGTGGGGTAGCTTGACGTTTCATAGAGGGTGCTCAAACATTTAGGGTTTCCCATTAATGTACCGGGCGCTACAGTGGAATGTTCTACTGCAACATTCCCCACACGCACATACACAACGTACCCGCGACTGTTACAATGAAGACTCGATAATCAGCTCACGGCATTAAGGTGTAAGCAGGGGTAAAGTGCTATTTTTATAGGTGGTGTGTGGACCTCACATTGGGGGGTCCGGGGGCATGCATCCCCGGGAAGATTTATTTTTAAATATTGAAGTTAAATGCATCAATCTGGTGCACTTTGAGAGCAAAATTAAGAGATCTATGGATACATCTCACCCATATGAAACAGAACTGTAAGCAGATTTACTTTTTCTTTATGGATATTTTACAAATCACCCTTTTAAACTTTATTCTTGTTTTACTGTCATATAGTATTTCATACCTGTTTTTCATTTATTCTCTTATTTTTTTATAACTATAATGATCATATAAATGTGTGCCTCGGAAATAGTTGTTTACATTAATGGTGACCAAAACGTTTGAGACCCACTGAGATAACACTGAGAGTCCTTTAGTTCATTGAGTCTCTCAGTCTGACAGGAGAGGACTCTCCTCCACTTTGTTGTTGAAAAAACTCCTTATATCCGTTAGCGTAGCTTGCTAGCACCAGAAGC
The DNA here is from genome assembly GCF_902827115.2 of Pseudochaenichthys georgianus. Lineage (NCBI taxonomy): Eukaryota > Metazoa > Chordata > Actinopteri > Perciformes > Channichthyidae > Pseudochaenichthys > Pseudochaenichthys georgianus. The sequence goes on along the minus strand of NC_047523.1, from coordinate 29,213,955 downwards.
TAACAACAACGATCTCCGGTACCGGTGCGCTCTCTCTCTCGCTCGCGCACACAAAATGGCTCGTTTCACACACACACACAGAGCCGAGCTTTAATGAAACACAGAGACCCAGACGTAATAGTACTGTACTGCATCATATTATTTTCGAATCAATAATTTTTCAAATTATGATTTATTTTTTATTATAACAATTTTTCCTCCCGGTCTCTCGCGCCCCCCCTGGCATGCCTCTGCACCCCCCAAGGGGGGCGCGCCCCCCACTTTGAGAACCACTGCTCTATGCAGAGGTGGAAAAAGTATTCATATACTTTACTTAAAAAGTAGATATTGAAACGTTTAAAATACTCCATGTTACAATGTACACGAGTACTAGCAGAAAGCAGAGTTGTTGCGGTTGAGTAAAAGTAGACATAATCTCCCTCTACATTTTTGTGAAGCAGCAGTATTAATTAGCATAACATTAAAATGCTTTACCAAAAGACCTACACATTTTTCTTGAGCACAGTGTTGGAGTAAAAGCACGTACTTACATGCCACTACTGCATCCACAAGACAATGCAAAGGGACATACAATAGCAGCCCTATAGCTATCTAAAATGAATGTTTTTATGTCATTTTGTTCTTGTCAATAAATCCCATGATTGAAGTAATTCTCTAAAAGATAGAAGCAGAAATCAGTATTTATCATGGTCAAATTAGCTCACATAATAAAATAATGAATGTATCGTGATATAAAACACCAGAAGAAGGATCATAAAGTCTACTGTGTTATAATGTGGAGTCACAGTCACTTCAGAAGCATTTCACCTCCGGTCCTAGCCACAGATCCTGCAATAATTAAAATCCTCGTTGTGCATTACTCCCTTGCTGGGATAGTTGGTTCCTCTGAAGACAGTCTGAAATAGGTCACCCCAGCACCCTGTAGTGCGTCTTAAAAGTACACTGAATCAATTAAGTGTGATCATGCTCCCTTGATTATTTTGGCCCTGTTTTACCACGGAGAGGAATTTCAAATAGGCTCTAGTTTGAATAACAAGGTTGGACTGTGGTGACAAATGGTTTCAGAGTGGGTGTTTCTTCCCCTGCTTTTCTCTGCCAAATTAACTCCCTGGCTGATTGCCTGCTTTAGCATATGAGAGGAGGTGAGCGGAGGTGTGCACGTAATTATCTGGGTTAACTGATTATGTGTTGAAAAAGGCAAATGTTATGAAACAACAATGAACTGGAGCTTCTGTGTGCTTGCTGCCGGTCTGCAGGACGCTGAGGACAGAGCGATGTCAGCTCGGTGTCAGAGCCCGACACCTGTGTTTTCTTTAATACGTCTGCGTGAATCCAGCTCCCTCTTGTTTTTCCTCATTAAATCTATCAACATCTGGTGTGCGAGGGAGAGCTCCTTTAATGTGGCTAACGTTACTGCTGCTGTTATTCTTGCCATTTTAGCTATTTGCTTCATTAAAGCTCCATGCAAGGCAGCCCCAAAACACTGTTATCCAAAGTTTTAAAACCACCTTTATGAAAACTGCTCGAGCCGCAGTCTTAACAAATGATGAAAAGCTTTTATTTTTCTAAAGAAGCATACTTACCTTTTCACCTAATAGTGATGTCTCACTTCAAAGAGAGAACGCGATTAGGCCAACATTGTTCTGTTTCTATATCCTTTGAGTTCAAAGGGAGAGTTTGAATACCGGTATTTTATTACTGTTTTAATGCAGTTTACGTGCTTTTGATATCCAGATGCGTCATATTTTCAGCAAAGTAAAATATATATCACACTACATTATGATGCATACTACAGCTCTTTAAAGGATGAATGCCATGTCCTGTTTTTAATCGTTTTTGTTCCCACTAACTTCAAGGACAGGGGACGCACAGACTCTTAGCATAGCTACACACTTTGCATTGTGATGCTCTTCGGTGGCTAATGATTGGTGCCTAAAGAAAGTGACATACATGAGCGGCAACCAGATGTCAGATGTGTGTTGAGGGCTCTGAGCAAAAGAACATTCCCTAAAGACGGCATTAATAAAGAAACCGGTTTAGCCGGGTAGAGACAGAGAGAGTAAGAGGCATGGAGGAAGAAGGAGATAAAAGAGTCTGTTGAGTACATACATCAAAGGTCTCTTAATGACAAGGGATGCCATTAGGGTTACAGTGGCTTTTGTTTCAGCTTCCTCACACCTGCAGTTTTTTAAGGGCACTCTATGCTCTGTTCTGTTGTTAACATTTGCATGAATATAAAACGCATGCATGAGGAGATAAGAGTTTGTTCCTGTCTGCTAATCTGGGTGGTGACCAAATGTTTCAGTCAGACTTAGAGCTTCCTTTCCATTTGTAAAAAGAGAAATGAAACCATTTTGTTGCTTCCTTGTGTAAAAGCTATAGGAAGAACAGGTTTACCCAGAACAATACAAACACAGTGTGGCAAAGCTGTTATCCTGTACAGCATGGCATTTATGGACTTCAATTGTTTTTGGTTCCTCCGGGGTTGGAATGGGATGTTGACAAATCAGAGCGTGAAATTATGATTAGCCTCTCAGTTTTTAGACGGAGCGGGGCACTCGCAGACTTGGCATGGCCAAAGGTGTAACCTGTTTGTTTTGCCCCGATGCTGCTTTCCCAGATGGTGGGACCAGCTGCCGTTGAACACACGCTGGACGGGTAACAGTGTGAGAATTATCACGGCCTTGTTTCAGTTTGGGATGCATTACAGAAACTTGTCTTTTTGCCACTGCCAGGAGGAGCAGGGAGGTGTCTCATGGTGCTCAAGCAAACTGCCTTTTGACTGAGGTCAGAATAAAAAAGAGTGAGGTTCAGCTGTAATATTATATGTGTAGTTATATGGAGACTTCCCCACACAGTATTTATAACATACCTCTTAAGGTCACCTGCTCAAATAGGGCCCAAATGTTCCTTTTTAGCCCAAACTATATTTTAGTTGATATTTTAAGCTAACTGGGTGGTTTGACATAGGCACTACAATACTGTGTTTAACATGTTTTATCTTCGTTAAGATAAAGGTTAATATTTCTCTATAATGTTTTTTCACTCTGTTTTAAAGTTTCCTCAAAAGTTCTTTAACTTTGTTTAATTAATGTACTCAAATTGCCATATTAATATAAAACATTGCGCTTACTAGAACATGGAATCTAATGTTTTAAGATCAGAACAAATGGATGTCAATTCAATAATAGATATCACATGATATAGTATGATTACAGATTCCTGGGCTGCAGGCTGTAACATACATCATGGTGGAGGAAGAGTCTCGCTCTTTAGGCTGGATTAAGGCATCCAGGGTGGGCTGAGGGAAGGTACAATGACCTGTCCCGCCTTACGTGACCCCACGCCAATCCTGCACATTGCCAAGGCTTTGCTCTTTGCTCTTGAATATGCAGTGATCTCCAGCTTCATAGGCTCAGAGGAGGCAGAGAGGAAGAGAAAAAAAGCAGTTGTATCGCATTGCAGGGGAAATTAGTGAGACCAAAGTTGGAGTTTCTGTGCGTTGGGGGCTGCGAACAATGGCAGCTTTCTGTCAGACAGCAACTTCAAAAGGTCTGCTGAGTGACTGCTCTGAGTTATACATTGTTGCAGATCACTGAGGAAATTCACAGATGTTTTCTCATACGAGACACCATTATAGCGGCTCAAGTACCCAGTAGCCTCGAGCATTTCTCCTTCTCCCCTCGCTCTCTCCCACACACTCAAACTCACTCTCACTTTCACACATGCACCCTCGCCACCCCCACCCACATCCTCTCTGAAATCTCTCGTATGAGACAGATGTTGAACCTGTTTTTTTTCTCCATCTGTCCGGAGAATAGGGAAAGCTAAAAAGGGTTCATGTTGTGGCGTTGCCCCCTGACTCTGTCAATCCACAGTCCTCACTGTCAGCTCGCTCAAAGTTTTCAAAATGTCAAGATCACATTCAGCTCCACTTTCTGAGATCCATTTGGGGTCAATACAATAGATAGTATATTTTATTTTAAGTTATACCAATAAAAACTCAAACTAAGTGAAAGATATGTGTTTCTCTTAGTATCCCTGTTATGTTTGGCTGTGAAAGGGCAGACCATCTATTTCTATTTAATTCGTTTTTTTTAGAAAGGGGCAGGTCATATAAGATGTGTTTCTTCTCCCTGCTCCTTTTCGCTCAATGGTGTGTTTGTAGAGACATGTTTTGTTGGCAATTGTTGTACATTGGGTTTTGCGTACCATGAGCGGGACAAATGAAAAATGAAAAATATGTAGAGTGTGCCGCATAATCGTGATTGTCACTGCACTTTTTCTCTCTTTTCTGCAGATTGCCTTCTTCGACTCTGAACTGGACCTGAACCAAAACAAAATCAGCAACATGCTAATATATCTATTGTACATTTATATTTATACCTAGTAAACTGACATTTTATATGGGTAAAATAAATATGTTTAAACTACTGACTTTTGACTGCTGTTGTTTTTTTCTACTTCACCTGTTGAATTATTAATTCATTTAGTTTTAAAAGGCAGGGAATTCAGTTTTCTGAGCTTGTTTCAGTTCAGTTTACTGTATCCACTGCAGGACTGAATCTTCTTTTTAGATATTCTGTTCATCTCTGATTAGTTTTGAACATTTCCTACACATGCTTTGAAGAACCATATGAAATACACACATGGTTGAAGCTGGATCCATGTTCAAACCTTTGAGTCTACATGTAGAAAAATATTGGAATGGGGTTCCTCCAAGTTAATTTTCCCATCAAATGTTGCAAATGTTTCTTAAACCAAACCACGGCTGAGGTGACCCTGTAAAACTTGAGGCATAGCCATAAGACGGTAGTGGTTTGGAGTAAGTAAATTACCTCAGGGGCTGGACATTGTGTCGAGCACACAGTTATGAATTTCTTACAAAATATATCAAAGTCCTGCTCAGCCAAATCCATCTCTCAGCTGGGGTCCCATTGAGATGCATTAAAATGTAAGAACTTGCATTTAGAGCTGAACCGAGTATCTCAAAGGAAGATATCAATAATTTGGTAATTCTGAAGGTTCACAAAATTCTTGCACTTGTCAAATATGTTCTGAAATTTGCCTTTGCATAGCATGACAGCTTACATGTAAAGCTGATTTAAGTGGAAATACACCCTAAATCCGAATTCATATCTGCTTGTCCTCAAAGCAGTGCTGCTGTTCAGGATCATAGAGGAATGTTACTTCTGTTTTAGGGTGGATTTTCCCTTTACTTTAACAGTTTGACATAAGAGAGCAGATTACAAAATGTGACATTTATCTGACATTTAAACCTGGCAGCAAACACTAACGGACAGGACTTTTCTGCACAAATACAAACTTCCCAGTAGACTGTGAAAATGTTTACTGAAGTGACATCTTAACTGGTCAGCAATTTGGTTGATTCAGCTGGCCTGGTAGTCTGCTTTTCATCTGTTTAGTGAAAATCCAGAAAGGACAGCTTTCTAATTAGATCAAATGTTATATTTTGCGACGTTTTGTGTGTTGCCAAAATGTTGTCACCTGTTAAGCTTTGCAACCTTGCAAGATGCAGTCACAAAGCTTTTCTAACCCAATTGAAGGCCAAGTTTGAAGATGGCTGGTCCCCCCCAACTTTACGACCCTGACCCAATTTAGCATCACGCCTTGTCTGATTGTCTTTTGTGTCCATTTATTTTGATTCCAAATCCTTAAAAACTAAAACGCAAAAAGTGAATACATGTAAACCAACAGTAGAATTTGTCGTACCAACAGTACCATTATTAAAATGCTTATGGGTTTCTCACTTTCTGCTAAAGATGGATCAACAAAAATATGCACAACTTGGCAAATTGTTTATCATAATTGCTTATAACTTATTTATAAAGCCTTGATAAAGCGATTAGTTGTAAACCGTGTTATAGGGTGCTTTTTTAAAAATGGTACACGTAATTCTTGATCCTGCAAAAAAAGAACATTCACACATTAGGAGGATCAGGTTGCAACCATTTGTAGCGCTGTCGTAAGGTGATTTTACAGGTGTATAAAAGCACTCACACTCTCTTGTAAACGGTAGATTCAACACAACGCATGCTAAGAATTCAAAGTATAGTGTTTTCTGCAGACTTTTTATATGCTCCACACGACACACTTCATCACCCAATGCTGCAATAACTTCATGTAAACAAGAAGTTCTGCACTTTTTTAATCAGTCAGACAGTGTGAGTACACCACTCCTGTAGCCAGATTTGTAGTTTAACATGGCTCCAGTGCAGCCCAGCAGGACTCCCCCTCTCCCTCATGACTGTGTGTAAAGCCGTGGGAGAGGACTGGGAACATTAATCCCTTCAAAGCAACAGATCTAATTCAAAATCTGCCGCTCCAAACTAGTTGAGAGGACAGTGATTGTTTCTTCAGGGAAGCCAGATAAAGATCAGAGAATGATATAGAAAACTACAACTTCCATTTCGACTTCTCTGCCACAAAACTTTGAATATTATCTCAAGAAAACCGCATACTTTTATGAAATATTCTGAAACAAAAACAGGATGGAATATGATATTTTATGCAAGTAGCCTTTGTGCCAAGGTTTCTTAAATATCCTTTGTTTAATTTGGATGCTTGAGTGGACAAGATCCTGTGCTGAACTTCCTCCCCAGACCCAAAAATAATTGAGACATCACCATTTCAAGTGCTGCTTTTGTCACCTGATTTAAAACAGAGGTTTCCCCTTTGTGTCATGTTAAGTAACATGTTATAATTTGAATTAGCTGCTGGGATTTTACCCTAAGGCTCTAAGCTTACATTTTGATGCTGAACAAAGAGAAAAATTCTAAATTAGAAATAAGGTCCTGATAAAACAAATGATTGAAACGAGTGAGGGAGAATTAAGTATTTAAATAATTCAGAGAGGGCATAATTAAGTGTTTAATGCCGTGTTGTAGTTCAAAGGAACAACAAAGAAAATGTAATTCAAATTAAAAATGTAAGAGTCGCATATTCTTGAGAGATGAGAACTTTGTGTTGAGTCACTTGATTTGGTTTATTTCCTCCATCAAACAGTCAGGCAACGCTGGAGATCTCCAGAGATAACAATGTCACATTGTCACATAGGGTTCTGCTACAAATCCTTAATTACAAAAAGAGGATCAGATGACTACAGCATCCAATACTGAGGTCTCCAGGCGGCATGGGTGTCTTTGATCAAGAAAATCCAATTATTTGTGTATATACATTTCCCACATAGTGATTACTTCATTAATTGTCCCGCCTTTATCTCCTCCCTTCCCATCCCCCCTAATAATCAGCTCCTTTATCCAGACCAACAAACACACCATAGGAGCTTTGTGGATTCAAAGGATTTGCTTTCCCCTCTCAAAGAGCCGCTATTCTTTGATGATTGGGCAGCGGCAAACTTCAAAGTAATAAATCTTATTTCTGACTGGCTGGCGGCCCACCAAAGTCCTTATCAAATTCTAAGAAGTGATCCCTCACTCTTCAGATAGACCAAGGATATCTCGGAGAGAGGAAGCACTGAAGAGTGGAGACCTGCTCGACGAGACATTTTACTGCGAATGCTCACATTTATCTAAATTAGAGCTTTCATTTTTATTTGTTTTCATCGAGAGGGAGGAGGACGCTTACCATGGCAGCAGTGGCTGTACTGCGGAATGAAACACTCCAGGCTTTTCTCCAGGTTTGTGCGCAAGTTTATGTTAACTTTAATAACTTGTAAACTCACTCATGCGAGTTGATTTACGTTTGCGAGTCGTTTATATTTAACAAAGATAAAAGTTGTGTTACTTTAATAGTCCAGTGTCATATAATTTTATCACAAACGCTAATGGTTTGAGTCTTAATGAATGCTGCAGCAACATTACGACAACTTTTATGTCACATCAACACGACTCAGGCGACAGGATTTAGTGCACATTACATTTAGACAAACTAATTTAACATCGTTTGGTGAAATATTAAAACGTAGCACATGATTTGTCTTTTTGTAACCTCATAAAGTGTGTTTGAAATGGTTGTAATATAAAAACACGTGTGTCTCGGTTATCCAGGATCGCACTCCCAACTCTTCTCCAGAGCACTGTAAGCACTCCCCGCTGGCTCTCCTGGCTGCCACTTGTAACCGGATCGGGCATCACCACGGATCAAACCACACAGATTTCATCCAGGTCCCTTACGACCCAACTCTGGGCTCCCCTTCGCGTTTATTTCACCCGTGGACTAACGAGGGGATTTCTCAGAGCAGCCTGGCTGGAAACTCCACTTTCGGACTATCCTCCAAGCCCCAGCTCACTGCGCACATCCAGAGCTCCTTCAGCTCGCACCACGAACTGCCCCTCACCCCTCCGGCGGACCCCTCGTACCCCTATGACTTCTCCCCTGTGAAGATGCTACCTTGCTCCATGCAGTCGCTGCAGTCCTCCTGCCCTCCCACCTACGTCCCTGCCGTAAGTTACGCAGCCGCAAATCCCCTTCCGCCCGCAATGACAAGTTTTGTCACGGGACCGTCCGGCCTTGTGCACCAGCAGCAGAGACAGTTGTCCCCAAACCATGGAGAGGATATTCCGTGGTGGAGCCTACAGCAGGGGAACCATGTAAGCCACTCTGCCTCCCTCGGTCACCATCGCTTCCAGCTGCAGAGGGGCTTGGTACTGGGACATACGGACTTTGCGCAATATCAGACGCAAATTGCGGCTCTGCTGCACACCAAGTCCCCCCTCGCGACTGCGCGGAGGTGCAGGAGGTGCAGGTGTCCCAACTGCCAGTCCTCCACCTCCAGCGACGAGCCCGGGAAGAAGAAGCAACACATTTGTCACATACCGGGTTGCGGGAAAGTTTACGGGAAAACTTCTCACCTGAAAGCGCACCTGCGCTGGCACTCTGGAGAGCGGCCGTTTGTGTGCAACTGGCTGTTCTGTGGGAAGAGTTTCACCAGGTCGGACGAGCTGCAGAGACACCTGAGGACTCACACGGGGGAGAAGCGCTTTGTTTGCCCGGACTGCTGCAAGAGATTCATGAGGAGTGACCACTTGGCCAAACATGTCAAAACTCACCAGAACAAAAAGACCAAGTGCCACGACAAGACAGTTGACCATGTGAAAAGGGAGGACACGAGGAATATGTAGTCGTTTAAAACAGTAGAAATCACTAGTGCAATACAGTCAGTCCTACATTAGTTAACGTACACAGTGAGCAGCATCTGTTTAGGGTGTTCCATTTACTTTGATTTCTTACATCCTGACAATATCTCTAACATTGCTGGTCTGTGTAGCACATTTTTGTGTGTATATATAAAGTTTCACAAGTTAATTTGGGACCATGGAGAAGTTATAGCTCATGAGTTTGAATTCACTGTCTATAGATCATATCAAGGAATTCAAGTTTTCAACTTGTGTTTGATCATTGTCTTCGGTGGAAGATTTCTCTCCCCTGTAAATTATATTTAATAGCTTTTGTTGAATGAAAGTGTCCGTTTTTTGCTCCATACGGGGTGTTTTTAAGCATGCTCTTGAAAAGATATGCTATTGTTGATATGACCCAAATACTGTGTGAGAATAAAGATTATACAATTTTTCCTCAACTCTAAACTCGAATAATTCATTTTATACTCCTCAGTTATATGGGTGATAAGACAATCAATTTTTATGTAAAAAGAATACTCAGTATTTCTTGGATTAGTGTGCCTTGTGGAAAAAAACGTTTCTTTAGTTTCTCACTGTGATGGTTGTCAAAAAGGAATATTTCAGATTAAATAAAACAACATTAAAAAAATGTTTATTGACAATGCGGGAGTCAAAATGTGCCCTGATATTCTACTGCTGATATTGTTTACCCTTTAACACGAAGGCAATATTTAAGTATTGACAGAAGCAGAGCTGTATGTACTGTATTTGAAAAAAATGAAATGTATATACACTGTCTAATAATTTTTGGTTCAACGTTAAACAGTGAAATAAAGCTCTGTAAGCTAGAATCTCAACGGACTGAGTAAAAACTGACTTGTAAAAGAACTCTACATCATACAAAGAACATAGCACTTCACAGGTGCATACAGGTGCTAATATTGTGAATTTAACTATATCACAAACTGTACCGTAACTATGTAGGGACAGTTTTCACCCAAACAAAATATAGAGAAAAATGCAAACACTCCTCAAAATTAATAACATTTTACATAAAGTTGATGGAGAATACCACACCTTTTTTTTTTACAGTTGGATTTTAATGTTCTACCATCAGACTCAACTGTATTCAAACTACTGCACTCTGATAGATGTGGTGTATTTGTTTTGTGCGACCATTTTTGAGTTTTACATTTACATTTTTACATTTACCTCTTTAATGTCTCTCAAACTATTAGGCAAAGAACTTGGTGTTGTTTTATTGGGTGAGGAATTTTTAATTGCTAATAGGGGAGATTGTACAGAATAAAACCCACATTGTCATGTAACATTGAGTTCTCCTTACTCAAAGTACATTAAACTAACTAATGAGGATCAGTATTGACGTCCACAATGCTGATACTTAAGGAGATGGAAATTAAAAGTAACATTCTGGGAAGAAATACTTGGATTTGTTTACCTTGAGGGAACTGCTTCCATATCAACATAGAAACAATGATACCTAATAGATGTGATTGATGATACAATAATACAATTTCCGTCCTTAACTATTAGAGAGTATAAATGCTTTCTGTCAGCAGTCACATTATTGTCCTGTATGTCTTATCACTAAAAACGTCAGTATCAAGAGAACAACCATCGGCTTTTTTAACAGTTTTTTGCCTCAACAGCGCCCCCTTTTGTAAGTTACCTCAAGTTCATTAAAGCAGACAAATATAGTGACTAAAGTGTCATCTGTAGAGGTTCATTTTTTTACTCAAATACAAACATGTTATCGACACATTACATGTTGGAAGGTTCAACAGGTTTGAGTCCATTGGTATTACTTTAATTGATTATTAGTTGTTTTTTCTCAAAATGTTCTGCCTATTTCTAATCCACTTTAGTTCACTTCACCATCGTAAAATATCCCTGTCATCTGATGACCTAAATGTGCGACAAAGTGACCCTAAGTTTGAAATCAACCATTCAAATTTAAAGACTGACTTTGCTTGTACTTCAAAATGCAGGAATCGAACTTTCTCAATCGCAAACTGACTTTCACCTGAATTTCAAGGCCATAACCGTCGCTGCATATACAGTAGCCTAAGTTATATGTCTTATACACCCATATGTTGATTTCACTCCTTCTCCTTGCAATATTTTACATTGTTGTCCCTGTTAAATAAACTTTACACATCAATATAATGACCTACTCAAGAACAATCAAATACAAATGATAATGTTAGCTAATTGTGTTAAAAGTTTGTTTACGTCAATAGATATAAAATACAGATTTTTTTCCCATACATGTTCGTTATACACAGTAATTGAATTTTTGATAATATGCTATATCAACTATAGCATTCAAACAAATAATTTCTCACTCTGCACTGATGTACTATTTTGTATATACGGCTTTGCTGCAATATGTGCTTGGTAGTAGATGTTCAGTGAGAGCTACAGTAAGCCCATTTTCACCAAATCCTCAAGATGGACAATCTGCGTTAATATTAATATACATTTCACACAATAGGAGGAGGTTTCAAGGAAAAACCTACAGTAGTATGATGAGACGTGGCCATTTGAACTATGAAGTCTTTATCCACAAACTGTATGATCCTATTATAAAATAATGCCTGTGGATGGATATGGTGAATGCAGCAGACCAGCTCTGCACAAAGGCATTGTTCGGCTCTGATTTGGCTTCATTGTTAACACTTTAGCCGGCCTTAATGCTTAATTAATAATAGATAGGATATCATATGTTGTGGCTTAAGTTTATTTTCTATAAATGAATTAACTTTAACTGTCAAGTAAAATAAAAAGCATAATTAAGTTTACATAATTATTGTAGATTAAATGCTCATTCTTAATTATCTCATTCAATATGTCATTTTCTTTTGGGTTACATTTTTTCAACCATTTTGGGATGAGGTTCAGTCAGAAAAGGGACAAACCCTTTCATCAGAAGTGATCCCTCTTCACTTTGGCATTGGCTCTGCAGAGTCTGTTAAAAAAAAAATGACTGACAAGCAGCGGCATGAATCAAATCCCTGATGTCAACAGCTCTGCTGCTCTCTATGGAGGATAGTTATGTACTGCTTGACATTTTGCAGCTGATTTTACATTTAGTTAAAGCCACTTAAAACTACTAAAGTATTCAGTTAATACATCTAAAGTGTTTGAATATATATCACAACATTTACAAAGAAATAAATACGTTTTATTGAGACTTGTTGTGCAAAAGCTCTGATTGATGCACATAAATCAAATAATCACCTTTTTTCCAAATCGGGATGGACCAGCACAAAAACAACAATGTTTGAGTTCATGTATTCTTTGGCATACCTTTAAACAATTGAAGAAAAAAGGTTTTTGAGGCCTTCAAGTAACACCATGCCTTCCAAGGCAAATATTTTTCTTGTGGGTGAATTGTGGAGAGAGCGGGAAGAGCTCTGAGATGGATTGCTAACTGGCTAGTTGGTAGTTTGACATTCGCAGACAGCTGACTAATTTAGTAGCTGATTCCCCCATGCTTGAATGCTTCAGTGATATTTCTGAACTGTTTTGCTCTTCATACCCATCTGTGTGAAACAATCAAATGTTTGACTGCATTCAGCCAAAGCCCACTCAACTGTATTTGGTCAAATACTCTGACAGCAAACGTAAACCACAATGCCTGCAATAACAAAACCTTCCCATGGCCTACAGATTCTGCATTCATAGCAGTTATATGTTTAGAGAGAAAGGCTGGACACCGCAGAACAAGATGACCAGATACTGTTGGTCATATCTACGGCACATAAGTCAGTTATTGCCACAACTCAGTTTGCTGGAAATTGTTGAAATAACTGGGTTAATTAATTCAATCAAACTAAAAGAATGATTGTTAGCTGCTTTCACGGATACTCTTTTAAGTGGACTGTATGTAAGATATTGGAGCTCAGCTCTTCTGTGTTCACACAGGAGCTTAAAGAGTCTCTGGCTGTGAGAAGGTGATAGGAGGTTTTCATGTCTCACAGGAGACCAGTTTAAAATGCTCCAGTGGTTAGGACAAGACAACAGACTCATTCAGTCAAAGACAATAAAACCTTGTTTTCTTGCAAGATGACCTCATATTGCATCCCATTACATCTGAAAAGCTCAACAACACGGGAAGTAAAAGCCCCAGTTGTTCCTTAGTTCGTTTAATGTAGCCTACATGTGGTACTTTACTTAAGATATGTCATTGCTTTGTAATTTCATGGAGACAAGTAAATTTATTTTCCATTGTTAAATCATTCCTCTGATTGTAAGTATCCATTTTGTGTCATTTACATTTTTATGAGAAAATTAAAGGATTGTACTTTTGCATATTTTAATTGGCTTTTAAAGAATAAGGGAGTATTGTGTATTAAAACCATGAAAAATTGTTAAATTAGATTTTAACTTTGACTTGTTATATCGAGACATTGTGGGGATGAAGAGGACATTTCATGGCAGTTATGATTACAAATTGTGAATCGAATGACGGTTTTTATGTAAGAGGTCAGAAGAGTCAGTCTCACGCTGGGCTGAATGTTTTATACATCAGTGCGCACTGATTAAAATGTAATTAAAACATGATATTTTTCTTCACAACTGATTTCCATCTCTTTATTGAATACATAAATATGTTTAGATGCAGATAAGCATTTACATAGCTTTGCAGTGTACGCCCAATAATACAAGGCAGTGCAAGCTGTTTTAATTCAAGATCAAACCTTGTTTATAGTCTGTCCTTGACCCTCTTTGAGCTTATACCTTAGTCAAAACTTCGTCTTTTGTAAGCCTCCAGAGGCAACATGTCTTTATCTTAAAAAAATTACATTTATTTGCGTATTTTGCCTGAACAATTGTGTCTATTTAGAAGGTTCAGTTCAAACACAGGCCTTAACCAAATAACTACACGAAAGACAAAATGTGTGCTATGTGCTAGTGCCATTTGTTGATACGTTACATAGTTGGAGTATGGGACAAATATAAGATGCACAAATATCAGAGCATGAACTCTTTCTGTACATTTCTTCATCGAAGAACACTAAAAATGTCCCACAAACAAATATGGGATGATGAATAAAGACTCATTCCTATCAACTATAAATAGATCCTTGCTTTCGTATTAGCTAATCCAATAGAGTGTTAGGTCTTTCTGTGAGGTCAGTGTTAAATGTTTTGAAAAAGGCTTTGGAAAACGTGTGAAAGCGATGCAAATGAGAAAAGGTGATGATGAAGATCAAGTGGGTCAGAGTTGTTGTAAAGTGTGTCTTGGCAATGTAAGGTCTTACTTCTCTTTTTAACCTCTCCCTCAGCACAAATGCAATTCCAGAAGTATGGAAGTCAGCGTATGTCTTGCCTTTTCTAAAAGGAGGGGAGGCAACTATTTTAAATAACTATAGGCCAATCTCTAAATTGTCAGTTCTGGCGAAGGTGCTCGAACGCCTTATGAGTGAACAGGTAAAGGAGTTTTTATATAAAAATGATATCCTGTCTAAACATCAGTCAGGCTTCAGAAAGCAACACAGCACCATCACTGCCACAATGAAAGTGGTGAATGACATTACGAGTATTTTAGATAATAAGCAGAGTTGTGCAGCTCTATTTATTGACCTTTCCAAAGCATTTGACACCGTTGATCATCGCATCTTAAAGCAGAGGCTACTCAGTATAGGCATATCCAGCCATGCAGTGGGGTGGTTTGTGAACTACCTCTCTGAAAGGTCCCAATGTGTTCACTTTGATGGGCTGTCTTCTGAGTGGTTAAACATGACTAATGGTGTTCCTCAAGGTTCTGTTTTAGGTCCACTTTTATTCTCCATATATATCAACAGTTTAGGTGAAAATGTGAATGAAGCTACTTTACATTTTTATGCGGATGATACTGTGATGTACTGTGCAGGTCCCTCCATTAAGGAGGCTGGTGTTAAATTACAGGCTGTTTTTAACATTATTCAGACTCAGCTCTCTGAACTTAAGCTTATTTTAAATGTTGATAAAACCAAGGTAATGCTATTTTCAAAAGCTAAAAAGACACCAGAGCCTGTTTTAGATATTGTTACTATGCAAGGACAAGTACTTGAAGTGGTTACCTGTTATAAATACCTACGTATCTGGCTTGATGATTGTCTTACTCTTAAACTTCATGTCAATAACCTGCTTAAAAAGCTGAGGGTTAGACTAGGTTTCTTTTTCAGAAACAAGTCCTGTTTCTCGCTTGAGGCCAGGAAAAGGCTAGTCACTGTGACCTTTTTACCTGTGCTGGACTATGGTGATTTGTTGTATATGAATGCACCTGCCTGCCTGAACAAGTTAGATGCCGCCTATCACAGCGCACTGAGATTTGTCACAAATTGTAAAGCACTTACTCATCACTGTACACTGTATGCCAAGGCAGGTCTGCCATCACTTACTGTAAAGAGGCTCAGTCATTGGTACACGTTTATTTATAAAGCTTTGTTGGGTAAATTCCCATATTATAAGCAGCTATTGTCTGAGATCGCATGATGTAGTATTGTTAGATGTGCCAAGAGCAAGGACTGTCTCAGGTAAGACAGCTTTTATGTGCGCAGCTCCACTTGCTTGGAACAGTCTTCAGCAAGAATTGAAACTGAGCAATCTCATTCCTCTGCATGTTTTTACAGCTAGGCTAAATGAAATGCTCGTTGATACTATGGGCACTTGTAAATGTCTATAACTATGTATCCTGTAAATATAATGTATAATGTCCTTTATTGTTTTATGTTTCATGTGGAACCTATATGCTGCAGGTCTCCCTTGAAAAAGAGATCTATGATCTCAATGGGACCAATCTGGTTAAATAAAGGTTTGAAATGAAATTAAGGTAACACAACCTCTGAAGCTCACAAGGGAATTTTCCATTCCAATTATTGATATTACAATTGTCCTGTACATCTGTTTTGCGCATTTAAATTATACAACTTTAAAACAGCACAGCTATTCCCCTTTTCATTTTAAATACCCTGTAGTTATTGTTTTATAGTCATTTGTCATTCTTTCTTTACATTATCTTATTTTTATCTTTCTTGTATTGTTGATTTTGAACTTGTTTCTGCACCTCCTAGCGGCGAAATGTTATATTTTCTCCCACCGTCATCATGTGACATTTACAGGAAGTAGTGCTTTTAGCCACACGCATTTCATACATGGATGTATAGATTTCATACAACAGTTTTCTTTAGACATCCATGGAGAACTTCCAGCTCTCATATTCAGTCCTGTGCTCACATCCTCTGTATGTATTGGTTTATTCAACAATGGTATGATTTGTTTGAGAGATTACTGATAACAGCATTTACCCTAATTGGAACGAAAATACTAACTATTTATATACCGGTAAAACCGCGTTGAAATTAGGTTTCACATCCGGGCACTTGCTCCTAACCCCAGGGTTTCTTTTACCAACACATCTTTCAATAGCCTCCTTGTCATACCCAATATTATTACTACACCGGATAAATAAAACACAGCTGTTTTATTATATAGATATTTATATATTTTTTCTTCTAGTTTATTACAAGCTGTTTTTATTTAAAAATGTATTTTATTTAATAGTTTTAATGTTATGTGACTTAATGACTAATTCAATGCAGCATTGTACCACTACAATGGCCACTCCTCTTTTCATAGGTTTTGTAATTGTATAAGTGGCTTTTTTTGTTGTTGAAAGTATAAGCTTCCATGTCAAGTGTCCCAATGACTTCCAATCCTTACCAGATATTATGGATTGGACCATATTTGTCTCTGAAATGTAGTGGAGTAGAAGTATAAAGTTACATAAAATGAAAACACACTCGTATAAGTACCTCACAGCTGTACTTAAGGATAGTACTGTACCTCCTTATTTTGTCAGTGTAAAAGACTCAGCCCTGAAACTGTCCCAGATGATGGCTGCTGATGTTAGCACATCTTCACCTGCTTCAACCAGATCTAACATGGCTTTTCACACAGTTCAGCATTAACTCATGTTATCACCGATCTTAGCTGCTAAGCTCTGTTTCACCAGCATGGCTCTTCTCTCAGCAAGGGTCGGTTTGCTAGGGGCTGGCTTCAGAATAGTTCTCTACAGACTTGAATTTTGGAATAAAACTTTTAGCACACTATTCAAGGCAGACCACTATAGTAAGATGAGTGCTTCTTGAGTTAAAAGACCAACATGTAAAGTCTACAAGAGGAAGGAGAGACCAGAGAGACACTGTGTGACAGTCGAAGGAAATTCACAGACAGCTAACGGCTCAGAGAGAAACAAGGAAAAGACCAGCCTTTGTTTTTCCTCTTTAGTCGATGTCTCATTTAATTTCACTGGCCTGTTTTCAATTTAGACAGCTAGACTGTTTAAGTCATGTTTTGGTGACAGATTGCAGTGAAAATAATTTAAAAAAAACGCAAATAGTAAGAGCACGTCTCCCTGTATCCACTCCTCGTCTCTTCCCCTGTCTCTCTCGCTCTACATTTGGGTTATGCCCCATCTTGTGGTGAGTTTCATACAGCTCCTGGTAAAACAACAGCCCACCACTTTCCCTTTGGTTTTTACATCACTTCCTTGTAGCTGAGAAACCAAAAATCATCCATTGTCACTGCAGGGTTGCCTTAATACCAAGTCTTCATGACATGGTGGTAGAGGACGGGTACACAAAAGATGTGTGACAAGGAGAAATGGGTTTGTTGTGAAGAGTATTGATTGTACACAAAGACGGTCTATTAAACAGACCCTCTGGTTTACTGTGTGACAATTGGTTTGTTGGAACTTGATTAATTGCACATTTACTAAAACTAGTGATAAAGGCTTAACGGGATAGGTCTATTTTAATACAGCACTGCATGCACTGTGATGATTTGTCCTGTCTCCTTGGAAAATACTAAATCCAGCATCCTCATTATGTGCAAAAAATGCATTCTTAAGTTCAGTTGAGGCAAATATGATTACTCAGTGATTTAATCAAACTTTCAATGTTTTTAATATACAATCCCCTCTTTTTGTTTCCACAGATAGTGTCATTGTGCTGATCTGGAGCGTAAGAACAGTAACAGCTGCTTCAAAATACATATGGACATGTGAGTATAGCTTTAAGATCGATTAAATAAATGTGAAAATATTCTGTAAGGTAGGCCCTTTATTTTTATACTACCATTTTGTATAAGGGCCAATGCCCGCAAATCAAGATGTTTTTTTGCATTTCATCTTTAATATTGTGCATATTACCTAATTCCACGGGTCTTTGTCGTTGTAGTTCTTGTATCAGTTGTTTATATTTGAGGGGGAATAATCAAGGTCTTTTTTAGGGCTTAAATTGATGTGATTTGTACAAGTTATATTGCTTCACTCTTCTGTTTGTAAATAATTCTCTATCCCACAACTTATGCAATATATCGTTTTATTTGTTATTGTTGTCTGTGAGCTTATGTAATGCCGGCTGCTAGTGCTTATTATAACATTCTTCATTTTTTAACAGTAATAAACCAATGTCTCAAACAATGCTGTGTTGGGTCCTTTACATTTGAGGGAATTGGGCCTGGAGATACTTAAAAATCCTGTTTGTTTGGAAAAAGTTAGTCTTAGTCAAATGACCATATCCTAACTGACGCAAATCAATGATAGTGGCCCATAAAGGGAGATACAGAAGTTAAAAGCTTAAAGGGGCCCTATTATGCTTTTTGGGTTTTTCTCATGAGGTGTGTTGCATAGTGCTTGTAAATGGTCTGCAAAGGCTAAAATCCCAAATTTCACACAAGTTCACTGCCTATAACGCCTCTATTGGACTCCTTTGTATACTTTCACAACATAATGACATCACCATGTAACACTCGTGCTTCTATTGGCTATAGCGTTCCAACACATATGTATGTGATAGGCTAAGGGGCGGGACATCTCTAAGCTGTGGACCAATTACAACAGAGCCGGCCAGCTAACCAATCAGAGCAGACTGGGCTCTGGTTTCAGACAGAGGGTGAAAAGAGGTGCTGCAGCACAGGGAGTATGAGAAAAATAAAGAGCTTTTTGAACATTAAAACATGTAAACATGTCACAGTAGAGACACACAATACAAATATGAACCTGCCCCTTTCATTGTTCCCAGAGAACCTTTAAAGCATGAGCAGGCTGAGGAGCTCTCCAGGGCTGAAAACAACAATACTGTCCTGACTGTGAGTGTAATGTACGGTTTATATGTTTTATCTCAACAGTGTCACAAAATGACCTTTAATCAGTTTTATGATACAAGAGATAAGAGATCTCCAGAGACTGATGGGTGATTGCTTGTGATTGGCTTGTCTCTGTGTGTGTCCACGCTCGTGTATGATGGTGACGTGTTCCAGATTAATGGGTCGGTTTATAATTAGCTTCATGAAGTATTTCTGGAGTGGCCCATTTGTGACTCTGCCCCTGCAGGAGTCATATTCTTGGTTTCTCACTGCCACCTAGTGGACTTCAGATGATTCGTCCTTTCATTGTGTCATCATTATGCCTTATAGGTTACATCTTCACCTTTCAAAAAATCACCCTGTCTGGATAAAAAGTATATGAAAATAAGATTTATTATGGTGCAAATTATAGATTTGGCAATGGGAAATAGCGTTTAAATGATCTGTCAGCGTTTTAATCGCAGTTCATTATGTGGGGTTGCAAACTAATTATCATGATTGGAATGGGAGAAATAAATAAATAATATAATTAATGGAGTATTAAGGCACGTGATTGTGTCTTTATTGTTGTGCTCTTGTTTGTTTCCCCACAAAGAACAAAACCAGCGACCCTCTCCCCCTCCCCTCCTCGATCCTGATCCCTCCTCACGTAATGTGTTGCTCATATCATCAAACTTCAAGCCCGTGACCAGGATTCAGACCAGAGCTATATAGATACGAAGACAATCATCACTTCCAAAAAAAAGTGACACTTCAGGGGCCAAGAGCGGCGCCATTCAGTATCAAACCTGCGGACTGCCTGCAGAAACAGATCAGATGCACCGGTGGAGGTAGTGCCATACTCGCAGTGACTCATTCGTGCGCAATGACAATAAACACACACGGCTTGATTTGAATGTCAGCAAATCAAACCTACTCCAACAAAAGGAAGGTCACCTTGCGTAAGGGTCCAGCAGTGATTGAAGCTCGGGTCTATTTTTTCTTCCTCTGCTGCTCGGATTGAGTGTTGCCTCTTAGCGCAGCCGTTTCTCCTTCAGGACTTAATTTGGTGGTAAATTCACTTTTTCTGGACTGCACCTGTTCACCTGGAGACACGTAATCCCGGTAAGTAGCTTTATTCATGTATGCTGTCTTTCAAGTCTAAACTCAACGAACTATTTCTTAATTATCCTTGGTGATGCTCTAACAGGTGTTTTAAAAGCTTTACTGTCTGCACAAATAATAGCTTTAAGTGATAGAGTCGGCCTTTAGTTTGTGTAGGAATTTCACTTGTTTATTCTGCAAATATTTAATTGCTCCATTTAATTGTTCTCATTGTCTTTAATAACCGATTGGTGGTTTGTAAAGAGGGATGCAGGATGTCTTTTTTCTGTGATGGGTGACTTGAATCTGCATCACGATCAACAATGCAAATAATCTCTTTAAGATGATATTTCTCATGCAAGTTTGTAGATTCAACGCCAGGCTACTGGTAGCTATAGGCCATATGATTAATTTGAGTACAATCAAAAATACTATTCTTTTTGTAGGCTGCTAATTGCCTTTTTGCCTTATCTCCACATGTTTAATATGTCTGTATTTCATAGCTATACGCTATAGAACAATTAGTGCCGTGCTATTTATTTTTAGAAGAGGCATGAAGCTGTCTGGCGGCTGTTAACCGTCATCCATCCTGAGCAGGATCAAGATATGAGGCTGAAATAACCTGCTTATGGCTATTAACTAGAGGGGTTTCTTTTGTCTGTCAGCAGTTATAGATGAACTTGTCATTTTAGATTAAAAAATATGTTGTATTCTGTATCCTGAGACGACTAATTGAATATCAACTTGCAAGACAGACTGTATCCTTGTAGGTCAGGTTCGCCAACTTGAGCATCTCTTTTAATGTAAAAAAAAAAGCATAAAGAAGAAAGAGTCATATATTTATAAAGCCTACTGTTTATTTTATATGGGATTTTTTCTCTTTCCCTGTCAGTGAGACTTTCGTATTGGATGGTATAAAGACAGATTTTTGGGGGCATTAAAGAAAAAACAAAAGTCAGGCTTTTTGAGGTGAGGACTTTGGCTCTGATGGCGGCGTCTGCACCCTCCTCCTCTGCCGGCGAGTCGGATCCCAACTCGACAAATTTACGACCACCGGGCACAAGTAGGTCCATGACAGATAATATGCTATTTCACGTGTGCTATTTACTTTGTCGGAAATGCCATTAATCATTTTCATCGAGGGAGAAAAAAAAGAGTGCGCTGTCTTTTGAGAAGGCTTCCTCTGCCACAAATCACCGCTGCATTTCATTCACCATCCCGACCTCCCGGCTGCTGCTGACAGACAAATGCTGCTGTCAGAAGCTGATACCCTCCACTAGCAGTACACTGAGGCAATTAGCCTGCAAACAAGCCCGAGGCTGCAGCACCGGAACATCAGATCACAAAGGCAACAATATATAAAATGTTTTGCTGCAAAAATTACAATATTATTATTACTGTGATTTTTTATTATTATTATTATTATTATTATTATTATTATTATTATTATTATTTAAAACTGGGGTGGTGTGTTAATGCATTATTTTATTTGTATTTTATTTGGTTTGCCTACATTCGCCCTGGCTGAATAAAGTGCCATGAAAAAAAATGGAAAAAGAAAATTGCCCCTGAAGTGTCTGTTAATTCAGCCATATTAAAGTGGCCCTAATGGTACACTTAAGCTTTGCAGCCTTCGAGAAGGGGCTCTGTAGAAACCCTGCAGCCACCACAGTCCTTTCATTGTGAGCTGGTATAAAAGAAGAAGCCTGCTCCTCATGAATAGAGGGCTAAAATCATGTTACAGGTACATACGTGCTCCTGACACAAATATATAAGAAAAAGAAGAATCCAATCCACTCAAATGTCTGCAGTGAAAACATGAGCTATTTTTTCTCTCTAATGACATTATTATCCTACGGTTTTGCTTCGTCAATCAGTGAGTGTCTTGTGAAAAGCAGAGATTTTATCATGTTAGGCCCATGCGTAAATTGCCTGTATCTAGCCTTCGAGCTGCACCTCTGAAAATGTCTGAATGCCTTTTTGTCAGCACATCTGCTCGTGTTTCTTTTCTTCCTTTTTCAGTTTTTAGCTGTCCCTTTGTTGCCCATCTCATTTCCCCTGGCTTGGGAGAAATCATTGAGGGGACTGAGTTTAAGTGCGTCCAATGAGCTGAGCAGGGCAATGATTTATCTAATGATCCAAAGCAAGGGGTTAAATTGGGATGTGGGAATGGGGCTGCACCCCCCCCCCCCTCCCCACACACACACCCACTCCCACCCCTCCTCCTTTAAATTGCTGCTTTTGAGGATGTTGGTCTATGCCTCCACCCAAGGTGCCCCATCCCCTCTGTGGCTGGTAGCCCTTGATAACGCAGTAATTCTCTATCTGTCAGCGGCCAGCCGGCTCATGTCTACTGAAGCTCGCATTTTAACCAGCATCTATCTATTCACTCAATTAGATCTTTAGCCTGGCGTGGATCCAAAGGGATAATGAATTTGAAGTCCTCGCCTAGGTCATAAACGGTGCATACAGTGGAAATAGGCTAATCCAGATCCAGGGGCCGGGGGAGGGCCGGTTTAATGTTAAAACAATCCCAAGACTCTCATGCTAGCTATTTTAGTTTCAGTTTGCGACATCACTCCACCTCATATACCTTTCTCCATTCATGTCCACGATTTAATTGTTTGAAATAAAAATGTACACCTAAATTGGATTTATTTTCTTTCAAGCAAATGTGAGGCCCTCTAATTGTTCTTTCAAAAAAAAATTTAGGCTATGATGCTTGGTGTGGAGTTGCCCATGGATGTACTAGAAAATTGGGAATGAAGATATGTGGTAAGTTGCTGATTTTTTCTTGTAAGAAATATGTGTCAGGAAAATATCAAATATGACTTTTCAGAAAGCCTGTAGGCTATGGCCTGCATCATTTTATTACAATGGAAACAAACTCCAGGGCGAACAGGATTTATTTGTAATATCATACAGGCAAGGATTAACCACTTAGATTAACCAATATTATTTAGTTTATTCCATTAAATCTGGATTTACTAATTTAACCATAATGTAGAAAAGGCGAGGTGCACCTGTCGACACTATCCATGTATTCCTGAGCCAATGCTGATGAAATTGAAGAGGGAATATTCAAAGATAGATTTTCCGATTTACACTTTTTAGTGTTTTCCAATCTAACACAACCCACTAACCAAGGGCGGACTGACATCCCATAATGGTGAATGTCACGCACCAGCGCGCGGTACCATTTTCTAGTATTTTTGACCGACACGTTCTGCTGGTTTCATTAAGGCTATTTAATTACCCAGCACCGTGGAAAGCTACATAATATAATAGGGAGATACAAAAAACAAAGCTGTATTCTGGTAGGATTAATATCAGGGTCTAAACAGCAGGATTAATGTCTTTAAATAAACGGGTTGTAACATTTTCAGATGAGATTTATGTGGAGTATATTCTCCTGCATGCTTTATTTATCAATGAATATATTTTTGTAAAATCTACGTCTGGTTTGTTTTTTATCGTGTATTTCGCTCCTGTGACAGGAGCTTGAGTAAGAATGTACAGCCGCTACAAACACCACAGCCATTTGTTTTTGCATGGTTGGAGTTTGATGCTGATGTCACCATGGCTCAACCTCCCACTGAGCCCTCCGCCAATAAATAGCATTCCCTGGGCAGCATGGACCCCTATTTATAAAATAAAGGGCGAGTAAGAACAGTAGCTCCTCGGAGAAAGACGAAGAGGAGATAAAAGTCACAGATTGGAAGTTTGCCAGGTAATCAACAAGCTGCAGCTGTCAACATGTATGGGGAGTGTAACCACCCTGCGGACTCTTCTGCTTCTTGTAATCGTTTAGGGTTTTTGCAGAAGAACAACAGTCTGGAGGAGAGGGGCATGATGGGGAGCTCCTTCAAAGAGCGAGCAAGCAAGAACCTGCTGTCCTGCGATAACACCGGAGGAGACGCGCACTTCAGACGCACGGAGAACGACTTCTCCAACATGTACGCCAGAGGTAAGAATGATGAGGAAGATCGCAGTGTGTTTGATATTTGAAAATAATTGCAATTTATTTGAATTACAACGCATTACACTTGAGGAAAGATATGTGTGGATATTTTAATCTGGATTATAATAATGTAAAATAGATAAAAAATACAAGTAAATAATATGCTGATTAAATATTGCTAATGGCAACATAACTAACATAATAATAGGACTGCATTTGTTGGTGGTTATTAATTATTCAATGCTGCTTCAAACCCAACTGTTTGGCACCAAAAATAAAGCTAAAATCAACTTGATGAGTTGAGACCCAGAGGTCACAGGAAAGTAAATGGTTCAAAAAAATAAACCTGGAAAAACTCAACATGAGTTCAAATCTTTATACTTAGGTGAGGAGACACAAACAAATATCAATAAATGTATGTTTTTTTATTTTGCAGATCTGTTGCCGGCCAAAAATGGAGAGGAGCCCACCATGCAGTTCTTGCTGGAGGTTGTGGAAATCCTTACCACCTACGTAAGGAAGACCTTTGACAGATCCACCAAGGTCCTGGACTTCCACCACCCCCACCAGCTGCTGGAGGGCATGGAGGGCTTCAACCTGGAGCTCTCTGACCAGCCCGAGTCCCTGGAGCAGATCCTGGTGGACTGCAGGGACACCTTGAAGTACGGAGTGAGAACAGGTGACGAAAGAGGCCTGAAGGCGCGCAGCATGGCCTGCTACAATCAATAACTCCTATTAGCTGACATGCCAGAGTAATGATTACAGATAAGCCATTTTCTCTCTCTCATTCTCAAGTGATTCATTGTTTTCTGGGGATTATGTTTCTTTGTTTTCTCTTTATCAATCGCAGGTCACCCTAGGTTCTTTAACCAGCTCTCCACTGGATTAGACATCGTAGGGTTGGCAGGAGAGTGGCTTACCTCCACAGCCAACACCAACATGTGAGTACTGGGATAACGTCTCATTTATTAGTTGATTTCTTTAAATAAATTGTTCATTGCAGAAACGCATTAATGAGGATAATATTCAAAATGTAAGGAGTAAGAATTAGATCCAGTTTGGAAGTCAATAAGTTAATTTCATGCTAATATCCATAGCCTTTCTCCATTGCCCGTGGAGAAAGGCTTTCAGTTGGAGGAACACTTGAAGTGACATGCAATAATTACCGTCTCTGGCTCCAGAGTAATAGATTGTCAATCAAACAGGAAAATAAAAATACATTTGTAGAGCTACCCCCCACGGTGTTGCCATTGTTGCCCTCTGCCCAGGCTGTGGTCACATAACTCAGCCGTGCAGGCAAACTAAATTGCCTATTGATTCGCATTAACAGTTTACATGGTGTCTTTGTCTCATCGGAAGCTAGTTCTTGTGACATAACAAAGCCAGGCAGGGGAAAGAGCCTCTCCCCCTCAGACCATCTGCACACAGCCCTCAGTGGGAATCAGTGAGGAGTTTTTCCATGCATTAAGACAATTAGTTTAGTTTTCCTGCAGAATCTGTGTCTGAGGGGTTTGATTCCATCTGTGTTGTTATCCTCTGTACTATCTGATACTCTAATTGATAGCTCAACACATTATGAAAAAACGTAATTTCCTTACCTTACCATAAGTCCCAGGTTTGATTCTAGCTCATTTCCATATTTGTAAACGACTAAATAAAGTTAATATGCTGATATTTAGTGGGGTCGTATGCAGCTTGAGGAAATGTTTTATCATTACTGCTTGTGCACTTATGTGGGTTGAATACAATATGCAGTACAGTACAGATAATGTCAATTAAACTAGATGGGTACTGGGAGAAAGCAAACCTTCACCGAGGCCATTTCCATGAGTGAATAATCATCTGTGTATCAGCCCCATCATTCGTTTCCACTCTGAAACGTAATGCTTTTTTCCTTTGCCCATGCTACACGCTCCCACGGGGTTTCATGAAAACTGGGATAATAGTTTTTCTGTATCTTTCTGACAAAAAGACAAATAACAAACAAACCTAACCAGAAATATAACCTTTGAGTGAGAGTTAAAATGTAAAGACATGTAAATGGATATCTGGATAGATTTCTGTACCAGTACAAAGGTGCTCTTTATAGTGGGTTTATAAATTATAACCGATATTAAAACAGTCCTTAAACATGTTGTAATAGCCCCGTTCATACTGGCACAGCCCCCAGTCTTTCTTTCTCAGCTTGTGTGTTATTGGGAACATCAGCGAGGATGACTTGAACCAGAGGGTGGAGGTTGCTTACATACTTGTAATTTACCTTTATTAATTACTCCATCAACCCTAATTACCCCTGGCAGATATTGACTGACACTAATAGAGTGACAATCACTTCCAGGTCTTACATAATCAGAATCGGAGAGCGTCGCCTGCATGAATGAATGCGGTGAAATTAATGTGCGACATCTGCGAAGTCGAAGTGGCATATGACTTGTTTATTTTTCCCTCTCCGTATTCCTGTGGGTATTCTGAAGATGCTGAGGGGCACAATGCGACATCCTGTAATCTTCCACTGATTCGTTAACTTTCTTTGCTTGAATAGACAGATACTTATGTGATACTTATGTTGGCCATGAGCGGTAGTGCAATAGGTCGCCATTGTCAGTATGTGCGTCTGTGTATTGTGTTTGTTCAAACGGTGTATGACTGATGATATGTGTATGTCTCTTAATGTCCACTATGTTTGTATATGTACATGTATGCGGAACTGCAGGACGGAGTCCAGAACAAATTTCCTTACGGGGACAATAAAGTATATCGTATCGTATTAGAAGAATATTGGTCAGGAGAAGGTGGACGAGCCTCCCTGTGCTGTGAATCCAAATCGACTGTGCTCTTCTCTGAGGCAGAGGGGTTTAATGTACTTTGATTAGACAGGAAATAAATGTGTACTTCAGAGGACAAGACATGGGAAAACAATCCCTACAATGAGAAAGTTAAAGGCATGTGAAAGAACTTTGTAATTATTTGATTTCCTTTGTTTCTAGGGTAGTAAAATGGCATTGTTCACATTTTGAATATTCTCACATTCTATTCCCACATTTGTTTCCATGCTTCTGCTGAAACACAATCCTGATGCTCTGTCAATGAGCCTGTGTGGCATTTGTTGTATCATTTCACTGCAGCAGAAGGCCATTTCTAACACAAGATGGTGTTGTTATTGAAGTGTGACCATTTGCATAATGTTGTATCTGTTCCTTTTCTATTGAGCCAGCAGCATGCTCAGTAGCCAATTACAAGTACAATTAGATTACACAAACACATAATGTTAAATACCAGCATATTCCCTATCTTTATTGATCTCAGTCTCTCCTGCTCACTTTATGTTATATAGAATATCGCTAATAAAAGAATAAGAATAAAACACTAGAGAGAAAAATAGTATTTATTCAGTGTTGCCTAATTAAAACGCAACAATCCAAAAACTAAAAGTGGAGCTGTGAGTTCCATCCGCCTTTAATTAAATATACAAATGTGTTTTTTTGGTTGGTTTCAGGTTTACCTACGAGATCGCCCCTGTCTTTGTGCTCATGGAGCAGCTGACTCTGAAAAAGATGAGAGAGATGGTCGGCTGGCCGAATGGAGAGGGCGATGGGATATTTTCTCCAGGTGAGAAAGTTCCTCAATAATCCTGAGGCAATCTTTTGTTATCGTTCCAGACTGAAACAGATACCACCAGATGTTTAGGTATGTTTGTATATTAGCTATGCTTCTGAATTTCTAGCTTGACTTCTAAAATATCTCATGTGGTTGTCATCAAGTGTTGCCATTAAAATGTAGTAAATTAGGGATAGCTTGATAGATAATTATTATACTAATGTAATGACAGCTATGGTAATTATTTGAATCTGGCCATTATCAGACCAAGTATTGGATCAATGCATCTCTGTAACCAAGTTCTAAATATGGAATATAGGGAATTTCAATGAGATATAGAGTCTTTGGATGAATGTGTATGCACATTACTTTAATGTTGCAGCTTTTAAAAGCGGGGCTAGTTTTAAGCCTTGTAAACTCCTGTGCAGCCTACTCTATAATTACGCTTCATATTGTATTAGCTGAATGCAGTTCATTTGAATAATCTGCAGGAACTAGAAACTGAAATAAGTGTAGTGGAGTAAAACCTTTCCCTCAGTTTTCCCAATGTGTTGTGTAAAGGACCTTTAAATGGAGTTATGCAAGTACAAGTAACTAACAAGTATCTGTATTTAGTTATTACCGTCCTAACTTCCTATCTCTGTTTGTTTGTACAGGAGGAGCAATCTCCAACATGTACAGTGTGATGATTGCAAGATACAAATACTTCCCTGAAGTCAAGACCAAAGGCATGTCAGCTGCCCCAAGGCTGGTCCTCTTCACCTCAGAGCACGTACGTCTAAAACCGTCTTTGTATAACTCTACCTGTATCACAAAGTTTGAATATGTAAGGGTTAATCCAGCCTGAACTGACTGATCAAACGTTGCTTCTTGCAGAGCCACTATTCCATCAAGAAGGCCTGTGCAGCTCTGGGCTTCGGGACAGAGAACCTGATCCTTCTGAGCACAGATAAGAGGTTTGCTTTCTACTGAACCCACAAGTCTGGTAGAATATCAAATACCTTGATTCATTTACAACTGTTTTGTTCTTCTTCTTCTTCATCTTCTTCTTCTCCTCCTCCTCCAGAGGGCGAGTCATTCCTGCCGATCTGGAAGCAAAAGTAATAGAGGCCAAGCAGAAGGTAAATGTCAGCAGCTGTGTCTCAGACATGGTGCTCTTTGTATCAGTGACTCCATGCAATGAGAAACACCCTGATCCATGGAGTTCACTCGTACCAAAGGACACACTTGTGTGTGCCAGAGCAGTGAGGATTGTTCAGTAAGGTTAATGCATCTGTCTGCTCACATGTGATGTTCCCTGTGTCTAAAGTAACATCCTGGAGGTCCTCCTTCAAAGGCAAAGTGATTCACAGACTAGAATAAATGGGAAGGCAGCTGTAGGGCCAGACAGGAAGAGTGCATTATTTGTGAAATGTGTTTTAGTCTGTGTCTTTGATGTCAACAATCACAGGGAGAGGATCAACATAATTACTTGAATTCAGCCAAAAATGGAATGTATTTTTTCTCTCCGATGCTCCCTGTTTGCAGGGCTATGTGCCGATGTTTGTGAATGCCACTGCTGGTACCACCGTCTACGGAGCCTTTGATCCCATCAATGAAATTGCAGACATCTGTGAAAAGTACAACATGTGGCTTCACGTGGACGTAAGATGATATTGATATTATTAAATGATGAGCTGTGTGGACATTTGCATCCTTGTTGTGATAAATGTGTTGTGTCCTGTGCAGGGTGCCTGGGGAGGAGGTCTGCTGATGTCCAGGAAACACAGACACAAGCTGAATGGAGTGGAGAGGTAAAAGAACTCAATGAGTGAACATTTTAAATGATGATTTATGCAGTACAGGAATACAAGGGTGGGATATGTTACTCATGAAGTTCAGTTTGATTGTCACAGAGAGCAAAACTCAGGTTGTGAAGTGTTAGTAACTTCCTCTGTGGGTCTGGAGGATAACCATGAGATCATCAGGGATATTTTTGCATGGAGTTCATGTAAAACTGGGGGCCTTGAGTTAGAAATCCATGGGCATCTACCACTGCGTTTGTAAATAGTTACTTCAAGCACCTGGACCATTTGTACATTTGGAGCGCTGTTGGAATATCCCATTTGGTTATTCAGAGCAGCACACTCTGGGATCAGCAGAGTGTACTCTGGGCACTGAAATAGAAACTGTTTTAGAGATATAACAACCGAGGGCTGATGGTGTGACGATATTTGGTAATTTCGTCTGAGATGTATCATTATATTATTACATTACATTTAGCTGACGCTTTTATCCAAAGCGACTTACAATAAGTACATTCGACCAGGAAGACACAACCTTGAAGAAAACAGAATCATATAAGTACGTAGGGGTTAACCTGGACACTCTTTCAAAGGACTCATGTCCACAGTTATTTCAATAAGACTGAAGGATCAGTGTGTTTTTAGATTTTTGTTCCCAGACTTGACACACACACACAATCACAGCGCTTTGTTTACTGTTTCAATATCGGTGCAGGGCCAACTCAGTCACCTGGAACCCCCATAAAATGATGGGTGTGCCGCTGCAGTGCTCTGCCGTTCTCGTCAGAGAGAGGGTGAGACACACAATATCACCCCTCCACCAGCACGATCGATAAGTGGACTGTTTTCTGCCGATGTTTAGTAACCTCAGTGTTTCTTTCACCACCACTGTGTCCATTGCAGGGATTATTACAAGGCTGCAACTCCATGTGTGCTGGTTACCTCTTCCAGCCAGATAAACAGTACGATACTTCATACGACACGGGCGACAAGGCCATTCAGTGTGGACGGCATGTGGATATCTTCAAGTTCTGGCTCATGTGGAAGGCAAAGGTGTGACTTAAAACAAATTGAAAGCCTCGACTAACACCGCTGCCATATCTAGAATGTGATGGTAACAACTCCTTTCTTTTTAATCTACCCAAAAGGGAACTGTGGGATTTGAGCATCATATTGACAAGTGCCTGGATCTGTCAGGGTACCTCTACGATAAAATAAAAAACAGAGAGGGCTACGAGTTGGTGTCCGAAGGAGAGGTAAGATAATCTAAGCACATTTTTAAATGCAAACATATTGACTGAGAATTCATTTGATACTTAAGATGAACAGATGCAGCAAAAAGGACACCTATCTGTACTATTCTTACTGTGTCTGGGGTTTTCCTCTCCACAGAACACTTGCTTTTCTTTTGTAATAAACAACTACATCAATGTACCTCATATCTTAACTTGCTTTTAGGATTGATTTGACCATTTTGCATTGCTGACAAGCAGACAATAAAAGCTGAAATTACAGAAGGCTGTGTTTATCTCCGCTCATTACAAATGTTGTTACCATTTTCTCTTATCAGCCGCAGCACACTAATGTGTGTTTCTGGTATATTCCGCCGAGCCTACGAGGCCTGCCTGATGGCCAGGAAAGGCAAGAGAGGTTGCACAAGGTAACGACTCATCAATCAGCTTTTCAAGATAAGTTTGAACTGCCCCTGCCCACTTAGGTTGAGTCATTCACAAAGTAAAGTAATGGACATCTTGTGTGTGCATACTGTATATGCTTGTATTTTGCAGAGTTAGGATGGTAATATTGCAGTGTTGTAAAGTAACTAAGTATATTTACTCATATCAACCCATAAATAAGACTTAGTTACACCTGGAGTTAAATTCACAAGCTACCCTGCAGCATACAAAGTAAATAGAACATGCTCCACCTTTACCAGCTTTTATAACACTTGAATGCATTGATACTTCTAATCAAAACAAAATATAGTATATATATAAATATATAATAAATATTATTCTGAAATGGGCCAATCTGCATAAAGAGTACTTTTACTTTTTGTATATTTTGATGATAATACTTGAGTAACATTTGATTTGCATGACTTTTACTTGTTACCGAGTTAAGTACAAGATCTGAGTATTCTTCCACCTCTGTGATACTTTGTGTTTTCCCTGCAACAGGTGGCCCCAAAGATCAAAGCGATGATGATGGAGTCTGGGACTACGATGGTGGGTTACCAGCCTCAAGGAGACAAGGTCAACTTTTTCCGCATGGTGATCTCAAACCACGCCGCTACCAGGTCAGACATCGACTTCCTGATCGAGGAGATCGAGCGACTCGGGCTCGACTTGTAAGACCGACACATAAACTCCTTTTTTCGCCACATGTTTCCGAACGGAGAGCGTTGAGCTTGGCTTCATGTCCCTTCTGTCTCATAAAGACGTTGACATTTTTGCTTACAGATCTTCTCTGGCAATGCACAAGAAATAATAAGCCCTGTGTGTTCTCTGTCTCTTTTGTCAATGACACATATTCAAAACATTTGCACAAAAGGATATCTGAGAAAAGAAACTCAAATCTGTGAGAGAATCACAAAAGTTCACTGTATTCTTGGTAATATGTTACGTCGAATTAAACGTATATAAAACTATAGATTCAGTTAAGATTAAAAACATGTAAAAATGAAATATCAAGAATATTAGAGCACTTAGGTGATTCTTTCTATAGCAGCTATTCAAAAGTTATTTTACTGTGTACTATAGAAAGGTCAGTATTAAAAACAGAATGAAATGAAAATATTTTTTCACAAGTACCAGAGCACAATGTAAGGAACCGAAAAGCATTTCCATTAACAGTATTAGTGTAAGATATATATATGTATATATTATATATATATATATATACTGAATATGGTGTACTGACTGATACTCCATGTTGTCTGTGTAATTTCTCAAGCCAGATGCCTCGCCACATTGTACCCAAGCTATTATTTCCCTTTTATATTACATAGATGGGAATATATAACACAGTCATTGTACTTGATCGCTGTGTTTTTAGAGATTTCTGTGTAGATTGTGTATAGTATTGTTACATTGCCTTTGTGCCAAATGTGTCCTAGTTTTACAGTGAGAAAATCCTATATGTAAATCGACCATACAGTATTATATGTAATAGATATATACCTTTATTTATACCCAGAGATTCTTATTGTTGATAGGTTATCTGCTGTCTTGATCCATTTGTAATGTATCCTTCTTCCTAGTTGGAAACTCTGCTGTATCATGTCACAATGTTTTGAACAACATTGAATTATTTTAGTGTATTTGTGAACCAAAGAAGGGTCGAGTTACATTTATGAACATGCCCTTAATTCTCCCTTATGGATGGATTCAGATGTTTGTATAAGAATACTTCACTTATCGCCCTTAACTTTAGTGCAATATATGTTGTGTAACTGTGCAATGTCATTGTGATTCACTGACTGAATGTTGTCTAGACACTCTGCTTTATGTGGGAGGCATGACCGGCAGTGCGGCCGCTACTGCCGGCGCTTAGTTCAGATAAAAAGCACAAAGCTAACCCACCTTTTATGCTACAGACATATGTCTGAATTATAATGTGTTTAGTGGAATATGCAACATGTTGTTTGTCTTAACACGCTCAATAGGCACACTTTTATGTTGAGAAAAACAACTCTTAGCTTGAACAATAACATGCCCAGTGTTTGCTACTGTGATTAGATTTATTGAACAATTGTACATTCCTGAATTAGTGGGATGACATATCCCTTGTTTAATTCTATGTAGGCACCGCCATCATTTGCAGAGTATTAT
The DNA here is from genome assembly GCF_902827115.2 of Pseudochaenichthys georgianus. Classification (NCBI taxonomy): domain Eukaryota; kingdom Metazoa; phylum Chordata; class Actinopteri; order Perciformes; family Channichthyidae; genus Pseudochaenichthys; species Pseudochaenichthys georgianus. Next base: position 29,180,438 of record NC_047523.1, on the reverse strand, counting down.
TGTTGTATCCACAGCGCTAATAAAAACATAAGCTGAAAAACTTCTGTGGGCACATTTCTTTTTTACAGGTTGTAATAGGTCAAATATATGTGGCAATCTACAATGGAGAAGTAACGGTCTATGCGGTTAGGTGACGTTAGCTCTACTTACACTGCTACTGTATAGAGTAGAGATAAAAACAGTAATTGCCAAACATTTTTTTCTTTTTTCTCAATCTTATTAAAACACACTATATAGAAAGTATTGGACTGAAAAGATTCCCATCTACACAAACTGGGGTTGAAAGGTGCAGATGACACAATGCAGAAGTTACCATGAAGCATTTTCACTACACCAAAAAGAGAAATAGTTGATGTTTTACATAATAAATACATAAGTTTTGTAAGTAATTCACAACAATAAAGTTAATGATATCCTGCATGCTTATTACCTAGGGGTAAGGTTAGAGCCCTTAATAACAAACTGAAATCCAAACAGCTCTTTTCACATGATGTGGGATTTGGCAGGGTTGGTGCTGCTAGAGCAATTTATGAAATATCAAGGTGATTAAACATTGGTTAAGTATGTTGTTTATTTGGTAAAGACGACTGGGGTTTCCAGGCCAACAAATACATCATTAGAGTAAACAGTCTCCCAGTCTCTTGGTCTGGCTGTTCATCAGTCACTGCCACAGACAGGTTGAGTGTGAGAAAACTGTCTCCGACCTCTAGACTATATATGCAAAGGAAGGTCTCCTATTTGGACAGAGCTTAACAATGTTGTGGAATGATTAATTCATCTTAGCCTGATGTTGTCTGTCTAAAACTAGTAGAAGATTTTGGGTTAATGTGCATATTTTCCTCCGTCTCTCTCTTCTTCTTTTTTCTGGTACATCTTTTCAATCCACCTGGCTGTCACCCATCGTTGGTCAGATTAATCACCCTGAAGGGACTTTTTATTGGCTGATCATCTCACAGCTGAGATTTCACGAGCACCGCCTGCCAATTCTCTCACTCCTCTCATTACTCACACTTTTAAGATATTTATCATAAAAGGCATTAGACTGTGCTCTCTTAACATTTTTATTCTACGGCGCCTATTTGAAAGCTCTGCCTGGCTGCCTTTTATTTCGAAACAGCCGTGGAGGGGCTGTTTCTCTGGCTCTGTTCCCATCCTCCACCAGGGCAGACGCTGCTTCTTTGTTTCACGCTTCAGTGCAGTGATCATTACAGCCCGGGTGTCACTGGCTGCTGTGTAAAGTTACTGAGGATTAAAGGGATAACTACTCCTATAATGGGGTAATAGAAATAATAACCCCTGACTTCTTTCCATATCTAAATACAGGGTGATTTTCTTTTTTCTTTGTAGCTCTGCATCATTGAGGGTGCCAAAGCGTAATGACATGGCTAATTTGGAAGCAGATGTTGGAGAATCTTATAATGATTGAATGCTAATGAAACCAGGGCTTCGGCTCCTGTAGCGGGTCACGTAACTCGCTACACATGGAGGAATGGCCACCCAGAGTAAGCATACAAATATCAGTCCGTCTGTTCAGTGAACATGATCATTTTTCTGAAAATTATCTATTTTTGGTATACAAAGCTATATGAGGTTTGAAAGGAAAAGGTTTGCAACTGGTATAGACTACAGATTTGACATATATATTTTTAAGGGTGTTCGGTTTAATCAGCAATCAGCAATCGCCATCAATTCTAATTACAAGCATAATTAAACTTTCATCAAGAGGAGATCAGCGGCAGTAAAATAATAAGGAGCAGTTTTGTTTTTGCAGCCTCGGTCCCCGGAGGGTGGGCGGACTGGCTCTGAACACCAGACTGTGAAATGCTTATTATGTCTGTCTCTGCACTAGTCTGTTCACCCTCCATCACCTGACACACACACACACACACACACACACACACACACACACACACACACACACACACACACACACACACACACACACACACACACACACACACACACACACACACACACACACACACACACACACACACACACACACACACACAACCCTAGTTTGAATACTCCAAATGAACCAAAGATAATCACATTCATCGAGCTCCTTGCATTGCCTTTTTCTACTTTGTGTTAATTGTGTTCCCATTAAAGGCACATTTTGTGGATATTTGAACGTTGAGGCAAAGTTCTCTCTCCCACAATGGGTCGCCCTCCCATCTATCCTGTCTCAGCTGTGTTATTCCTCTCTCTTATATTTATCCACGGATCTCAGTCAGTGCTGTTTCCTGAATTACCAAATATATCTCCCGCCCCTGGGAATCACTGCCACATTAGCTTCCTGATAGATACTGACGTTGGCATTGTGTAAGGCAAGTCTAATGCAATGACGATGATGATATTGACTGCGGGCTGCTTGTCAGCCCTTCCCCCCTCCTTTTCTCCACACTCCATTAACATGCACATCATGCAGCTATAGCCACAATTTAGCCTGAAAACAATTTTTGTAACCTTTTCTACCTTATTTACATAACAAACCACGCTTATATAATGTAGAAGAGTCTTTCTACTCTTATATATTGATTTCAAGGTCAATAGTTAAATGTTCTTGTGCTGTAAAAGGTGTTTTTATAACACTGCAATCTGCTCATGTTGTTCTTAAATTGAACATAACGTGTAAGCCTGACATTTACAAACAGAATCAATTGTAACACCTTAATGCCTCTGACTTCTAAAGTAATAATAATGGTTTACACTTATCTAAATAGCCTCCTCTTATTGACTGTGTGTCCATGGCTTGATTAATCTTAGCAGAAAGTAAGTTTTAAGCAGGAGATAAATTATCTAGAGACTTTACCTCGCCCGTCTGCATGGATGAGGAGTGTAAACCAATAATGTGACGCTTGTTAAAGTTGAAGGCTGCTAGTAAATGTCTACTGCTGGACATTTTTCTAAAGGAATTAGCATGAGCCCAGGAGCAATTACACTGCCGCTAACCAAGTGATTGCTATCATGCATGCTAAATGAACAAAACAACCTCCAAGCACAATAATATAGTGATATAATGCTTTCACGTGTGCTCTGCTGTGTTTCCTGTTTCCTCAATAAGAACTAGGCAACATGGTTAGGAGAGGAAACATGTGTTTAATATTGCTGATATTAAAATGATAAATAACAATAATAATGACATGACCCAGGTCCTTATTCAGAATTCTTATCAGAATTCTCTGAGTTTTTATCAACTTTGGTTCTTAAAACAGACAAAGTAATTATCGTAGGTGACTTTAATATTCATGTTGACGATGATAAAAATAGCCTTACTGTTGCATTTAACTCTATATTAGATTCTGTTGGTTTCTGTCAGAGTGTAAATAAACCAACCCACTGCTATAATCACACTCTCGATCTTGTTCTGACTTATGGTATTGAAATTGAGCAACTATTAGTCGAACCGCATAATCCTGCTTTATCCGACCATTTCTTAGTAACTTTTGAAGTACTGTTACTAGACTACAAAGCATTAGTCAAAAGCTCTTGCAGCAGAAACCTATCTGTTAGTGCTATAGCCACATTTAAGGAAGAGATTCCACCAATACTTAACTCGATAGCATGTCTGCATGTAGGGGAGGAAACTTATACAAAATGTACACCACCCCAAATTGATCATGTTGTTGATAGTGCTATAGATGCGCTGCGAATAAAATTAGACTCTGTTGCTCCTTTGAAAAAGAAGAAAATAAAACAACATAGATTAGCTCCATGGCATAATGCCGAAACCCGCAAAATAAAGCAAAAGTCTAGACAACTTGAAAGGATATGGCGTTCCACTAAACTTGAAGAATCTCGTTTAATTTGGCATATTACTCTCAATGAATATAAGAAAGCACTACGTAAAGCGAGAGCAGCCTACTACTCTTCATTAATAGATGAGAATAAGAATAATGCAAGATTTCTTTTCAGCACTGTAGCCAGGCTGACAGAGAGCCACAGCTCGATTGAGCCTTCTATTCCCATAGCACTCAGTAGTAATGATGTTATGTGCTTTTTTAACGATAAAATTGTTACTCTTAGAAACAAAATTAATGACCTCTTGCCTTTGACCAGTATAGTGTTATCAACAGCTCCCGGAAACGTAAGTTCTAATATTACACTAGATAGTAAACTAGAATGCTTTTCAGCCATAAACCTTGAACAATTACATTCAATGATTCTCTCTTCTAAACCATCAACGTGCATGTTAGACCCAATTCCAACTAAGCTGTTGAAGGAAGTTTTTCCATTAATTAGCACTTCTTTATTAAATATTATGAATATGTCTTTATTATCAGGCTATGTTCCACAATCATTCAAAGTAGCAGTGATAAAACCGCTTCTTAAAAAGCACAACCTCGATCCAGAGGTTTTAGCCAACTATAGACCTATTTCTAATCTTCCGTTCCTCTCAAAAATTCTTGAGAAAGCGGTCGCAAAACAGTTGTGTGATTACTTAAAAAACAATGATTTATTTTAAGATTTTCAGTCTGGCTTTAGAACACATCATAGCACAGAGACAGCTCTGGTTAAAGTCACAAATTACATTCTAATAGCCTCAGACAAGGGACTTGTCTCTATTCTTGTTTTGCTCGATCTCAGTGCTGCATTTGATACTATCGACCATGATATCCTATTGCAAAGACTAGAGCACTTAGTTGGCATACAGGGAACTGCTTTAGGCTGGTTTAGGTCCTATCTATCTGAACGCTCTCAGTTTGTACGTGTTAACGATGAATCTTCCACGCAAACCAAAGTTAGCCATGGAGTGCCACAGGGCTCAGTGCTCGGACCTATTTTGTTCACATTATATATGCTTCCGTTCCGCAATTGCAATTCTGCAATTGCAATTCTGCAATATTATAAGGAATCGTTCTGTAAACTTTCATTGTTATGCAATATGCGGATGATACTCAACTATATTTATCAATCAAGCCTGATGAAATTAATCATCTAAATAAAATTCAAGACTGCCTTAAGGACTTAAAAACGTGGATGACCTTAAACTTTTTGATGTTAAACACGACCAAAACTGAAGTTATTGTACTTGGCCCGAAGAATCTACGAAACAAATTATCTAAAGATATACTAACTATGGATGGCATTAATTTGGCCTCCAGTGAGACTGTAAGGAATCTTGGGGTTATATTTGATCAGGATTTATCCTTTAACGCCCACATAAAATCAATTTCAAGGACCGCCTACTTCCATCTACGTAACATTGCAAAAATCAGGCATATCTTGCCTCAAAATGATGCAGAGAAACTAGTCCATGCATTTGTTACTTCTAGGCTGGATTATTGTAACTCTTTATTATCAGGGAGTACCAAGAAGTCAGTCAAGTCGCTTCAGCTGATTCAAAATGCTGCGGCTCGTGTACTAACCAGAGTTAGGAAAAGGGACCACATTACTCCTGTTCTGGCTGCCTTACACTGGCTCCCTATAGAACACAGGATAGAATTTAAAATTCTTCTTCTCGCCTACAAAGCCCTTAATGGGCAGGCGCCATCTTACCTTAAAGGACTCATTATACCCTACTGTCCTACTAGGGCATTGCGTTCCAAGAATGCAGGGTTGTTGGTTGTTCCTAGAATCTCTAAAAGTACAATGGGAGCCAGAGCCTTTTCTTATCAAGCTCCACATTTGTGGAATCAGCTTCCAGTTTGTGTTCGGGCGGCAGACACCCTATCCGTTTTTAAGAGTGCGCTTAAGACCTTCCTTTTTGATAAAGCTTATAGTTAGGGCTGATTAGATTCAGCCCCTAGTTTTGCTGATATAGGCTTAGTTTGTCGGGGGACATCTTACTTCTTCCTTCTCTCTGTCTATACCTGTGTACTCTCATGTTCCGATTAACCCAGCTTCCCCAAATGTCTTTCTTTTTGGTGTCTATATACGCCGGGATCCGGAGTCATGGATGATCCTGCGGTCCTGTGTCCTGGATCGCGAGCCCTGGATCGTGAGTCGTGGCTGTGGTCCTGGATCATCGGTCCTGGATGGATATCCTCGTGGATTCATCTTCCTATTATACACACATGCATTTCCAAACATTTGGACTACCTATGTTGCAAATGTATTATCTTTTCAATTTACACACGGCATCTATTGCACGTCTGTCCGTCCTGGGAGAGGGATCCCTCCTCTGTTGCTCTCCCTGAGGTTTCTCCCATTTTTCCCTTTAAACTGGGTTTCTTTGGAAGTTTTTCCTTGTACGATGTGAGGGTCTAAGGACAGAGGGTGTCGTATTGTCATACTGATATTCTGTACACACTGTGAAGACCACTGAGACAAATGTAACATTTGTGATATTGGGCTATATAAATAAACATTGATTGATTGATTGATTGATTGATTGATTGATTGATTGATTGATTGATTGATTGATACTGGTGTTAGGCTTGCTGCCCTGTCATCTTTATGCAGGATGTTCTCATTTTATCTCTGCCTCCCAGCACAACAGAGTACATTATGTCAGCACACGACCCTTTCATCCTGCTGAATATCACTTCTTACAGGCATTAGGAAACTAATGCTGACAATTACAGTTTATGATGTTTGTACCTGGGACTTTGCTTACGGTGTAGAAATGCAGTGTGTGGTCGGGACACACAAGGAAACCTATTATCAAATGATGGACGTTTTAATTTCTGGCCATGTCTTTGTTAATGTCTCCCTGTCCTCATCAGACTTGTTTCATACAGTTAATGCCTGGAGAGCAGCACAGTGCTTTGCCGCTTCAGCTTTAAATTCCTTGCAGGACTGGAGAAGTATAAATCTTAGAGAGCTATCCAGAACAGTGATCGCAGAGTTTTAAAGCGTCAGCAAGCTTCTGCTGAAATACAGAGTTTATTTATCTTCTTCTTGAAGGAGCAAGTGTCACCAAGCGAAGTTTATTTCTCACTGGTAGTAGATAAAAGATATTAAGATCTGCTCAACAACAATTAATGATGTAATTTTCAGTATTTGTATGGTATTGATATTAGGACTGCAACTATTGAATTGTTAGGCAAGCATTTGCTAATTTGTTCTATAAAACATCACAAAATAGTGAGAAGTGACTGTGGTAAGCCAAAGAAGAAGCTTTTAATCATTATTTTCAATTAAAAAACAAAATTATCAGAAAAAAGTAGCACATTGGATTAGCTAGAACCATTCAATGTTTACTTCTTCTAATGCTTGAAAAATTTACTTGAAATTATTAATTTATTATAAACAAACCATCCTGTTGTTGTCTTGTGAAGCTTAACATACATAAGTGTTGCTACATTAACAAGAGAGATAGATTACGTTTAACTTCGAAACAGTAACCAACTTGAAACTGAAATGTTTTACATTTTTCAGGTTTTTAGACTGATTCTTTTGCTTTACCATTCACATGCAGGTAAAAAATACTTTGCTTTTGGCGATATCCAGAGGTCAAAGTGTGAAATAAGAAGCATGATTCTAAAGTGATTATGTTGGTTCCCACCACAATGTCAAGAATAACATCTTCTTGTCAGGATTTTTCACAAAGATGCTCGGTGTCCTCTCTTAAAGTAAGGACACAGTTAAAGCTTTAAGGATCATTCAGTGCAGCAAAGAGACAGCATCAAGGTGAGCTCTCGCAGACGCTAGACTGACAGGATAACTGATGTGATTGATGAGGAGAATCACAATGCTGGCCAAGTTTATTTCAAATTATTTGATAAGAGCTTCTGCACTACAGAGATATTCAACTACATATACATTAATCTACTCCTAGAGCCCATGTTCTTTATAGCACTGATGATATCCATTATTATCACCGCTTGATCAAGGAGACCATTTTATTCTCTCACATCTGCCCTGGCTCATGTTTCTGTTCTGACTTGATTATACGAGCAAATCAGAAGCAGCTGGGATCTAAATATAAAATAAAATGCTTTTTTTAAAAACTGAGGTTTTCGGTGATATGGCTCAGCTCTGTTAATGGTGATAAATGGTGACAGGATGTTACTGGCTAAGAGGCTCATAACTCATCTTCCAGAAAATCTAAGGTAAGGGTCTTTATTACATCTCTGATTAATATTCGTTCTACCCCGAACCTCATTCAAGCAGTTCAACTATAACATACCAGGCTATAAAAACTAAGAAGGAGGAAGAACACTAAATTACTGCAGACACTGTCGATGTATTATCGTTTAAGTAAAAACACTAAGATAACAATACTCCATTACACGTTACATCCAGTAAAATATGTTTAATTAAAAAGTGGGCTATTAAACTTTTAAAAAGTTCCTATGAAGAAAAGCACATTAAGACTGTTGAATTATTGATCCATTTTAAATTATTCTCATGAGCTTATTATAGCAAAAATACTGTTAACACTCAAATATCAACTTTTCTTTTTTTTAAACATGTATTTATTGATTGTTTACATTTATCACATTACACAAACACAACCGAACATTCCCCAACATTAGACATATGGCAGATTACAAAATGATGCTAAACATTTTTTTAATTAAAATAAAAAGTATGCAGTTACTAGAAATCAGTTTAAAGTACAACAAATATAAACTTTTGACCATGGTGAAATCAATGAGCAGATGGTAAAATCAAAACATTTATAACCAAAAATAAACGACAGTCCCCGACATGGTGTATCTGAGATGATGAAAACTAAGTTTAAAGTTTAACAGGAACGTTTGGATTGTTTAAAGTGGGGTTGCATACTTATCTTTTGTCAATGTATTACATACAGTGGATGGTTGGCAAAACCCTAGGTAGGAGAAACAGGCAGACATATGTGCAGAAGCTAAGCATTAGTGTTAACAGGGCAGCATGGAGGCGAGAGCAGAGCTGAAAATTCCCTCGGGAACGATGGGCATATCCAGCACATCCTCCTTTTCCCGGTCTGGGAGGTTGGTGAGGTTGAGCCATCTCGCTCTTTCCTGCACCACCATGATCCCCATTGCCTTGCCCGTGGCCTGGACGGCGCAGCGTTGGACACAGAGACAAATGTCCGTGACTGCTGCCATCTCGTCCAGAGTGGCTGCCCCCGGGTTACCCGACAGGTCCTCGCAGAGCTCCGTTTGGTAAGCGTTTAGCAGCGAGGACACATTCAGGGCCCTGGCGGACAACGCTGCGGCTTTGTAGGCCTTTTCAGTCATTGTCGACTGAAATCGGTCCGACTTTGCTGGCAGCGTGGGGTTCCTGCTTGGTGACGGGCCCATCCTCGGTAGGAGGTGGGCCGCTACCAGCGGTTCCATGGGCGGTATGCGGAGCAGGCCGAGCTTCTCCATTCCGTCAAAGTCTAGGGAGGAGGCACCCTGGATTGGGACCTTGTTGCTGAAGGGCCGGTCTCTCCACGAGACCGACGACTCATCCAACATCTCCGGGAAGACCGGAAGGAGTTGCCTCTTCGTCCGCGCTGCTTGGGGGAAATGTTTCCCTTCGTAGCGGGACCTGGAGGTCTCCTTGGCCATTTCAGGCCACGGGATGTCAAGTCTGGCCACGGCGCGTTTACACACGGCCTGCAGGTCCATGCTCAGACAGGGCGAAGCTGGTGTGCTGTCGCCCGGGAGAGCAGCCCTTGCTCCAGGCTTTGCAGCCTGAGCTGATGACATGAAGATGTCCTCTTCATGTCCATCCGACTCGGAAAGGAGAGACACCGAGGCGTCCTCTTCGTCCCCATCGTAGTCCAGCTCGAGGACATCCTCCGCGGGTGAGACCATGGTGAGGTCTAACCGGGAGCCCCAGCTCGGTAAAGCATGGGGTCCCGTTCCCGCGTGTCTGCCAGGGCGCGGGATTCCGGTTCTGCAGCCATCGCAGATAATGAGCCCCAGACCGACACGGAGAGGGGTTCACTCTCTGCGGCGGACGCCCCCACGTCTTGACTGCTGGCCGGCAGGTCAGTGGACATGGGGGGGTCCTGCTCCGACAGGCTAGCTTGGCGTGCTAGCCGTCGGCTTCACGGTGAAGCGGACACAATGTCCGCACGAGCCGGGGTTGTCGATAGCGCCTCGGGCGTGTTCCAGCCCGAGGCAGGACGAGCAGACCTGGTGTGTGTCTGTGCCCGATATCTTCAACCCGCAACCGCAGAGTCGAGCCACCGAGTCCCTGACTCCTCTGGTGTGAGGGAGAGGGGCGTCCATCTTGTTCGCCTCGTGGCGTGGAGAGGGCCCGCTCTCAACAGGTAAGTTGGGAGAAAAAGGTGTTACCACCCTGTCCTTAATCCGGAGAAAAGGACGGTGTGGGTCTTTTATTCCGGGAGAATACTGACTGGTGTGACAGTATGCTCCTTTAATCCTTTCCTCCTCCGTGGGGAAGAGAAAGGAAAAAGCTTCCTCGCTACCGTGGTGTCGATAGTGAGGGAGCGAGCTAGCAACAGGTGTGTTGCTAGCTTGAAAAAATCAGACCTACCTTACTTTCCGGGGAAAGAGAACGGCGAGGTCGATTTCAATACTAACTGGCGTTAGTATTACCGTCTTCCTGCAAAGCAGAAGGAGTAGCCGACGAGCGCCCGTCGACCGAAATGGTTATATTTGGGTTCAGTCTGTGGACCGTTAAGCTTGTCCGGCTAATATAGAGATGTGCTCTGAAGCGAGAATAGGGCTGAAGTCGAATAGTCCATTTAGCTTAGGAACCTTCCTAAAGGAGTGAAATGACCCGGAAGTCCCTCAGTGGCAGACATGATAAGTGCCGTTCGAATTCTCTAGAATGATGAGAATGATAGGAAAGGAGGTTTCAAACTTCCTTTATAACCTCCTTTAGCTTAGGAACCACTGGACCTCCCTAACGGAGCGTCCACACTACAGCTCCAAAAATAGCTTGGAGCTGGGCGTGTCTGGAGCTTGGGGATTTTATTCAAGCAACACGACCAACAACCAATCACATGAATCTCCCGCCCCCGACATACAAAGCAAAAACCCCCGGGGATTTTATGCGAGCAATATATATATATAAACTCCCCAAACAGGCGAAAACCTACCAGTTTCCCCCACTGTCTCTGCCACCTCCCTCCATGCCTGGTTCCTCCGGTTTGTATCCCGGTAGGTGAAGAGGGTCTGGTCATACAAAACCGGGTGATTTGCTACGGCGATAGTTAGTTTCTCCTCCGACTTTTTTTGAAATATAGAAATGAACGGCGGGATATCTCTCCCAGCTTAGACGCGGTTTGATTGGCTACGGCTTCAGCTGTCAGATCTTGGGAAACGGGATTTGATTGGCTGGCGCTGGCTACTCCGGCGTCTCAGGCAACAGAAGTTGAACATTGTTCAACTTCTGTTGCCTGAGACGCCTGAGACGGACCGCTCTGCTACCCACAATTCAGTTCGGCGAAAAAGCGCGGCTACGTGACGTCACCCCATTGAAAGTGAATGGGCAGATTGGAGCAGATTGGAGCAGATTGGAGCTTTCGACGCTGTAGTGTAGACGGGCCGTAACTGACAGGAGAAGCGAAAATGCTGCCCCACAATGCCTTGCAGCCGCAGCATTTGCCGTCACTCAACAGTCGGCCGTTCACGGAAAAAAACGATTATGACGGAGAAATGATATCATGAAAGTTACGGTGCTTATTAAGCTTTTTAAAACATAGGTGGTAAGTTGCCAAAGTGCTTTGTTTTGAACGTTCATCAGTATTATAATCAAAGAGAGAAATATGAACGTTAGTTTTTACTGAAATGATCAAATAAAGTCAACATTTCAGTCTTCACTGAGCTGTGTGGGGTTTGTTCAACTTTTAAAAGATGTTTGAATGGTGATCTACAGAGTGATAGATGTTAAGGACTAACGTTTATAATAAATACATCTGTATTGATTTTAATATCTTTAGTTCATACAATCATACGTATTGGGATCATTTGTATTAATGTGAACCGGAGGGAGAGGGTGACGAGCATAAGTTTCACTTTCCTTTTTTATTTCAATTCCAACTTTGGTCATGAAGAATATGTTTCTCTGTTGTCCACGTTCATAAAGCAAAGCAGCAGCTTCAGAGCACGGTGCAGAGTCTTTCGATGAGTCTACAGTAGTCCCTCGTTCTTATTAAACATCCATGTTGTAGTCCGCTGTATAGAAAACTGTGGTTTCCATAGTTTCCCCACAGCAGCAGACGCACACAATGACGTCCGCTGGCGCATCATAAACACGTCGGATAGTGAAAGTGCATTCGGATTCTCTAAAGTACCGCAGTCTCTTCTCCTAAATCCTTTTAAATTCTCCTATCCACTATCCCTTAACCCCGTGACGTTTCACTCAGAGGTCAAGGAATAGACGATAGGGTTAGAATTTAGGAGCTGATTTTTAAACTATCCGAATCCGACTGCAGCCTAGGTGTTTGAATGACGCATGCGTCGTGGCGCAAGCTACTTATAGGGGGTGAATTCCCTGACGCTCAAGTTCACCAGCCAATCAGGATTGGTGTAATGAGATTGATGCTTCTGTTTGCTCCGCGATGAGGCGCATCCCATAGTGAGACATCGAACGGAGTGTTATGAATGAGAACTACTGTATAACCCTAACTAGTTTTAAATAAATGTCCATGCAACCAATATCACTTGAGGTGCTATCAGGTGCTAGCAGGTGTTATTCTGAATTAAAATGGTATTATATTTGTGGTGATTACCTTGCATATGTACATAGGCAGGCCGCAGGTGCATTCAAATATGCATTGCAGCATGGGGGCCCCTGAAAGTTGATAATCCTGCTTTTCAATACAGTAAAATAATAGCTTTGTATAGTCGCATATAATCACCAGTTTGATACAGCACACATGAATGCTGTCATCAGCCTCCACCGAGGGTGGCACCCATGGATGTGTAAAGAAACCACGTACAGCGGAAGTGCTGGAACCGGGAACCACAGGGAGCACGGCACTGTTGTGGGCATGGTCTGCTAAAGCGCACACAGCTAGCCCACCCTGATACACTCATTCAGGGAAACATGGGAGGGTCTCAAAGCGTCGAGGTACCGGGTGGAGGAACTGAAGGATACCATGTCCTGAGAGTAAGAGCAGCATGTCCCGGGGAAACGCAGCTTGTGTTTTATGAGAAAGATGGAGCTGCTGCTAGCTGCAGGGGTCTAATACAGCTAACGTTTCAGCTATTTAAACAACTAATTATTGATGTTTATATATGAATTTGGTGGCAGTTATTGAGTAAGGATATGTGTGAGGTTTAGCTAAAGGCTCATGGCTATCCTCCCTTTATGTCAATAGTGATTCAATGTGCGCAGGGTTGTAGTTAGGTTGGAGTTACGCCCCACTCTTGTTTGGTACATTATTTATTATTATCTGTCCTTTTATTTATTCGCCAGTTTGTCAGGTTGTTTTAGACTGCATTAATTCATATATCTTGAGATATTTAGTAAACAGGCATGCGCAGTCGTTACCTCCTATAACCTAATGTTGCCAGAATAACCGGTGTGTCTACTACGGTCAGTGGAGATGGGTGTGTTGCCTTCAATGTCAGTACCGAGTATAAACAGAGCGGTGTGTAGGACTACCTTCTCTCAAAAGGAACATGTGTACTTATCCAAAATAAAAGGCCATGAACTCTCACCTTGCCCGTTTTTAGCTATTTGAACTCAAATCAAATGACGTTACATCTCCTTAAAAAAAGTAAATATAATAGTTGAAATATAAAAAAAACGATTTGGACTAACAATCAGAACAAAAAAAGGAAAATATTCTGCACTTTGATTTTTTGTAATGAATACAACTTGTATTATTGAGAGACCAACTCTAATCAAGTGCCTGCAAAAATAACATTTCAATAGCTTCCATGTCATGTGACCATGTGACTTAAAATCCAGACCAGATATTAATACTAAACTGGACAAAAAGGACACGTTTCTTTTTTCACAGTATTTAAGGTTGCGAAAATATATTTTTTTCACTTTTTCTATAGTTTACATTTTATATGACCCAGTGACTCAAAATAAGTGCAGCATTGTGTTACTACACACACAAACTATTGGATCTTAGTGCTCTTTCTATTTTACATGAGTATTGTTATGCCGATTCAGGTGTTTTACAAAACGTTTTTGTTTTTGGCCATAAGTCAAATTCATATGCTATTCATGACAATTTCGAACACACGTTGAATAGGATGAAATGGTCAATGATTTGAAAAAGACATGGATGTAAACCAAAGTGGTTAGTTAGTGGAATGGAGGTAAGTCTGGTTATTAATAAAATAGCTGAATATATCTCAAAATGAACGATGAGTATCTATTTTCACTGTCTGCAAGTCAACATATATGATTTTACAGGTGCAAGACAATTCCCCCGGTAACCGTGCAGGACTGGAGCCATTCTTTGATTTCATCATTTCTATTTGTGACACTAGACTGGTATGTTTGCTAATACAACTTGCTGCAGTTATTGAGTTCTTCAACACGTATTAATCACAGATAATGTGCATGTTTACATCTCTGACAGAACAGGGACAATGACACCCTAAAAGAAATGCTGAAGATGAATGTGGAGAGGCCAATCAAAATACTTTTATACAACAGCAAGACGCTGGCAGTGAGGGAGACCACCATCATACCCAGCAACCTGTGGGGGGGGCAGGGGCTTCTGGGAGTCAGCATTCGCTTCTGCAGCTTTGAAGGAGCAAATGAAAATGTTTGGCATATCTTGGTGAGTGTCGTTGTGATGAGGAAACATCTATAAAGCTGCTTCGATATCATATGTGATTTTTGGATGTTTAACCAATCACAAGCTTAGAAGTATAGGTTTAACTGGGTCAATAGATTATGTTTTATAAACCATCAAAGGCTGGCATATATTCACACATTTGACAGGTTTTTATATATAGTGTTTGTGTATTTAAGACATAAATGTAACTTCAAATTGTTAAATAAGTGAAATCTCAGTCAAATATAAACAGAAAAACGTTTTTTGTTGGAGTCCAGGAGGTGGAACCACACTCCCCTGCGGCACTGGCTGGTTTGAAGGCCTACACCGACTACATTATAGGAGCTGACACCAGCATGAGCGAGGTACTTGTTTGCAGATCAGTGTAATGCTGAACTAAAGTTGGCAACAGGTTAGAGCTGACATGTATCTGTGCTCTCTCAACAGAGTGAAGATCTGTTCTCAGTGATTGAATCCCATGAAGAGAAGGAGTTGAAGCTGTATGTTTACAGCACAGATACGGACAACTGCCGCGAGGTGGTCATCACTCCAAACTGTGACTGGGGAGGGCAGGGCAGGTAAGATAGTCTGCATTTTACTTCTGTTGCAGGCTGAGAGAGGACACGTTTGGTATCCAATAGGCAGAAAACTGGCCGTCAATTGTGCTTCATTACTAACACACCTATTTCAAACTCGAAATGGCATCATTTTGACAATAAATGCTTCTTGATTTTACCTGATACATTGTCAGGTGATGGCCGGGACACCTTTTATAATATATTTTTAAACATATGCTAATGTTTCAGTCAAGCATTTTTCTTTTTCCTTACAGTTCTTCATTCAATTTTTTTAAAAGCATTGGTCTAAACAGTTTAAAAATATATATTGGCAATGCAATTAGGATTCTAATAACACATTTGTATTAATTACATCAATGAGTATTTGGTAATTAAATGTATATTTCATCCTATTTGGCTTATTGTTATACAACCTTGTTTTGTTTTTCCAGTTTATGGCAAGGTGTACTATACCTCATTTAAATGTTTCATATGTCCTTGCTTTTCTGAGAGAAAATGATAATGAAATGTAAAAGTTGAAAATGCACTGACTGAACAGGTTTTTAAAATCTTATTATTCTATCCAACTTTTAAGCCAGAAGAGTTTCCAGTTGATTTGTTTTATTGTAATATCTTGCCATTTGGATCCCCCAGAGTGTTTACATCATCTTTAGGACCACTGTCAAATGTTGTAGACATTTCCCCTCACAGTACTTCTGTCTTTTCAGTCTAGGATGTGGGATTGGCTACGGCTACCTGCACAGGATACCTACACTGCCATTTGGAGAGGGCAAGACTCTCAGTTTCCCTGCAAAAACTCCCCTTAAACCAGCTGCTCCTCCCAAAGATGGCTTCACAGAGGTAGCCCGGCATCAAACAAATAAATAATGCTTCGAGATATCGTGATTACCTACTGAGATGAGTGGATTTTTGGTTGCCAGGTCCATCTCTCCGCCGTCATTCCAACGGTTCCAGTAGCTGCGTCTTCTTCGTCTGGATTAGAGCAGCCTCTCTCCGTCCTGTCGGTGGGCTCTGTCCTGACCTCTGTTGTTAGCAATCCACAGACAGGTACAATAAAGCTTCTGACTGTTCAAACTATCCTGTTTGAATAGATGTTAATAGTTGATGGAATAATACAAATAACATGGTGCTAACAAACATAACAGCTTTGTTAAAAACTATTCCAGGAGCTCCGAATGTCCCGCCACCCAGCCAAGCCTCGCCCTCACAAAGCGCTCCCATGTCTGTCAATCCTGCTGCCACACTACCAGGTTAGTACACATTACATTCTTTCGTGTGGTTAAAGCACCTCAGATGTCCAATTGCCAACTACTCTGAATCTGAACTTGCATGACATTAGCCTGATAGCCTAGCACTGATTAATATGTGTTTGTTGCACAGGTCTGATGCCCTTACCTGGAGGTCTTCCACCCTTTCCTCATTTACCAAATCTAAATTTTACCTTGCCCGATGTGGGTCACGTGTTGCCACATGGAGTTGGTGGATTGCAACATGCAGGTATTTATTTGTTCTTCTCTTTATTTGCTCCTGTTTGTGTATCATTTGCTAAAAAAAAAGTGCCACAGATAATTGTGAGGGAATCAGAGTGGGGGGATGACGAGAATGTCTCCAACTTTATCCTTAAAGAGGTTTTGTAGACAGAATGTTATTTTTGACAGACATTGTATTAACAGATGTGACTCAACTATGAGTTCCCTTAACCTTTTACATTCGCAGCACTTACATGCGTGCGTTTGATGCAGGCTTTTTTCCAGGAAATCTAATGAACATAAATTGCTCTTGATTTTGTCAAATAATTGATATGTTTATTTAATAGATGCATCTGTTAAATTGAGTTTCTCTGCAAAGAATCATACAAAAGCATCACTTTTAATCCTGTGTTTACCAGTAATCTGAGTGCTTTTTGGGAAATAAGTAATTTAGCATAAAATAAAACAATAATAAAAAGGACCCACAGAAAAGCAAGGGAAAAAATAAATGACTTAAATGTTGAACATTTATTGTGGGTTATTTTACTGTCAATAATTATATAAGACATCTACAGTACGGACTACTGTACATGTTTGATCGAAAAAGCCTATACAAATAATTCCAATATAGTGATGTTCCCTCAGTGTGTGATTTATTAACTCCTTTACAACAAACTAAGGATATTTTAATTTTATCCATGAAAAAAGAAAAAAATTGATTTTTCAAAGGAGTTTTCAACTGAAGTAATATCTGTTTAACAAATCAATGAACAAAATGATATATTATGCAAAACTATAAAATACAATACACCAATTTGACATGTTTATGAAGTTCTAGGAATATTTTATATAAAATAGTTTTCTATTTAACTTATTGTACTAAGATTATTTTTGTAATCATGCATGGTATTTTTTTAATTAACTTTTTTTTTTTTTTTTTTTTAAATCTCACGTACCCCCTGCAGTACCCCCAACGTACCCATAGGGGTCCGCGTACCCCCATTTGAGAATCACTGCACTAGAGGGTAAGTCTGTGTAAGTCTGTGTGTGTTTTGCTCCTCAGGTCTTCCACCTCTCAGCCTGCCTCCGCCTGACTTTGTTCTTCCTCCAATCAATGCCCATGCAGCACCTGCACCCCTCATATCCTTCCCCCACCTTCCAAATGAACAGTTCACTGACCAGAACCCCCATCCCGCCATCAGTGGTCCCCTCTGAATCCATTCAAATGAAATCACAATGACTGCAGACTCATCTTAGCAGAGCAGCGTTTCAGGTCAGCTTGCTCTTAACACAGTTTAGCCTTGCTGCACCAACCACTTGTGAAATTGGTACGATTGTTGTTCGAGCTCCAGTATCTCGAGAATACTCAACCCAGTCTCATAAAAAAACGTGTAATAACTACGTTGGTCCACAACGTAGGACGTAGTAATTCTACAAAAACGCCTCTGAAATTGTAAGATCCCTACGTTTTTTTCACCATTCATTCCAATGGCTGGCGTGACGTCTATGTCACGTGATCTTCACATTTCTCCCTGCAGAAAAAAAAAACATGGCCGAACTTCGTTTTATTCTCGGTGTAAAATGTCACGTGATCTTCACATTTCTCCCTGCAGAAAAAAAAAACATGGCCGAACTTCGTTTTATTCTCGGTGTAAAATGCCTATTTTAAAGTTAGTTTGGCCATTAAAATGCGTTTTGATGTCATTTGATGCGAGAAATATGAGTTGTTATTTCAGATTATGTGTGACAATGAAAACGTTGTATAGACACAATTTCCTGAAGTAATCTTCGTAATAACTAGCAAACTAAAGATCATGTGCATCCACTGCATACATAATCTGAAATAACAACTCATATTTCTCGCATCAAATGACATCAAAAGGCATTTTAATGGCCAAACTAACTTTAAAATAGGCATTTTACACCGAGAATAAAACGAAGTTCGGCCATGTTTTTTTTTCTGCAGGGAGAAATGTGAAGATCACGTGACATAGATGCCAGCCATTGGAATGAATGGTGAAAAAAAACGTAGGGATCTTACAATTTCAGAGGCGTTTTTGTAGAAATACTACGTCCTACGTTGTGGACCAACGTAGTTAGTACACATTTTTGTGAGACTGGGTTGGGATACTGGAACCTAGTGCAGGCAGCGAGAGGAACATAATAGTTTTAACCCAGTAACAGAGGTGAAATATTCACTCTGTTGCACAATAACTTTTAAAGTATTTAAGCTCAATAATAACATGTTAAAGCTAACAAAACTATGGGTGCTTTTTAAGCTCGACAAAAATAAGTGGGAAACATTTTACTTTGAAGTGTGCATCTTTTTTCAGTGGACAAACTACTGCAGAGGCCTTTAAGGATCCATCCATCTATCTTCTCCCGCTTATCCGTGGTCGGGTCGCGGGGGTAGCAGTTCCAGCAGAGAGCCCCAAACATCCTTTTCCCTGGCGACATCAACCAGCTCTGACTGGGGGATCCCAAGGCGCTCCCAGGCCAGCGAAGATATATAATCCCTCCACCTGGTCCTAGGTCTACCCCTTGGTCTCTTCCCAGCTGGACGTGCTTGGAACACCTCCCTAGGGAGGCGCCCAGGTGGCATTCTAACTAGGTGCCCGAACCACCTCAACTGGCTCCTTTCGACGCGAAGGAGGAGCGGCTCAACTCCGAGTCCCTCCCGGATGACTGAACTTCTCACCTTATCCCTAAGGGAGACACCAGCCACCCTGCGGAGAAAACCCATCTCGGCCGCTTGCATCCGCGATCTCGTTCTTTCGGTCATGACCCATCCTTCATGACCATAGGTGAGGGTAGGAACGAAAATGGCCCGGTAGACAGAGAGCTTTGCCTTCTGGCTCAGCTCCCTTTTCGTCACAACGGTGCGGTAAAGCGACTGCAGTACCGCTCCCGCTGCTCCGATTCTCCGGCCCATCTCATGCTCCATTGTTCCCTCACTCGAGAACAAGACCCCGAGATACTTGAACTCCTTCACTTGGGGTAAGGACTCATTCCCTACTTGGAGTGGACAGTCCATCGGTTTCCTACTGAGAACCATGGCCTCAGATTTGGAGGTGCTGATCCTCATCGCAGCCGCTTCACACTCGGTTGCGAACCGATCCAGTGAGTGCTGAAGGTCGCAGACCGATGAAGCCATCAGAACCACATCATCTGCAAAAAGCAGTGGTGCAATCCTTAGTCCACCGAACTGCAGACCCCCTCCCCCACGACTACGCCTCGAAATCCGATCCATGTATATTACAAACAGGATTGGTGACAAAGCGCAGCCCTGGCGGAGGCCAACCCTCACCGGAAATGGGTCCGATTTACTGCCGAGGACCCGGACACAGCTCTCGCTTTGGGAGTACAGAGATTGGATGGCCCTGAGTAGAGACCCCCTCACCCCATACTCCTGCAGCACCTCCCACAGTAACTCCCTGGGAACTCGGTCATACGCCTTCTCCAAGTCTACAAAACACATGTAGACCGGATAAGCGTACTCCCAGGCCCCCTCCAGGATCCTTGCGAGAGTAAAAAGCTGATCCGTCGTTCGACGACCAGGACGGAATCCGCATTGTTCCTCCTCAATCTGAGGTTCGACAATCGGCCTTTAAGGATACAAATGGGATTTATGTTTTAACTATTTTTGCACTTCCGTCAAATATTTTGGATGCAAAAAAGGCCAAGATCCAACAGCTGCTCTGCCCGGCTGAGCTGTAGCTTTGGTTATTGCTCCGACTACAGTTTAATTTAATTTATTGTTGCCATGGCTTCAGCAGCTGTAAAGTGACTTTACTGCTCATGTGAATTATGCTTTCTCTAAGATTAAGCACACATGTTACTTAAACCTGCTTTGTTTACATCAGATATGACAGATGCGTTACCGAGGGTGTTGAGGAATGTAGCAGCTTCAACACCTAATACAATTCACTGCTTAACAAACACTTATTACACATGTATCCCAATACTAACCGAAGCACAGCCATGGCTACATCCACAATCCAAAGCAATGTCATCTCATTGTGAGAGACGTGTGTCAACTACCTCTGCTACCGATCCATCCTCTGCAATGATACACACTTGTTCGCTGAGACACACATGGGGTGCTCACACAGCCAGCGGTGGTCTACTACCTTAATATTGCCTTTCTTCTAGAGGGAATGAAAAAAACAGTATTGCAACACAAAAAAGGAGGAAAAACAAATCCTCCGTGACATTTCAGTGGTTCTGTAAGTTATTGAAGGTCTTTCGGTGAAGGCGGGACAATAATTTATAATACTTGGGATTTCATTTCAACAAGCAGGTTTCTTGCTGAAGCGCTACAGCCATTTTATATATATATATATATATATATATATATAGAAAACTTTTTTTTCCGTAAAGTTATGCATCGTTCCCCTAATTAAACTATTTTCTCAATCTGAGCCTCTGATCCCTGCTTTCTATTTGATCCTCATCTCTAAAATGGTTCATGTGGAGAGGGCACCCTGTAGTGCAGTACCACACCCAACCACAGAGTGTCAGTGTAATCTCATTGGATGGCAGACTATGGAGACAAATGCTTACAGATTGCAGCCTTACATGTAGTGTACTATCAGCTTTAGAATGAACAGTACCATTCAGAGAGAAGTGTTTACTGGCATTTATTATTCACTCTTTAGCAGAACTGTACAATTTGTACCCAAAGTGGAACATACAGCCCTTGAAAAAGTAAGAGCAACAAAGCAGCAAAATTAAAAGACTCCAGGAGACTAGTTTTGCATGGGGACATTTTACCTCTTTGTACACATTACTGCTGCAGTTCAACATTTTAAAATTCCCTGTACAGCATACACAGTTTCCAATTCATCTGTTAATTAATGTTCCTGCATAGGATTTTATACATTGTAATTTTTCTACATTTGGTTACTTTGTGCATTAAACGTAAGTAAGCTGCCCCAGCCTACACGTCACTAGATGCCCCTTGTATGCTACACATTACGTTCTTATGGCTAAGTAACTCAAATTAAAGCCTAAGATTTGTGAAGAAGAAAACATTTAGCCAAATCAATAGTGAAATCTTTGTAGTTCTACATAACTATGACCGCCCTCTCCTCACAGTTAATTAACTTCTAGCAGCTGAATCACTTGCACCCTGGCAGGACCTTGTTATTTCATCTAAACGGCGGGCTGCCAAGTCTCCCTTCGGCCCTTTAAGGCTTCATCCATCTGCGACATCTGAACAGTGTCCAATCACATTTTCTTCAAGGTACGTCCTCCATTTCAGTGCTTTAATCGGACCCTCAGAAGATCCTTTTACCCATGTCCTTCTAAAAACATCCCCTCACTGTCCCTCTATCGATCAAGCCCTGGTAAACAAGAAGAAGCCTGGCACAGGTCAGAGGAGGCCCGGTGAGATGTATCCACCAGAGTCCTGCTCCACCTGCTGCCGGCCGGTTCCTCTCCCACAGGCCAGAGCCTCGTGGGAGCATCTTGGTCAGTCATCCTTTCTGTCAGAGTAAGAGGCAGTCAGTAAGAGATGATACTGGAGGAGGCTGGTCCTGAGCCAGCAGCATTCATCTGCAGATTTCCAGAGGAGCTTGTCCTCCGCATGTGAGGGAGCAGGTACGGGTCGCTCCCCATCTGGTGAACGTCCACCCGGTCCTCCTTCCTGTACGCCAGGCACCGCCTTATGAAGGCCTGGGGGGGGGGGAAATACAACGGAAATGTATGTGTCAATCAGGTGTTTCATGATGTTCTTTCTTTGATAATAAAATACTTATTAAAAACACCCTTTTGTATGCAAGTTCACCTACCTTAGCTTCATTGCTGGACACAGGCTTGACAGGGAACTGAATGTCTGTAGCTTTCAGTATGGTGTTCTCCTGCAGGATGTCTTGCTGTGACTGATTATGGCCGAAAGGCTGAAAAAGGAGGAGCAATGCTTAACTATCATGAAAGAAATAACAAACATTCAAGGGAAGAATCTGTGGGGCCCTCCTTACCTTCCTCCCATACAGACACTGGAAAAAGATAACGCCTACAGACCACACGTCCACCTTATTGGAGATCTTTGGAGGTTCTTTGCCAACCACAAAACACTCGGGAGGCAGGTACCTAGGCAGAATGAAAACAAGTTGTTTAACAGAAAGTCACTTTGCACATTTCATTTAAAAGATATGATTAACAAATGAGAAAGATCTACCCCACGGGACTGCTAACAAGTTAATAATAAACAACTCTTACTTATAACATCACTGGTATTACAGAGAAAACAGGCAGGAGCAATCGGCCCTTTTTTGTGCCCTTGTGCCAGTTAGAAAGAATTCAAATAGAAATCCTTTTGTGAATGTTCCAATGTATGTAGATGCAGGACGTTTCCTCTCACCAATAGGTCCCGGCACCCTGAGATGTCAGGTCCATCCCATCCACGCCATAGTTGTCATCATCCATGATTTTTGACAGACCAAAGTCAGTGATCTTGATTTCCCCGCAGGCTGTGCCGTCCACCAACAAGATATTGCCTTGATATCAAAGTAAAACAAGTCGGTACCACAAAATAAATGGTTAACTATCAAAAAGGTATGACTGCTTTAAATCAGTGTGAAAATAAAGTGTCAGTTATCTAGTGGGTTGAAGCAGCGTTACTGATAAACATTTTGTATTTAATGTGAGGGGAGTCATCAGTCGTCCAGGCAGCGTGTTTACCTGGCTTGAGGTCATAATGGATGATGGGAGGTTTGATTTCATTCAGGTATCTTAGTGCATTCACAATCTGCATGACTATAGACCGTGCCTCCTTCTCAGACATTAGCTTATGCTGTTTCAAGTAGAAGTCCAAGTCGTTGCCTTCGCAGTACTCCATGACAGTGCAAAACCTAGTGAATAGAGAAAAGACTTACTACGAAGTACTGCCCACATGTAAAAGGAAACAACTGAAAAGTGATGGAAGCATGAGGTCAAGAATGCGGCACTGACGTGTCTGTGTCCAGTGAGAAGTAGTCGTAGAGTTTCACGATGCGGGGGTGGTCCAGCTCCTTGTGTATTCTGTACTCTCGACATGCATGCCTGTGGAGCGGAAGGTAATAATGCTCCTTTAATATCCAAAGCACGAAAAGACAGAATAAAGAACCAGCACTGACTCTGTAATTGGAGCTTGTGGAGAGGAATAACACATTGAAAGTAAAAGATATAAGAACAACTTTTGAAAGTGCGTCACTACATTTCAAACAGTAATCATAGCATACTGAAGCTGAGGTTACACATTTCCACTTGAGCCAACATACTTGTGATAGTTCTCCTTTTTCTCTTCCCTCCAGTTCTTGTTGAGTTGGTGGATTTTCACAGCAGCATACCGTTGCTCAGTCAAGTCAAAAGCCTGCACAATAAATGCACAAAAAAGGTGACTAATATGGCAACATCTGCTAAGAGCATTAAATTAATATTTGACAACACCTATGAATGTCATCAACACTTTGTGAGTTACCTTGTAAACTTCACTAAAGCCCCCTCTTCCCAGAAGGTATAGGAGCAGATATCGTTCATTCAACGTTGGGTGATCTTTAAATCTTTGGGTGGAAAAAAACAACACAAAATCATTGAAATGACAGATATAGTATGCGTCTATCTTTAGTGTGACAATACACGACCAATGTGGAAGACGACAGGAAAGCTTCCTCCTGCGGGTAGTTAGGTAATATCCCCACGGTGGCTGAGGACACTGGCCTTGTGTGTGCATCATGTTCCAAAGTCATTGCAGTGACTGCGAGAGGAATTGATTCAGACTCACTGTGAGCTGTCTTCATTATTTATTCTCTTCAGCTCCCGAATGTGAAGGTTGCGCACTCTCTCCAGACGCTCCAGCTCCGCCTGGATCTCAGCTTCTTCCTATAAATGAGTCAAGCACACCAACACACAAATGCTAAGAAGTGACTTCAGAACTCTGACTGCAAGGAGAGGAGCTAATCAAAACCAACTTCTACTCAGCCGACAGCTCCTGTATGAAATAATAACAGTTGACTTGGTAGAGTCTGTCAGTGGCTTTCTGGGATGCTTATTCATCAGGAAAACAAAGGATACATCAACAAACTACAGGATGGCTCGATCCTTAGTGGGATGCACATCAAAAGGAACCGTGGTTCATCTTGGGAAGCAGGAGAATCAGACTATATTTACAATTACTTTGTATCGACTCCAATAAGGTTTTTACTTCTTAACCCTTTATCCCCATTGTGTTCCGGGTCCTACTGGGTTCTTATGATGTATGGAATGAACAAATACATAAGGTCATGTGCATGTACTGCACAGGAAGACAAATCCCCCCCCGAAAAAAAATAACACATTTATCATCAAGTGCATCAGGATCAGCATTGAACAAACCTTCTTGAGATGTCCAAGTCGCAGTTTGAAGATCTCTTCCTGTTCGTGGTACTCGGCTAGTGTCAGCCTTTCCAAGAAGAGAGAACATCACCATTACTTCATGTCATTAAGGAAACATGGACATGCTAAGGACATTGTGTTATTCATTTACTGTGCATTCAGTCCTGTTAAACCTTCTACAACAGCAGACTATGAATAAGAATTAAACACAACTATAGATTCTTTGAGCAAACATTTCCTAGGATAACGGCTGCTGTAAAACTCCTGATGAACACACGCCTGAACGTACAGCTGAGGTAGGCTGGGTTTTAGAAAGGGGTCGCTTTCTGCTCCGTTCACTGCCTTGGTTTTGCGTTGCTTTGGCTCAGAGTTTGTGGTTGGTGCTTGGGAGTTGCTGGAGGACGGAGGTTTCCTCTTGGCCAGCAGCTTCCTCTGCCTCTCGATGTCCTCTCGCTGTTGGTTTAAACCCTCTTGCTGTCTGCAGATGGAAAGAGAGAATAGTGATTTTTGTCAGATGAGATCAGCACCATTACTGAAGTGATATGAAACCATGATGAAGATGTAAATATGTAAGTTGTAATGTTACTTTGAGGCTATGTATTTTAGTAAATAAACCTGATTCACCATTTGTGGCAGTAGCTTAATATATGTTTGGGTTAGTTGGTTCTATTTATAGAGAAACTACCAAACGCTTAACTATAAAAGTCTTCTCAGAGTAAATATTTTATTACATAAAAACTATAAAAGAAAATGTAAACCTACAAATAGAAAACAAATACATGACCAACAAGACATCATTCCCGTAAAAGCCTCTTACTTCACAAGGTTTTGGAAAGCATAGCCATCAGTCCACTGTTCTGTGAACGACGCTCCATGTCTCACTGTAGTGAAATGGCCTAAACGGAGTCTGTCCTGCATGCTTTTCTCCCGACAGGACTGCTTCTCCTGGGTGCTCTGAAGAACCATTTCAAACATGTTGAATGTGGCTTTGCATATATTGAGTTTATATGAAGAGTTAAGACAAATCATTCCATTTACCTTTTCTATGAGCAATTTCTTGCTCATGGTGATGCATTTATTCAAGCGTTCCTTGTACTTTTCAAGTAATTTTTGTTGTTCGTCGATCTGTCTCCTGAGATCACAGTTTGCCTGAAGAGCAGAACAAACTGAAATCAGCAGCTGCACACATTGTAGCATTCTCCCAATCCATCAAATATTTAAAATCTTAAAAACACTGTTTATGATGTTGATATTTTCTTTTTGCATTAAAATGTACAGCCCAGTCTAGTAAACAGAGAAAGCCCTTTGCCTTACCCGTAGCAAATCGTCTATTCTCCCCTCCTTCTTCTCAAGGTCTAGATTCTTAGTGCTTTCAAGGGCAGCCAACTTCAACACTGTGAGGTCAGTCTGGAGAGACAAAATAACAAAAGTGGATTAAAGTGTTGCCCACATGTGTCACACACATTCAATAGCATAAGGAAAAGGCTGATGGTGTCCAGAACTATCCACAATCACCTGAACACATTTGACTGCTTGTTGCTTTGGATGCGCCATATGGTCCCCAAACGACAGACTAGTAGGAGATGAGCTATTTTGTCTAACCTGCAACAGAAGAGAGAGCAGTTTTATCACAAGGCAACTCCAGCAAAAGAGCAGCAAAGGAGAGTTCAAGTTAAAGCTTCAGAGGAACTCACAGCGATACCCTGAGCGGACTGGGAATGTGAGTTTTGGGGCGAGCGAATCACTGGTGGGAGACCTCTCACAGGACTGGACCCGTTTCCTCCCTGAAACTAAAGGTTAGGAGAGTAAAGGTGACATCACTGCCAAACATTTGATCATCTTAGACCCACTGAAGGTTCCTTTTGTGTCCCAATGCTATTCTTTTTGAGAAAGGAAATTGACTTTGCCCCAGTGCGTTGAAAGACTGATAAAGCCCACATTACTCGCTCAACACTTCCTTCAATGAAAACTCACATCAAAATAATCACTTATTTTGGGTCCTCGCACAATTGATTTTCCTGTGAAGGGAAAAGAGGGAAATCAACGTTATATTTTATATTTGACAGAAATGCTGTAAGCAGGAGCAAATATGTTCCCAGTTCAACACAAAGACACTCACCTTGGCTGCTCTCTGATTGGATCTCAGGTTTCCTTTTTCTGCCTCTGGGTGTGTCTGTCTGTTTCTTCTCCGGGGTCTGAAAGGCAGATTGACATGTTTGTTTTAAAAACTATTATACAAAATGTGATTCGGAGCTTTATACTCTCTGCTGTAACTGTAATACCACAGTGCGTCTACCTGTGTGAACGGTCCAAACAAACCCAAATGTTTATTCCTAATAAAGCTTACAATCAAAAAGGCAGCATAAGAACTATTTTTAACATTCAAATATGACTCACTGATACAAACTTGATGCCGATTATAATCATGATGGAATTTAATAATAAAATGTTTTATTTTGACTTATGAAACTGCAATGCCACATTAGTTGTGTCCGGTTTTTAATGGTATAAACCACAAAATAGCAATAATGTTTAATTTCAAGATTTCTTAATATACCTACCGAGTATGCAGGAGAACTGCCTCTTTTCACATCTGACCCCTACAAGGGGAAAGAGACAAGATTTTAAGACAAACAAAAATAAAATGTGCGCAGATAAACAGTTCAGGCAAGAACTATTGCTGCTGCAGATCTCGTGCGACCCTTGGAGCTCATTCAAAACATTGTATGGCATATTTAGCTGAGTTTCTCTGGGTTTTGGAAGAACAAAATACGACAAATTAAGACATCATATGGGACTTTGAAAAAACTGGATTGACTATTTTCTGACATTTATAGACTAAATGATGATATAACATTAATCTAAAATTCAGGCTGAGTAGTACATAATAGAAACAATCGTTAGTTACAGTCCTAAAGCACTCTTTGAATATTTTAAAGTGTGCTACAGTTATTTGTATTTTAGGATGCATACAACAATCCTTTACATACTGGTCTACCTTCCAGCTCTGATGGGAAAATGTAGGCCATTTTGTTCATTAATTTTGCCTCTGCTCTCCCCCATAAGAAGGACTTACATAATGAAATAACTTGTTTAAAATAATGATTTTCTAATATGTCATTAGTTCAATGTACCTCTGACTCCTTGTCGCTTGAGGATCCCATGCTTCCAAAACTGTGATTCGAGTCATTATTGGTCAAACCCTGAGGGAAAAAAATGGGAAAAAAACATTGGAGGATGAGACAAAGCTTTGCCAATTACAACAGTATTCGGGTCAATTATTATGTGCACAATTTGAATATGGACTCACTTTGGTTCCCCCACTTGTGCTACCTGTGCTGCCCCCTGTGCTCCCGCTGACCCCGCCCATAAAGCGGGCCTCCAGCAGCTCCTGTCTCCGGGGATCCAGGCTGTTCAGCTCATCCATGGTGCCTGGGAGGATTAGCAACAATTCACATTGTCTCAGTTATTCAAGCGTCAAATGAATTGAAGCTTTTAATGCAACCACTCAAGAGCAGATGACAAAGCTGTTAAGAAGGGGACTTATTTTGTTACAACCACAAACAGGTGATAAGATTTGAGTCTAGACCAGAATATAGGTGAAGATGTGGAAACATTCCCTCGTCATCATATCCAAGACAGATTCCCCTTTGTAGCACCGGGGAGATAAGCAAGCTCTTAATTACGTTAACTCTCGTTACAATAACAATAAAAAGGTCATCCAAATAATGCATGATACGTCAAACTGCAGAGTAGATATCCAGTATCAGGTGCTTCTGTAGCACAAACACTTTTATGATGAGAATCCACGAGCTGTGTTTTGACTACTCGGCCCTGATGAATACTGCACTCCTGTGGGATTGTTACGTGAGCTCCCTGGGCTTCGGCGTTGCTGCTGCTGACTCAGAGGGGTCTGCCCACTAAACCTGTGCTTTAATGAGACAACCATTTTGAATCTATAAAAAAGGAATCTAATTAAATGGAGGGGAACAGTACACATTGAGAAAGTCTGCTTGATATTAACAAAATAACAAAGCAGCCGGGAACGGGCATATTGGTGGTCAAACAAAGATGAATCAAAAGAGCAATGTGCACCAGAAATAGACAAACATGCTAACACTCGACATCCATTTAAAGCCACGCACCAAATCAACTTTGGCAGCAGCACATGGAGCTAGTGTTCACCTCTGAAAACGTGTAACATACCAGAAGGTGGATGACAAATGCAAAAGGAAAAATACACAACACTGACTGAGAAGACGTAATTATAACACCAATAAGATGAACCCAGTTTGTCATTCATTTAAAAAAATGCTTCATGGAACCAACACAACAGATATTTGAGATGAAGGGAAGTGATAACTCCTATATCAAAACATGGTTGTCTGAATAGCTCATTTATTTACAACATGTGAATTAAAGAAACACAGACCAAACAAACGTACTCCCTAGGTGGTTGTGGAAAGTGATTAGTCAACTTCCTTGTCAAATAAAAAGATGCAAACAAATCAAACCACAAATGTACAAGTTTCAGACCTCTGAACATTTGTCCATAATCTTAGAACAGCACGGAAGCTGAACTTAATCAAGGGCTTCAGTGTTCAAAAGACATTGCATGATACAAATCAAGTCTTAGGAAGAACAGCTAAACAAAAAGCCATTCCTTTTATCTTCCAAAACAAAGACCCTGTCTGCTATTAAGCAAGACCTACACTTCAATGGGAAACATGGAGTTTTGTAACAGGAATAATTCAGCCCACTCACTAAATCAGGGATAGTCAGCTTGCTTTGCCTGGGGGACAATTTAACGTTTTGACAGGGGTCCCCTGTCTGGGGTCCACAGATCCTCCCCTGACAACTGCTTCTCCATAAACAAGCTCTATTGGTCTATTTTGATTCACTCTTTTTATAGTTTTTGTTGTGATTTATGAAATGTTCAGCAGGCCCAGTTATACACAATTTACGGCAAACCGCAGGCTTTAAATTGAGTATCACAGTGCTAAATAACACAACATTGCAACTACTTTTCAGATCAGAAGATGATAAAGCAGGTGTCCCAAAATGGCTCATGCCATTACATCAAAATCACTTCCAGTCAAACAATCAATGTTTTGATACATTTAAGATTAAATGATACCTCAAACTACAGAAGCCGTGATCATATTTTCAGAAGTTAGCCATGCATACTGTTGACAACACCTAATGACCAAGTTGTGTGGGTGTAAGTTAAGTTAGGGGGATAAATATGTTAATAGGATACATCATAGTAACAATTAGGCAAGAGGAACACTGTATGCTTGGTATATTTCCCCATGATGGGTCTGTGGCTTCTCATCAATCCTGCAGTCTATTTGGCTGAATACTTTATAACTAGAGGAAAGAGCAAGACTATTTTTGCTATGAGTTACAACAAAGCTTATTTTGTAGCCCTATAATCACAAAGACACGTTTCCTCACTTAGCAGTAAACTATCCAATTCATAGCACATATTTCATTTTCCTCTTGGACTTCCCTTTGTTCAATGTGAATGCCCCAGTGCATAACTATTATCTATATTCAAGCCCCTGCAGGAACACGTGGTTGAACCCTTACAACCCTTGCTCTGAATGTCATTTTAACTCCGTGCTGCTCAGCAGAGTGACCACCTGTTTATGGCAGACACACACACACACACTTGAAAAGTCTAACAAATCTCTGGCAAAAACTGGGATGAATTGGTTCCCTCACTGGCAATGTAAGCAACAACACAGATGAGCAATAGTCTCCCAATTTCCCATATTTTAAAAGTGCTCTTGATAGCCATCCTTTGATACATGTAAACCAAAGCATTATAAAACAAGGACACATTGAAGCTCCCTTAATGTCCAAAGCTAAGTAAAAGTCCTGCATCATTGCAACATGCGGTAAATAAACACAGAGTGCAAGAAATAAGAACATTATTAGGTCACCAAAAGGACCAAATAAGCATAATGTCTTAATTTCGTGCGTTAGCATGCTGCACAGCCTGTTTCCCATGGGTGCACCCCTCATTATTGTTGGGGCATCTAGCGTTAGAGGTCTTTCCTCCAAGTTACTTTTATTACAAAAAAGGTCAAACAAGCTACCCATCATCAGTATAATCTATATAAAAAGGGTTTCCTTAAAATACCATAATTACACATAATGTTAGATGCATGCTGTCATGTTTAAATTCAATTTAAGAACCGTTGAGATTAACAGCAGTTGCACATGCACAGATATTGAGACCACTATTGATAGGCAAGCATCACAATCTAGGCTACACACAAAGGATTGCTAACAGTGCAATGCATACCTAACTTATCCGGTGATAAAACGTTAACCCCCTCCATGAAATACTTGATTTCTCTTCCAGAATTAACTGAATGATTGTACATCTATATGCAACTTGTCTAGTGTTTGCCCTCAGCATGCTTAAAGAAAGGATGCACCGACTACAGCGGATAACCTTTCTGCTCTCCTAGAGGTTTATCGCCATTATGCACGCATTTTTCTTTAGGTTACTGCACTGGCCTGGGCACAGAAAGACGGTCCTGTGTCTTCGGTGCTACTAGCTAGCCAAAAACAGGCTCAATTGACTTTGGAGCTGACGCTTTGGGGTAACGTTAGCTAGCAAGCTGCTTTCGCCACCAATATTTGCTCGGTTGTTTAAACACAATTCCCTTTCTTTCTGCACAAAATGACCCAAACGAGCAAGTAGTAAAGACATGAACGTCTCAATACGTTTAACAATACCTTCCCGGGCCTTCACCCCTGCCGTGGTATGTTGCTGAAAACACAGTCCGTGTTGGGGACGTGGAGAGCTGGGACCAAAGATGGCGTCCCCTCCAAACTTCCACTACTTTGGACACTCATCAAGCTACTTTTCCTGTGTTGCTACTGGCAGTTAATCTTCCACACACGCTGCGAAATTAACCGACTGACATACCACGGGTCTTTTTACAGGGGCAGGGTGACTGCCAGTGAGTAAAAGTGTATTAAATAATGTTTTTAGGGCACAAACCTCTTCACACCTCAGCAGTGTGTCCTGGCTCCGGGGCCACCTCTCCGTCTTCAAGTGGTTGCCTATGAAACGTCATGCATCGTGTGCAAAATTCTTATCGCGAGGGTGATACATTTTTCCTTAACGTCAATGTCAACATGAAGAATAAAGTCCAAACACAGATTACTTTTTCATTTTATTCACTGTACACAGTAACTATTGTCAGCCCCATTTAGTGTACGGGTTGTGGACTGATGAAAAAAACCTGGAAATGATGATGTTTAAAATGTTAAATAAATATCTGTCATTTTTCTTTAAATATCTTAAATAGCTCTTGGACCATACCATCATTTCGTGGTTGCCTATTTCAGTCAGGAAAACAAGTGGACATTTATAAGTTATGCTTCTTAAATGTCAGAAGTTTGATGCATCTCATCATTTTTAGTTTACTTTATGCTGAGTACGTTTTCATATTGAAGGAATCTGGTGTAATAGTAAATAGGCAAGACACATACATAAAAGAAATAGAACGTGGATGATACAATTGTTATTTAAAATATATGTATAAACAATGTAACTATTTGAAATGTAAAGACTTGGGCCAGACACATATTTTCAAGGTGATGCAGCATTATTTTTAAAGTAATATAATAAGTAAAAAGTTTGATTTATAACAGGATTTTGACATGTCATGAGTATTTGTATCATGCACAACTATCATTGTGCGGGTTATATTAAGCACAATTTAGGGATGAAAATAAGAAAACATTGATTGTATCAGATTCATATAGGTCAGTCAGTTTCCCATTTTAAAGTGTCAACTTTATTTCCCCTTGTGGACCTAACCCTAAGTTCACTCAATAAATTCATTATAGGCTTATGCATAATCTTTCAATGGAAATTAATACAATGATCTACGGCACATAATACCAGATAACACCACATCTTTGTTCTTTGTTTTGTATGTTTATTGCAAACTGTTTCGTTATAGTACATATACTCATTTTGTTAAAACTGTTTGCTAAGGGTGGAATGAATGAGATGCAAAGTATAAAAAAAGGTCTTTAGCTCCAAACATTGCTGTGCTGGGTTGGGTGTCAAGATGGTGGAGGTGGATATAATTTCCTGTACTTGCTCTGCATCCAAACCCGGTGCATTGCTACTTTCTTTCCTCTGTTCACTTGAAGTCGTCTGTCCTCCAGGTTCTGAATTTCTTCCAATCCAGCATTGGAAAATAGTTCATGAACTTCTTCTGTAAAGCATACAGTAAATAATAAAAGTCAGTAACCAGAGATAACTGTTAGATAACATAACTGTTATTTTTTACTGAAACATTTCCGACTTGATCGGACAATAATAAGTATTATCGTATCGTATTAAAAATCTAAATGCCTAAAAATATTAAGGCTTGAATACTCTGTTAACTCCAAGTACCCAAATAGTATCCTCCTCTTTAATTTAACGGTCCTGTAAATAAATATATTTTGCACTTACAAGAAAATACCAAAAATACCTTTAGTGAAAAAGTAGACACAGGTTCCATCTCCACGTGTGTAGAAATTCTCTGATAAGCACCGTCCTGTAAAGGATTAAAAGGTTAAACGATTTAAGATAAAATGGAATACATTGGCAAAAAACACTTCACACACAGAGGGGAATACAGAATATACAACATACAAGTGTAATGTTAGTTAAATGGCTTTATTCAGGTGTGCATTACTAGTTGTAGACTCACCCTTCTTAAACCTGAGTTGTGAGAAGTCGTATCTCCCATAATCACGGAAGAGAAATATCCCTCCATGTTTCAGGTATGTAGATAGATGGTTCACAATTCCATGCAATCTGTCAATGGAATTTCAATGAATAAAAAAATTATCTTGTACAATAGGATTTCAGCTAACGAACAAAACACAAGATATATATAAATTAACAAACAGCACTGAAGTATTGAGCTGACGTGTCTTACTGTACATGGACAATGCTTATGCATGGACAATGCATTTGGTAAAACAACAAAAACAAAACAATTAAATATGTATGCCACCACGCCTTACAATTAAAGCAAACCACTATAGAGTAAAGGTTTTACTCAGTGATATATTATACAGTTACATATAGATGTTATAATGAGATATAGAACAATAGATCTGGCAGGTGAGAAATTATGTCAGACTCTGCTGTCTTTTAACCTTCACCTACCTCTCTGGATGAATCGAGGAGAGGACAAAGACTGCGAGAATAATATCCAGGCTCTGAGGAGGGAAGGGGAAGGAGGCGGTCTCCTCACAAATGTCATGGACAAAAGCATGACACACAGAGTCATCATAGTCTGGATGGTCCTATATGAAGAAAAAAAAGCAGGCTAGAACCCAAACGGTTTGATAGTCACACAAACTACATTTCTAAATGATAGCTGAGATACAGACTGGAGCAAGAGTTTAGTGTTTGTATTGCAGGTATTGCTTTGAAGAAGTGTATTAACCTAAAAGCAGTTCTGTGCATTTTCATACCAAGCAATTTTAGAAAAGCTTACCTTGACCAGCTGAATGGCAGATTTGGAGAAATCACAACAGTATACAAATATGTCTGTCCCTCTGTGAAACATAAAATCACATTAATTACAAATATAGTACAGATGCACCCTTACTTTCATGAATCTGACATAAGGATTATAAATAATAATAATAGAGGAGGTGAGGACCCCCCTAGTAATTATTAGCTATTTTAGTTGCCATTATTCTGGGTATTTGAAATGTTTTGTTTTGTAAACATGTTGCACTGATAATGTAACCAGATTGATGTAGATTATGTGCAAATATCTCAAACTTTACTCACTTTATGGAATTAATGATGGGAAACACACTGTTTCCCACCCCACATCCAACCTGTAAAGAAAAAGTATATTTTGTTGCTTTTTAAATCCATTTGTAAGTGCTGTATTAGTATTGCAACTAACAGCATGCTACTGTTTTCATATCACAATTGTGTAATGGTCCAAATGCAACAATTCATATTTAAACAATCATATTCAAATCAATAAATGTGAGTTTTGAAAACCTCCAAGATCCTGTGTGATGCGTGCTGGCCAGGGAATGTGTTAGACTGTATGGCAGCTGTTTTTTTTTCTAGTGCTGCTTCTTGACAGGAGTCTGTTTGATGATTGGGGACGTCTGTATTTCTGTCATGGTTTTTGGGCCCGTTGTGTTGCCGGTGTCTGGTCTCTGTGTCTGTGCTGGCTCCAGCAGGTTGTGGGTATAACTCTGGATGATCCCCTGAAGGAAGCAGTTCTGGGAACTCTGAAAACAGCCACTTGCGATCTTTAAAGAACTTATCCTGGTGCATCGTGTAAAACTTGTCCCAGTATTGGCAAGCCTCGGTATCAAATGTTCCTGTGTGGAAAAGATTTTAGGATATTTTCAAAAAAAGGTTAACCCCAATCAAAACTTGGATAAATATTTGTGCGGGAATACATTCTTGCCTTGTTCCTCTAAAGGAATTTGTGTAGAGGAATTTTCTTTTGCCTTCTGCCGTGCGTTTTCTTTATCCTCTTCTGTCCATTGCACATGATCCCTAAAACATAAAGCATTATAAATCAATTGTTAATACATCTGCTCAACTATAGTAAATCACAAACTGTATCACTTAAAAAAATGTACCCTACATTTCAGCTCAGTGTGGTCAAAAGTGGTTCCACCTATTCTGTAATCCTGCTTTCCCCATAATAACAACAACAAATTGGTGACTAATTCAAATCTTATCACATTTTATCACTTACCACATGTTGTGCTTAAATATGTCATCAGGACTTGTCAGAATCCGTGAACCAAGTGGGGCTGAAGGTCTTCCTCCTGAGCTCTTTTGTCTTGAAAACAATCTGCTGGAAACTTTAGCCAATTTGGCAACAGTGAGGCTCCGAAGTGTATGCATTTTCTTCTGTAAAAAAAGCAGTAAGATTAATGTATCTTATAATTCTTTGACAATATTTTTGCATATTTCAGCTGATCAAATAAGTTATTAAGGATAATTTCCTCAACCAATGGGAGCACTTATTAAAAAATAACAAACATTCAAATTCAACATATCTGGATATACTTCGTTTTACAGGGAGGGGATTTGTTGGTAGGCCTATTTATTTACACTCCAGCACTGTAAATAGCAGTCTGAACCTTCTTGTTGACAAATTAATGAAGGCACAAAAGTATTTGTTTCGATACTTTAGTCAATGTAAACACAAATTAATGGAGAGCTGTAATGAACCCATACAGCAAAAATAATACTATGATATAAAATATAGGCCTACATTATATTTATTTTTCAAGTAAGAGGTCCACTTATCATCAAGAGGCATGTCGTGTGCCACAATTCCTCACGTAGAAGACGCTTTTAGAAGAATACGAAAAACTGGTCTTTATTTAACAGGTTACAAGTTTAATTTCTACAATATAGCACCGTTTTTTGTTCCTTTTCTTTAATTTAATAATTCAAAAATGTGTCTTCCAGTCTTGAAGTTACACACTCTCTGGTACAGTAGGTGGCGGCATGCACCTTCAAACGTTGGTTTGCAGCCCGCCATGAAACAAAAAGGAGAAGAAGAAGAAGAAGAACTACAAACATGGAGCGGCACAGAGCAGTTAGCATTGACTGTTAACAGTTAACTAACGTGTGTCAACGGTTTACTGTTGATATCCATTATTTCCACGCCTGAACGAACGCTATGTGTTGTATAACGAACTAACCCTAAGAACAGCTTTAGACCGAAGTAAACGAGAAGTCGTGGTGCACTGCTGTAACGGTGCTAACTTAGTTTGCGTTAGCTGGTAACTTTCCGCGTTAAACCCTAAAACCTTGGAAGAGGTTCAGTGTTGTCGGGGAGATGGAGCTCAGTGACGGACACTAACGTTATCACTAGGGAAACCATATCGCCCTTACCTGACTTTCTGTGCTCTTGGAGGTTAGCTCGGATGGTTTTCTTCTGTCATGCTACAACAAACAGTCCTGTAGTAGAACATAACCAGTGCCCCCTGCTGATGGCGCCGTACCGGAGAAAAGGAGCCATAAACGCCGCTGAGCTGCTGAGCCGGAGGAGCAGAGGTATCCGGGAAGCTGGCACTCTGAGCAGGCACAACATGAGGGTCCTGAGAGGTATCATCCTCCAGGTAACTCAAGACTGTTTTGCACATTTCTGCATGTTTTCACAATAATGTGTCATATTCTGTTGTATTTCTTTTTTCTTTTCCTTGTAAACTTGCTTTTCTATCTAAGTTTTAAAACATTTTTTAATAGTATTTCTATAGTTGCTATTACTTTACATCTCAATTTCTCTTAATGTGTTTATGTTTGCCCTATTGTACACAAAACCAATTTAATTATTGTAAACATACTTGGCAATGAACCTAATCATGATAGATATTCACAGTTGTTATAAATGCTTTATAAATGTACTATCTCCTTATTATTGTTACATTGTAGGACAGCAGGGAGTTCATTAAAGCATGGAGCAAGACCTCAAAATCCACAATAAAGTATCAGGATGGTAAAATCTACTTACAAAATTTCCAGAACTGCTACAGCTGGTGAGTAACAATAAGATTTGCTAAATGTATTATTTGGGGAAACATACTGTAAAATACAGAATATTACCTTTTCAGCTTTAGATCTATAACAACATCTTTAAAATGTGCATTAAACTGTAACATAATGCATCTCTTAAA
This sequence comes from Pseudochaenichthys georgianus, assembly GCF_902827115.2. Classification (NCBI taxonomy): domain Eukaryota; kingdom Metazoa; phylum Chordata; class Actinopteri; order Perciformes; family Channichthyidae; genus Pseudochaenichthys; species Pseudochaenichthys georgianus. The sequence goes on along the minus strand of NC_047523.1, from coordinate 29,142,738 downwards.
AAATCTAAATCTGAGAATTTCTACAGGTAAACTGTAAACAGGTGGAATTTAATCTGGTAATTACCAGATGAAATTCCACCCAGTTTATTAATGTCATCTTTACAAAAATGCTGTGGTTAGAGCAGTGTTTCCCCTATACAAATAGCGGCGCCGCTGCGCTGCTGCTAGGGGGCGCCAGCCAGGTAAAACATTTTATTTTTATTTTTATAAATAATAATAAGTGCCGACCCTTTTTGGTGTTTGATTGTTTGTTATGTGGATTTGTAGTATTTGTGTGTTCAAAAAGGTGTATTTCGCTAAATCTTGAGACATTGCCACTGTATGTAATAGGCAGGCCCGGACTGGCCATCGGGAGGACCGGGAGGTTTCCCGATGACCTGGCCTGTTAAGTGGCCTGCTGGTCTGGCGATTTTTTTTAAATTATGTATTGTGAACGCAACGCTGCGCAAATGTGGGTTTGCCTCACACAGGGTGACAGTCTGTCTACATCAGGGGTCACCAACCTTTTTTAGGGTGAGTGCCACTTTCAAAAAATAAAACAAGTCGGGGGCTACTTTTACTCCTCTTTTTTTGTTTTTTGCAGTGTATAGCACATTTTAACATTATTATATGCGTATCTTTAACCTTTGTGTGCTGTTTGGGTCTGTGGGACCCGTTTTCAGTGTTTACTAAAAGAACATGTATTCAATTTAATTATTTTAACCTGCTTTATTTGGGGGTGGATGGGCCTCACCTCCTCTGGGGTCCTCACCTCCTCTATGGGGGTCCGGGGGCATGCTCCCCCGGGAAGATGGTTTTTTTAAATGTTGAAGTTAAATTCATCAATCTGGTGCACAAAATGAAAAAATGAATCCATAAAATGAATTTATGGATACAGCTCTCAACACTCGGATGAAAGGGAGCTGTATACTTTTCAATAATCCAAACATCCTTAGAATATGATCACAACCAATAACAAATAATTTAAACTGGTTTATTCTTATCTTATGTTACCTAGTAAGCATTCTTTCTTTCTATTTATGCATATTTTACTAATCACTCCCCTTTTAAACTGTTTTTTGATTTTTTTTTTTACTGTCCTATACAGTGGCGTTTCTATATGTACAAAAGTGGTGGGGCACAAAAAACTCAGATGTCTAAATATAAGCTTCTGCAGAGAGGTTCATGGCTGGTGAGACACTGGCACTGACTCTTCAGGTTTACAAATATATTAAATCAAAATATAATATTATTTTCAAAAGCTTTTTGTCTGATGCTTCAATTACCTTTAAACAGACAGTTCAACAGAAGGATACCCAAAAAAATGTAATTTCATCATTTAAATATTGAATTGTTTTCTCTTAGTAAGATCCCATTTTCAATAAAATTGCAGTCTTACCTTGACTTGAAGATTAAGTCCATTTGCCTATCCTTCTGGACAAAAATCACTATTACTTTTTTGTAAAAGTCCTCCTTATCTTCTTGTAGTTTCAAAAGTCTATCATAAATCTAATCTAATCAATAGATTTTTTATTCGAAAATGATAAAGTAGGGTAGACATGTGGATATTATCCGGCTGAACAAAACGTACATTTATCTAACAGCTACGTTTCCCACAGATCTTATTTTGAGCTATTTTCTAAAATCCTATGGAGAAATCTCGTTGCTTTTTTGTGGAGGGAAGCCATGCGCAGCTTACTTCCTGGTTTTAGGACGCCTCACTGCAGCTCTCTCTCCTCCTCTTCACACACCACACTTTTCGCGGCACACGTACTTACAGCCAATCAGCTCTGAATTATGTGAGATGACGTATGGTGGGGATGGCAGCACTTTGCCCCTATGGTCATTATTTTTTGCCACACACATTAAATAGGAAAATACTCTGAGCATGCGCAGTGTAGTTTTTGCAGTCACCGTTCACTTAGACAGTCAGAGGGAGGGGCAGGATCAGGTTTTGTCCCACATGGCTCTAAACAGCTCAATAGTCACACACTGTAGACACTAATTAGAAGAGCACAGACTAAAACAGCAATGTACAGACGAATCAGATGATTAAACATGATCTTAAAATATATTTTATATATTTTTTAATTTATTTTTTGCATTTTGTTGTAATCATTATTTTAATACTTTCTGCTGACACTAGGTGGGGCTGTGCCCCACCTGCCCCTAATGACCAGTCGCCACTGGTCCTATAGTACACATTGGAATGACTTCTTACTTTATCTATATTACATAGATAAAGGTGTACTCTCTCTAGCTCTCTCACTCTCTCCCTCCCTAGCTCTCTCTCTCTCTCTCTCTCTCTCTCTCTCTCCCTCTGTCTCGCTCGCTCACAGAGGCTGTGTGCTCCTCCGTGGCGATGACGGCCTGCGTTAAAAAATAATAAACATATACATGTTGTAAAGTGGGGGGACACAAACGGGATTTCGAAAAGAGCGGGGGACATGTCCCCAGTGGAAATTACGCCATGTGTGTGCAATAAAGTGCAATAAATATATATGCAAGTTACAACACACATAGTAAAACTCTGCCCCTCATGTGTTGTATAGGCTGGCACGACTAGGCTGTGTTCAATGGGGCTGATGTGTTGTCTAGATTCTGCCAGAAGGGAAATCAGCGGGGAGGTGCCACATTGCTTTTCTTCCCGACTGCAACGCTGGTCCCGCAAATCAAGCAAGAACGTGATTGGTCGATATTCATTGTGGGGTGGGGGGAGGAGGGGTGTTAGATAGATATAGAGTTGTAGTAAGTATAGAGTTCGCTATGATTTAGGTTTTGTTTATGCATAGGGTAGATTCTTTTAATTACATTTCCTTTTTTGTTTTGTGTATTTTATACATTTTGGATTTGCTTGGCGAGCTATATTTAGAACATGCCCCGTGGGCGACTCACGTTGCCCCTGCGGGCGACTAAGTGAGTTGTACCCCCTAGATCAGGTCTCTAGTAATTGTGTGCTCAAAGTGCACCAGATTGAAGCATTTTACTTTAAATGTTCAACAAAATCTTCCCGGGGGGGGGCATACCCCCAGACCCCCCTAGAGGAAGGGACGTCCACCCCCCAATTAAAACATGTTCATACAATACTGAATACATTTGAAGCCATTTTGTCATATATTACCTATGTCAATAGGTTTCTGTTTTTGTCTTTTGTAGAGATTTTTCATTTATTCTTTATATATAAAATCTCGCCTAGGGCAGAAAATTGGCTAGAACCGGCCCTGGTACTAGGCCTCAAGCAACGCTGCTATGACTCCATCCTAGGGCAAACACTGTAGAGTAACAACATGTAACATAACTGTCTTGTGTCATGATGTTTAAGTAGATGGCATCAAGGTATAAAATGTAAAGGACACAGACAATATAATAAAATATGTTTGCTCTAACTAACAATGAGTGATTAAATCTTCTGATTCCAGTGTTTATTCAGAGCCTCAACTTCTTTACAAACTGCCCAAGAGATCTAAATTGGAGAAATTTGAAGATGCCCTGTTGTGTCAGAGCTCGCTTGTAAGTGAAATGAAACAAAAAAAGCTGCATTTTCCATGACAATATTTTAAAAACTCATATTCAGATTGTTGTTTTCTTTGTTTTGTTGACAGGAAAGTACGTTAGCCTCCCCCTCTGATCATAAACCCAGCCTCTTGGCTCTAACGGCCGATAACTGGCTGTGTCGCCTTTCAGCTGAAACGGGAGAAGAGCTGCAGAGAGTTTACCTCTCTTCGAAACACAAGTTCAGGTATCCTCAAGGCTTTGAGTTTTCTGTTCTTAGGTTGTAAATTAATATATGTATTCACAGTTAACTATACTCGGTTGTGTTCTGGCAGGTATCTTGGCTGGGATGTCACTCAAGAGATATTTTATGTTAAATCTGTTCAAAACAAAGAATCATCTTTAGCACGACAGGTAAGTTATTTTCTGAAGTTCTGTGCCTTACTGAAGAGTGATTGGACACTTTATTCAAAGTAATTAAGGTTCTTGCTGTGAATGGATTTTTGGCATGTCACACATTTAATAGGCTTATTGAGTCAATCCAAGAAAATAGATATAAAATCAGTCAGTGAAAGGTATTACTAGTCAAGAGCTGAAACAAAAACAAAATCATGGAGCATGCCCATTACAATTTATCAGAGCTCAGAATACGTCTTTAAGTTTGAAAAGCTAGTTTACATTTATTTCTTATTTATTTATTTGCAGGCAGGTATCACTCAGAATACAGTGATGCATATGGCCATCTTTCATGTCTTCCCCCTACAAATTCTGGGCATGTTGGAGATCAACAAAAAGGTATCCAGATTTGTTTGTATTTTTTTCTTATTCTCAATTGTGCTGCAGATGTTATATGTAAATCTTATTTTTTCAGATATTTGGCAATGGGGTCACCGATGTTGATCTGTCTCTAGGTGTCCTTGTGGTGTCTTACAGCAACAAGTCAGTGAAGCTGTACAGTTTTGAGCACATTGTACAAAAGGTATATATTTTTTGAACCTCAAAGAGTTTTGTGCACACTGTTAAGCAAGTTGAATATTTGATTAAATCAGATGTTTAAACATTGCAAGAGAGCACAGTTGTTGAACATTTGAATATGTGTGAATGTTTGCATATTCAGTGTTTTACTATCGTTCTGGCCCATCTTGCTTTATACAGCTCTGTCTATCTGTTGAATACTTTCTTTGTTTTCAGTACTTGACAGAGAAGTTAATGCTTGGAAAGCAGAGTTCACTTCTTGGAGGCAAAACTGTGGGAGTTACTCCGTTTGGTATCCCAGTAAATATCCAGATCACAGGTGAGACTGTTTTCGAATCCAGATCGGTGTTATCTTTGTGCTAAATATTTATCTTCTTACTTACTGCAAACACATTTTTTTTAGATTAGAAAGTAAACTTGATAATTTGTATGTCTTATTGCGCAGATTGTCCTCCAGTGCTCTTTGAAGTGTCATGCGCTCATAACAGTTTCCAGATTGGAGGCTACCCGTTGCACTACATCTACACACCACCGCATAAAAGTCACGAAGGCACTCACCACATCTGTTCTCTCAAGGAAAGCACTTTAGTAAGTTTAAGAAATCCTCTTTAATCATACACAATAACATGACAATAATGATTTGGCCATCTAAATACGAAGTGTGGCATATGCCTGGCAATGATAGAAAAATATCCTCAATCTTGTTGTCTGATGGAACACCAAATTGGCCTGAGCTTTTGAAAGTGTCAGGGTAAGAAGGGCCACACATGTTGGTGACAGTCTTTGTATTCAGCTGCTGGACAGAGCAGCTAAATCTGTAATCACTATTCAAAACCCTGCAATGGTCCACTTTATGCAGATCTTTTCTGCATGTGTCACAACAAATAAAAACTTCTCTATTTTTTGTGCTTGTACAGTTCTATTAAAAAAAATGTACAAAAGAGCAACCTAGCTATAGTTATGTGCTTATAGTGCTGTTTGCTATACATTTGATTTCTATGCAATTCATATTGTATGTCCTAGTCAATCATTTATTGTAATTATTTTTTTAATATATGACATTAGGCAATAAATGGTATACAAAACATGGACTGCTGCTCTCTAGTGAGTGATGCCATCTTCTTCCACCCTGATGACTCGGGGAGAATCTTTCATGTTGGACCTGCCACAATAAAGTGAGTACTCGAGTCAGCTTTTACAGTACATGAGACAATGAATGAAACCTGCAAGGAAAAACTGGTAAAATGTCTGTGGTTTGGAGGCAAATGTATCCAAACAAACACATCCTGAGACGTCTGACTTTTATGAAGTGGTCCTTTGCTGCATAAACAAATAGTATGATACTTTCTTTACTTTTATTATGTTATTATACTGGACTTGTTATACAATATGTTTTTTTTTTTCAAGTGTCCTTAAAATCAAAGGTGAACTGAACAGTGGGTTACCATCAAAGGTAGTTAAGGATTTCTCCATGGCAACTCTTCGAAACAACAATGTAAGTGTCATTATCTACCTACTAAGCCTAATATGCTGTGCTTCATACAGACATAGTTTGACTTAATGTATCATGAATGTATATGTATCACATGTGTGCACAATGACAATATGTGTGCGATTGAAATGGTATATTTATGATTCCTACTTTAGCCCTCACAAGTAACTGTCACGTCATCGGGCCGCACAGTGAAGAACAGATTTCATCAGCTGGATGATGACCCAGATTTAGAGGTAAAAATGTATGCTTTAGCTATTGATACAGTATCTTTATTTTTACAGTAAATGTTAGTGTGTTAACACAGGTTTGAAAGGAACTTTCTCCTTGTTTTCTTTTTTCCGACATCATTATTAGCTGCACCTGTAACCTTTCCCTACACAATGTTACATTATTAAAGGTGGGGTAGGTAAGTTTCAGAAACCGGCTCGAGTGCACTAAAATTTGAAAGTACACAGCCGAAAAGAATCCGCCCCTTCCTTCAGACTTCCTTACAGAGCACCTCACCCAACACACATGAACGCGCAATGCACGCTCAATGAGGGCACGAGATACATTTGTGCGTGCACCAGATGGAAGGCTGACAGACAGGGCGGCAATCCGTGCTTTTTACAGTATTACGGCTTCCTAAGATGACTTTTTTTTATGGATTTGTTGTCAAAGCACTTAAGATATTCATTGCTATCTGGATGTTGAGAGCATTCCATGGAATATAACAAAAAGTGTATCTCGGTTTCTCAAACTTACCTACCCCACCTTTAATGTATATAGCAAGAATAAGGGTCAGTAAAGGCAAGATGTTCTGCTGTGAATCTGATCTTAAAAGAGAATGCCATTTAAAAATGAGGATACGGCGGAGCTTATGTTTTATCTTTGGCAACCTTATATTTACTCTGCATGGCTTCAGAATAATGTTACTTTAACTTTACAGACATTCCATATGGTGGAATATGAGGATGAGCTTGACCTTTTGGCAGTGGTGGTAACTAATGGTGAGGAGGGAGAAGGCAGAGCCCACATCCGACTGCACGACAACCAGAGTGGGCAGTTACTTCGGACGGTTGATCTGGAGGAACCATGGGACGAAGTGAGTGACCCAACGTGATTCTACCCATTTTAAAGTGTCTGTGTACATGTGTTCATGTGTTCATGTGTGCTCTTATCTTTTCTTTCAGACGTACCGACATGAGTTGTTTTTTGATAAGGACACAATTGTTCATATTGAACAAAAGAACACCAACTTCTGCTGCCATGTTTACAAACTCAAGGCTGCCAGAAAATAAGTGCCAATTACTTTGTAAGGATACATCAATATTTGAATTCAAAACTCAAATTGTTTTTGTACAGGTTTTCTGTTAAACATATCTGGATCACTGTGTCAATGTTTCTTATGTGTGGGTTACATTAACTTGGTCCGTCTCAAATATCAACATTATTTACACTCTTTATCTTTAAAAAAAAAAAGGGTTTTGGTAATAAGTAAATGATGGTCCTTTGCTACTTGTCATCCTCTCTCTCCCTGTCCTCAAGTAAAAGTAATAAAGTATTGACATCAACATATATTGAAATAACTAATGTTGCCCATATTAGAATTATCTATATTTGAGGATTAAAATAAGTGAATAATAATGTATTAGTGGATTATATTTTGTATTTATGCATTCACAGTACTTGAGTAAATGTAGCCCACTCAGTCACAGTCCACTGGTTGTAGCCTAATAGATAAAACATAAAGAAATTGTAATTAGATTTTAATTTGTAGCATTACATTTTCGTAATTTTGCAATGTTTTTCATTCTTATTTGAATCACTTTATTTTTCACATTAAATGTTTAGCTAATTGTTTAGCTACATTAAATGTAGCTTTCCAATTGACTGAACTTCAGGTTTTTTTTCCCGTTTAAAAGACCCTCCACTCTAACAATGAAATGGTTATCTCGATTAGGAAATTACGGCTATGACTTTCATTATCACTATAATTTCTGGACAGCAGCCCATAATCCAAAGAATTCAGAGGAAGTGAAATAAAATATTATAGAAACTCAAAGATATTGCAAGACACGTGTTACTCAAACGCAGCAGTGTTGTCAAAGACATTGCTCAAAAAACATCCTACGCTGAGATGAATCATCAGTGTTTTGGTCAGAGAATGATGCAGCGATTTTCTTCAACTAGTCCAGCGTTTCTCAAAGTGTGGGGCGCGCAGAGGTGTGATAGGTGGGTTGCGCAAAATACATTTTTTTTTCACATTTATTTATTATTTATACACTGGTGGAATATCAAAACAACGACCCGCCCGGGGTGCAACACGTATCAATGAAAAGCGACCCTCTACCACACAAAACAACACCTGTCGATAACCCAATTTGTGTTCTTTGAAATTGAAAAGGATATTGCATTGTGTTTGTTACTTTCGTTGCAGTTGTATGTCTTAAGTGTAATTTGGCATGCTTTTATTTTGAAGGCAAATTTACGCTGTTGACAGTTGTTGTTGCTATGGAAACAAGAAACGTTTCACAGCGGGCGGAACTTGTCATAAAGTCCGCGATAATAAAGCCCACCCATTTAGAGGGAAGATATGATTGGTCCAATTGTACTGTCATTTGACATTACTCTCGTTCAGTTACAGTTTTGTTCAGCTGGCCCTCTGTGAATTCATAGCTGGACGTCCAATCAGCTCCTGTCTTCACAGACTCGCAGAGAGGAGCTTCTTTCATTTAACCCTTCACATTCAAACAGAAACTGAATAGGCAGATTCAAAGGATTTATTTATTTGGAAATATTATTTTAAATACAATTTAATCAAGTTATTTTTGGTAAAACTATTGACAAATATTACTAAAAACATATTTAAAAAAAATATATAAAGAAAAATATAATTTGTTTTAATGTTTTTAAATATTATTTTGTAGAATATCTTAGGCCCTCAGAGACAGGCTCGCCACTGGTAAAAATCTCTCATACACACGTCTGAAACGCTCTCACAGACACACACAACAGCGTTGCAGTCGGGAAGAAAAGCAATGTGGAGCGAGAGAGCGAGAGAGCAAGAGAGAGAGAGCACACCTTTATCTATTTAATAAAGTTGTACAAAATAAAGTAAGAAATCATTCCAATGTGTACTATAGGACAGTAAAAAGTTTAAAAGGGGAGTGATTAGTCAAATATGCATAAATAAAAAGAAAGAATGCTAACTAGGTAACATAAGATAAGAAGAAACCAGTTTAAATGATTTGTTGTGATCATATTCTAAAGATGTTTGGATTATTGAAAAGTATACAGCTCCCTTTCATCTGAGTGTTGAGAGCTGTATCCATAAATTCATGTTGGGCTCAAAGTAGGGCTGCTCGATTATGGCAAAAATCATAATCTCGATTATTTGGGTCAATAATTGATATCACGATTATTAAAAACGATTAACCATTTACTTTGAAAAACATCAATTTATTGAAGAAAGTAATTTGAAAAGTATGTTTTTAACAGTTGATTACCCTGAACTTTAAGTATAATTCAACTGAAAATTTGGCTTGGCAATTGGAAGGTCACCAGTTCAAGTCCCGGCAAGACCAAGTGCTACCGAGGTGTCCCTGAGCAAGGCACCGTTCCCTACACTGCTCCCCGGGCGCTGTTCAAAATGGCTGCCCACTGCTCCTAACACTAGGATGGGTCAAATGCAGAGAAACAATTTCCCCACGGGGATTAATAAAGTATATCAAAATCAAAAAAAAACTTATTTAAAAAATAAATAAAATCGTTTTATTTCGATTATGTTGTTTTCATAATCGTTGCAAGCCAAAATCGTAATTGCGATTAAAATACGATTTAATTGAGCAGCCCTAGCTCAAAGTGCACCAGATTGATGCATTCAACTTCAACATTTAAAAAAAATCTTCCTGGGGGTGCATGCCCCCGGACCCTCGAGGATGTGACGTCCACCACCAAATAAAGCAGGTTAAAATAATTAGATTGCATACATTTTATTTTAGTAAACACTGAAAACGGGTCCCACAGACCCAAACAGCACTCAAAGGTTAAAGGTAGCATATAATAATGTTAAAATGTGCTAAATATATACACTGCAAAAAAACTAAAAAGAGGAGTAAAAGTAGCTCACGACTTGTTTTATTTTTTGAAAGTAACCCTCATCCTAAAAAAAGTTGGAGACCCCTGTTATAGAACGATACATTTGACAATTTTAAGCTTGGCCTACCATTTTATTGGAGCGATGAGGAACAGGTGGGGCTTGAAAAGGCCCACCTGTTCAAAGTGGGGAATGACAGAAAAAGTTTGAGAACCACTGAACTAGGCTGCAGTCGGATAGTTTAAAAATCAGCTCCTAAGTTCTAACCCTATCGTCTATTCCTTGACCTCTGAGTGAAACGTCACGGGGTTAAGGGATAGTGGATAGGAGAATTCAAAAGGACTTAGGAGAAGAGACTGCGGGGCTGAAGTCGAATAGTCCATTTAGCTTAGGAACCTTCCTAAAGGAGTGAAATGACCCGGAAGTCCCTCAGTGGCAGCCATGATAAGTGCCGTTCGAATTCTCTAGAATGATGAGAATGAAAGGAAAGGAGGTTTCAAACTTCCTTTATCACCTCCTTTAGCTTAGGAACCACTGGACCTCCCTAACCGACAGGAGAAGCGAAAATGCTGCCCCACAATGCCTTGCAGCCGCAGCATTTGCCGTCACTCAACAGTCGGCCGTTCACGGAAACAACCGATTATGAGAAATGATATCATGAAAGTTACGGTGCTTATTAAGCATTTTAAAACGTATGTGGTAAGTTGCCAAAGTGCTTTGTTTTGAACATTCATCAGTATTATAATCAAAAAGAGAAATATGAACGTTAGTTTTTACTGAAATGATCAAATAAAGTCAACATTTCACAGTCTTCACTGAGCTGTGTGGGGTTTGTTCAACTTTTAAAAGATGTTTGAATGGTGATATACACAGTGATAGATGTTAAGGACTAACGTTTATAATAAATACATTTGTATTGATTTTAAGATCTTTTCATAGTTCATACAATCTTTGGGATCATTAGTATTAATGTGGACTGGAGGGAGAGGGAGACGAGCAGAAGTTTCACTTTCCTTTTTTATTTCAATTCCAACTTTGGTCATGAAGAATATGTTTCTCTGTTGTCCACGTTCATAAAGCAAAGCAGCAGCATCAGAGCACGGTGCAGAGTCTCTAGATGACTTTACAGTAGTCCCTCCTTCTTATTAAACATCCATGTTGTAGTCCGCTGTATAGAAAACTGTGGTTTCCATAGTTTCCCCACAGCAGCAGACGCACACAATGACGTCCGCTGGCGCATCATAAACACGTCGGATAGTGAAAGTGCATTCGGATTCTCTAAAGTACCGCAGTCTCTTCTCCTAAGTCCTTTTGAATTCTCCTATCCACTATCCCTTAACCCCGTGACGTTTCACTCAGAGGTCAAGGAATAGACGATAGGGTTAGAACTTAGGAGCTGATTTTTAAACTATCCGACTGCAGCCCGGTACTTTAGAGAATCCGAATGCACTTTCACTATCCGACGTGTTTATGATGCGCCAGCGGACGTCATTGTGTGCGTCTGCTGCTGTGGGGAAACTATGGAAACCACAGTTTTCTATACAGCGGACGACAACATGGATGTTTAATAAGAACGAGGGACTACTGTAAACTCATCTAGAGACTCTGCACCGTGCTCTGAAGCTGTTGCTTTGCTTTATGAACGTGGACAACAGAGAAACATATTCTTCATGACCAAAGTTGGAATTGAAATAAAAAAGGAAAGTGAAACTTATGCTCGTCACCCTCTCCCTCCGGTCCACATTAATACAAATGATCCCAATACGTATGATTGTATACTATGAACTAAAGATCTTAAAATCAATACAGATGTATTTATTATAAACGTTAGTCCTTAACATCTATCACTGTGTATATCACCATTCAAACATCTTTTAAAAGTTGAACAAACCCCACACAGCTCAGTAAAGACTGAAATGTTGACTTTATTTGATAACTTCAGTGAAAACTAACTATGGGCATAGATATGTCTCATAATTATTTGTGTGAACATAAAAATAATTTGTGTGTAAATATGTGATTTGTAAATGTAAAACAACATCCACAAATGCATTTAAAAGATTTTCAAACTCACAAATACATTTGCAAGTGTAAAACGGATCTGCAAATACGCTAAATATGTTCACAAATTAAAAAAAGATCAGTGAATATCTCTTTAACGTTTACAACTTTCGATCAGGCATTTGTGAATCCATTTTGTATTTGTGGACCAAAAATGCGCTCGCGGATCTCAACTCTCTGTTCACGGATCTCAAATCTCTGTTCGCGGATCGTCTTTTTACACACACGGAATTTTGAGACATATTTTCCGCCGGTCTCGGCTAAAATCTACTCGTGTCACTCGGTTATTTTCGGAAACCACGTGATGGCCCGCTGATGACTACATTTCCGCATGATTTCAAAGTAAGAGCATGATGGTTTGTTTAATGCTCTGTTTTTGTATTATAATGAACAGCGGAACGTTAGATGCATTCTTCATCACCATCACCCTCATCATCATGTTATAGTGATACAGTTAGTTTGTGTTATTGGTTCAATACAGCATATCTCGAGCACCTTCGTTGATGTTGAAGTGCAGGCGATACGCCACTTCCGGGTCCCGGGGGAGCAGCTGGCAGCGAAGCAGCCCAGATAAAACTCTTTCTTCATTGTTTGTTGTGTATTCAGTCAAGCGGGTCAAAGTTACAAAGCACTTCACATTTTATTAATCGGCCTAATTTTACTTTACCAGTGCAGTAATAAAGTAATCTGTAGAAAAGCACCGTATTTAGGTCAGCCTTCATAGTAAGGCTCCATTACATGTTATAATATTCATCGTGTCCTTTCTACTGATATATTCCTGTCTATTGCTTTCATTTGTATTTAATGTTATTGTGTTTATACTTGTTTCCACACATTTCACAATTTGGGATGAATGAAGTATCTATCTATATATGATATCCATCTATCTATATCTGTCTGTCTATCTGTCTGTCTGTCTGCCTACCTACCTACGTACCTACCTACCAACTAGTTGTTTTGTTTGGAAAGGTTTTGTCATTGTATTGCTCTTTACCAGCACCTGCAGTACAGGACTTTACATTGTAAATATTATATCAATCCATTGGTTTCTAGCATATATCATTTGCAAGTGTTTAAAACAAATGTGGGATCCTGATTTCATAAAAAGAAAGACATTCATGATTGTCCATCCATCCATCCATCTTCTCCCGCTTATCCGTGGTCGGGTCGCGGGGGTAGCAGTTCCAGCAGAGAGCCCCAAACTTTCTTTTCCCTGGCGACATCAACCAGCTCTGACTGGGGGATCCCAAGGCGCTCCCAGGCCAGCGAAGAGATATAATCCCTCCACCTGGTCCTAGGTCTACCCCTTGGTCTCTTCCCAGCTGGACGTGCCTGGAACACCTCCCTAGGGAGGCGCCCAGGTGGCATCCTAACTAGGTGCCCGAACCACCTCAACTGGCTTCTTTCGACGCGAAGGAGGAGCGGCTCAACTCCGAGTCCCTCCCTGATGACCGAACTTCTCACCTTATCTCTAAGGGAGACACCAGCCACCCGGCGGAGGAAACCCATCTCGGCCGCTTGTATCCGCGATCTCGTTCTTTCGGTCATGACCCATCCTTCATGACCATAGGTGAGGGTAGGAACGAAAATGGCCCGGTAGACAGAGAGCTTTGCCTTCTGACTCAGCTCCCTTTTCGTCACAACGGTGCGGTAAAGCGACTGCAATACCGCTCCCGCTGCTCCGATTCTCCGGCCCATCTCACGCTCCATTGTTCCCTCACTCGAGAACAAGACCCCGAGATACTTGAACTCCTTCACTTGGGGTAAGGACTCATTCCCTACTTGGAGTGGACAGTCCATCGGTTTCCTGCTGAGAACCATGGCCTCAGATTTGGAGGTGCTGATCCTCATCCCAGCCGCTTCACACTCGGTTGCGAACCGATCCAGTGAGTGCTGAAGGTCGCAGACCGATGAAGCCATCAGAACCACATCATCTGCAAAAAGCAGTGGTGCAATCCTTACTCCACCGAACTGCAGACCCCCCCCCCCACGACTACGCCTCGAAATCCGATCCATGTATATTACAAACAGGATTGGTGACAAAGCGCAGCCCTGGCGGAGGCCAACCCTCACCGGAAATGGGTCCGACTTACTGCCGAGGACCCGGACACAGCTCTCGCTTTGGGAGTACAGAGATTGGATGGCCCTGAGTAGAGACCCCCTCACCCCATACTCCCGCAGCACCTCCCACAGTAACTCCCTGGGAACCCGGTCATATGCCTTCTCCAAGTCTACAAAACACATGTAGACCGGATAAGCGTACTCCCAGGCCCCCTCCAGGATCCTTGCGAGAGTAAAAAGCTGATCCGTCGTTCCACGACCAGGACGGAATCCGCATTGTTCCTCCTCAATCTGAGGTTCGACAATCGGCCTGACCCTCCTTTCAAGTACCTTGGAGTAAACTTTCCCGGGGAGGCTGAGTAGTGTGATGCCTCTGTAATTGGCACACACCCTCTGATCCCCCTTTTTGAAAAGGGGGACCACCACCCCGGTCTGCCACTCCTTCGGCACTGTTTCCGACTTCCACGCAACGTTGATGAGACGTGTCAACCATGACAGTCCCTCAACACCCAGAGCCTTCAGCATTTCCGGGCGGATCTCATCCACCCCCGGGGCTTTGCCACTGTGGAGTTGTTTAACGACCTCAGTGACCTCCCACCGGGAGATTGGTGTTGATCCCCCGTCATACTCCAGCTCTGCCTCTAACATAGAGGGCGGAGTTGTCGGGTTCAGGAGTTCCTCAAAGTGTTCCTTCCAACGCCCCAACACTCCATCAGTTGAGGTCAACAACGTCCCATCCTTACTGTACACAGCTTGGATGGTTCCCTGCTTCCCCCTCCTGAGGTGTCGGACAGTTTTCCAGAACAACTTTGGTGCCGCCCGAAAGTCCTTCTCCATGTCTTGTCCAAACTTCTCCCACACCCGCTGCTTTGCCTCGGCCACGGATGAGGCTGCTGCCCTTCGGGCCTGTCGGTACCTTGCAACTGCCTCGGGAGTCCCCCGGGATAACAAATCCCTGAAGGCCTCCTTCTTCAGTCGGACGGCTTCCCTGACCACCGGTGTCCACCAGGAGGTTCGAGGGTTACCGCCCCTTGAGGCACCTAGGACCTTGAGACCACAGCTCCCCACCGCGGCTTCGGCAATAGAGGCTTTGAACACCGACCACTCTGGTTCAATGTCCCCAACCTCCACAGGAATGCCCGAAAAGCTCCGCCGGAGGTGTGAGTTGAAGGCCTCCTGAACTTGGGCCTCCTCCAGACGTTCCCAGTTCACCCGAACTACACGTTTGGGCTTACCAGGTCTATCCAGAGGCTTCCCCCGCCACTCGACCCAACTCACCACCAGATGGTGATCAGTTGACAACTCCGCCCCTCTCTTTACCCGAGTGTCCAAAACATACGGCCTCAGGTCCGATGATACGATAACGAAATCGATCATGGACCTTCTGCCTAGGGTGCTCTGGTACCACGTACACTTATGAGCATCCTTATGTTCGAACATGGTGTTTGTTATGGCCAATCCATGACTAGCACAGAAGTCCAGTAACAAACCACCACTCCGGTTCAGATCAGGGGGGCCGTTCCTCCCAATCACGCCCCTCCAAGTGTCTCCATCATTGCCCACATGTGCGTTGAAGTCTCCCAGCAAGACTAAGGAGTCCCCTTCAGGAGCCCCATACAGGACTCTTTCCAGGGTCTCCAAGAAGGCCGAATACTCTGAACTGCTGTTGGGTGCATAAGCACACACAACAGTCAGAGTTTTCCCCCCCATAACCCGCAGGCGTAGGGAGGCGACCCTCTCGTCCACTGGGGTAAACTCCAACAACGAAGCACCTAACCGGGGACTTGTGAGTATCCCCACACCCGCCCGGCGCCTCACACCTTGAGCAACTCCGGAGAAGAATAGAGTCCAACCCCTATCCAGAAGTAAGGTTCCAGAGCCGACGCTGTGCGTAGAGGTGAGCCCAACCAGATCCAACTGGTACCGCTCCACCTCCCGCACAAGCTCCGGCTCCTTCCCCCCCAGAGAGGTGACGTTCCACGTCCCCAAAGCCAGCTTCTGCCGCCCGGGTCTGGTCCGTCGAGACCCTCCGCTTTCACTGCCACCCTTCTGGCAGCGCACCCGACCCCATCGATGTTTCCCGTAGGTGGTGGGCCCGCGGGACGGAGAAGCGGAGGTGTTGCCCACGTTGCCTTTTCGGGCTGGGCCCGGCCGGGCTCCGTGGCAAGCCCGGCCACCAGACGCTCGCCGACGAGTCCTCCTTCTGAGCCTGGCTCCAGAAGGGGACCCCGGGCTTCCTCCGGGCCGGGTATCCTCACTTCTTGTTGTTTCTTTCATGAGGTCTTTTGAACCAATCTTAGTCTGGCCCCTTGCCTGAGACCAATTTGCCATGGGAGACCCTACCAGGAACACAAGGTTCCAGACAACACAGCCCCCAGGTTCATCAGGGCACACAAACCTCTCTACCACGGTAAGGTGCTGGTTCTTCAGAGAGGATTCATGATTGTCATATTTTATTATGTAGGATACAGGACTGGAATTATTCTTACTTTTTACTCCACTTCATTTATGCAACAACTTTATTTAATGTTATGATTAGATTGTTTTGCTTGTATCATCCTTTGCAAATACATTGTGACATACGTCACAATGCTGGGAACAGGGCTGTTTCTCTGAGAAACGTAGATAATCACTTATGAGAATATAATGCATTGGTGTATATTAAACTAGCCAACAGTATACAAAGCACTACAAAAGTTTTGTCAATATTAACCATAAACATTTACATTAGTGAAATGACACATCAGTCAATGTTTATTTTTATTTTATTTTTCACATACACAGCCTTCATAGTAAGGCTACATTAAATGTTATAATATTCATCGTGTCCTTTCCACTGATATATTCCTGTCTATTGCTTTCATTTGTATTTAATGTTATTGTGTTTATACTTGTTTCCACACATTTCACAATTTGGGATGAATGAAGTATCTATATAACCCCTTGCCCTTATTCCTCCGAGCTTAGCACTTTCTACTTTTGTTGTTATTTTGTTTTACTTGCTCGTAAGCGCTTTGAGCACCAGGAAAAGCGCTTTATAAATGTAATGTATTATTATTATTATTATATATGATATCCATCTATCCATATATCTATCTATCTATCTATCTATCTATCTGTACCTGCAGAGTACAGGACTTAAATATTGTACATAGTATATCAATCCTATAATATTTGTTTCTAACATTTAAAGTGCTTAAAACAAATGTGGGATATTCATTTGATAAAAGTAATTGACAAAGAAATTAACGATTGTCATATTTTATTATGTAGGATACAGAACTGGACTGTAGTCAAGCAAACTTACTTAATAACACATTCCACATACTTGTTCTTTGCGTCAGTGTTTCAATGTTATATTTTATAACCATATAAATTATTAAAACAATTAAAATACATGCCCTACCGTTGATTGTGCACACTTTTGCCTGAAATTAATCTCCCACTGCCAGGCCCACGCACAGTCAATATAAGTAATTATATTAATGCATAGGAATGTAGTGATACTTCTTTATTCTTCTTTTGTATACAATTATAACGGTACATAACAGCGGAAGAAAAGTATACATATTTTTACAGATCCCCTACATTGACTGGGAGGCCAGTGGTCATCTGCGTGAGGAACACTGGGAATAGTTGTTCCTGTCACCCGGAGTCCTCTGAGTGATCAACAGATGGAACACCTTAATGCTAATATTGACCCAATGTTACCATCAGATTCATTTGGAAAGGACATCTACTTGAACACATTACAGTTGGTTCTCTTTACGACTGGAAATTAAGAGCAATGGATCCATGGACTACCAGTAGCAGACAAAGTATTCAGATACTTGACTGAAGTAAAAGTCTTGCCTTTATAGTCTTACTTAAGTAAAGGTATGTAAGTACTAGCCAAATGGACTTACATTTGAAGTACTCATTATGCTTTAAAAGGTTCTCTGTATGTGTTAAAACTTTTGATTATATAGTTGCATTAATGTGTATGTGAAAAATAAAATAATAGATCAGATAGACAGATAGACAGACAGATATAGATAGATGGATATCATATATAGATAGATACTTCATTCATCCCAAATTGTGAAATGTGTGGAAACAAGTATAAACACAATAACATTAAATACAAATGAAAGCAATAGACAGGAATATATCAGTAGAAAGGACACGATGAATATTATAACATGTAATGGAGCCTTACTATGAAGGCTGACCTAAATACGGTGCTTTTCTACAGATTACTTTATTACTGCACTGGTAAAGTAAAATTAGGCCGATTAATAAGATGTGAAGTGCTTTGTAACTTTGACCCGCTTGACTGAATACACAACAAACAATGAAGAAAGAGTTTTATCTGGGCTGCTTCGCTGCCAGCTGCTCCCCCGGGACCCGGAAGTGGCGTATCGCCTGCACTTCAACATCAACGAAGGTGCTCGAGATATGCTGTATTGAACCAATAACACAAACTAACTGTATCACTATAACATGATGATGAGGGTGATGGTGATGAAGAATGCATCTAACGTTCCGCTGTTCATTATAATACAAAAACAGAGCATTAAACAAACCATCATGCTCTTACTTTGAAATCATGCGGAAATGTAGTCATCAGCGGGCCATCACGTGGTTTCCGAAAATAACCGAGTGACACGAGTAGATTTTAGCCAAGACCGGCGGAAAATATGTCTCAAAATTCCGTGTGTGTAAAAAGACGATCCGCGAACAGAGATTTGAGATCCGTGAACAGAGAGTTGAGATCCGCGAGCGCATTTTTGGTCCACAAATACAAAATGGATTCACAAATGCCTGATCGAAAGTTGTAAATGTTAAAGAGATATTCACTGATCTTTTTTTTATTTGTGAACATATTTAGCGTATTTGCAGATCCGTTTTACACTTGCAAATGTATTTGTGAGTTTGAAAATCTTTTAAATGCATTTGTGGATGTTGTTTTACATTTACAAATCACATATTTACACACAAATTATTTTTATGTTCACACAAATAATTATGAGACATATCTATGCCCATAACTAACGTTCATATTTCTCTTTTTGATTATAATACTGATGAACGTTCAAAACAAAGCACTTTGGCAACTTACCACCTATGTTTTAAAATGCTTAATAAGCACCGTAACTTTCATGATATCATTTCTCGGTCATAATCGGTTGTTTCCGTGAACGGCCGACTGTTGAGTGACGGCAAATGCTGCGGCTGCAAGGCATTGTGGGGCAGCATTTTCGCTTCTCCTGTCGGTTAGGGAGGTCCAGTGGTTCCTAAGCTAAAGGAGGTTATAAAGGAAGTTTGAAACCTCCTTTCCTATCATTCTCAGCATTCTAGAGAATTCGAACGGCACTTATCATGGCTGCCACTGAGGGACTTCCGGGTCATTTCACTCCTTTAGGAAGGTTCCTAAACTAAATGGACTATTCGACTTCAGCCCTAGGCTGCAGTCGGATAGTTTAAAAATCAGCTCCTAAATTCTAACCCTATCGTCTATTCCTTGACCTCTGAGTGAAACGTCACGGGGTTAAGGGATAGTGGACAGGAGAATTCAAAAGGACTTAGGAGAAGAGAGTGCGGTACTTTAGAGAATCAGAATGCACTTTCACTATCCGACGTGTTTATGATGCGCCAGCGGACGTCATTGTGTGCGTCTGCTGCTGTAGGGAAACCGTGGAAACCACAGTTTTCTATACAGCGGACTACAACATGGATGTTTAATAAGAACGAGGGACTGCTGTGAACTCATCTAGAGACTCTGCACCGTGCTCTGATGCTGCTGCTTTGCTTTATGAACGTGGACAACAGAGAAACATATTCTTCATGACCAAAGTTGGAATTGAAATAAAAAAGGAAAGTGAAACTTATGCTCGTCACCCTCTCCCTCCGGTCCACATTAATACTAATGATCCCAAAGATTGTATGAACTAAAGATCTTAAAATCAATACAAATGTATTTATTATAAACGTTAGTCCTTAACATGTATCACTGTGTATATCACCATTCAAACATCTTTTAGAAGCTGAACAAACCCCACACAGCTCAGTAAAGACTGAAATGTTGACTTTATTTGATGATTTCAGTCAAAACTAACGTTCATATTTCTCTTTTTGATTATAATACTGATGAACGTTCAGAACAAAGCACTTTGGCAACTTACCACCTATGTTTTAAAAAGCTTAATAAGCACCGTAACGTTCATGATATAATTTTTCGGTCATAATCGGTTGTTTCCGTGAACGGCCGACTGTTGAGTGACGGCAAATGCTGCGGCTGCAAGGCATTGTGGGGCAGCATTTTCGCTTCTCCTGTCGGTTAGGGAGGTCCAGTGGTTCCTAAGCTAAAGGAGGTTATAAAGGAAGTTTGAAACCTCCTTTCCTATCATTCTAGAGAATTCGAACGGCACTTATCATGGCTGCCACTGAGGGACTTCCGGGTCATTTCACTCCTTTAGGAAGGTTCCTAAACTAAATGGACTATTCGACTTCAGCCCTAGTCCCAGACACTGCTGGAACTCTTCTGAAACCACCAAATTATAAAACGTGTTTCCTCCATTCACGTCCTCAGCTCGGGGTCATGTGACCGAGGTCCCTCCTCACCAGAAGCCACTTGAAGTTGTTGTATTTGTGAAGCAGCTGCTCGGTGCTGCAGCTCTGATGGCGATGGAGAACTTCAAATATTTCCTGGTGGTTCTGTCTGTCGCCGCGGCCGCTGGGCTGGTCTCCATAATATTCGTGCTAAGATGGGTTCTTCACTTTAGAGAGGGTTTAGCCTGGGATGGAGGTCCGGCCGAATTCAACTGGCACCCGGTCCTAATGGTGATCGGGTTTATTTTCTTGCAAGGAACAGGTGAGAAATTAGTCTTTTTAAGAAGTGTTTTGGTCAATCGGAATGTGGGGGTTGTCTTGAAGATGTGTAAACATGATTGTAAGTTGCACAAGACTCGATTACCCAACGACCTGAGGGGGAGGTTACCACTGACAGTGTGTTTATATATTTAAAAAAACATGACTGAAATTGCGTTAGATTAATTAATTTCAATTTCATATCATTTGGTTTATACACTGTAGCATCCACAAATGGAGTATGTGATGTTAAGGAAGTCAATTATGAGTTTATTCTGATAATATATCTTAAGCAATATGACTTCATGGAAGCATGAACTTTACACCTCACAAAACATGACCTTAAAAGTCATTAATATAATGACAATAGTGCTTTCTATGGAAAAGTACAAGGGCTATGCATAAGGAAGGAACAATGAGAGGAGTTAGACTTTTTCAAAACATTTATTTGGAGAATAAAGTATAATTATTGAGAATAACTTGTTTGTGGATAGAAAAGTTGAAGAAGAGAAGAGTTGGATTTTTATTCTATACATTTTGACATAATCTTCCAAATTTGAATTAATTCCCTAAATGGTATCTCTTCTTTATTCTTAACATTCCAAAAAATGTTCCCCAACATTTCAACTTTATTTCTAAAATGATAAAAAAAAAAAATATTTTCCCCTAAATCTAGCCCTAATGCTTTCCGTAGTTTCTTAGAGTTCACTATCAACAACCCTGTCCAAACAAACTTTAATACGTGACTGTACATGAAAACTTTACTTAAACATTGTAATGGAAGATATGCCCAAGTGAAACAAGTGTGTCCAATGTTGTGTCATTGTTGAATCAAGAATGACAGAGTAACTTCCTCTTGCAGCCATCATAGTCTACAGAATCCCCTGGACCTGGCATCGCAGTAAACTGATGATGAAGTTTATCCATGCTGGCTTGAATTTACTAGCCTTCATCCTAGCTGTCATATCAATGGTGGCAGTTTTTGACTTCCACAATGCTGCCAAAATCCCCAACATGTACAGCCTGCACAGCTGGGTGGGCCTTGCAGCTGTGATACTGTACGGTCTGCAGGTAAATATGGCTGCAATTAATGTTTATTGATTCATTAGGATTATTAGTTTGGTCCATAAAATGTCAGAAAATATTGAAAAATGTCTACAAAGAAATGCTCCTGGTTTCATTTAGCAGTATTTATATTGCTGCTATAAATAATACACAGTTTGTCCTTTTGCATATCCTAAATGAGCTTTATTGTTAAAACCACTGTTATATTTTTTAACTCTTTCTTTTATGGAGCTAAGGGTTGGTTCAAAACAACACAAACTAGGGCAGGTTTACTAACACGCTGGGAAAAAAACACTTGACCTTCTCTAAAATGCCAAGTCATTGTGAACAAAAGTCCTTTTTAGTGTGTTATCTG
Organism: Pseudochaenichthys georgianus; assembly: GCF_902827115.2. NCBI lineage: Eukaryota > Metazoa > Chordata > Actinopteri > Perciformes > Channichthyidae > Pseudochaenichthys > Pseudochaenichthys georgianus. Next base: position 29,120,328 of record NC_047523.1, on the reverse strand, counting down.
ATAAGAGGATGTTTTGTCTCCTTCAATGAGCAGCTTGTTCTTGGAGTTGGCATGTACTTGATGCCATTTACACCTGCATCCTGGAGAGCAGCGTTTATGCCCCTGCATGTCTACGGAGGTCTTTTCCTTTTCACCAGTGTAATAGCTGTGGCACTCATGGGCATCACAGAGAAACTCATTTTTAGTCTGTAAGTATTTTGAAAAGGAATACAAGCTTTTAAACCAGTTGCACAGTACTAATGCTGCTTAAGAGTGGGTATAACTTTATTTGTTGTACTTTATTTCTAAGGAGCAACCCAAAGTACAAGGACTCTCCCCCAGAGGCAATCTTTGTGAACGTCCTGGGACTCCTCCTCGTGGTTTTTGGAGCACTAATCCTCTGGATTGCCACTCGAAAGTCTTGGAAACGCCCCAGTGAACAGATCTTGCATACTCTGCATACCGACGGGGGAGTTGAATCTGATGTACCTAATGAGGAGACCTGTGGGGATGTTAGGAAGAGGAGTTGTAAATGACTGACTCAAGACTGGGTACTTTATCCAGTGTTGAATGTAGCCTATGTGTTTACACTTAAGCAAAAATAAAGATATCATATTTTCTATTTTACACTCAAGCAAGTATTTCATTTTTTTTGCATTTGTTGTTTAATTATATTTGTTATAAGCATATGTAAATAATGGTGATCTTGTTACGATTGAGATAATCTGGGAATATACTGTACAACAACGTACAATGTTCCTAATTCTGTTCTTAGATTTTTTTCTAATATGTTCACAAACTTTCTAATTTTTTTTAATAATAAATATATATATGTTACCACACTGTCCATTACTGTTTGGGCTTTGTGTTGCTGTTCTGTAAAAGCTTTTCAAAGATAATATTGTTACATTTAATTTTAAATTTAAGTTAAGCAGAGCTGATGAAAACAACAAACATTATACATATTGTTTTCCGGGTGTTGCATCAAATATGTTTCTAAACTGTTTAAGACCCTGCTGCTTAATTCATTAGGAGGCATTTTATGCTCACAAACATGATTCCTCTTTGCTTTGATCTCGGATGCCAGCAACACAGCTACGTTAAAGCGAAGTGCGTCTTTTTGGCTCTTCCCAGCATCCGTAGTTTGTTGGCAGCCCGTTTGTTTTGGCTTGTTCTTTGGCATCTGGTGTCAGGTAGAAAACCTGATTAAAGGTTTGTAATATACACATACATTTCATGTTAGCTGGTGTATCACACGCTTGTATTTATTTTGTATTCAATGCTTCGTTTGTAGCCCAACTCGCCTGTTCATTGCGCATGACAGCACTGCGGACCTGTCCACTGATGTAGCTAGCTGCTAACAAATAAAGCTAACTTTAAAGCATCTTTTAACACAAATAGTGGGTTAGATTGTGCAAGTCACATTTTATGTGAGCCGAAAACGTTTTATTTTAATACAATAAATGACATAACTATGTGTGACATTAATTTCAATTGACTGAACCTTGAAAAAACAAAGATGGCTAAGCTAGCCTTTTAGCCATTCATAACAAGGAAGGCTAGCTTCGGTACAGGCCGATTGGATTCTAACAATCAGTGTCTTATATGAAACTACGATGGGATTTGTACAATAAAACATATAATGGAGCAAGGTGGTCGTTTGAAACGCGTTTACAACTTACGATATAAGTCAGAGACAAGTGACTAAAGCGGACAGGATAGCCCCATGCTAAGGGTGGGGCTCTCTGTTAGCTGGCTGACAATGACTAGCCAGCCGGACTGTGGCTGTAACCGAGTTACATGTAACTGAGAGTGTTTGTCTCCAATAAACAAAGATGTTTGACTTACTGAGCTGCAGAGATGACATAAAACACTCCTGGATGGTCATGCTATCTTAGGTATTTTAGCTAGATGTCTCCACTGCTGTGCAAGGTGGTACTGAAGCTGAGAGCATCATCTGTCAGGAGACGGTGGACTAATAGGAAGCATTTTGTTTCCTGAACCCACTATTTTTCAGTTCTGGTGGTTGGAAAAGTATTGAGATGCTTGATTAAGGTGAAAGTACTGATACAACAGCGTAAAAGTGTTATCAGCTAAATGTATTGAAAGCATGTATTGTGTCCTTTTGTGTATGGTTTACATCAATACATTATAGTTGAAGAGCTTTCTGAGAATGCTTTTTCCCCAGCTTTTTAAAAGGGGGTTTTAAATAGGTTATTTATCTTAAAAAATACAGCTGGAAACACATTGTTTTTCACTGGACATACAAATGTATGAAAAATTGTTATCTGAATAGTAACTGTCAGACAATTGAAATACAGTAAAAAGTACAATATTTACCTCATTACTTATGTAGTGAAGTATAGAGTAGCATTCCATTTTAATAGGCTACTTAAGTACAAGTACCTCAGATTTGTACTTATGTACAGGTTGAATAAATATACATTCTACCACTATTCAGTAGACAGTACACACACAAGGAGGCTACTCCACCTGGGATGCCTTAATGCGTGTTTGTGTCTGATGTACTAAGTATTTTAAATATAATATTTCTGAATGCATTCAGTATGGAACACAAAGACAAACCAGAATATGTTGTTTGTTCACAGCCGTGGCATCATGTCTGACAAAAGTGAGCTGAAAGCAGAGCTTGAAAGGAAGAAGCAACGCCTGGCTCAAATCAGAGAGGAGAAGAAAAGGAAGGAGGAGGAGCGCAAGAAGCAAGCGGTATATTTAATATTTTGTGAATGCTTCGAGTGTTCTCTGGTATTAAATGGAAAAATGAGTATGTAGAATAAATAGCAACAAAACCTTAGTGGCTAAGTGTGAGCACTGCAACATCTTGTTTCAATTCAAAAGCAAATTCATTACCTGCTACACTTAATTTGTGTGCTTTTTTTGGTCCTCTACATGCTACAAGATATATTTTAAGGCCACTATTTGTAACAAAATAAATGTCTTAGATAGGATAAGCTTTATAAAACCTTTCCACATTGCCTAATGGTCTTGAAAAGGTAGAAACAATCTACACCTCCAACACAAGGTTATTGACAAGTATAATCTTTGGCACAAACATTTACATATACACAAAGTTGATCTTTGTTCATAGGCATTACATTACATCATTTATTTGGGCGTCTTCTGCATTTGAAGTGTTACTGCACTTGCCATTTTCTATTTTTGGACATTATTTGCAATAACAATCCGGCAGTACCTTTAATTGCAATGCAAATGAGTGAGGTAGTTGGTTTTTAAAATGTACACAAGTCTCACAGAGCTAAAAATGAGAACACATCAACAAGTTGAAGGTATTCATACTTTGAGATCTGTAATGTAAGGTGGGTATTTAGAGAATTGCATTAATGGTTGATGCCTTGATCTGTTTCCAGGCGGACCAATTGAAAGATGCTGCAAATCACCAGGATGATACAGACCTGGAGAAAAAAAGACGTGAGACGGAGGCTATGCTACAGAGTATGGGCATAACCCAAGATACTCCTGCTGGTATGTATTCTATTACTTGATGGATTGTACTCTCATACATCCTGTTTCATATATAATCTCTTTAATACCTTTTTTTACAAACAAATCATTTACAGTACCTCATTTTCCATTATATCTCACAGACATTGCAATTATTTTATAGGCAAGGCAATTTATTTGTATAGCACAATTCATACAGTAATGCAATTCAAAGTGCTTTACAGGATCAATCAGAGAAAACACAATACATTGAGAAGAAATACAAAACACACAAAATAATTAATTAAAAGAAAGAAAACCATGTTTAACAGTTCGAAAATTAGAACATTTAAATTTGAAAAGCCATATTAAAAAGAAATGTTTTTAGACCCGATTTAAGTGCTAGCCATTCTCAGATGTTCTGGGAGTTTGTTCCATGCACCAGGAGCATAGCTTTCCCACGCTTTGATCTCACAAATGGAACAGTGAGCTGGCCTGCGCCTGAAGACCTAAGGGGTCTGCTGGGTTCGTACCACTGAAGGAGGTCCTTGATATATTTGGGTCCTAGCCCGTTTAGTGCTTTATATGTGTGCATTAAAATCTTAAAATCAATTCTCTCACTAACTGGAAGCCAATGCAGCGATCTCAGCACTGGAGTGATGTGATCTGTTTTCTTTGTCCCGGTTAAGATTCTGGCAGCAGCATTTTGAATTAGTTGGAGTTTACAGAGTGATTTTTTTGTGGGGCCTGTGAAGATGCTGTTGCAGTAGTCAAGCTTAGGAAGGGCCTACACCGTTATTTGGCTCTTTGACTGGGGTTTGAGGGTGTTCGCATGTATTGCATTTATTATTCTATGTCAGTAAGTAGGATTATGATTTATAACAACAGATATATTATAGCTAAACAGTGGCATGTTCTTTACTGGCCAGTCAGCTGACCTCAGTACAGCTAATCCTATGTTTGAATTGTTAAAGACCAGACTAAAAGGCTCAGAAACAACCAAGGGGTAAATGTAAATATTTAAACAGTCATTGACTAAATTAACTTTCAAACTTATATTACATTTTTCTGTTTTAGGGGGATTTTTTTTACACAGCCACTTGCATGTTTACAACATCAGTGTTCTCGTGCAAATTACTGGAATATTAATTTCCATAATAGTCTGATCGGCTTAGTAGTAATTATTATCTTTTTCATAATTGGGACCCAACACCAGAATATGTTGTGCTTGTTTTCATGCTGTTCACAAGGGACAGAGTATAAAGTGTCAATGTCTCATTGGAGTAATCTTTGTTGAATTGTCGTTCTCAGAAATGTGGTAAAGACACATACTAACCAATTGGGAAAAAGGGAAAACATGTATTTAATGTATAACTGCAACCTTACTCACAACTACTTGTAAATAATATACCAGTGTATACTTCCTAAATATTTTTTCAGTTCATTCAGAGGGAGATTGTTAGAGCACTGACTCGTCGCTAACAGCAGGTGGCAGAAGAGATCCATAATAAAATCTTCAAGAGTCTCAGGATGCAGACACACTAGAATCAAAGAGAGACAAACATCAGAGTTTTATGTCTCTTTTTCGAAATTATTGTATAATTTTAAATATTCATAAATAAAGGGAAACTAGGTATCATAGTGTTGTTAAAGCTTTTATTTCAAATACAGCTCTTGGTCACTGATGTCGAGATCTACATTAAGATCGACACATTCAGCATAAATGTATTTGTCCTCTCTTGTGAGAAGCTTAGTGTCCTGGTACTGTAACAGATGATTATTGTCTGTCTCTCATGTAGTCCCTCCTCCCATCTCCCCAACTCCCAAATCGGCGGGCACACCGAGTGAGGCAGGGAGCCAAGACTCTGATGGAGCCGTGGGACCCAGGTACACACACACACACACACACACACACACACACACACACACACACACACACACACACACACACACACACACACACACACACACACACACACACACACACACACACACACACACACACACACACACACACACACACACACACACACACACACACACACACCACACACACACACACACACACACACACACACACACACACACACACACACACACACACACACACACACACACACACACACACACACACACACACACACACACACACACACACACACACACACACACACACACACACACACACACACACACACACACACACGCATTTCTCAGCAACAGTGAGTAATAACATTCTTTCCTCACTTCTTGTACAGTACATTACAAGTGTGGAAACAATGCAAACATCATTATTTATGAGGGATTAATTGCTTTAACTCCACCTAAGGCACATTTTTTTTTATGTTTGGTGCTTTGTTGAGCTTTATATGTCATCTTAAAAAAATATTTTTGTTACTTTATGTGCTCAGTTATGCTTATGCCAGCAAGAATGTGATGTCAGCGTCCTTGTCACCGCCTCTCAAGCACAGCTTATACATTGCAGATGTGTTGTACAGCATATTAGTTGTTTTCGCTTTGCATCACTTTCAACTCCAGACAAAGGCTATGAATATATTTAAAGCATGATTCCGCTGAGCACGACTGAGCTACAATCCTTTAGGAAGTCTCATACCATTACAGTGAATGAGGACGAGTTTATACCAACTGAGTGCATGTTTATTTAATTTGTGTGCCGTTGAATTAGGACGATCCTAAATTAACAATAAAACAGCAGGCTGCTGTGATGCCTGGGGGACTTCTTAACCCCTAATTAGAGCCCCTTCCCTGGGCTGAAACTCAAGCTCCCCCAGTGTCCCATCAGGCCGAGGGAGCTGTTCCCCCTACGTGTTGACTCATTTCCCTCACCAGCATGGCCATTTCCTACACACATGGAGGTCATGTTTTCTCCCTGAGGCTTCTCTCTCTCTCTCCCTCACTCTCTGTCTGCACCACACTCAGAGCCTTTGGTGTGACACAGTTCAGGCTGTATCAGCCCCGCAGGCTGCACATTACACCCTGTGTCATCTCACTCTGAGGGGCTGTGTGTCTGTGCATTTTAAGCAGACATTCTTACATATCTGAGCTTTGTGCAGGCAGATTTATTTTTGAACTGAAAAACAAAAAAGTTTCAATTGTGTTTAGTTACCTTGGATCCAATCAGCATGTTGTGTGCCATAATGCTAACTTTATTTCCTCTCCTCATGTGTGCCCGCTTGTCTCTCTCACTAATGCTGCCTTGTTGCTGTGACACTAACCAGGACTCTGCACTGGGACTCTGACCCGTCCACTCTTCAACTTCACTCTGATTCTGAGCTGGGGTACTGGACACTCTCTTCTCTCCTTTCCTGGTCATTTTCCCTTCTCTCAATCTATGGCATGAGTACTTTGTCCCTCAGTCATTATTTGGTTAATGCAGGCCAGGAAAAAGGTCTGCAAAGTCTTCACGCAAGAGTGCTCAGACAAAACCTTTGAATTGATTCACACGGGTTGTAACACTAATCTGCAATCTATGCCATCCCATGAAACACTCATTTTCTTACTTACTTTTTTTCCACTTGCTAAGAATACGTGAAAACTGTTGGACAAGAAAATATAAGAACAATAATAGCAGATTGTATGGTTTTTGTTTTGCTGTGCAAAGTTTGAGTTTTTCTGTGATTTTAGGCGAGGAACTCCAAAACTAGGAATGGCCAAAGTCACACAAGTGGACTTCCCTCCACGTGAGACTGTGTCCTACACTAAAGAGACCCAGACACCTGTCGTGACTCAGCAAAAAGAAGGTGATTTTCACGTATTGTTACAATGGATGTGGATGAAGTGGTCTATTTAAATGTACAGCTTCTTTAATTACAAAAGCGTTGTTTTGGGCAGAATTAATAACAGGGGTCTTGGGGGATGTATGTGGGAACCGGAAGTGAACAATAAGTGGAAAATGTTTAATTTTAGATGATAGTAAAGGAAGAATGAGGCCCAGGAAACGTAAGAAGTCGAAGGAGAGATTAAATTCAGACAAGCGCTGCTCTCTGCACCTCACAAGCAACTCTGCTCCGGTATAATTAATGAGCAGGATGAGAAAAGCAGTGACAGGAAGGAGAAATGCGATTGAGGGGGAAGATATGAAGCGCTGCGCATACGACTGCTTATTGCCACTGAAGCATGTCGATATGTATGTAATTGCTGCGCTGGCACTTTCATGCGGCTGGCAAAAGAGAATATCTGGGCTGCTATTAACACCACATGTTGAACACATGTTCCATCAAATATGCAATACTTGTGGGTGCCCTGCTTATCCTTGGTTGATTTATGTAATGACAGCAAGCACACTCAAATCTTTATTTCGTTTTTTAAGGTTTCATAGCAATATATTCTTTAATCTCCAACTGACACAAGATCTTGTTTTTATTTGTTTTACCCTTTGTGTAATGGGAACAAAGACATCTTAATTATAATTTTCAAATGAGCACACATTTAATCATACACATTTTTGAAACCATCTTTTATATTTATACTTTCAAATTAAAAAGTAACTGATTTAAGAGCTGTTTTGAGGCTGCTTTACTCGATAAGTGGGGGAAAAATCAGTATTTACTTAAAACACTTTTACTGTAATTACATGTAAAAGGGATTAGAAATATAAAAAGGGCTATCTTTGAAACTCTTCTATTTTGCCTACAGAAGATTCTGACCTACTTGTTGCTGATATTGCCCCAAGACAGAAACATCATATTTTACTTTTTATTAGTATTTATCAAAAGGTCACACCTGTGCACGCCACTGTTACCCTCTTACATCATGCCAGAGTTGAATGAAGCCACAAGATTCTTCTCCAAGTCAGCAGCTGGTTACCGGTATCAGAGTCCAACCACAAAAAACAACCCAGCATTTAGCCGTCGCAAAATTGATGCAATAAACAGATAAACATTATGGAATGTCGCCCTATTTAGTGCCTTTTAGTGAGGCAAATTACAGCGAAATATCGGCCAATGTTCGATCGGTAAATCGTTGCATCCCCATCATAGATCGTCAGTCGGTTTTCCCTTATGTCCATCGAGTAAATCCTCAGGCAGCATAGGCCTGATGACATTGTGTGCTTCTGTGGCAAACAATGAGCAGAGCTATGGATGGAGGAAGAGCATTTCTCTGTTCTTCATCGCTCTTTACTCTGGACTCTGCTGGGCATTGTAAAACTGTGTTAACCAACGATGGTTCCTGCCAGCTGTTCAACACGAGGCCCCTTCCTCCTCTCTGCCACTATGTAATCATTTCATCAACTCCCTCGCTTCCCTGTCTTCTCCCTTCACCGAACAGGCACATAACAAAACACACTCAGTGACATTGTGCATTTTCACACCATCACTTCTGGCACTCGATGAGACGGCATCCCCTTCCCGGCTTGCTCCCCTCGGCGCATTTCTGATGTGTGGGGTGGCGTCAGGCCTGGTCTCTGATTGAGCGATTTATCATGTTGTCAAAAGGAGGCAACGGCGCGGCACTCTCAAGGTCAGCGGGCGGCGGCATTAGAGGGAGCGGCGGCCGTGCCCCGGCTGCTGCTCACCGAGGGTTTTCCCACAGTGTGTGCAAGACACCGGCAGAAGGGAGGCACAGATTTAAGATTTGAACATCACATGCCCTACTGACCCAGACAAAGAAAACCTGAACAGTCAAAGAGAATGCAACATCGGGTTGTGTGATTTGTTATACATGCGGACAGTGTTGCGTCATGAACCTGGCATTCTTTGTTTACTTTTCCTCTCAGATGAATTTCTCTTTTCCCTTTGAACAGCATCGTTTCCTTTTTACATTTGAATTAGTCTATTCTGTCTGTAGGTACTCTTAGTGAAGGTGTTGATTCAAGCCATAACGCTGGTGAATATCTGTGCCCTCAATGCAGTATTCTCAGACTGCACTAGTAGGTAATATGCAGCATCAGTATGCACTCCTCAACAAGAGGCTGTAATTATGGAGTAAGATATTGTGTGTGTGTGTGTGTGTGTGTGTGTGTGTGTGTGTGTGTGTGTGTGTGTGTGTGTGTGTGTGTGTGTGTGTGTGTGTGTGTGTGTGTGTGTGTGTGTGTGTGTGTGTGTGTGTGTGTGTGTGTGTGTGTGTGTGTGTGTGTGTGTGTGTGTGTGTGTGTGTGTGTGTGTGTGTGTGTGTGTGTGTGTGTGGTCTGGTGCAGCGTTTAAAAAGGCTTTTCAGGAATATAAGTACGTAGAGCAGCTTAATAAATCTAATATTTAATTAAATACGATTGTTTTAATCACTCTGAATTCAGAGGCAGGTCAGAAATTTTTATCACAAAAGCCCTTAATGGCCTTCTTGGTTGAAGTGCCACTTGTTATCGTGGTCAGCTTCTATGCACTTCATTATTACCACTGTTAAATCTATTAATCTAATCTATTGTATCCCTCGTTCATACAGTAGCTTCGCATTTTTTATGGACAATTTGGAACAAATCAGATTTTTTGGAGTTTATAGTGAATTATATGCACCTTTACAACCAATTTATTTTTATTTCTCATTAATAATGTTATGAGTATTTATATTACCTGTGACAGACTCTGTTTTTAAAGGAAGATAGTGCTGGTTTAGGACCTCTGCTTCCCGTCGTGCTGAGTGTGATTTTTAGACCTCAGTGTTAGACATGTGTAACCATGTTGAAGAAGTTGAAAACACTATGCTCCTGTTTCACAGACGACTGAGTGTTATCAGATTGATGGACATCTGACATTTATGTGGCTTGCAGCAATTTGACATTTGCCACACGACAACACACAACCCCAAATGTTGGTGTGGCAAATGGAAAATGGTTGATCCCAGTCTCTGGGTCTGGGATTTTTTTTGGTGTATTGGTAGAGTTTCGTATTGTGTAGTTATTGGTCTTTATAGAGGCCGGCTTAGAGAAAACCCTGCTGCACGTGCTGAAGTCAGACCCTTTTTGTGTGGGGACATATAGAAAGTGAAAGACACCTGCAGCGGGGAGCAAAGGTCGTTTAGTTTTATACTTTGAACATCACTGGCTGTATTTGCATTAATGTATTGTCCATTCACTAAGACCTGTGATTAACCCCCCCCCCCCCCCCCCTCCTGTCCAGCTCCCGAAAAAAAAAGCTTTTTATTTCTTAAGTGGAACAAAAGCCATAATTGAGGCTGCTTTGAGAGGAGGTGTCAGTGTATGGGACATCGGTGATCCGGGTGAATTCTGTTAAATGCAGAGCACCCCCCCTCCCTTCCTCCACTCCCCCCCCACCATCGTTTCGACCCTACTACCCCCCTACACATCCACAGCGGGGTCACCAGGATCACTAGCTTTTCTCCAAATGGCCATTTTGGCTGGCAGGTGCATTATACCCTTTATTTTCAGATTGTCTATCTGCTCCTAATGCCTGGCAGGTTGATTGCTCTGGCTGCCTCACCAGGGAGAGGGCTGACGAGCACGGCCGGGACTCGCTGAAAGACAGTGATTACTGTTTTCCTTTAAGCCTGATTGAGGCCCTTGAAAGGAAAGATTTTAACCTTCTCCTGTTGGTTGCAGAGTATGGCCGTACATTGAAATGGCTTGTGTCATCAACCCGGTTCTGTAAACTCATCAGTGTACCCAATAACCTTCTTCCCCTAAACCCCCATCTGAGAAAGGGGATAAATCACTTTACGGACAAAGTGACGGATGACATTATCATTTAGATTATCTCCGTAGGAAGGAAATTCTGGCATGTGGTGCTGTCATCTCAGATTAACTATAAGGTTCATACTAAGATAAACGCTTCTAGGAACCAGGCGAGTATTTCCCCTTCTCTCAATGAATCTGTTTTGTCCTGCTTTTGCTATTATTATTGTTTTTTTTACATTGAAAGCATAGGCTATATACCGTCTCTAAGAGATGTGTTTTGAAAAGCGTGTTCATCTTCTTTGAGGTAGAACCGGTGTGCAGTTTGCCAGCTGGTCGGGCCTGTATTTTCTTGTACATTCTCTGAGGTTGAATGGGAGCTACAGGACCTCCTGCTAGGATGGTAATTGCTCGGGCTTGCTGTTCAGGGAGAAGCTTGTCTCGAGGCAGCCAGGCGGAAAACCTCTGTGCCATCCCCATGCCACCTCTGAAGAGCAAAGACAATCCCAGCTTCACCATCTGCTTCTGCACCATGCTGTCATCTGGCCGGACCAATGGGACGGGCCCGTGCAGCTGCTCCACACCCTCTGCCCCGCTGCCCTGTGGCCTGGAAGGGGGCAACCTGCCACTGGGACACAGAGGAAACGGCTACACTGACAGCTAGACTTTCTATTGAATGGCTAGAGTCTCATTAACAGTTAGGAAAGACAGGGGTCCCTTTGACAACAAGACACCCGCTGCGCTGTGTCCCTTTAACACAAATGGCAAACTTCCCTGCTTTAGAGGAGCAGGTCTCTTTTTTGAAAGGAGACATTGTGCTGACAAACCAAACAAATGCAAGGCAGAGATACCAAATCAGTCTTTGGTCGTGCCCATAATCACCGGGTGGAGCTTTTTATTGAAAAAGGAAAATAATTGATGTGAGAGACGTAGTGAGCAAAAGGTGTGAAACGTCTGTATGGAGGCATGATCGCTTGTCACAAGAATGTTGTTACTTAAATTGGATTTGTACTTTTGAAGTGTAAAATATTCTTAATTATTTTTTCCTTGGACCCCTTCGAAAATAGACCCCTAAGAATGTGTAAAGCTTCGAAAAATGGAACGTTGTGTGTTTTTAATTGTGAATATACAACACAAGAGTAATGTATTAGGAACAATTCAAAGTTATGAGTTTCAGTTGGTATTCTGAAAAACTACTATTATTGATAATAAAATGAAGTAATCTAGAAACTGTATACAACTTAAGTCTTTGTATTTGTCTAGTGTTTAACATAGTTATCTTTCTTCTCAGCTGAGGAAGAAGAAGAAGAAGAGGAGGAGGAAAGTGCTCCAGTCGAAGCAGCAGTGGAGACTCAGACTGAGAAACCGGACCAGAAAGAGGAGGAGGAAGGTACTCCATCACCACTGATGTTGCATACTTGTAATCTAGCCACTTCAGTTTTACTAATGATTTTCATAATAGTGGTTGCACTGAAGTGCATCACATGCCACATCTTAATGGCAGTGATCAGAAGTTCAGTGTGTCTGTCCCTCTCTGTGCAGCAGCCCCCCACGAGCTGACAGAGGAGGAAAAACTCCAGATCCTGCACTCCGACGATTTTGCGAATTTCTTTGACCAGAGCACTCGCATTATTGAGCGAGCTCTGTCGGAGCATGTGGACCTCTTCTTCGACTACAGCGGTCGTGACCTGGAGGAAAAGGAGGGGTAATAATTGTAGAACTCGACAAGTACTTAAGAAAACACAGTAATTGGTTTCTGAAAGAGTGTTTTTATTGATTTGTGGTGCTTTGTTTTCCCCAGTGAAATCCAGGCCGGTACAAAGCTGTCCCTCAACAGGCAGTTCATGGATGAGCGCTGGTCCAAACATCGCGTCGTCACCTGCCTGGACTGGTCCCTGCAGGTCACTTTTTAAGACAACTTTCTATAAATAAACCAATAGTTTAAATTGTTTCTTAAAAAACCATTTGGAAGTTGTGTGCATATATCAAAAGGATTTGCCTAAACGTGTGTTAAAACAGAAGCGATATGTGCATTCGTGTTGCTAATTGGCTGTTGAAACAACTTAGCTTTGCTCAGCCATAATGCTTTATGATTACATGTCTCGAGTTTGACAGCATTTACTTTTGGCCACAAGTCCCCCAGGAGAAGTAAGTTATGTCCCACACATTGTCACTCAGTCGGGAGCCATAATGATTTGTTTCCTCTGGTGTCTAAGGTCGTTTAATGCATGATTCTGCAATGGCTTCTGACAGTGATTGAACACCAACTCTTTGTTCAGTGTTTACCAGCTCAGAGCGATACCCATACCCTCGTGATCGGAAATTCAGATTTCTCAAACTGTAAATCTCGAGCTCGAGAAGCGGCAGAGGTTAATGGTTTGCTTACATCTGGGTTTCTGGAGTCATTATCCGCCCGTGTTTTTAATATGTGGCTTAGTGGGTTTTAGATGTTCAATTAGTTGCTCTGTTTTAGTCACAGTTGTTAGTTTTCAGAGCAATAACTTCTGGGTAAAATTATTAAGAAAACTAATATATAACAATTTACCAAAGTTCCCAAGGGCGGGTAGGGACATTTAACCGAGCCATAAATCTTTAGGAAAGGTTACACATTCTTAAAGGCATTCATAAGCTCCACACAGGGCAGGCGAGGCTTTCCCACAAGGAGCCAAGCCTGGGGGGCACGTCTGCCTCCTCCGACATTCATTTAGGCTGATTTTTTTCTTTCTTTCTCTGTCACCAGTATCCTGAACTGCTGCTTGCCTCATACAACAACAACGAGGAGGCTCCTCACGAGCCAGACGGCGTGGCCTTAGTGTGGAACATGAAGTACAAGAAGGCCACACCGGAGTACGTCTTCCACTGTCAGGTACCCCAAGAAAAAAGCCTCTCTGCTTTCTGTCTCCAACCTCTCTCCCCACGGGGGTCTCGTTCCTTGACAAACTTGGAACACATCCAACCATCCCCAGTTTGCTCCCCCCTTCTCTCCTCCTCCCACACCCCTTCATCCATACTGTGAGTTCACCATACTGGCATCTACCTTCACCACTTTTCATCCATAAACACATGTTCACGAGGCGCTGGAGAAGACCTGTGGTGCAGGAGAATCTGAGCAGTGCTGCAGCAGCATTAAGTGTGTGGGGCAGGGCCGGTTATCATGTGCATCCAAACAAGGGCTCTGTGTTCAGAGAGAGGGAGTGCAGCTCCTCCGCTCTGCCCAGCCTTATTATACTGCCTGCCCCGAGGCTGCTTCAGCAAGACAAGTTGAGTAGAACCACATGTTGCCGCCGCCACAGCGGATGTAGATGAAGGCATATTGCTCAGATGAATAAAACTGAACAGAAGTGTGAAGGCACATTTTTCCGCGCCTTAAAATCCACTCATAACGAGCTATTCCCAAACCCATGCGTCACCCATTTTTGTCAAGAAAAGTCCCATTAGAAAAAATGTTTTGCCAAGATGTAAATCAAAAGTTTAATAATAATCCAGCCTCGTGGTTTGTTTTATTTGCAGGGTAAAGGCTGAGGCATGAGTGATGAAAGGTTTTGGGAAAGAGCGAACACACACAGCTCTGACTTTGAGATGAAGTTTGATGTTTTCCATATTCTCATTATGCCAACTTGTTGCTGATATGAAACACAGCAATGCACCGCAACCAGAACCTGATTGAACACAAGTGTACATGGTGGTCAGTTAGCTCATTGGAAAACCCTACCAAGTTACTTCCACTGTAGATTTGGGCTTCTTTGCCTCTAGAAATGACTCGCTCGATCTCCTGAGTAAATGAATGCAGTATTCATTGTTCTGAATGAAAAAGCCATTTCAGTGGGGGTGCATACAGTACACTCAGCTGCTAGTGTCTCATTATTATCATTAAAGGAATCCTAAATACCAGAACAAATGAAGCACCTTATATCTTTCATCCCCACACCTCTCTAAACCGTAACCAAAACTATAAAAAGTGAACAAATTGAAATAAAGAGATATTTTTAAAGAGGCAATGGATATTTTTCAGCATATTTTCACATGTGTATTATTAGGATGATATCAATATTTAATTGTTTTTGAAATCACGACTATAGTCAATACCAGCATATTAAGACTACTCAGAGATAGAGATAGGGTATACACTAAAACACAACAACATGTAATAATAGTCTTTTCCTGCGAACAATATCCTATAACTTATCATCAATACCAGTCTCTGTTGCCATTAGCACCAATGTATGCATTCTGGATTTAATTATTATTAGTAGTATATTTGTTGGTTAGGCAAGAATGAGGTATCATTTATGTTATACTGCTCCTTTCAGAGTACTATATGAAACAATTTTCCTATCAGTGATTATATCTTCCAGACATTCGAGTTCTGCTGCCGGCATTGACTAATGGTTTGCCTCCTGCTAAAAATAAAGAGTTGTGCCAAAGAGGGCAAGATGGAGACTTTTATTGCCTAATTTAGCAATTCTACAAAAGGAATAATAATTAGATTATCAAGTTCTGCAGGAGAATTTTGATTAAACCACAAAACCATTTAAAAAATACTTGGCAATAGCTTGTCCCTCCAGCTATTCCCAATTTCCTTTAAATTAGGGTTACCTCATAACCTCATAACCCCATGCCATAGGATAGCTGGCATTCCTGGAGCAGGCAGACCTCCTTATGGCTTGGTAACATTTCTTTAGGTTTATTATCACACCACAAAAAGGATGAGCTCAAATATTTGAGTCCTTGAAGTAGCTTGTTGTAACCTGCATGTAAAGAGCTGACATGAAGGACAATTTAAGGGGAATTTTCAGCACAGACATTCACTATAAACATGTTTTTTTAATCACTGGAGACTCTAACTGTCCCATCTCTTCCTCTATCTTTCCCTCTCTCTGACAGTCTGCTGTAATGTCGGCTGCTTTTGCCAAGTTCCACCCCAACGTTGTGGTGGGGGGTACGTACTCGGGACAGATCGTACTGTGGGATAACCGGAGCAACAAGAGGACCCCGGTGCAGAGGACCCCCCTGTCAGCAGCGGCTCACACGGTACTCTAAACCAGTGGTTATCAAACTTTTTTCAATAATGTACCCCCTTTGAAAAAAAAATTCAGCCAAGTACCCCCTGATCAGCGCAAAAACAATTTGTTAGGGAAGAAATTACTATATAAAGAGGTACAGTACAGCGCTGCACCATCAGTGTCTGATTTATTAAAACAACAACCTTGTAACTGAGAAACACTTAAATGCTACATTTCAAATGTTTACAATCCATCACTAAATTCATGGCAAACCAATTTTAACATCAAGCAATAACACTAAGACGACATTAGTTGCATTGAACTGATCTTTTTAATAAGTTGTACTTACAATGTAGTGAGAAACATGGGCTTGTGCTTCACTGAGGAGCTTTGTCATTCTGACAGGGAGGCAACTGCAGTTATTTCACTTCGTGTTTTGAAATATGTGTAACTCTGTTCATATAAAATCCACACTGCTCAAACTTCGTTACTTTTCCTAAAATTGGTATATTTATTCATTTATTTTGGGGCGTGGGAAGAGAGACAAATATATGAGCATTTTATGAGCATGGGATGTTGACCCCTCATATATGCATAATGCTGCGCTATACTTTGCGGCCACACGCCGTTGCCAAGCAACGCTTATTGTTTAGGTGTCCTTTGATAAGCAGGCAGTCATATAATTAACTAGAACTAGCTAGATCTGATAGGTTTGGAGATCAACGCGAGTGAAGTATAACCAGACACGAGAGAGAGATCAGAGATCAGATCAGCTGCTGCTGACGGAGAACACGCAGGTCTTCCGGATCACAGCTCCGCCGCTGTGACGGACCGTTGAGCGGAGCAAAATACACTAAGAGTTAGACCTAACACACTTAGCTATCTACTCTGGAACTAGCTAAACTAGTTATACATATATGTATTCTTTACTGTCGGGTCACTTATTACAGGTTCAGCGAGCTGCACGAGACTGACAGGCTGTCAGGAGAGGGAGAGGAAAAGAGACCACCCCATTTATTTTTCCCATTTTATTATCCAGAATTACTGTAAACCTTTGAATACAGTAGTTAATCTACTATGAGTAGTTTGTTTAAATGCATTACTTAAGTTGCTTTTTTTCATTAACATAAAATAAATCTTACGTACCCCCTGCAGTACTCCAACGTACCCCTAGGGGTCCGCGTACCCCCATTTGAGAACCACTGCTCTAAACGACCGACACAGTGAGATCATGCTTTATTCTCATGGAGCAGAAAAGTAAAAATGACTCCCTCTCACTCTCTTCGCAGCACCCTGTGTACTGTGTGAATGTGGTCGGCACCCAGAACGCCCACAACCTGATCAGCATCTCCACCGACGGCAAGATCTGCTCCTGGAGTCTGGACATGCTCTCTCAGCCACAGGTAACATCCATATTTACAAAGGTTTTATTTATCGCAAATGCAAATAATGTGGTCAATAACTACAGTTATTTTAAACAAAGCAGTGTAGGCTGTCATCCTGGATATTAAATCAATGACAGAGACATATCGTTTTTATCTTTTGTTTATTTTTTTATGTTAATACTGTCCTGAGTGAGACTAAAGTACATTTTCCTCCCTTTGCTCTACAATAAAGTGTCTTTTATTCTATGTATAGCCAATATTTTAATACTGTATATGTGTGTGGGTTCTTTCCTATGGGTGGTCAGAGGACTATTTTTTGACTGACATTAACGGCCCGGTGTTAAAGTTTTAACCATAAATTGAATTGCTTAGTTAATAATACATCACAGTTTGAGCTTAGCTTTTTCTTTCTGTGTAACGTCTGTCTCCTGAGCCTTTCATTCCACTCACTTCCTGTCCATTTCATGCTAAATGTCAAACATATTGGCTGGGCTCCTTCGTTTGGGATTTCCCACCGACTTCAACCATATTTTCTTTTCCGACAACTCATTTTTCACTTTCAAGGAAATGAACTTTGCTAGCTGTGTCATTTCATCTGTGCTGCCAAGACCTCAATGTCAAACTTCCCTTTTGTGCTAGTTGAATTTAGAATATGCATTAATACACTGTCAAGTGATTTTTATAGGTTGTGCTTGGCAGAGTTTGTGTTAACATAAATCGTGAGCGTGGAGCTTGTTAAACATGTTGTTCCGTGTTGCCTCGCCTCCACAGGACAGCATGGAGCTGGTGTTCAAGCAGTCCAAAGCTGTAGCTGTCACCTCCATGTCTTTCCCTCTCGGAGATGTCAACAATTTTGCGGTGGGCAGCGAGGATGGCTCCGTCTACATGTCGTGTCGTCATGGAAGGTGTGTTCAGAAGCAAACCGCGGTCCAGGAAACTGAGGCGGCTTGTTGGGCTCACCTCGGTCCGAGTGTCAAATACATATAGCCCACTCACTTCCCAGTGCAACGCAAATCCAACACTTGATCTCCTGCTGTGTGAGGTTTCACTCCTGCCCAGTCATCCTGTTTTTCTTTTCCGCTTGTCAGTTATGTTTGCAAAGGTCGCTCAACATAAACAGGGCACACATGCAGGGGAAACAAATCATTTTTTCCCTGTCCTTTTTTATCCTCCTCAGTACGTTTCGCTGGGTGAGAGAGTTTGTTTACAGTCGGTATTCCCGGGCAGATTTGAAACTTCTTCTCACAATGTTCTCATTTAACAAACCAGGGCTCCCCCCATGGCATGGGCGTTGCAGCCATTATATGAGGATGGGAAAAGTCCCCCCCACTTTTTCAAATGATTAGTTTAGACCCCCCCACTTCTACCATGTGGAAAGTCCGTGAATCGGTCTGTCCACTCGCCATACTTTGTAGAGCGCTGTGTCAGTGCTTCACTATCAAATCCATTCCACTTGCTTATTGAGAGAATGCCCAAATCAATGAAACTCCGTACCATGTTTTCACTGCTGCTTTGTACCAAGGCAGATTCTCATATAGCGCGCATGTTTAAGGAGTGTTGCCGTAGTTGGACAGCTCAGATCTGTTGTATGAAGCGATGCCGGTAGCGGAGGTAAGGCACACACACCAAATGTTCAGGACATTGTTAATACAGCGAAAATCAAAGCTGACGATCTCTTGGTTTGATATGTGTTCTCCCCCAGACAACATGGACATAAGAACATTTTTTTCAAAGAAGAGGAAAGTAAGTCATCAGCTGGTAGCAGTTAATCAGTTAACAGTGATGGCGGCGGCAAAAGCGTCTCACTTCTTGAGAGGAGTTTCGTCTTTATGTCATGATGGAGAGATACACATACTGAATAGTTTAGATGAGAAAAGTCATTGAAATGCCAGGTTACTAGTATTTATCATGTAAACAGGGAGCATGAATAACCCCATCTCTCTGTGCTCATGTCAACACCATATTCCCAATATGATCATAACTGGGATAATACTCATAAACGGCTTACTGATGTCCATGTAGAGATGCAGTCAGTGTGTTTTACTGGAGCCTCAGTTCGATAAGAGATTATTTTCTGAGTTCTTTAAGGTACTCTCTCTCAAAATGGTAATGTGCATTATGTTTTAATTATACTTCTTATCATTCAGAAGCTTTTTGTGTGTGTTTATGTTTTACTGAGTGCTTACAGGCAATTTCCATCTCAGTATTCAGTTAACTATTTATTTTATTTTTTATTTTCTGTGCACATTACATAGCTAATATTCTACCTACTGCTTGGGACTTTGAGTCTTCAAAATGTCCAATGTCACAAACTGGGACTTACTTTAGAGTCAGTTGTATTTACATTCAGTATGACTTGTTATGATTCAATGTGAAAGAGTAGACTGCTCAATAACTAATGATCACTTCACCACCTCTCTTGACATCTAGGTGCTTGAGAGTGAGGCAGGACAGTGGAGAGAGGTTCATTGCTGAGGTGAGGGATGAAAGGGAAATGACAGTTTAGAGCAGTGGTTCTCAACTGGTGGGTCGCGACCCAAAAGTGGTTCGCGGACCCGTTTAGAGTGGGTTGCGGATGTGTGAGTGAAGAAAAAGGGAAAAAGTCAAACTTTAATTTTGAAGGCCCGATTTTCTAACGCTGTGCATGCAGTTGGCGTTGGACTGGAAGTACCGGAGACCATAAAAGGTTTTGAAAACTTCTGTCACGTAGTGATCATCTTCTCAATAAGTATCTTTGCTGATATTTTTTCGAGTCTTCTGGCCAATCAGAATCAAGATTGTTGCCGGAAGTCCCCACGGAGAATAACTTTGCGGTAGAACTCTTCTTTATACATCGATGGGTACAACTTCAGATAAAAATGAACACATAATGAAATATGACCCTCGGTTTGATGATTGACAGGTCACAGAACAATGGGAGCTATCTACCCTTACCCACAATTTAAAGTAATTCACAAAAACTCCTCTTTGCTCTTCTCTCTGTGTGGAGCAGCAAGTTCAGCTGTCAGAACAAAGTGAAAAACAAACAATGGCATACAATATTATTAACATGTCGGGTAGTAATAGATTTATTTATTTTCTTCTCAGAGTGTACCAGAATGCATAGTTTGTTAGTATTTCTAAAAATCTCCTGGGGGAGAATCCCCCCAGACCCCCCTACTGGGGTTGGGTTTTCAGCATGTGTGCCTTTTTATATAGTTCAGCTTTGATTCCATCATCTCATTAAACCTTTTTTAAAAGCATACTTTAGTTTTGTGAAGGAAAATAAGGGATATATGCACTATACTTCACTATTATTAATATTGTATGCTGAAAAGCGTATATATTACAGCACATTTTTTTGTTGAATAGATTTGAGTGCTTCAAAATGTTGGGTCGCGATGTATTGACCAAGTAAAAAGTGGGTCCCAAGGCCTGACCAGTTGAGAACCACTGGTTTAGAGTACATTGTGATGTGGACTCTCATCCCAGAATGTTAAGGAAATCAGTAGGGCTATTGAACAGGAAACATTTCAGTCAAGGGGAATCATATGACCAATATAGACAGAAGAGCAACATTTATTTGAACATTTAAGTCAATGATACCATTCCAAGGTGAACTTAACATCCGTATGGAGTCAGATCAGTCTCAATATTAATAAATGCTCACAGAAGGATTCATAAATGTATTTTGCGATTTATATATAAATGACTCTCCACAACAATATCTCTCAATGCACTCACACATATGTATTGTTGTATATAAATGTACAAAAAATGGGCATTTAAACTGCTTTTTATTAATTCAATGACGGCTCTGAATTAATAATCAAATATGTCTCCTTTCTTTACTACTGGATGAAATTACAAAATGTACCCATCATTTTCCTCATGCTAGTATAGCCACATAAAAGTATCAAACCACCAAAATGCACCAGAATACAGGAAATCTATTTTTTTCGTGGGGGGGGAACCCCGAACCCCCCCTCCATTAAAAATGTCCCCCCCACATTCAGGATGCTTCCTACGCCCATGCCTCATGGTGTTTGGTCCTCTGGTGAAGAAGCAGAGAAATGTGGCTTAAATCAGAGCTGCCACGGTAAACGTCCTGCAGTTTGCCCGGAGACCGCAGAGAGGGGATAGCTGCTAGGTTTTGCACGGCAGCTTCACCTCTGTAATTGGGGGAATAATTTTCCAGCTCATTTACAATGGTATGATACTCTCATCGCAGTTAATAATGCATAAGCATCACTCATGCTGAGTATTTACCTCTCTACATTAATTATCAGAGCATCAGTTGGGTAACAGCTCTGCAACATGTGGGTGAGCTGTTGCAGCACTTCTGCCACCCTGCTGGTAATCACACCATATAAGTAAATGATTTATGTGAATACGTCCATCTTCTTCCGTGCTAATTTAACGGCTAAGAGAATTAACACAGGAGTGTCAACTGATAAAAATGTATTTGTTTTCTTCCTTTAATGCAGGGGTGTCAAACTCAATTTCATCGTGGGCCACATTAGCATTATGGTTGCACTCAAAGGGCCGGTTTTAACTATATAATTTATACATATATAAATATATATCAAATAATGTATTATATTACATTATTGCCTCTGAATTGGGTTATTATCGGATAGGGTAATAACTTCGTAATTAACTACGTCTGAAAGCAGAAGTCTAGGGCAAATAATTGCAAGTCTCTTCAGTGCCATGTCACAAAACGAGATGCATTGTGGGACATGTAGTTTATGGGCAACGTACTTCTGTAAAGTGGCATGTAACCGTATAATAAACGTATTATATTCTTTCAGAGCTCTTGCGGGCCACATAAAATGAAGCCGCGGGCCGGATTTGGCCCCCAGGCCTTGAGTTTGACACCCCTGCTTTAATGCAATGTATGGACTTGTTATTCAAACAACTAAAGGTCAAAACCGGATGATTTTAAATGACCTACAGGCTATTTTAAAATATGTTATTCTTTTTGTCTACAACGAGAACAACTCTCCCCTTCTTAATTCAGGTGGTTTAGCACTTTAGTCTGTCTGTATGTTTTGCACTCGCCACTTAATCTTGTCTGTGCTCTGCAGCAAAGCGGGCATCAGCGAGATGTTTGAGGGCCACCAGGGGCCCATCACAGGGATCGACTGCCACACAGCTGCAGGGCCTCTGGACTTCTCCCACCTGTTTGTCACCTCCTCCTTCGACTGGACTGTCAAGCTGTGGAGCACCAAGGTAAAAGCAACGTCTTGACATACTGAGGATTATTTGATTAGGCTGATAAATGAAAAGACCGGCGTGAAGGGAAACGTTTCCTCCCTCTGTGTGTTTTGTGTCTCTACAAGGTTTTATATCCTCCAGCATTTGTTCATGGTAACTGCAGTATAGTTCAGGATCAAAACCCCAACAAATAATTGTATTCCTCAAATGTAAAAGCCACTACTAGCTCTGTGAGACTAATACCGTTTAAGCAAGCTTACTGCTATGGAGCACGGTCAATGCTAACAAAAAGCATTCAAAACAAAGTACAGCTGATAAGAACAGAATTGCAGGTATTTGTTCATAAAGCTAAATATTTGACACTTGATGGCGACACAAGGTGGAAAGCATGCACTCACCAGGTGTGAAATGCAAAAAGTCCATCAAATATTTGTCAAAAAGCTTTTCACTGGACCAAAGTGATGAAGCTATTCCTTGAGCTAAAGTCATTGTCACATTTTGTATCCAGTAAGTAGGTTTGTAAGTATATAAAATGGTTATATCTTGTGTGTCTCTGTGTACATAGACAATGTAGGAAATATATTAACTTCTAAGGTCATGTTTCTTTATCTTTCTTCCCCCTTTTATTTGTGCAGAACAACAAGCCGCTGTACTCATTTGAAGATAACTCGGATTACGTATATGACGTCATGTGGTCTCCGACTCACCCTGCTCTGTTTGCTTGTGTGGACGGAGTGGGTCATCTGGACCTGTGGAACCTCAACAACGACACAGAGGTATCACACTCTTACTGACAGCACACACGTGTTTCACCATGTCCATTTTCAGTTCTCCTTTGCATCTAAAGGGGAGGAACTCTCAAATCTTAGATATTTTTCTTATTTCTTTGCTAAACAAAATTATAAAACTAAAGGTTGCAGAGCATTTTTCCACTGTTTTCATTGTTGTTGTTTTTTGTTGTTTTAGGTTCCTACCGCCAGCGTCACAGTGGAGGGTAACCCAGCTCTGAACAGAGTGAGGTGGGCTCACTCTGGCAAAGAAATCGCCGTGGGAGACTCTGATGGACGAGTTCTTGTGTATGATGTCGGAGAGGTGAGATGGCAGGACTCTTTTCTTCTGAGTGTGCTTTAAGTAACATGCTTTTACGCCTCTTTTCATCCTGTCAGCGTGTAGTGGATTTAACTCAAACGGTTCTTTTGTTTATGTAACTAGGCTATTATCCATGTTAACGACGAGCGTACGAAGCATTAGCTGTGATCTTTCCTGTATTTGAGGTTTTATTCATGCCTCTTTTGTTCCCCCCCAGCAAACTGCGGTTCCACGAAACGACGAGTGGACCCGCTTTGTCCGCACGCTGGCAGAGATCAACGAGAACAGAGACGATGCGGAGGAGCTGGCGGCTCAGCATCTGGCCGCCTGATCTGCTCGTCCACAGAGGTGATGTTTAAGGGACCAGAGGCGCACTTGTTATCGTCAGCCCCAGGAAAAGATGTGATGACATTTTTTGATCAGAAAGACCTTTTGATTCCTTACACCTGCTTATTGGGAGGCCTTCTCAGTTAGCTGGACCGTCTTCCTCGGATTAACACGAGCGTCAGGGATATCGACGTCAGACACTAACACGAAGCCATACTCACAAAACACAAACCAGTTGTCTTTCTTTCAACAAGATGCCTTAATCTTTCCTTTTAAACTTTTGATTGTAAAACCCCACCTGTCTTCATTCTTCAGCCTTCATTTTGAGATTTATTTCAATCCATAATAGTTAACACTCATAGCTAAGCCCCATTTCCACCAACGTTGTAGTAAAGCAATCACATCTTAACACGGCAAATGTAAACTTATAACTGTAGAACCATGTCGTCATCTCCGTTCCTTTTAGACTTGATCAACTTATATTCACTTGATTGTAAAAATAAATCCAGATGTATTTCTACCTTCTATTTTGTTCTATACTGCACCAGTGTTCTCTCAGTGTGGCTGGTTAGACTGGAGATAGTTGCAAAATCCTTAATGCCTAAGAAGATGATCACGTATGCTGTAACCGCTCGGGAAGTCGTTTGTTGACAGGATCCGAAATGAGACGGTTTGTTTCCTGAAGAATCTCAAATGTTGGTGTCAAAATGGATAATGTACTTTTCACACAGTTGGAACAAACAGTTTGAATGATTTATTTCAATAAAATACAATAAATACATTTAAATTATATTCCGAGTCTTTAGTCATGATTTCAAAATGAACACTTTTGAAAACATCTGTACATCCTTATGTCTCTGAGGTTTCACTGACACATGCACACCAAAGCTATTGCACACCAGGAAGCGCAGTTACAATCCTTCGTCATGCCATAATGTTCCTCTGTGCAGAAGTACAATATGTACAGTAAAGTTGTGCAAGCAGTGCAAAGACATAAAGCCATACTCATGCAGCATTCAAAGTAAGACGATCGCTCAATTGCATTAGAACGTGGCTCAATAAATCATTTGAGGGAAAACCTAAAGTAAACTTAACCACGGTGAGCTTTATGAAGCTTCCGGCTCCGTTACAGGCACCGCTGGTTTGATTGTCTCCTCTTCAGAAGGCTTGAACTTGGGCAGGTGCAGACCAAACTTCCTCTCCACGCCGGCAAAGGTTGCAGCAGCCAGATGGTAGCCGCCCACATGGTCCGCCGTCACCGAGGGGAGGTCGGGGACTGTCGGTTTGTGAGTGTGCTCAGAGCCGGCAGGGCGACTGAGGAGAGAGAGAGGTTAGGGTGAGACACTTCTTCAAACTGACGAGAGGTAGATGCTTGTGAAGACGGGGTTGAATTCAGAGGTGGGCCAAGATGATCTACAAGGTGTTTACTTCAGTAAAAGTAATAATACTGAATTATAAAAGTACTCTGTTACAAGTTAAATTCCTGCATTCAAAATCTCCCAAAAGTACAAATACTTAAAGTACCAAGTAAAAGTAATTACTCTGCACAACAGCCTAATCAATAATATTAGTATACATCTGGTAAAGGAAGAGCTTGTATTTTTGTTGTATTTGTTTCACTGTATATACTGTCAGGTAGGGTCTGAATTTCTCCAATTCATAAATTAATCCTAACCTCTTATAATACATGATAAATACTTTCTTAATAGTTTGTGCTTCTAATCTTCAAAGTAACTACACTTATCAGATCATTTTAGTCGAGTAGAAAGTACAACCTTTGCCTCTGATTTCAGTGGAGTAGAAGTATAAAGGAAATGGAAGTACTCAAATGAATTACTACATAATTGAACTTAAGCAGGCTACAGTACTTGAGTAAATGTACTTAGTTACACGGTTAGAATACTTACTGTCCTCCAAAGTCCACGTCGAGCCATCTCTGTAACAGTTCGTAGGTCACCAGGGTTACACCAAACTGCGGTGAAGATCTGCAGACTCGAGCTAATGGCAGACAGTTAGAGAATTACAATGTAGGATTTAATATTCTTTCTGTGTATTCTAAACAATTACAGCCACCACAGCAGGCCTCATCTCCCAGTCATGAAACCACTTATGGTGTGTGTGTGTGTGTGTGTGTGTGTGTGTGTGTGTGTGTGTGTGTGTGTGTGTGTGTGTGTGTGTGTGTGTGTGTGTGTGTGTGTGTGTGTGTGTGTGTGTGTGTGTGTGTGTGTGTGTATTTACCTCCTGTGCCCTTCCAAAACGCCCTGAAACCTTCCTCCTTGAGGATCTTCCTGAAGCAGTCGATCACCCCGCTGTAGGACGTCTGGCCGGCTCGGGCCGCCACCTGGAGCCTGGTCTTGATGACATCAGCAGGGGTCACCAGCGAAGCCGCCGGGATACCTGAGGAGACGTTTCACAACACACATAATGAAGCACTCTCACTATGCACAGATGGGTGTCACATCCTCACATCCCTGCTGTAGCATCATGCAGGGCTTGAAATGGGTATTGTGCTATAGTGGGATATGACAAAAGCACTGTATATATACATTTTCTATACAGCTAGGAGCTTACAATAGAGAAAATACAATTATTTTGTATTATAATAATAATGTAACCAGCTCATTCCTGTCTTTCTTTGAGATAAAAGGCCATATATTCCCAAATGTGAGGAATTGCTGCTTTTCCTTCTCATACTGTAAATGATAGTAAATAAAGTATATTTAGGCCAAGGGCTGTTGGAAGAAGAACATATGGAATTTAAAGATGCAAAATTGGACTCTTTGAAAATAAATTGAGTTTTTTAAACTCTTTTCTGAAATGTAATTAAATAAACAATTAACCAATAATTAAAATAAATACCCTTATAGTTGTTGGAGATACAATAGAAGAAGAAAGCACAAAGAAGAGGAAACAAAAATGCCTTTCTTGGAGCAGAACATGTGACACTTCCCTCATTTAATCCCCACAGACGCTGAGCTCTCCAGATGTGTGTTACCTGCGATGGCTCCAGCGGTGAGCAGCTGGAGAGCCCCAAGGCTTCCGTCCTCATCTGCCAGCATCGCCTTGGTGTGGGCATAAACAGGAAAGTAGATGGCGGAGAAGGGGATGTCACGCAGGAAGCATGCTTTGGCTCCCTAGCAGAAAAAAAGAAAGAAGGATCAATTTAAATATAAATACATCATGGATGTTTGTCTTGGGGATTAAGTGGTATGGGAGCCGTCTTGTTCAACCTAAAGGGGGCTTTAGTGTTGATGATGGAGCCAAAGAGCCCCCAGGCAGAGCTGCAGCACTGGGCCTCCAGAGAGAGATCCATCACATACACACACACACAGCACAGTCATGGACCCTGGTGTGCTGGGTTCTTCTGCCAAGAGGAAGTCAGCTTTTCTTTTTTTTAACAAGCCACACACTGTCTGCTACTCATTAAAATATGGAGTATGAACACATGACTCGAGCAGCAAGTAAACCCACAAGGATCTGGAAAAGGAGCAGGAGCAGAGCAAAGTCCCGCACTCATTTGCTTTTGGGTTTTGGCCACAGCTTTTTGCATGTTTGACACTGTATTGTAAAATTGCAAACAGTCAGCAAGATGAAGGTTTTATATTTAAATGTGTGAGTCCGACCTGCCCATTATGTCTGTGTACACATGCACAAACCTTTGTTCAAATAGAACAGTATTTTATCTATGCATCATTACAGGAGTAAACCTCCGATCATATGTTAATATATACAATTGTGAAAGGAAAATACATTTAATAAAGAACTGTATTTTTTTTCTCCAGTATTATGAATCTTTTATGCTTAAATATCTTTAAGAAAGGAGCATTGTTAGCGATTAAAGTATCCAACAATATAGATGAAATAACTAAATCAAACAAAGAATGACATAAACATACTTTTGAAAAGTTAATGCATCAGTAATTATAATCCAGTAACATTATAAAACTCTGCAAAATGAACAATTTTACTTAAATAAGTTAAACTTGCGTACACTATACAGATTGTACTTGCTTTAAGTGGTATTTTGCATTGAGGAGCTTTATTTTTTAAAAGTACTGTACAGTATTGTGGTATTGTTTCTATTACTGAAAAGTGTACCTGACATTTTTGGTCTATTAATCACAAATTAGATTTGCAACTTTAAACTAAATAATTATTTATGTAATTGTTTTTAAAAAAGTGTCCTTAGTGCCACTTTAATTGTTTGCTATTTTTAGATTGTTGTCTAAAAATGTCTTCCACCAAACCTCTTCTATTGTGAATCTAAACACTGAACAATAAATAAACCCCCCATGTTTATAGTGTTGCACCTTTGCCCTTGCATGGCAGCGGAGGATGCTGCAGACGTCCCGGAGCTGCAGAGGTGCTGACCTACCTTGTAGAGGCCAAAGAAGCCCAGGTCTCTCAAAACAGTCATGGCTCCGACCCTGGGGCCCGTGGTGATCTCTCCAGCCACCTGCAGACGGATCTTAACGATCTCCAGAGGATTGGTGAAAATCACCTGGGAAGCTCCAGCCTGCAACGGGACAAACAAACAGCTGAATGGTGCTTTTTATGCACTCAGACTTGAGCTTACACATCTGAGGGGTGAACTTTTGGGGTGAAAATGTAATGATGTGTAAGCGTTTTCTAATTATCTTAGTAAACTTCAGCACAAAGGGCCACTTTTTCCCCATGATCTGATTCCACATAGTAAGAGAGTGGCCTTGACAGGAGGAGGAAAAAGCAGCCATTGATAGAGGAACCAGCGGGGTCAGAGCAGAGCAGGCGTCGGGTGAGGAGAAGCCCCGGCTCATGGTTGGGAGGCTGTGACCCTGGCACCGGCCCTCTGCCCCCTCGCCCCCCCCTGAGGCACCTCCTGTGGCAGGGTGAGTGGCCCATTCTGGCCTCGCCCCGCACACTTCCCCAATTCACCCCCATTCCCAGGGGAGAGCACTGAATCACCCGGACTGCTCGGGGTCCGGGCGAGCAATGCCCTGAAGGCACGGCACCCTCTGACTCAGACACATCTATCACCCTCCCTAAATCTAATCAGGCCCCAGGATGGCCGCTGGTGACATGCAGGGCAGGGGTCTTATCTGTAAACATCCGAGCACAGTTCTAAAAAAAGCTCTGGCACATTTAGTCATTTTCAAAGTGGAGGGGGGAATATCCGCCGCTCTGAAGATTGATGCATTCGTCCCGTCTCTTTTATCTTCCTCTCCTCTGATGGCAGCGATAGTTTACCAACAGATTAAACACACTTTTAACTTCAAAATAACTTCAAGATGTCATCCAATACATATGATCGCATTGAAAGTAATACAGGCCATAGATTGAATGTATCCTGAGATGTTAACATGTATTGGAAACATCCTTGTTGTCCTGCAGTGGGACCACGCCTCAGGTATGTACCGCGTTGTCAAACTCAATCACGCTGAGCTAGAGCCAGCTTCATCCAGGACCCTCCAGGGCCTCTTCCTACAATTACACCCTGACAGGGGTCACGACCCCGGAGACCCCGCTCCTCTGTGAGCAACCTGCAGGCTCTGCTGCAAGGACGGCCTGTTTCACTTCCCCACAGCCAGAGTGAAGGAATTACATCTGTAATCCAGAGTTCGCCTCAAAGGTGTTATTATTTAGCCAAGAGTAAAAATAGAAATCTAAAATTACATTGAGTATGACAAAATGTTGGTTGCCAAAAAACAATACTTCACTTTAGGGCCAATCATTATAATTCCTCACACACAAACTAAATGAATGATCACTGATGGAGTTTTTTAAATGATGAGTATGTGAGAGAAGAAAAAATGCTAACATTTCAAATAAATAACAACAAAATAATCTGGTAAAATGTGGCTAAAATTCAAAATATGGGTTTAGATCACCTGAAATAAAGTGTGTTTATAGTCCCTCATGAAGTGTAATTAAGGACACCAACTCAATATGAGGTACATGTGTGTTTATGCTACACAATGATGTGTTTTTTATGTATCTCAATGCAGAACATGAACTTGTAATATAGATTTTTATATTGTAGTTTTGGTAAATGTACTTCAATAAAGTATATATAATACATCTGAATACTTCATCCACCACTGTATATAGTCATGAGTGTTTAAATGTACATCATTATGCATGCATTTAGTTAAAAAATATATTTTCATGCTATAAGGGAACAAGCTAGTCCGTATACACGGAAAATACTATTTTAAATGTTGGATTCAAATTAGAATTTCAATTGTATGTAAGGTAATGTCCATTACTTAACAATGACTTAAAATCATGTATATTTTGCACATCTTTCAGTGTTCCTTTACTTGGTTTTGGGTTCATTTGTAGACAGAATAAAAAAAAGATCCCTAAAGTAATGCTTACACATCCACCAGCGAGAATCTCTGCAGGCAGAACGATGGAATTATCGTCTGTGGTGAACTTGTCTCTGATCAAATCATTCATCTGAAAATAAAAGACAAAGGTAGATGAGACACAATCCCAATCTTGATAGCAGGGCATTAATGTTAACTTGTGGTTACGGTCACATCTTGATTGCGGATAGTGTGTTTCTCCTGCGCTGTGTGCATGTTTTTTATTCACAGTGAATTATTCGCAGCAACTTTTGGAGGTACACAGTGGAATGACTTGCCGTGAGTTTGATAGCTTTCTCCGGGGCGACGCCGATGAGCTGCGGGAGCAGACCTGCAAAATATTATTCATAGGTACCATTAGAATACCTGACAGAGAGAGAGAGAGAGACAGAGTCTGGCTCCAAATGAATGCACATTTTGTATCTTCGCTGAATGAATACATCTACTGACAGCTAGAACAATGTAAGCTGCAGGGTTCTTGTGTGCGTAAAACAAACCCATAAATATTTACAGATGTGGGTGATACATCAGATGCATTACAATACAAAGGTCCCATTGAAAGTTAACAAAAGTCCAAAAATATGACACTGCTGGTGTGTATGGGATCAGCATTGTTGAGCCTGATCCCAGTGTTGGTGGGGAACAGAGAGAGCTGTGTGGTCACGGACAAGATCGAGGGTGGAGGGGGGGGTGGCTGGGTGCTATGGTGGCGATAACCGCCATACTGTTTCACCGTCTGTCCTTCATCAGGCCAGATAAACTTCTGAAGGAGCTGCTGAGTGACTGCTGCTGGTATGCAGCCAGAAAACAGCCGAGCGTGTCTGTCTCCGAGTCAATCACCCTCTTATCATGTGCAAGAGAGGAGGCAGGAAGGCAGAGGGGAGCAGATCAGAGCAACAAAGAGCTGCAGTGGAGGAGGTAGCAGTAGATGGCAGTCTTGACTTCCCTCCTCTGAGCAGCCTGAGGGTAGAAGTGTTGTATATCACAAGCCTTCAGCACCATTATCACACAGCCGGGCCGAGGCAGATCACACGCTGCTGCTACATGAGTTCTGCTGCTCCTTTTCCTCGGGGAGCTCTCCCAGGTATCGAGATAATGAAAACGCGACCCCTGGGTGTTGCTTTATTCACTGCTGAACAGGGAGGGCAAAGGTTTCTGGTATCAATTAGCAAACCATGCTGCTGATATTAGCACACTGACAAATCCTAATGCTTTCCCATCGGACGGTTTGTTTTGCACGAGAGCCATATGTTGGCCTGCACACAGATTTCCTTTTACGCACTGTAAAATCTGCAAAGGATTACCTCTGTAGAATCCGAAGAAGCCCTCGTAGCGGAGCACTTTCTTTGCGCAGTCGAAGCTGTTCTTGTACATCAGCTCTCCTACGAAGGAGCTTGTGGAGCGCTGGTTCTGCATGCGCGTCTTCACCAGGTCGATGGGGTACACAGCCGTGGCACCGGTCGCTAAAAACACACATTTGCTGTCAATTGTTGAAGTCTTTGTTTCGTTTTAATAGAAAAAGACATTCAGAAATCATCTCAACAACATTCTCCAAAATTATGTTAAAACAGATGTATTACTTTGTATGTTTTTCTTAGACACATACAACTCTAAGGGTATTATTGATTATTATTTAAACGTTTTTTCTATTTAATGTTGGAAACCGTTTAAAATCCTCTTTTTAATTTCACAGAGACCAATTTGTCATCTTTAAATGTCATGTTTTGACCTTACAACAGTCCAAAGCCTAAATATATTATATTATTTCTGCAAGAAAAGCAACAAATCCTCACATTTGAGAAGCTGAAACGCATACATATGTGGCCTATTTGCTTGATGAAAGACTGGAACTATCAAATCATTGTTTTTATTAATTTATTTTCTCTAGATCTATTAGATTATCTGACTAATCTGTTCAGCTCTGAATCAACATTTTTGAGCTCTCAGACACTTGGTGCATATAAGCCATCTGGTCAACCAAATTCATTTGTTATTGTCTTACACAATGTTTGTGCAATAATAATTCTGCAGAAATGTTTTGGGAGGGGTCGATTAGTAATCTAGCATAAACCATAAACAAACTGGTAACTGTGGGAAAACTGTTTGAGGAGGTGACGCTGCAGCAAGTTGCTCTAAACTCTGCTCTGTAGCAGCTTTACTTGTCTTGTCTTGTCTTGTCTGACTTCAAAGGATGCTGAGAAATATCTCCTCTAGAACTCCTCGGTCAGCACAGAGGCCGGGTGAGAAACTGCTTTTTATGGCAGTTTTACCACCAGATAACTGGTATATTTCTCTTTTTGACCCTGCATGAATTGGCCTCTGATGGATGAGGACACACACACACACACACACACACACACACACACACACACACACACACACACACACACACACACACACACACACACACACACACACACACACACACACACACACACACACACACACACACACACACACACACACACACACACACACACACACACACACACACACACACACACACACACACACACACACACACACACACACACACACAGTGCAGTTATGTCAGACGTTCCTTGTATCAGTGCTTCCAGTGTAATTAGACGGAGATTCCAGAGAGTGCGGTTCCGGAAGATTTGTGTCATTCCAGAGCTCCGACTCCAACGACAGCCTGGAGCCACCGGTGGCACGGCAGCACAATGCCGGAGCCTCACATCCCAACCCCTCTCAGATGCAGCACAATGGCCGGCCCCGGGGCCTCAGAGCGCCAGTCTGGCCGGCTAAGGTTACCCCTCGGGCGGGCCGGGGGCTCCGCCGCAGACATGTCACTCACCTCCAGCGATTGAGCCCAGAGAAAACCTGTAGGCAGACTCTGCAGCCTGGAGCCAGATGGGCCGAGACGTTTCGCGAGGGTGCTGTGTGGGAGAAAAAGACACCAGTGGTCAAATGAATCTGAAGAAAGACAAGGGGGGTGGGGGGGGGGTCAGAACACTAACCATGAATCGGCTGGGTATTAAACTAGAGCGAACCAGATACATTGTGGAAAGAAAAACGCTGTGCAGTACTCAACAACGGAGGACGGCAATGGAATGTCACATAACGTCTAATTCATCATCAGCCGGTATTAAATGTCACAGACAGGCCAGTCTGGATACAGTAAATGACTGTGTGAACCTGCAGCCCTGTTTTCCACACATGCTGCACGTCGGAGGCTACGAGCTAAAGGTCTTCTTTTATTTTTACAACAAAGTTTGGTTTTCTCTCTTATCTACTTGATCTCTGGATTGGTGTTTGATGTTGAAAGCGGAGCCCCTTTGTTTTCACTTTGGTTCAAGGGGAACAGATTAGCCCCACAAGCCTTTTCCTTGTCCAGATAAGTATCTACATGAATATTACACAGTCCGAGTGAGACTCTGTTCAAGTATGTGTGTGCAGGTCGAGGCGCTGAGTAACTTCTCCAAGACCAGATGCGAAGAGGGGAGTACAACAGATTGTTTTTTTTCCTCTTCCCAGATGCTTCCACCGAGGGTTGCATGCTAACAAGATCGAGGTCTTGATCAAAGGGTTTAAACAATTAGCCGACTTCCACTAAAGGGCAGGCCTGAGAATTGCAGCATCCCCCCCGAAGGAATCAGATTCCAGACCTCTGAGTGTGAGTCCCAGGAGCATGAGTGGCCTGAAAGCTCTGACCACAGCCTGATATAGAGCTGTGTTATCCGGTGGAGGCAGGAACTATTTTGTTCACCCACATCCACCTTGACTCCCACTCCCCTCCTGCCATTAGCAGACTTTTCTAAAGGCTCCTAAAACTCCTCAAGCCCCACACTGATAAAAGCCTCTTATTAGCTTCTCAGATGTGTGATTGCAGCTCACGTGTATGTGCGGCTATAGTGAATAAAGGAGGGAGAGCCTTTCATGGAGAAGTGCAACGCAACAATCCATTCCTCTTATATGACTATAATTGGTGTACTTTTATCTGGGAGTCAAAGTAATGCACTTCACAAGGGAAGAAAAAACATGGGCACTCGGCTAATTCAGCTGCTGAACATTTTCCCTTTTTAGCTCTTTTCTGAGAAGGAAGCAGAGGGAGCAGAGAAAAAGGCTTTTGATAAAAGGCAGGAGGACATGGGGTGTATTAGAGGAGCAGGCAGGCTACCTGTCTCTGGGTCTCTGCTAGGTGGTAAGGCATGTCTCCTTCCTCCAACGGGGCTATCCTCTCGATGTCTGCATGGTTCAGCCGCCTTAACACATAACAGCAGGGGAGGGAAGGGAAGGAATTAGGCCAGGAAAAATCAGAAAGCCTTGCATCTCCCGCGAGCAGCAGCCAGTTACGTAAGATTTTCCACAGACCTTTTACTGGCATATAACTTCAAGTTACAGCAACTTTAATTTAAGCTTATATAAACAACAGACAAACAAAGCTGGATGAGTGCCCGTGGCCCAGCGAGTAAATGAAAGTGTTTTGTTCCTCAGAGTTTGAGACACAAGTATTCCCCACTGGCCTGACGCATCATAAAGTCTGTATGCATGTTTTATGTTTGTCTTGTAAATCAGCCAGTGGAGCCACTGTTGTTAAAATGAATGAGCAATAACTTTATTTTACAGCCTATAAACAGACCAGCAACATATTTATTCCATTCATGGTAGATACAAAAAAATAACAAGGTAATGTTGAAAATGTTTGTATACCCTTGGTGGATTCGAGGGAACAGCAGCAAAACCTACCAGGGTGATTGTAAGACAAAAGTGCTAAGGTTAAGTAAACGTTGTTTTTTGGAGTCTAAGGCGCAGACTTTCTACGCCTTATTTTTATTTCGCGTTTTTTATACTGTCCTGTAAATTTCATGTGCTCAGATTTGCAGACTGTCTCACTTGACATTGTCTTTGACTTGTAGTCCATTATATCAAAGACTACAATTATCTTGATGTTGAGCCACACTAGTTCAACTGTGTTTTGTATTAATCAAATGATGTTCCTTTCATACAGCTACCTACACTTGCTACCTTGCCTTGAAGGTCTCTGACCTAAAGCTTGCTATTTTTTCTTTACACATTTCAGTGAGCAGAGGATCGTCCACACCCCACATACAAGTATCTTTCTTTTCAGCACACAAGGCACAGAGTCTGATTCATACCACCTTTCTTAAGCTACCAGTAACCCAAAATACTTGACAATTAAAATGTCAAAATGTGATACATAAATAGCTATAGTACTGTAAATAAAAACATGTTCAGTGTATTCACAGATCAATAGCCGGACTCTAGAGGGTTAAAGGGTGATTCGGGGTCTTACCCGGAGTGAGTGTGGAGACCAGCGAGCTGATACAGGATGGCAATCTCCATCGGAGTGATTTGACCAAACTTATTGGCAGCATGAACAAACTCCTCTGCAATGCAACAAAGAGAAGAATAAATGAAAAGATGCAAACAGGACTTGAGGAAGCTGAGGGGTTAGCCACGTCATGTATTTTCTAAAGCAGGGTTGCATCAAATAGTATTTGCAAACACTGTTTCTTGTTTTTTTCGATTTATTGTGAATGTTTATTGCTAAACAGGTTATTTAAGGGTATTATAGAGATACATTCGGGCTGTGGCGGGAGTAGACTAACTGAGCTTGCAACCCCCTTAGCAGCAGCCTGTGTCACTCTTATATATGTGCTTTATATGCAGTGCTTTACTGTGGCCTGCTGAGAAGCTCCATTACCATCAGGTGGTCTCTCTAATAGGAAACTCTAATGGTTGTTTTTGAAGGAGGGAAAAGAGTTAGTTATTCACTTCCCCCACAAAGACCTTCCTGCCAGGTCCAAGCATTGCAACGTTTGCTTACAAGCCTGCTTCTGTCACCTCAAGTGCCGCAATGATATGTTTTAGAGCGACCGGCAGAGAAATGTGAGTGTTTGCTTTACACTCAGTCTGATATGATTAGAATTATGTATAACAAGAATTATTTGCAAATACTATTTGCCCTAACCCCTTTCTAGAAGGAGGGAAACCATAGGGAGAAAGTAGATTAGCATCAGTGTGATTGTCAGCACCTCTATCAGTTACACAGGTCTACATGTTGAAGGTGATCTGATTACCAGGTTAAAAATGTTCATTTACCTTCGTAATTTAGTGCTACAGTAAACGTTTCCTGTGTGTCAAAACTCTGTAAAAAAAAAGTTACGGCATCATCGCACAGCTACATTTCACATCACGTTTAAAACTTGGCTAATTTGGATGTTGGGAGTGTCTCAGATGTACCTTTGGTAACATGTGTGTCTCTGTGAGTGCCAGCGAGGGTGCTGTAAATCTTGCGAATCAGCTCCATGTTGTTGAGGAGGGCGTTGAAGGCATTGAAGTAGGAGAAGCTCACCATGTGGGAGGTGCTGCCTCCTGCAGCCTGGAGAACCATCAAAAGTCTGTCAGTGCTTCTGTATGGGAAGCATCGACTGGACTTTATTATATTCAGCTCTGATGCAGTATAAAAAGACCAGTGGATGCTTATCTTTTACTTTCTTCTTAAACATTTTGAAAACACTTGTTAGCCACTTGGGGGCAGCGGGAACAAGTTGTTAAAACTACAGTGACATATCATTGCATTTTAAGTTATTATTTATTTACACAAAAGTCATAGTTTGACTATCTTTTTATATCTGTTTTTGTTCTATACCAACTCCTGAGGAAATATCTGGCTCCAAAGGTGCTAAATGTTCCACTTTGTTGACTAGATAGTGGCAAACCGTCTGTCTGCTGCTGAGAAGATAGTGAAGAGTGGGTTTTAAGGTGCAAACAGCTGCCTTCAATGGCCAAAAAAGACATTTTAAGAGTGCAGACAAAGCTGAAACAAATCAGTTCAGTTGTATGTTGAACAGCTTAACAATGAGCTGAAACATGCTATAAAGATCTTTATTATAAAAATATGAATTATATCAGATTTAAACATTCAACAGTGGTCTAAAAAGAAATCTGAAACTCACTGAAACCAGGTTCTCCTCTACAAATGGAGTCAGCATGTGGTGTCTGATGGTGGCCATGATGTCGCTGAAGTCCAAAGCAGTAATGGTGCCACTTTTGTTCTTGTCTTTTTGTGAAAACGCCTGGCGGGCATGCTCCAACTGCAGCTCCTGCAGCACCACACACAAAGAGAGCAGGTCAAGCTGTCAGCTGACAAAAGAGGCAAATAATGTGTTCCTGTGATGAGGAGCATCGCATTACAAGGGAACAGGGAAATCGTACTTTAGAGGATGAAAGTGTAATAATGTCAGTGTTGGATTGTGTGAAAGGCATCAGATGTGACAGCGTCAGACACTGGCTGTTGTAATCACCACAGTCCTCCTGGAGACTAATGGAAACCATGTCCCGAGAAGCCTGATCCCGGAGCCGAGCCGAGCGGAGGGTGAGGTGGCCGGCAGGTGTGTCCGCAGGAAGATGATTCAATATGACAACCATGCAATCAGATGGAGATGCAGGGGGAGGCTGACCCCGGGTCAACGTCTGCTGTCAGAGCTCATCGCATACAACCAGAGGACCACAGAGAAACGTCACCGCAATACTCAGCTCCATCTTTACACTCTGGTTCTGATAATCAGTGGATTGTTGCTGGAGATTAATCCTCACAATGTTTGCTGATTATATTGTTGGGAATTCATAATGCTACTTTGCCGCCTCACAAACATCATACTTTTTAAGTCTATAAAACCTCTACTTTGAATGCACTTACTAAAGTTTTAAGTCTAGCCAAATACCGCTACAACCACAAGGTGGCAGAGCCAGGACTGTTTGAGAAACAAACAATCTCCACTACATATGTACTGTTTTGTATTTTTAAGTAATACTCATGTTAAGAAATTAAATCTGCTTGGACACGACTGAAAAACAAGACAACCAAAATGATTGATGTAAATTAAATCCTACACACACTAGGGTCTTTGGTGTAGCAGTGGGAAGCCTGAGTCAAGTATGATAAACCACAAAGTGCTCTGAGGGATCCCACACTGCAGTGCAGCCTGTCTAACTCTCGGACCACCCAGCCTCTCCACAGCAGCCCCCAACTCCAAACCAAGCCTGACCCTATACTGCTGCTGCCGATTTCACAGCACAGAGGTCTCAGTGAGATACAGGCAGAAACCAATAAAGCAAAACAACAACGTTAAGTGTCTTAATGGCACACTGGGCTACCACAGACCGCTAGAACGGCTAAAGAGATGCAACTCCACACCACAACACCATTATCTTAAGAGATTATATACGGCATGCAGTTCACGTTACGTCATTTCCATTTGTTCCTCAGCAGGAGGAAAAAGCCTCGCCACGAGATAAAGATGATCATTATGAATGGTTTTACATTCAATTGACGCTCATATCATGATGCATACCTGTTTAAATGTTGCTCTTAATATCTGCTGCTGAAGTCAATGAATCTACACTGTTCAGACTACTCATCCTTTAACAGAGAAATATAACACTTTTTTAAAATACCAATTAAAATGCTACACTTTTACTGTTACTACAGCCTCTTTTATCTCAGTTGGTATCCATTTCAATACAACAATACATTGTGTACATTTTTGTCAAAGAGGTGTCTCCATAAATAAAGCAAAAGAAAAGAGGAAGAATTTCTGTCAGAGGAAGTGCAACAGACAGTTGGTTAATAACACAGGACTCTTTCTCCATTTTGTGTCCCCTCGCAAAAAGGGCGAGGAGAGAGAGAAGATGAATAAACAAATAATTAGTTAGGGGCATATTTAAATTAAGAAAAGTGACAAATAGAAATTGTTGAACACATTATAGCAATAATAAATGATTAACACAATATTTTCTTACCAAGTGTAAAATAGGAACACTGATAACACTCTTATATTTGATCTGTGTATGTGAATTCGATAAAAAATACGAGCAGCCGGTTAGCGTAGCATAGCATAAGGATCTTCTTCGCAGTGAATTTCTGGAGTCTTATCACCATCAGGTTTTAGATTTTACAACTAGTTAAAGGTGGGGTAGGTACTTTTGGAGAAACCAGCTCGAGTGGGCTAGAATTTGAAAATACAAAATCTGCCACTTCCTTACAGAGCCCCTCCTCCAACACACACGAACGCGCACATGACCTGAATGAACAACCCAGTCTCACGGCATTTCGTGTTCACCAACACGATTTTTAATCTATTGATTCGTGTTCACCATCACAATTTGCCCCTTTTTTTCGTGTTGCACAGCACGATTTTAAAAGCAATGTATTTCTACTGGTAACGTGTTTCGTGCCTGCAGGCTGCAGCACGTCTTTTTCTCCGGTCGGGTCGTGGAAGACCGGAAGCTGTGTGGTTCATAAAAACATGTTCTTACTCAATATCAAGCCACAATTATTGCTTTTATTTTAAATCGTATAATTTCGGACTTTTGTTGCCGTCTGTGAAGAAAATAAATGGGGCTCAGAGCCTCAGGATACTGAAATCTGTATTTTTAAATATTTCTTTCCTTCTAATTTGTTATTCTTTTCAAAATAACACACTGTTATTTACTCACCAATAACACACAATTATCCTTGCTTTTATTTATTGGTTTAATTCCATAATCTCGGGCTTTTTTGGTGTCCGTCAGGAACTGAATTTCAAAATAAAAATAACCGGAAACAGACGTAGGCCTATAAGGGACATTTCGAACATCATTGCGATTGTCAACATTTCTGAGAATTAGGATGGCCGAAGACACTACACTACCCATAATCCCCAGCTATCGTTTAGGACTACAGTTCCCGTAAGGTTACGCAGAGCGTCAAACAGCTGTGTGAAATGGAACAAAACCACGCCAGACTATCCAAAACTGGAATCGAACACCCCTCCAGAACTACACATGCTGGCTATTGTGTTTCGCAAAATGTTCTATGGGACGTCTCTACTGAACGTTTTCGTTTTTCCCACAATTAGAAGTTGCCATTATTAAACACATTGGTGTTATCAAATGTAAAACATATAATTAATAAATGGGTGAAAATCGCTTGTGTCCATAATGCGCAGCATTAATATATACCCACATGACAGCTCATTGCTACTTTGTAATTCTACTCCACTACAATTCAGAGGTTAACCTGGTATTTTTACTCCACTGCATTTATTTGAGTTACTTTGCAGATTCTGATTAATTATGTGAAATATATAAACAACCCTTAAATCAGACTTTAGTTACACCTAAGTAAAATTCAGGTAAGGTGATTGTCAAGTGCCAACAATCAGGAGAGATATTTGATAGTTGGTGCTTGAGAAGACTAAACATGTATCTGCAATTGACATGAATGGAAACAAGTAATAAAGTATATTCATTACTCGTTATTCTCTACTAATAGTTAATTAAAGACTGTATATTATGGCTATTTTGCACATCCCCTTCAAGATTTTCAAAGGTTTATTGACATATCATACACAACTACGGTGTAGTTATGCAATGAATGAAAAACTTGGGTCACAGGTTCCTCAACAGTGCATTACAAGACATCTATCAATATGTGTGTACCACCACCATTAAACTGTCATATTCTGCACATTTCTTATTCTATCTACATAAGAGTATAATTCATGTGTATAATATCAGTTAAAATAAGTGCTTCAACATAGTTAACATTGCAGGAAAGCAATATATTAGACGTTAATTACTTTGTCAGGCTTAATATTTAATATTTAATGTTTAAATAAAGGTTAATCCGTTTTTCTGTTTTGCACCTCCTCCTATTAATATCTTTGTACATCCTGCACTAAACTGTTTTATTGTAGAGATCACTTATAGTATCTTCTTGATTTTTTATATTCTATATTTCTATATTTATACTTTCCCCCTATGAAAGCATGTACTCTTAATATTTTTTTAATCAAATATAACACATACAAACAATAATTCAATAACGTGCTTTAACCACTAGGAGGTGCACACAAGGTGCACACAGCCATAACAACTTTGTATTATTAGTGTGTATGTACAACATCAGAAGATGTATAGTTTTATGCATGCTTTCACATCATTTTACAGCATATTGCTATACTATTTCAGACTCAGTATTTACATTCAAAGAAAATCAGTAATATCTTTAAAAACTACAGTCCTTTTCTATCAGCTGTGCACCGTTATGGTGTAAATATAACCTATCTATGAATTAGATCAAATGTAAAAGTCAGCCGAATTAGTGTTGATACTGCAAGGAGACGTATTGTGTGAAGAGAAATTGAAGATGTTGTTTAATTGTTGATATATTTATGATCCACGTCAAGTATTCAGTTTCGGCGGCATTTCTTCCAGTTTTTCCAAAGGTCTTCTCATCAGGGCTCTATAAATAAAGAACTACGGCAGATCTGTAATATGTAATGCAGCCGAACCGTGTATTACAATGCCGTTATGTGATGACTTTCAAAGAGAAAAGCAAGAGCACTCGGAATTAAGTATTATTTTATACTTTTAAAATGTTTTCCGGATTTCATATAATATAAACACCAAATCCCAGCATGCATTGCGGCTAACACATCCAATCAGCGAGCTTAAAACCATAGCTGAGGATCTTGGGTAATCGCTCGAAATGCCTACGTCTGTTTCCGGTTATATTTATTTTGAAATTCAGTTCCTGACGGACGCCAAAAAAGCCAGAGATTATGGAATTAAACCAATAAATAAAAGCAAGGAGAATTGTGTATTATTGGTGAGTAAATAACAGTGTGTTATTTTGAAAAGAATAACAAATTAGAAGGAAAAAAAGATTTAAAAAATACAGATTTCAGTATCCTGAGGCTCTGAGCCCCATTTATTTTCCTCACAGATGACAACAAAAGTCCGAAATTATACGATTTAAAATAAAAGCAATAACTGTGGCTTGATATTGAGTAAGAACATGTTTTTATGAACCACACAGCTTCCGGTCTTCCACGACCCGACCGGAGAAAAAGACGTGCTGCAGCCTGCAGGCACGAAACACATTACCAGTAGAAATACATTGCTTTTAAAATCGTGCTGTGCAACACGAAAAAAAGGGGCAAATCGTGTTGGTGAACACGAATCAATAGATTAAAAATCGTGTTGGTGAACACGAAATGCCGTGAGACTGGGTTGGAATGAAATGATTGGTCGTGCTTTTTACAGGGCTACGGCTTCCACAGAGGACATTTTTTATGGATTTTTTGTCAAAGCACTTAAGATATTCTTAGCTATCGGGATGTTAAGAGCATTCCTTGGAATATAACAAAAAGTGTATCTCGAGCCGGATTCTCAAACTTACCTACCACACCTTTAAGTCTAACATAAAGTTATAAATAGCTTTAAAAGGTGCTGTTTCCTCCCTGTTTCAACTTTCAAGTCTTTACGCTAAGCTAAGCTAAGCTAACCATCTTCTTAGCTTTTGATTGAAAGACAAAAGAATGGTATCATTATTTTGTTGTAACTCTGGACAGGAAATCAAGCGTAGTAGTCTTTTTGTTGCGAGACTTGCTGCAGGCTTGTCAAGCAGGATTGGTAATTTTACAGAACCTATAGAAAGTGTAGATCGATTATATACCTGCAGAAACTGGGTGAACTCTGAGTAGCTGAGTCTCTTTTTCCTTTCATGGCCAAAGTGAAGCTTGATGAACTCACAGTCCCAGTTGAAGGTAATGTGGTGATGAACTGTGGTCTGGCTGAAGATGTCACGTACATTTTCTGAAAGAGTAAAACATGAATGAGCGATAGAAAAGAGACAGGGGAAACATGCAAGATGCAATTTTATCTATCTTACATCCTGATTGCGTTGGTAGAAAACCTTGTTGAAGTAGAGGAAATACTCCATTTGGATTGCAAAGCTGAATGTGCTGTTTGACAGTTCCACTCCTCCACTTTACATTTTGAGGGGTTTGAGTCCATACTGGACGTTTTCTGTATAAGCACTGCCTCAGTTTCAGTGCACAGACAGAGCATAGCCGCAGCTTCTTTGTAAGACTCTGTATCTCTTAGTTTATGGCATGCTGGATTCATTGCTCTGCCTGTCAGATGGAGCTTGTTATAATGAGATGTTCCAAACAGCTCACTTGCTGTCTTGCCCTTAGACGAGACTAGCATATGTAATAGATAAAAAAGGCATGGCTGCTGTTACATTTATTGGCAACACATGCTTTAGGAAGAAAAGCTCTTGCAGCCCAAAACGATCAATGTCACAATCAAACAGAACCCCCATCGTGCAGATGTATTGAGAATTGTAACTTTCATTACATATATGAAGTTACCACCATTTACCATTTACATACCAAAAGAGATGTCGCCTGTGCCCGTCTTGTCAAACAACTGAAAGGCAACTATGAACAGAGCATCCGGGGCACAGAGGACTGATTCAAAGGCCAGAAACTCCTGGAAAGAGATCAGTCTGTTTGGACAAGAAAGAAAGAGTGCTATCTGAACTAAGTGTTTATGACAAAAGTACAGAAGAAATACTGAACAAAACATACAAAAATACAAAAGAAAGTACAAAATGTCAGAAAGCGTATTAAAGTTATCTTAAATCTATCTTACAGCTAAGCTTCAGAGTTTATTCTTGACAATGAAAACAGCACTTAAACAATTTCAGCCAGGTCCATTTAATTCGACAAAGAATTTAATCACTTTACATGATCTACATTTCAACATTGAAGGGCACTTGAAGGACTCGTCCATGTTGAGCTTCAACATGTTTTCTATTATATTTCATCATTTATTGTATAAATACATATTATTATTACGAATATCTTTTAATTTTCCTCAAGAAAACCACAAAAAACAAAGCCCTAATTTGCTAAGAAGATTGGTCTTTAAAGATATTTTTTACCTCATTATTTATTTATTTTAGCTGTTCATTAGACAAAGTGGAGGTCTAACTGCTGCTCTTTTTTTAAATTCAAGATTAATATACACACAGCTATCTTATCAATTCATTTGAAATTGATTAGCTGCAGGTGTAAAACTGCCTGATAAAGATACCTGCTAACATTATTAAGATAAATCATTCAGTCTGTTTAGCCCCTACTACACATGTTAGTGCAACAGGTGGGACACACAGCTGTCAAACTGACCTTAAGAGGACCGTTCACACCAATATAAAAATGTGTCCGCTAAACTGTAATGCTTTTAAACAATCCAGATTGTTTTGGTTTGTTGTCTACATTGCTCCAAATAAAACATATTGGTAGATGGTACTTGGGTTGTGGTGGTCAAAGTGCCAACAAATTAATGAAAAAAACTCAACATCTATGTATTGTTCGAAATGTTAGGACCTGGCTAATCAAGATAATTCACAAACCTTGACCAATTTTGTTTGTGGAAGGGCTTGTATTTTGTGGCAGAGCATTTCTAATTAAACATGAATTGCATCCTCAATGT
Organism: Pseudochaenichthys georgianus; assembly: GCF_902827115.2. NCBI lineage: Eukaryota > Metazoa > Chordata > Actinopteri > Perciformes > Channichthyidae > Pseudochaenichthys > Pseudochaenichthys georgianus. The sequence continues at coordinate 29,075,636 of NC_047523.1, read as the reverse complement.
TACACTTCACAGCTAGGATGCTCAGAAAAGACTCTCGTCCCTGCGTAGATGTGAGTAGTTGTGAGTAGATGTACGCTTCCTTCTGCACAGTAATACTGTTGGCAGATGTAGTTAATTTTAAAGAAAATAGCTCCTGCATGAAACTGCACACAACAAGGTCTGTGGAGTATCTGCGTAACCAGGTCATGAATTTTCTGGAGAGAGACATTGCTGTTTTTTTTTATCAAATATGTTTTTTTTTTCTGGCACTTTAAGTACCCCAAGATAGCTTAAAAATGTTGAAGCTACCTTCTTTGCCATTTATTTCCAACACTGGGCAGCTCACACCGAAACTATCTAGATTGATAAAGCAATAAAACATGAGGGAAATGTTTGCTTTTGTGGAGGGAGGGGGGGAGTGAGGGAGGGAGGAAGGCGTGGTACATTATATTTTACATTCTGGTCAACATTCATTTATTAGTGCAATAATGTACAGAAATGTGTGACCCAGTAACGGAATTAAAAAAAAATGTATACAACCTAATGTAAGTACATAAACACAACATAATCCTCCCATAATATCTAACAAGGCACTGCTTCGCACTTCAACACGCTTGTCGTCTTGTAAAATAATCTTCATTCCTGTACTGTAGTATTCTGCTGACAGCATGTAATTTAAGAATTCTAGTTTCCCTTTGTCCTTACATTGCTTTCAAGACAACAAACGATGGCATGTAATATTTACTTTAATATACATTTAAGTAGCAGAGGCTGCCTCCAATAACTAATCTGTCGTGACTGCTGGAGAAATGTCAAGATAATGGGAAAATCATTAAAAGTGTAACGATCAACGTACAAGAAATACCAAGAGGCTATAGACCAAAACAATTTATTACAGCTGACACTGGGAATGAAGATGTGAGGAAACGTAAACCCTGTAAATTCAAAATGAGATCTACAGATTTGTTTTAAGAAACACAGACACCAACAGGATATCACAAATATAAGCAACTTTCCTTACGTCACTGTAGGCACTCACCCATCTTTCGTAGTGTCAGCCACTCCAGCTATCAGTTCCACAGTTTTGGGATTATGCTGAGATTGTGCATGCAGACCCAGGTACTTCTGTACAAAGTCACCGGGCGTCATGTAATGCTCTCCATCCTCCAGCACACTGGCATACTGCAGAGGAGACACACACAGAGCTGTAAACAACGTGGGTGTCTCATAACATGTGTTTGGAAAGAAAAAGATGTGGACTACTAAATGCAAAGAGAAAAATAGATGATATTGGTCTCTCTTTTTTATGAGAGTAAGATGTTTGTGTCTTTTTTCTATTCTGGCCCAATTTGGTTTAGTTTACTGCCGCTACACAATTTTTCTAAATGTATACAATGCTTTTCTGTATAACATAATAACAGAATGAATTGAAAGGCAGCAGTCTCTTTCAAATGATTGTCCTTCTTTGACTTAATGTAGGAGCAAGATAAATGTATCCTTGCACTCAGAAGGACCATATTCATCTCTAGAGGATACACAATTACATTTTAAACAATAAACATAAATAAATAAAATGACAGCTTTTGACAAAATCACAAGCCCATTTTTCCAAAAATAACATTATTTTTGGCTGATTTAGTGATTTAACTGCCTAAAAAATCAAGGCGGTTTAACACATTAATGCATAACACACTGAGACAATAATTAAATGAATTAATAATACAAAATCAATCTAGATTGTGTTGGTGTGATATCTCCTACGCTCATACCACACCATTCACGATTGATACAAAGCACAACAGGGAGGAGATACAATTGTAAAATCCACATAGTTAGTTGACTTGTAAGAAACTTAAAAACCTGCTAAAACAGGAATGAATAGTTTGCTTTGTGGTGAATACACATATTAGATAGCATTAACTGTTCTAAATGGATGGAAGTCAAGGGGATGCAATTTGGATTTTACATTTGGGCCACGAAATCAGTTTATGAGTGCATTAACACAGGTTCAGAATGTACTGTATAACAACACAATTAAGGTACACATACAACCCCAAATAATCCTCACATAACAGCTATGAAGGCACAACAACACAACAAATTGAAATTGATAAACTGCATAACACTTGTTGTGACAATCAATAACCATCAGCATGCAAGCAATGTTGCTTCTCTCTTTCACGTGACTGGAGCAGAAACATGCACAGCTCACACAGCACTGTGCTAAACCTGAGATCTCAGCAGGCTTTAAGATGTAAGGTCAAATATAGAGTCTGGGTTGGGTTTCCAGTTGGAACAGAGATAGCTCTGAAACACAAGCGCCACATGAACTGGCAACAGAAAGGCCACGCTCATGGGAGCCAAGTCAGATCGAGAGAGCATGAAATAAACAGAGCAAGAGTGTGGGAGGAGACCTTCAAGCCAAGTGTTTTCAGCGTTACAATTCAATGCACTCTGCTGAATTAATGTTTTAAGTGAAAATATTAATTCCAAGCAATTTATTGCCACATTACTCGTTCACATGATTGTGTATCCATTTATCCTCACAGTAGGCCTCAAGTAGTTCTTAATCAAATTATACAGGCAGTCAGAATGAGCTTCCAGTAATTAACTCTTCCACCTGAATATGCATTACAAATTAAGCAGCCCACTTATAGTGGAGTCAAGAGATGTGCAGAGACCTTAAGGCGAATTGCATCTCAAACAGAGTCCCTACTTTAAGGGACAAGTATATCCTGCAAATAAGACGTGTGTGGGTAAACAAGCCCACACCCTAATGGTGGGGATTTGTTTTTTTGACGGTTAGCGGGCAGAGAGTGATGAGAAATCCAATGACATGCTTAAGATCACAACACACACAAGTCAAAGCAAGAGGGATATTCTCTGTTTAAGCAGATCCAAAAATTAGTCAAAGCATTGTGACCTTTACTGAACTATGTAGTATCCCAATGGACACCACACAGTAACTCACGGCTGCAACATGTTAGTACACTTGTGAAACTCCTGTTTGTGCCTTGTTGGTTAATGCTCCGAATGTTGTAATTTCTGTGAGCAGCAGTCTTACCTTCAGAAAAATAGCCTTCAAGGCATGGGGGTCTGCCCTTTTTGTTGGTTGCACCTGTAACACACAAGTTCAAATTCGCTATAAAGACATTTCATAGTCAGATTATCACAATTAAGCCTAATATAAAATAGGCTACACAATGTAGGGATACTAAGCCATATGTTAAATAAATAAAACTGAAGTTCATGGTGTAACTGGTCAGCTTTGATTTTTACGGTCAATCACAGACGGCTGTAGCAACAATTATTAACACCATACATGTAAACAACGTATTCAACCCAAATCTCCTCTATATGCAAATGCACCAAAACTACAGTTGTCTCTGCAGGCTGGCAGAGATGCCCCTAAAAGATGCAGAAACACAAGAGTAGTGGATTCTGCTGCATTTAAGACAAGAGCTTTAAACCCACGCGTCTGACCAGACATGCTGTCCTCGTATCCGACGGCTGCTTTACTGCCTTTAAAATGAATATCTGAAAAGAAATATTGACGGAGTCACCTTGACCGCCATGCTGGGAGTGACGTCAGCTGCAGTGAACTAGTTCAGGCGCTGGGCTCGAGCCTCGAGGATGACAGTGAGCATGACACGGGACCGCCGTGGTCTAAGACACCAAATATATATTTAGCAGAGTATTGTCCTTTTCTGTCTGCAGGGCGGTGTGTCGGACGAGGAGCCAACGCGAGACGCGATGCACGGGACAGAGAGGCAGCAGCTGAGAGCTTGCTGTCTGCCGAGTCACATGAGGACACGGTGCACTGTAACCAGGACAATAACCAGGACAGCAAAATACAGTGATGACATGTTAAAATAACAGAAAACTAAAAATGTCCAGCTTCAGAAAAATAGAATTGCGTAATGTGGCTGCACCTATTATTTGTATTATTCATATTTGATGCATATGCTACTAGTGCTGCGTACCGGTACGCCGAACCGGTACTGGACTTGTAAAAGGTTTCGGTTCAAGTCCGGTTAAAACCGGAACGTCAGGAACCGGTACTTGGACTCGCAAAAAAACTAGCACTTACGTATATTCTGGTGTCTGTGGTTATTTAAACATTCCCTGATAAACGTGATTCAGTGTCAATAAATGAGTGCTAATCCCAGTGTGCTCAGTGTACAACACCACATGTCATTTCACCTTCGATTCACGGTTTGAAGACGTAGCATTTCCCCACATGCTAATGCTAACCGGAAGTGAAGAATTTTCAGAATAAAACTGATTTAAATTAAATAGTGTATTTAATTCAAAATTACGCCATATCAACATTGATTTTAATTTCTAACAGTATGTATGTACATCACTATGTATGTAGTATGTACTGTATAATGTAAACATTATTATTATATTGAACTTTGTAGTAGTTCACTGTAGTTGCTGTCATAAGTCATTTGTAGACTAAGTGGAAAAAAGTGTTTTTTTTACATTTGTACTTTTTAGAGAAATGTAGACACAAGTTGGAAGGGAGCACAATAAACCTGACGAGTTTGAATTTCAGTTGTTTATGAGTTAATTTCAATTGATAATTAGCTCACAATAAGTTCACTTTAGTTACTCGCACAACTTGACATAAGCCATGGGTTCAGGTCCGGACTTATAAGTCCGGACCTGAACCTGAACCTCTGGACTTGAGTCCGGACCTGAACCTGAATGTGAGTCCAGGTACGCAGCACTATATGCTACTGTCAGATCCACCTTATGATAAAGCCACCTGTTACATCCCAGCACACTTTGCACTCAGCATTGTAGTCTTACTGTTGCTCATCCTGCAAAACATCTCTTTTTAAAATAATATGTATTCAGGTATTACAATTGTTGACGCATTAATGTGTGTATCTCTTTAATGTTGCAGCTTGTAAAGGAGTGTTTCTGTGCCAGGAAGCTTTTACATTTAACCAAGGGATGAAGAAAGATGATCTTAAACTATAATATTAAATTATAAATGTAATTGTTGATCTTAGTTTGTATTACTATACATCTAAATCTTCAAAGTAACTTAATTTTGATAAATATAGTACAATACTTGCCTCTGAACAGTCTCACAATTTAAAATACTATTTCGTCAACAATTTACATATAACTGTTTTAGGTAAGTCGAAATCAATACTATTAAGTTGAACCTAATATGTTTTATTTAAACTTGATCTTATTTCTTTCAACTAACCTAATACAGTGATGTGAAATCCGTTGACATCATATATTTAATTAAAGTCAATTATTTAGTTTAATTGTGTAACAGCAAAGTCACTGATTGCGGCAGTTCAGACAAATACTCTTGACTCGTATGTCTATACAAGAATTGACTTATGTTTGTCTTTTTTGTTTTGAAATATTTTTTTCCTGCATTTGGCCAAACGACTGTAGTTTGAAGTTCAGAGATCAAGCAGCATGCATTGCCTCCATGCAGACACAATTTGTTGCCTTTGGTCTGTAAAAGGTATGGCATGGTTCAGGAAAGGGATAATCTAGTGCTGACAGTGTCGAGGTAAAATTACAGTGGCTTAAACATGACTGGGCAGGTCATTCATTGGTGCACCTGGAGGACAGAATAGCTGAGGCCGGGATGATAGCACAGCATTACCCGGGCTCAGGGGGATGTTCACAATTGCACTTTCCCCCATGAGTCAATTTCGGTTGTTTTTTTCGTGTGTAAAAATAGTTATGTTATACATGAAGAATCCAATATGTGTTAGAACAACTATTTCCTATTTTTCAGAACCGTGTTAACAATTCAATGTAATAATCCTGAGATATTGTAAAGCCTGATCAATCTATTTTTTTTCAAGAGTTCCGAATAATGTGGAAACGACTATTGATTGATAGATAGATGCAAACAGTATCGATAATTGATTTATCTGAAAACCATATACTAAAAATGTGCTTCTTTTACGGTACGTTGGTGGCATGTCTGTACTTACGTTTCTTGTTAGTGTATTAACATCGGGACATTACTACGGGCTCTAGGAAATTGAAAAAAATTCTATTTTGTTATATTATAAACTTAAAGGTGGGGTAGGTAATTTTGGAGAAACCAGCTTGAGTGCGCTAGAATTTGAAAATACACCACCTGAAAAAATCTGCCACTTCCTTACAGAGCCCCTCCTCCAACACACACGAACGCGCACATGACCAATGAGCGCACGAGATAAAGTTTGTACACAGATGGAAGGCTGACAGGCAGGTAGCCATCCAGTTATTTTAGCCCGTGTCCGTGTCGGGACTGGATTTTTTGTCAAAGCACTTAAGATATTCATAGCTATCGGGATGTTAAGAGCATTCAATGGAATATAACAAAAAGTGTATCTCGAGCCGGTTTCTCAAACTTACCTATACCCTACCTTTAATATTATGGAGATGTACCCAACAAACCCTGTGATAACCGTCCTACTTTTAATAATTGCTCTTATGCAAGCCAGCTACTATTCTATCTATATGGCGCTGCTACCTACATGAGGCGAAGTCCCTCCCCTTCTGGTCGAGCTCCATGGGACCTTATTTTGGAAAAATTATGTATTGAAGTCAATGGAGAGAGAAAGATTATCTTTCGATTCCGTTTGAATTGTGCCACGAATTACACATATGATGTTTGTCAATTTAAAAGATAATTTTACAAGTCAAAAAAATAAAAATGTGTCGTAAAACTGTGAAGTAACACTTTTTTTGTGTGAAACCGCTCAATGAACTACATCTCCCGTCTCGCACCACACACCAAGACGGCCGTCACGTTGGCACATTTCACTTCTTTCTTTCAGAATGAGGCGAAAAGTATTAAAAGAGGTGAAAATCACTACAAGTCTGGGCATGTTGAGAGCTGTACATACACAAAAGGGGAGTTAGTCGGTTCCGTAAGAGCCAGCATGCGGGACCGGGATTCGTAGTCTTTCTAGTTGCGTTTTTTTTTTTGTCGTAACTTCTGTTAGACAGCTATATGCCATACATTTTTGCACACATTCACAGTAAATATGTATTCAGTATGATAGCTGTCTAACAGAAGTTAAATCCATGTATCACTTATTCTGACAATGTACTTAACCCCAAATAAAAGAACCCAATAAAAAGAGTTGTTAAATAATAGTGAAGTCACGTTGTAATAACAATAACTCATCTCTCTCTCGTTTTATTTTTGAGCTTTGTCAAAAGCCAGTGTGTCCTACTTGGGTTGCCGTCCGCAGTTGTCCAATATGGCGGACCATCTCGCACATGCGCACTGCAGATCGGGTAGTGACAATCGCAACTGCGCAGGTCTCGCTTGTCTCAAACAAGCCTACTGTGTGTTTATGAACAGGTGTGGGCCTGTGTAGAGTGTATGAATATTTGTGAAATAATCCCTCTGTTTTATTAGACCCATGGCTAAATATTAACTGTATGAGTTGTTGCTTTGTAATCAGCTTTCATTTAACTCTAAATATATCACTGCTGCTTATATAGAAAAAAAGTGTATTTCAGTTTTATCTTTGTTTCTTCTCTTCCTTGTTGAGATGTACCTATGCTATATGTAAACATATGAGTTTATAAATATTCCAAACAAAGAGCATCTGTTTAATGAAATAAGCCAATAAATAAAAAGTAAAAGAAAACAACAAACAACTGCTATCTTGCTAAGTCAAGAAAAAAATTCTCTAAGTGAGTGAAACAAATAGAACACATTAAAAACAGTGACACACTTAACTTGTAATAAAGAGAAGCTTTCCACTCAGTATTTTTGTGATACTTCGTCATTATTTTGAAAACGTTTCAGCTTCTGGCTTCTATGGGTTTCCGTATAATGACAACATCAGTTCGTAAAAAGGTCTTTCTTTAATTGAACTCACCTTCCCGTGTTATCAGTATTTCTTTGTTCACGAACTTCACGAGTACAGTATTCACATTACAAAGTTAATTTGACGTAAAGTTAGGTGCCAAAACAAAGCTATATCCTGTTTCCACGGAAACACGAGGACCCGGAAGTCGTCCTGATTCCGCGGGTCTTTTGGGACAACACAGCTCCTCTCATCACAGTGTGCAGAAATGGCGGGTAAGAGGCTAAATGTGTTCATGCTTTAATACTAATGTCTTCGTTTTAACGGATATACAACGAATACTGGTCGCTGGTCCCGCTTTAAGCCCCGCTGGCGTTGTACAGCGGGTAATGTTCTGTTCAAAACACAGCTAGCTAAGCTAACATTACAAAGCAGCAGTGGGGGCCTGCCTGCTAACGTTAGCATGCTACCAGGCTGTCATAGCTTACTGTGTGTTTGTGTGTTTGTGTGTTTATGTAACGCCTGGGTGTCAGGTTGAATGTGTTCCTCGAGGCAATGGGTCGATGCTGGCATACTTACCGTTATGTTAGCTGTTATGCCCTTTTCTACACAACATAACGTAACCTACTCGTCCCTGACTGATGTAAGAGCATGGTAGTTTATATTTGCAGTTAGCGTTGCCAGATCAAAGGATAAACATGTTTTACCTTATCATGCCATTTATGATTCAGTTCTTTCTCTGTCACTCCGCGTATTACAAAGATGGAGCTAATGCAATAAAAAGCTGGGGTTAAGGATTGTTATTGGTCAGCATGTGCTACTTGTATTTTCATCCGCATGTTTCTGATGACAGAAGAAGTTGTGGAGCTAAAAAGGAGGGAAAGACATACATTATTTACATTTATTTAGACCCCACGAATGTGTCAACTGTGTCTTCATTACTGTGCTTTAATTTAGAAACTAAATGCAATTGTATTTCATCCGGCTCACTAAGCTGTTGACATGTATGTTCATATGAAAGGAACAACTTTAATGTGCATTTCTTTTTAGGAATCAGCACCACTGTTAATGTGTAGTAAGACACATTAATTAAACTCAGAAAAACATACAATTTCAACCTGGTTTGTGTATGTTTCCTCCTCAGCAATAAACACCATGGAGAAGAAACTGGCTGAATACAAGTGTGACACCAATGAAGCTATATGCATGAAGCTGGGTATGTTTATTTTTGCATTCTTTGTAAATGTATATGGTAATAGGTATGTGTTTGCATTGACATGGTTTTGTAAGATTGGGATGTTGTTTGTCACTTAACTTGGTCAAACTCTGTCTTCTTCGCTCAGTTCGCTTTCCAGAGGATGTTGAGGACGACAGGACTACATTCCACCCTGAGTTCAGCCACCAGGTTTATGGGGATGAGTGAGTCATCATCATCTTGACTTTTACATTGTTGTTTTACTGATACAGAAATTAGTTTTCCCTTAAAAGCCTCACTTTCACCAAAGATTAAACTCAAACATGTGAGCTGCCAGGAACACTCAGTTTATCTAATGGCCAAAGATAAATTGTGTATACTGTTTTACATACAAATACACCTTGATGGTAGTTTTGAATGGATTTAAATTAGAGTCATGTGGCCCTTTTAACACGTAAACTTAAGAGTGCAATGTTATTTTTCAATGCTCTTTTTAAGATGTTATAGATTGACTCATAGTTTAATATTATCAGAGTTTGAGCCTAAAGTGTGAAATGGAAATATCTAAATAAACTTTTGTAATTGTAGCAAAAACAATAACTGATAACTGAGGCAAGGACAGTTCAAGATGTGTGTTTAAATACAAATAACCTTTCATCCTCATATAGACACTATCTAAACCCAACATGAATCACATCGTCAATATACACCAAGCCATGGATTTGATTCAGTCATGTATGGCTATAGTCAACTTTCTCTGGCCTTTATCACCTGTCTTTACTGTTATCTGATTATCTTATTAGGTTTTTTTTTTTTTAAACTCTTATCATCCATCATGTTTGAAATCATCAAGTATTTTCTTTACATATTGAATACCTGCAAATACGAAGTCTGTTTCAGAGTTATTTTGGTAGAGGGATGTTTTTTGTAAGGAAGGCACATTTTAAAACATGTGAACATGAACAGAGGTCAGTCTCGTGTAATTGTAGTCACACAAAAAGCTGTGGAGTCACATAATAACCCCAATGTGACGCACAAAGAGGCGTTGCAACTTACCTTGTGTTGGCTTTGACACCTGTTTCTCTGTCGGGTTACAGTGGTGTGTCATTATGCTCTGAATTGTATTTCTAAATTAGTCAAAACTAGGATTGGTTATTTCTTGCTCTCGCTGCAATCAGCTCGAAGGAACTCTGTAATTGGGGCATTCATTATTTCAGCAAGCATAATTGCTAGTAAAGTTCAATCACACAGTTGCATAATGATGAAATCTAGTTTGCCATAAACTGCCAGTGATGTTGTTTTTAAAGAAACCATGCAACACGCTGTAATAATCGACAGGGCCTGCAGTAAGCATTTATCATTCACTCCAGGTGTATATTTAATTAAATAGGAATAATGGTGCGGTGTATTTTATTCCCTTGATATGAAATAAACCTAGACTGCTCACCACATAAAACAGCCGTCTTATTGTTTTCTCTTTGTAAGGGTTGTCTTAGTAAAATATGTAACCTTGTTTTGGATTTGTAATGATTCCAATCCATTTGTCTGCAGCGAGGTCGCTTTTGGATACAAAGGTCTTCAGATACAGCTGTTCTACACCGCTGGAAACCTGAGCACCCTCTTCAAAGTGAAATATTCCTCAAAAGTCACCGAGACGTTCGATTGTGTGGAGGTAGGACATGCATGTTATCACGTGTAATGAAAGCACATTGCCTCTTGCTGAAATGAAAGGATTCATCCAAAGCTGCTGTATTTAGAGAGAGAAAAAGCATTGTGACATGTTGATTATTTAGGTAAGAGATATTTGACCTATTTCGAGTGTCGTTGTAAAGGTGTTGGTTTTGAAACCAAGTATCACATATCATTTGTGTTTGTAAAAGTTCACAGCTGGTGATTGAAAAAGTGAAATGTCAAAATGTAAGCTGTAGATTGTTAATTATCTGAAATGTAGTAAATCAAATAGTTTGTCAGACAAATACTATGCAGCTTTACTGAGTGGTTGTTCAAGGTTCTTTATTTGTCAAACGAACATAGCTACAGTGTAGTTATGTCGATGAAAATCTTGTGTCACAGGCTTCTCCAACAGTGCAACACAAAACACAGATAAACAGAAAAATATAGTGCAAGTAAATACAAGAAGAAAAATAGTTTCAAAAAAGTGAAATGGTGCAATAAGAGTCTATATGCAAGTCATTGAAATATGATATATTAGTTAAATAGATACCTAATGTTTAAGAAGCAGCCAGATGAATATTGTGGATGTTGTTTCAACAGTTCAGGTGTTTGACAGTGTCCATAATGTTGTCACCATAATGTTATGACATCAGGATTGTACGATAGACGTTTGTTGACATGGAGTAGATGGACCTGAGTTGCTCTCTTCGGAGCAGTCTTTGCTACCTTAATGTTGTTTCTTCACGTACTGAAGTAACTCAGAGCCTCTCTGGGTGGTGACATTATTCCTGTAAGAGATCTCCTGTTTTGTTAGACTAAATCTCAGCCCACCATGGCCCCCTGTGCCAGATCACTAATCCTACTCCTCCCTGTCGGAAGACACAGGTTTTTAAAAAGGTTTGAATGTGGGGTCTTAGGTGAGGCATTGATTTTTTGAGGTTTGTGTGATTGAATCAGCAGGAGAAGTAATGTGACCCAGTTGGATATCCAGCACATGTATTTCCAGGAGCAAATTGTTGCTCAAGTCATCAACAGTCAAAATCGCTGAGGTTTGATTTCTGTAAACTAATCTTCAGTAGGTTTATATTCAGTTGTTTTATGTGATACAACCCTTTTCATTTCTCTGCTAATGAATTGGCAATTAGTTTGAACATTCTTCTGATAGTTTCACTGCGTAGTATGTTAAACGTTTCCTTCCAATTGCCTGGTACACACATTTCCATATGAACAGGCAGTATTTGGACAGAAGCTGACAGTAACGCAACATTCTTTAATGTTCTGGTAGCTCCTTCTCTGAGACTTCACAAAAGGCCACTGGCCGCTTTGAATATTTCCTGTCAATGCAGCAAACAGACAAACGAGTACAAGAACCAGCCAGGGCCCCTATTGAGGTCAGATGATTCAACTGTGGGACATCTGTCCTGTCCGGAAACAGCGGGGGCTCCCTCTGGACAATGTGGCCTTCAACTGCTGCTAGTGAGGGACACTTATGGGATTTGGTGGATCAACTTGAAGCATCAATGTTCCAATGAAACGTAGAGTTGTAAGAAAATATTGATTGGTATTCATACTATTAATTTATAATGATTTTTAATGGATAACTTGGTTGTTGGACGTTTCAGGTTATGTGATAAATGTAACTGTCCTGATTGAATAAAATAGTAAATATACTGTTTCTCAGATTTCATACATATGACCAGGGTATACAAAAATAGTTATTAGTTGCCACCCAAACGGCCAGTGATTGTTCAAAGTTTACCAGCCACTCGGAAGTTACTGTACTTGCATGTTTGACCAATATTTGATTCTTAAATGGGGCTTGATTACAGTAGTTTCCTGCATATGGCTGGGTGAACTTCACAACATTAAAATGTCCTCACATTAGAGCTAAGGGATTGCTTTGCTTACAGTATTGCAATATATTGAATTGTGGCCCGTGTATCATGATGCATATTGTATTGCCAGATGCTTACCAATACACAGCCGTTATGCAGCTGCGATGTTTCCTTCCGAATGGCATTCGACATTACTTTCATCTCTGGTAACTCAAACAAAGAGTGCCATGGCAACCAATTGATTGTTTTTAAACCTTAAGAGAGCCATTATACTTTTTGGGGAACATAGTTTGAAGCTGATATTCAAACTGAAATGTGATGGCTGGCTTACTGTCTGTGTGTGCCACTACTTTAGTGTTGAGCGTTGACCCCTGAGTGTTCACCTTGTTAAGGGTTTGAGTGCAGCTGGTGTAGAGGTAGAGAGTGAGAGAGCAGCAGAGTTCAGGCTGCATCTGAAGAGTGTTTGTCTCTGAGTGCATGTGGACGGTCGGGGTGCGGTGCAGCTGGTGAGAGAAGAGAGACGAGGGGAGGCAGAGATGGAGTTTATGCAGCTGCCACGCTGATACAAGACTCTTACCACCACATCACCTTCTCCCCTTTAAATCGGCCAAAAAACACCATCATCTAGGACCTCTCACCAACAACACTGATTTTTACTGCCAGACCTTTTGTGCACATGGGCTGGAAACTGTCCAATGCTCATGGTAGTTACATCATTACTTTTGTTCTTACTCTATTTGTACTCTTCTTACTCAATATGGATGGGTAAATATGGTTTAACTTTTTAAAATGTTGGGCAATACTTTACAAATGAATGCAAACGAGTGCCAGTTTTGAATAAAGTAAGGTCTTTGGAGTGAGTAAAGAGATGAAATAACACAACAAATTAGATAGTTTGTACTCCCTTTGTGCTTATTGTTAGAAATCAAAGACATTAACAAAATGTTCTAAAGGTACTTTGTTAAGTTATATTCATGCTAAACGGAGGCATCTATTCTGGAAGGCTGTGCAATTTAGTGTCTAGTATGTAGGAGAGTGCTCGGGACAAATGGACTTGTTTGTCCATGGCCTTTTAAGTATGGTCCTTGTTCCTTAGAAATGTGGCTGAACAATTACAATGGTTAAGAGGCATTCAGCTGCAGGTGCATTACTTCCAGTTAGATATTAGCTGATGTCTGAAAAGGGGGAGGAATTAGCAGTGTGTTGTATTAGCCTTTTGTAGTGCATTTTGCTCAGACCTTCTTCATTTCCCAGTTTTCAATGCTGAGCAGCAAGGGTCTCTGTGCGGCAATAATGCCCATCACACATGCAAATGGTGTGAAAGGGCTGCTTAGCAAAGTGTTCTCATGTCAATCCTTGTGGAAATGGATACAATGCAAACATTACAGCTGAACTAACCACAGGTTGCACTGAGTAAAAAGTCCAAGGGTAGGGCCCCTTTGTCTCCGAGGCTCTTTGAAAAAACGCAAGGGCAAATTCATTTGATTGGGTTCACTTGGCAGGATTAGAGGAGAGGCCTCTTTTATGGATGCCCCAAAGGTTTGTTAAGTTGAGATCAATTCACAAGGTTTAATTTCCCAGTGAGAAGCAGAAATGCGTTTATTGTGGCAACTTCATCACATATTCATGGTTTCACATAAGTAGTAAATGTACTGATTTAAGTGGTCTTTTCACCGGGGAGGGTGGGGGGTGCTGCTCTGGCCTCTGCTCAGCTGACAGTTTTAATTGCCTAATGGTTTTCTTTTCATTGGCACACCACTTGTAAGCTTCCAGTTTAACTTAATAGGATTTATTGCATGTTTTCTTCTCTTGCTTGATCAATGAAAAAACATTTCTAGTCTCATAATAAAGCCTCTACAAAACAAAAAGTATATTTTAAATGTATTAGAAAACACCCAACTAGTCAGATTTATGGAAATGTGTTTCTCCCATTACTGATGTGTTTGTTGCATGATTTAATTCATGCACATTGTATTATGCAGCCAGATGACATCGAAGGAAAGATCCGGGAGATCATTCCCGCTGGGTTCACCTGCAACAGCGACGACTTCATCTCACTGCTGGAGAAGGAGGCCAATTTCCAGCCGTTCGGCACGCTGCTTCACACGTACACCGTCCACAGCGAGGACGCAGGAGAACTCACGTACCAGATTCACAAGGTACAAGCATCACCTACTCCTGCCTCAACACAGATTCCGATATCAGTTTGAACCTTCGATAGTCACCGTTACTCTTATGGTGTAATGGCTAGGCAGAGATTTTACTGGAAACCCTATTGTCTTTGCGGCTTTCTCCCCAGGTTGATGTTAACTGCGCGGGATTCCACGACTACCACAAGCGCCTGCAGACCTTCCTCATGTGGTTCATAGAGACTGCCAGCTTCATCGACGCCGACGACGATCGTTGGGACTTCTTTCTTGTGTGAGTGCCCTCTTTAATTGACATCATACTCCCCCCACACCCTCCTCTACACGCACCCCTACCCTAAAGCCTTTTTTGTGTCATTGAAAAACAAAGCCCTCCTTTGTGGCGCTTGTGACCAATTACCAGGCCAGTTTGATTATATTTCCCCCATAGTAGAATTGTTGATCAGGCAAGAGCTTCTTTTGTGCCCAAAGCCCTTTTCACATTTTTCAGGGGCAAGAGCTGAATTGAATTCTGTTGTCTTTTGATACACTGAACAATGTCTTAACAGTAAAAAGAGCCTCTGCCAGTGTTTTCTTTACCCTGGCAACTATTAATACTGACAATGGGGAAAATGGACTGAAGTGATTTTGAGGAGCTCAGTCCCTCCTCCAACCCCTTCTCTTCCTCTAAGTTGCAGTACTCCAATTAAGTGCATAATGTATTCAGGTTGCAGCAGGTGTACCAATCGGGGCCTGGCTGCTCTAACATGCTGACGTTGGGGGGGGGGGGGGGGCATGAGAACAGAGAGGGCTAAAATGGACACTGCATGGGAGTGTGCCTGTAATTGACCTGTTTGCCTTTGTGTTTTATCTGCAGATTTGAAAAGTACAATAAAGATGGGGAGACTCTCTACGCGACTGTTGGCTACATGACAGTTTATAATTACTACGTGTACCCAGACAAAACCCGACCACGTGTAAGGTAATTGCCGGGGCAGCACGTGCCTTCCCATTCTTTTGTATGGAAAAGGAGTGGAAAATTATACATTTCTTTATCCTCTTCCCAAAGAGCCCAAATTACTGGCTTATATAGCCAACCATTCAACCAGATTTTGTTTCATTACCAAACCAGGGTGATTAGTATCTGAAAACAACTTTATAGATAAGCTTTTGATGTGATTTGATTTGTTGCATTGATGGATCAGGATAACAATTATTTACTGTGTTAAATCAGAGAATCTCTGCTCAGAATTACGACGCTACATAGATTTGTTTTGTGACTCATTTGAACAAACCGGTTTTCTCATTGGATCTGTTTTGCGTGTCTGTCTGCCCTTTAACTAAAACAGCCAAATGTTGATCCTGCCTCCGTTCCAAGGAGAAGGTCACGGCGCTCAGCTTCTGGAGGCAGTGCACAGATTTTACTGCAGCCTGCCCAAAGTGCAAGACATCACAGGTGAGCATCTGCTTATTTCTTTAACAGCAGTCACTGCGATTAAGAGGGCGTGGAAGAACATTTCATCTCAGATCCGCACGTCTCCCACAAACAGTTGAAATGATTTGACTCGGCAGTTGGTGGATGCAGGGGTTACATTCATTTGAAAGGCTGGCATGTATACCAGAATGTGCAGAGAGGCTCTACTGAAGCTAGTTAGATGGAAAGAGTTTCTATGCATGGAGACGGAGGATGAATACTAAAGAGGCATCCTTTGAGGAATAGGAATCCTTTTCACAAAATGTCATTTAGCAGTTAAATAGACAGACATTCCTGATAGTTTGTTTGGCCTCAACTAATATCAGTATTCATTACTTTCTATAAATAGCTTCTTGAAAAAGTTTTGAAATGTGTCAGTTTTTGCCCTTTTTTGTAGATCCAAAGAATCCTAACTCTAATCCTCCAACACAAACATTTAAACAAGCTCGCATTGTTGTCCATGGAAACCGTTTGAAAACTACTGTTTACCTTTTTTAATTGTGTGCTTGATGCGTTTGTTATCAGCTGAAGACCCCTCTGAGAGCTACGTGAAGCTGAGAGACTATGTGCTGGTGAAGCTTTGCCAAGGCCTGCCGTCCTTCACCGCGGACAAGCTGCCTCTCGGCTTCTCGGCGGACATGGCCAAAGAAGCACAGGACAAGTTGAAAATTAACAAGGTGCTGTATGATGCTACAGCCAGTGATAATGTCTTCTGTGTTCAATACATGTTAGAAAGTAGTGAGGCAAAGCTCATCACAAACTGTAGAACCCAAAGGTGACGCCTTCATGTTTCGTGTTTAGTTCAGAGAACAATCTAAAACTGTACAGTTATTATGCAACCAAGAAAAAGTAGTAAATGATCACATTTAAGAAGTTTGAACATGGTTTGGCATATTTGAAAACATTTGACTTCGCTATGTCATCCACCATGTTCTCCTAACACGGCAAAACAAAACGTTAAAACCCTGCTTAGCAGCTTAGTCCTCAATGCTTTTTATCTTCTTGTTTGGCTCAAAATGTGGCACACTTGTGCTGTACATAAAATCATTGAATAACAAAGGATTTGAATAAAGGATATTTGTGTCTCTTTTATACAGAAACATGCAAGGAGAGTGTATGAAATCCTGCGCCTGAGAGCCACAGACATGAGTGACGAAGACAAAGCAAGAGAGTACCGTTTGGAGGTGAAGAAGAGGCTATTTGGACCATACAGGGTGAGTGTTTTATCATCCGAGTGCTTTACATGCCAGAGGGTCCAAAAGTGCATAAAGTGACTTCCTTATTTGATCAGAAATAAATCAGAATGTCAACTCAGTTGCTGTCAATCAGAGGTACTCTACCTTTTTTAGAAACCCATTTCAGCTGTTCAGGGAAGGAAGCAAAGTGGCCCATGTGTGGCACACAGTTGAGCGGCTTACAGCTCCATATTGTCAGTTTATTGTGTTACCTTTCAAAACAGCAAAAAGAAATGATCTTCAGTCCCGTTAAAATGGATAGATTACTTGTGCTGTATTGTTACAGCCACAATAGGGCGCACCAGGCGTCTGTGATTTTGCTGCTGGAGCTTTTCTCTATTCAGGCACATGTCATTAGTCAGGATTTGCATTTCTTGGAGAGAGCGTTTCTTCATAAAAGTGTTTGAGCACTTTGTCAAAAAGATGCTTCTGTTCGGCGTTCTGTAGTTTTGCTATTGCAGCGCTTTTCAGACTTTATCAGGGAAAACTGCGATTTTCTAAAATCGTTTTTGTTGTTTTCTCATGTTCTTTGAGCAAGTTTTCGTAGAGTATCAGAAATGTATTTAAACAGTCTTAGTAAGCCTGATAAACAGAATAGCCCATGCTTTTCTGATTCTGTTTTACCCGACTTGCTGGTGGGGATCGCTGCGTAGATCGGTGCTCAGCAACACATGATGCCCGACATCCTGTTTGCTTGTGACATGTGTGTTTGAGCTGCTCACTGAGACTTTGCATACCAGCCATTAGAGCATTTTCTGTCAGCAGGGTAACCGCATGTCTTCGAAAAAAGAGGCAGACTCTGACGTGGAAATGACCTATGTGGTAAAGCGCGAAGTAGGAATCCTTGGGAGAGTGGCAAGGAAAGATCTGGTGGCCAGATGCAGAGCCTTTTTCCTTCCCTGAGGAGATTTAGCATGTAGTTAGCTGAATGGCAGAAGGCGCTGTGAATGCGAGGGGGATTATACATTTCTGCTCTTACCCCCAGTTCCCCAGTGACCACGTCTGCATATATGTGCGTGCAGGATTTGCAAAGCAGCAGACTGCACTAAACTGAGGTTATTTGTACTTTCTCCGTCCATGTCAAGAACCTCTCAGCTTTCTGATTTCACCGCAAACCTTGATACGCTGTCTAATAAGGCATGCTTTATAGCAAACTGTAGCTGATGGATTTGTTTCTTAATAAATAAGTTACTAATGTATAAAAGATCAGTCGTGAGCCATTAAGGAAAAGTTAGCTTAGTTACCTCAATGGACAAGTTGACCACATAAAGAGCCAGTCTACAGTATTCAGGCCAAATCAAATGATGGCACTGTATGCATATACTGTCTGTCAACACATAATGTTTAGTGTTATGATACAGGTGATGGGATGTAATATATAGGCATGGCCATTTATTGCGATTTGTAACTCTATTGGGAATGATAACTACTAGAGTAGTAGATAATGCAGTATACATCTAATTTCTGGCCTCTTATTGATATATTTACAATTAGTTGTTGCTTATAAGAACGTGGCACGTAAATGAAGATGAATAACAGGTTGATATGACTTTGACTTTAACCTCCCCTGTGTTTGTGCCGTTGATGTCGTGCAGAAGAATCAGAGGGAGATGGCGAAGATGAAGAAGTGCCTGCGGCCGGAGGAGCTGTTGTCCCACGTGGATCAGATGGACACTCAGACGCAGCACGAGGAGCTGGAGAAAAGTTATCAGGTTGTTGTGGAAGACTACAGGAGGATCATTGAGAGGATTGCGACTCACGCATGATCAGACTCTGAGATGCTGCTGGCCTGGAGGCCGCCCCTCTCAGACATACAGGGGGTCTGCCCTGTCTGTACAAAGCCCCCATCACCACAGGCTTCAGCTGCAACCAAGAGGAAAGTCTCTTGATGGGAGAAAGTCACTGTTTTAATTAAAGAGTGTTAAAGATGTTTTGTGGCTGAGTCAGGGGTAGATTGCAGTGGAGACCTTTGTTTTTTCCGCCTGGTGTTCATACAGTAGTGGAGAAAGCTGCAGCTGGAGGGTTGAGACTTCCTGTCTGTCCCATCAGTTTAATCACATTGTGTGAGATTAAGGGATATGTAATATTTCACAGGTTATAAGAGGTCTACAACCCTGCAGAGAAACCCTGCTTCTTCTCCATCATAGACATTTTTTAAGATCTTTTGTCAAAAACGATTCCCAATGTGTGTTTTGAAGCACTTCATACTGAAAATAAAAATACTGTTTTGTATTTTTGCTCAAATCCTGTTATTGTCATTGTATATTTTTTCATTTTGTTTAAATATGTACAACAAAAATAATGTTTTGTTTGTTTTTAATTTGGACATAAGAGACAGGTTAACACAAAGTTATCTCGTAAAAAAATATAAACTAATACTCAGGATGTTGCATATTTAAGAGAACTCCACCACACAGTATTTCAGCCTCACAGTAGACTTGCAAGTTTAAGAGTCTACAGCCGTGCTAGCATCTCTGAGGCAACATAAAGACATGAAGCCTGCCCACTTGCTCCCTTTGATATGCTATCATGTTTAGAGTAGCATGCTAATCTTTTTCTCATTAGCACAAACCCCAAAGATTAGGCTAATGAAAATTGTAGTTGACTGTATTGAAATACACCATAGTATGGGCAGTATTGAACACATTGACTTGACGATGCTAGATGAAAGGTCAGGGGATTAAAGATCTAATTGTTCATACTCTGGGAACCAAAACTACCAAATGACATGGGAATCCAACAAATTGTAAAAATATTTTTTGAAAGATAAACCTCAATGATAACCTCATGAAAGGAAATGTCAGGATAATCCAATTGTCTATTATCATTTGCACATCATAAGCCGCTGTTGGCAATGAAGATCTTGGATCTCAGACTCCCTCCAACTAACATAAAAGTTATTTACATTTTTGATTGACCAATGGATAACATAACCTTTCAACCCAAAAGTGTCAAACTGTTGGTGGCACTGGTACCCGAGAAAAACTCAGATGATCAACAATGTCATTCTACTCCCCCCTCCTCCCTCTTATTTCTCTACACAGTGTCAAACAACCGTCTCTATAGTATGTGATGGTAGCATTCAATAAAGTCATTGCGCAGACATTTAAAAAAACAAGACAAACTGATTTGCTAATAGCACTACAAGAAAAGTCAGCAGAACACCCAAATCTGTATAATTAAAATGCCAGAGACCATGGATATTCGTACAACAAATCATAAAAATTAAACAAACAGTTGTTGAGACATTTAGGTCCGGACCAATGTTTGGTAGCTGTCATAGCAACAAAAAAACATGATAAATATGAATGCAGCAGTGCTCTTCTGTAAAAACATGGCGCCTACACTACCCACAATGCAGTTCGGCCGCCGGTTCCTGTTTGTTATGCTGGTCAGGGAACTGAGATCTGGCGCAAGATTTACATATCAGGTAAAATCACTTCTTTTCTTTCCTTTCTTCAAACGTAGTCTTTGCACTGATCTCCCTGGAGTCTGATGTTTTTATACAACTTTTGTCAGGATTAGTAGTTCTGTAAAAATAGTCTGGACTCACTATAACCTGTTACTGCCAGCCCGAAACAAACATGCCTTGTGTCTTTACTTTAGTACCCTGATTTCGTAAATTCATACCTGATTCTAGTAAAAATTGTTGTTTCCAACTCCAAGTTTTTCAGCAGTTTGTTCAAAATGGCGGTAACATAGAGCATTTCATTAGCCTTGTAACATTTCTAGCATTACATTTCTTGGTTTAGGGCAATTTTAAACAGTCTGATGGGTGTATTAAGTATATATGTACAGTTATATTGTCATGATGTCAATGTTCATACTTATCTCAGACTTTTGTAAAACTATTGAAGTAGCCTAGTATATGAAAAAGTAATTTCTATAAAGCACTAGCAGAATCTAATACAATTTCATTGAAATGCTCCGATCCAGAGCCAGTTTTGTGCAGACAGTCCTGCCCCTTCAGACAATCAAACAAGCAGCAAGGACGAACATCTGGGAAGATGAATGGCAAAGAAATGACACACGAGCTCTTGAATGGCTGGACAGAGGAATCACACCAACGGTATGCCTCGCTAGTGGCCACGACCTTGGCTGGACAACCTGGAAGTCACTTAATAGACTGCGTGTATTGTGGAACTATACCACAGAAGACACGTACAGCTGTGGATCAGTGCAGACAATGTCCCACCTACTGGAATGTGCCGATGCCCCCCGGTGCAGTCCAGAAGACCTGGCAGAACCTACCCCATCAGCTGTGGCCTGTGCCCGATACTGGCAGAAAGACATCTGAGATTGCTACGGACTCGAAGAAGAATTTAATTACTGCCCTTTAAGCCTATCAACAGACCACACTGGGCAGGCACCTTACCTGTAAGTATTTCCCACTTTTACATGAATTGCATTTCAAGTTCCTAAAGCTACTGAGTATATTTAAACTATTGTAATATAAATAAGTGATGTTAAATGAATACATTCCAATAGATTGTAATTGAAACTGAAAAGTGTATCACTTGGATGTCGCCTGAATGGGGACTTGTATATATTCTTATAGCAGTTATTTCAAAACCCCTGCTATATCAGCTGGCCTGATTAATGCATTTTCCAGTATGCGTTAAATGTATTTGAGCCGTTTTAGAGGTGTAATTTTGTCCAGGCACCCTCTCACGGCTAATGCAACTTCTGATTGCCGCTGATGTTGAGTGTTACACTAATGAGTATTATGGTTTTCAATTGAAAACCTTTGTGCCACTGTATTGGCCCCGCTTGTGCAGATCACTGTGATGAATACTCATCATACTTTATGATACTTTAGCACATTGTCACTAGATGAAGGCTGCCGGGTCAATTTTCAATTTTTTCTCCCTCTTCAAATGAAACAAGACAAAACCTTGGAACCCTTCACATCTCTAATTCAGATTGATTGAATCCACTCGTGGCCACAAGGGGCCTCATCTCACTGTAGTTTTCTATGCTTTTTCTGCTATGAGTGCACATTTCACATTGCACCGCACAAGCTCAGCTGACTGACCTGCTAGTGGGAAGTGGCATTATTGTTTAGTAGGCACATATGCTGTCTCATTATTTCAACCAGCAGTAGACTACTGTTTAATAGAGCCATCGTCATGTTGCAATGCAGGATGATGATGCACTGTCTTCACATATCTGGTGCTGTGTTGAACAATCTAGTGTGGATGTGGATTGTTTGGGCGATCTGCAGGCCTGTGCACTTGTCAGAAGGATGTTAAATCCCTTTTGCTGCATCAGATCACACAGTAAAGTGTACTGACTGATGCTTAATTATTCCCCCCACAGTTCACACACTAAGTGTATCTTGGGCCCTCATGTCTCATTGCACCTGTCTGCAAATACTGAAACGAGATGGTTTCATTCAAAAGAAGAACTCATTTTGGGGGGAAATGCAGATTGGCTTTCGTGCAGAGATTTTTTCTGTTGAATGAATAATCCATTTGTACAATTAATTGTAATCTGCATCTGTTAAGATATTTGGTTCTATTGCTTTGGGTAATTATCATTAATATAAAAATAAATACAATTGTAAATATGTATAGTTCCACTTCCAGCAACTCTAATGTGAATATTTGCAGCTTTTCTTTGTCATTACATCCAAATAATATTAAAATGTTTGGTTGACTGTTGGCAAACCAAAGTGGATTGGCAGATTGATCCTTAAATGTATTGTTTCTTCAGCACTATTTCTGATAGAATGCACATCTGAATACAAAAAAAACTGTTTTGGTCAGCAACGGTCTACTTTCTTTCGATTTTTTAAATGTCCTTTATTTTTTAGTGCACACTGAATATTATACGAAAATGTCAAAGCTTTCCTATCATCTGTTCTGATCATGATACTTCTAGTGTCTAAGATATCATGCAGTATATATTCTTTTCTAAAAAACAAAGCAACATCCAGGCTGAGAAGTGCCATATTCATTATGTCTACTCCAGCTCATTCCCCCTCTGTAGTCAATTAACCATTCAGGTGCAGTGGATTGAAATCCAAAGAAGGCAGTGCACTTTCTTCTGCAGTCGAGGCTATTACAGGGGATCCTGCAGCGGGTCCTCAGTCGCTGCGCTTTTGTAAAGGGGGACACAGTCTGTCTATTATATTGTGTCAGAGTGGAGATGTGGGAGGTTGATTTATGTCTAAAACTGTCAGGGGTTTCAATCTACCCTCTCTCACTTTTATTATTTCCCAAGAACAAAAAGGGGCTGAACATCCATTACGGCTTGCATTTCCTCGCTCTCCCCTATCATGTTTGATCATGCAAATAATTCCATGTAGATTCCATACGGAGCAGGCAGAGAGGCTTAATGCCATTATTGTGTGAAATGACAACAACAGTATCAAGCTTGACTTGAATATTTGGTTTCACCTGTTGGCATTTCTGCTACTGTTACCTTATGGCGCCTCCACCTCTATGCACTGAGACAGACTGAGGGAGTTTTGGACCGGAGCCCAGCTGTGTGAGCTCCCCGCTGAATATGATACCTGTGTGGACGAGCCCCAGCGTCTTAGCCCTCAGGTTCCCAGGAGAGACGGGCAGGAAAGTTGGAGTCCCCCCCCCCCCGACACACCCCCACCCCCCAGCCTCCCACCATCACTGCTTTTCTTATCGTGTTCGCGTTTCTTTTGTGCTCCTTGGATACCCACATACCCCGAGGCTACTGAGCCCCCTCTTCACCGTCAGTGAACCTGGCCGTTCCCTTTTCTCTGCTAAATGAGTCCTCTTTAAGATAATGTTTGATGCGCTGACAGCCAGAACCAAAACACTGTAAAAGAAACCGAGTTTGACATCTTTTAATTGTACGTCAGAAAGCAGAGATTGTGGTTTGTTGGACTGCCTTCAGATCATGATGCTGATATGGTCATTTGCTCAAGTGAGGGACGTGATGAAAGTGGTGGTGTTGATAGTTTAGAAGTAGAAGTCCCTGGAGTCCAGTCTGCTGGTTCCCCTCTCCATGAACATGACATGTTCCCTTTGACAGTATTTGTTTCAGTAAATAGACATTTGGCAAATCTAAAAATAGCAGCAGTTATTGAGGTTTATTTTTCAAATAACTAAATTAAATATTTAAAAATTTTTAAAATATTTTATTTAGACATTTTTAATCTCCTGCAATAAACCAAAACAAGTGTCCATTATGGTTTTAAATAGATAGCATGTGCATGAAATAAAAAGTCCTGAAAGTGCCAGTGATTTATTTTTTGTTGCAATATTTGCAATTTTACACCCAGAGCTTGCGGCTGTGACATTGAGCTAAGTGCATTGGGATCGTGTTGAACTGCAAATCAGCAGTTTACTAAGCTGGATTTCAATTTAGATTTCTTAAAAATAGATCAGCTGGTGCACATAACGCACTGGATTGTGTTATTGTGATTGACAGCGGCTGAGCAGCTGCATTACAAAATGTGTTTTTGTTGTCACAAGTGATGCATACTTGTGGAAATAATCCTGTCCTTCATAATTGCCCGATAGCTTTTTGAAAACCTTTTCACTGCCCCTTTTTCTTTCTGTCGAGCTTTTCTAATTTAACAAATGCAAAAGGCTGTATGAGTTTTGAGTCATCATACTACACATAATTATCAATGACTGGAACCTGCTGTGGCATTACATTTTCATCTACTCCATGTACAGTACTCACATATGACTGAACTACCAAACCAGGATGTTTGTTGAGAAACCATAGACCTATTTTCAATGTTTTCTTTAAAGTAAATGAGTTGTGATTTATGAGTGGTTGAAAGAATGTGCATGTGCTGCACAGCGTGGAGGATTTAATTGTGTAGTTATTTCTGTAAAGAGAACCAACAGAAAACATTGAGAGTGGGCTTCTTGTTTTGATCTGCACATGAATAGCCTCCTTGACTAGCTGTTATTTCTCAACACTGACTTTTCTTGTACCGCACGTCACGACCTGCTTGCGTATTAATCTCTTAAATGAGCCATGCTGCAGAGTTGGATGAACACGTGCTTTCCTAGATGTAGTTTTCTAATTAAAACGGTCCCATTAGGCTGTAATTGGCGCTATCTGCGGCCGGGACAGGGTTGCATGGGAGGGGAGCGAGAAGTCAGACTGAGATGCTATCGAGCCGAGGAGACAGGAAGCCTCTGTGTAATCTCGTCAGGTTTGAGATCGAGGCTGCGATGAAGCCGGCTGGACTGAACCGTAGCTTCAGAGTGAGTGAACTGAACTGCTGTGAAATCTTATCTTTGTTGTTTCCACAGGAGCCTGGCTTTCACCAGTGTTAACAAGTTTAAATACTCTGTATAGGGAAGTAGTGTTGTGGTTTTGATCTGCAATCTGAAGGGACAGGCGGTTTGTTTATGTCAAAGCACAGGAGGGTGAAATAACACCAGTTGGAGCTAAATGTGTGAAGACCGGTTGTTTCTTTGCTGCGTTTACGAGAAGTCCAGTCAGATCAATTTGAAACTTTCTCTTTCTATGTGACGTTCCCGTTTCTAAATATGATTTGGCTGCAGGGCAAACTGACAGGGAACATTATCCGTTTCATACTTCATTGAAGTAATAGATGTAGCTCTGCTGAGGAGGTGTTTTCCATTCAGAAGAATTCACACAGCGTGTATTTTTACAAACCTTTCCTGAGTAATGGATAGGGTGCTGGAGGTTGTGTGCGACCTACAGTAGATTGAGAAACGCTCAGTAAACCTTAACCGTACACAAGCATGAGGGGATAGTGAGAAGACTGCTATTAAATTACACATGTGACACTCACAATACGACAACAACAACGCTCTCACCGTGTCTTTTCCAGCAAGCTTACTAAGTAAATAGGAATGCATACACACACACGCACACGCACACACACACACACACGCACGCACGCACACGCACACCATACACTGACATTTGCCAGATGCTCGGTGCTAATTAGGGCCAAGTATTCCCCCTCGTATGGAGTGTGTGAGAAACCACAAGTGCACCGCTGGCCGACCTGAAAGACCCGACTGGGGCTGAGCTCCGTGTTTGTACTCTGAACGTTGAACATAACTAACTGATTGTTATTCGGAGCAGGAATTTGTTGTTTTAGTTTGCATACAAGGGGAAGCACATGAGGTCCATTTTTCTTTGGTGCATGTTAAATTTTTTGAGAAGGATCTCAGCTCATAAACAAATTAAAATGTATTTTGTGTATAAACATTATTGTTGAATGCAGAAAAGCAGGATCTCTCAAAAAGCTCCAGTTAGATGATGAGCGGATATTGCTCTGCCTCTCGAGTATTTAAGATCGTGCCTGTGTGGGTGAGCCGCAGCTAAACACAGGTGCTGAGAAGAGATATGCTTTCGCCTTGTTGCTATTTTCAGCAGTTTACCATCGGCACATTATCCCACCTGAGCCACCATGCCTGCCGACCAGCTTCCAAATATAATCTACGCATATATAAGACCTGTCCCTCCCTCCTGCATAATGACCCTCTCTGCAAACCCTCCTCCACCGCCAAAATGGTGGGGATGGGGGCACTAAGCAGGAAGTGAAATGAAACCTGAAAGCTCCAGCCACCCACAAACCCCCCCCCCCCCCCCCCCCCCCCCCATCTCTCCCAGGCTGCAGCGTGGCTCTGAGTCCTGGCTCCTGTCCAGGTTCTGGTGCTGTGATGGGGAGGGTCACGCTTTGACCCCGGGCCTGCATGTTGGATGTTGTTATTATTAGTGCTGCATGCCCCCCGGGCAGTGGTCCCCGATGCAGGAGGAACAGTGGGGCTCTGGAGAGGCTCTGGACCTGGAGAACAGCTGTGCGGGTTAGAGGCTGCCGGGGCCCCCAGGGTCCTCAGAGAGCACCGCTGCACCACCAGGAGCTTTGAGAGGCAGACCCACTGCAGACCCTCCTCTACTGCTGCACCAACTAATGTACAGGGGAGCGTCGTCATGGAAGCTTACAATATACATGCAATTAAATACACCATAATAATAATAATATCACCATCATAAGCATATATTTACAATTAAAGATTTGCCATTTTAGCATGGTACAATTCGCATTTAAATATTTCTCGAACAGAATGACCATTTAGATAGCAATGAATGTTATACCTTGAAATTATGAAGAAAACTTTCTCCACAAAGAATCTCCACAGAATAAAAAAGAACAGAAAAAAAGGCTTGCGGTGGTGGGGTGAGTGGGGTACATGTTTCAAACAGTATTCAATAACAGAAAACTATCAAAACACCTGTGTGGAAAACTCTGACACAAAAAGCGCTGTTTATTTCAAGTGTCATTATTCCAGTTGTATGCTCACTACTCACCAAACAAACGCATTTGCAAAAAACCTTATCCTCATACCTTTTGCATGCCTGTCTTAGCGTGAAAAAAGGAACATTTGAAACCAAAGAATTATAGGGGACGTGTTTCTAATCTCTACCCCTCAGGTAATAAACCATTTTGAGTAATGTTGAAAATCAGTTAGCAGGATGGTTTTCTGGCAATCTTAATTGTTGTCCAAAAGTACTTTGGATTGGATTTGCCAAAGATAAACATCCTCTTGGTTTTCTTTAAATCCATCAACAATTATTACGTCAATTATTAAGAAAATGAATATATCACGAGATACACTGATATTGTCTTCTACCTCTAACATCTGTCGCTGACGGCCAAGCTGACCCAACATTTAAAGCTTCCCAAGTGCTTATTGGCGTTTAGTGGAGCCCTGTCTTTTGTAACAGGTGCTCCCGTCAGTGTCTGAATTCATAAATGTATTTTTGAATGTATTTCTATATTCTATACATTCTGCAGGACTCACACAGGCGGACGTGCTCTTTTATTCTCGTAAGCCAACCGTTTCTTTGTGAATGACTTGCGGGCGGCAAAGTGTATTTAAAAGCCCACCTTACCTCTCTACCATTTTAATTCTGCCTATTCTTGGCAGTTCTGGGGGGGGGGGGGAGGAGGCTTCTAACTGTGTAAATAGCTCTGGAAATTGCGTGTGGCCTTTGACTGTCTCTATAATTGCGAGACTCTTGCAGTATTTTGCTTGGCAGCCTGAGAGGTTAACCCCTGATGGCTGGAGGCCTGGAGCTCTCCGTCTGACTGGCAGAGGGCTCCTCAAAGCGCCTCTTGTTCACCTCCCGGCCCGGGCAGCTCTAAGCCGCCGCTGATCCTCCTCTAGACGAGAGGTGGGAGTGGGAGGCTGCTGCATTCAGCCATGAGGCTCTGAGGGTGAAGCCTGGAGTGTCGCCGGGCCGCACAGACGCACCCCGGGCTGCACCTGGGCAGCCAGCAGCACTCGACTCGTCACCATCACTAAACGGGGATTTGAGCCGTAATCAGATTATATTGACGTTGCTGCAGTAAGTGGTTGATCAGTTTCCTCACAAACCCTGTTTACCATATTCCCATGAAACTGTAAATGTTCCTGTAGTTAATGGTGTGCAGATGGATGCACTTAGTTTGGTTATATTGAATCAGTGTTTGATGCAATTGCGCACTTAAATGTCAATTTAGCAATTTACACAATGTATCACTGTTCATTTACAAAAATGCTCATTACAAAGCCACCAAATGCACTTGGCAGCGCTGGGAAATAATGAAAAGAGAGTCCAAAAACAATGTTGTTTTAAATTGTTGTGATCACAATTCTGTCGTTTGAAGGTTTCTGCATCCACTGTTGATTTTGAACGTCTTCATGTCAGAAGAATGTAGGGGTCAAGTTGGGGACTTGTGCAGAAGCCAGTGTCGAACCAGCCTGCAGTGATGGATGGCGTTGCTGGATGAAATGGTCTGTAAAGATGCAGCCTCTCTTGGACTCGCAGCAGAAACCGTGGAGAAAGACAACATGTGCAGCTTCCTCTGCTCCCTCTGGGCCTGGAGAACGACTCCCTACACCCTAGACAAAAGTACACAGACAGAAAAGAAATATCAAGGCACAAAAGCTCTTTTATGTAATGCTGTCAAGTTGCATTGATTCCCCCCCCGCCCCCCCCCCCCGTATATTTGACAGACAACATAAAATCGTTGCTTCGTGTCATGTCAAGCTGGGCCTCGGAGATCGCATCGGCTCTGCCAGTATCACTCAATTCTTTGGTAGAAGACTTTCTTGGACTCCACATCCTCTGACTGTGAGTAATTCCTTTGTGTGGACTCTGAGCACGTGTGTTAGCCTTACACAGCGACACAAAAACAAACCGTTGTACCGAAAGTCAACCTGAGTTAGTTTTGTGACTAAACTTTGCAGAGGGCGGAGGAGAGAATCCCAGGTCTGTTTCGTCAGTGGAGCGGTGGATGGATGGATTCGAGGACTGCAGCGGGAGCGGGGTGCTGCTTTGTCTCTGGGTTTCCGTGGAGAATCAGCAGCTGTGTAATCAGACCTGGCTCTGACCCCACCTGTCCGGATGTTCCTCCACACCCTCCATCATGTCCATGTGTCACGCACACGCTGATGAACCGCTGGTCGCGTGCAACCTCTGAGCTGGCTCGACCTGCAGGCTGATTTAGTGACGATACGCCAGTACTGTAGGAACCACTACATCAGTGCATTATTCATTCCTTCTATCGGGGCATTATTTAACCTCCTACTGATTTATTGTTGAGCTGTGGCTGTGCCATTACCGGAGAGATAACAACGACATCAATAGAACTTCAGTACACTTAAGGGGTTTAGAATACATCTGCTTTTACCCCTTTACATTACACAGGGAACAATTGTACTTTATTGTATGCGTTTCCGAGCAGCTATACTAGTTCCTTCACTTTGTAGACTCAGATGTCCGATACAAATGCATAGTCAGCAAAGTAGTAAACATATGTCTGGACCAATAACACAACCTCAATGCTCAATGAGTATTAAACAAGCAGACAAAGCTGAGAGCAATAACTAAATATACGGAGGTTCAGTATTACTAACTGGTTTTTATACTCCTGGTTGTTTCCAGTTACTGCAGGTTTTACATGGATTGCACATTTCTGTGACGATCACTTCTGCTTTTTTGCGTATGTTAAACAGATGCCAAATAACCAATTCCAATCTTAACCCTTGTCTTTAACCTATAAATGTAGGCTTTTTCATTTTACCCAAAGGTGTTTTAGTTTGACATACAGCTGTGTCTTTTAATTGCTTGCTGGATTGGCCAACTGTTGGGTATAATTTCTTATGTTTGTGTCATCTTTGACAGGACTTGTCATTACACAGAAGCAAACGTCTCTAATATATCGTCATTGAAATCACTTTCACTTCAGTATTCTCCCATTGTTATATTGCTACTCTTACTTAAGTGACGGATCAGAGCAGGCTTACATCTCCCCCCCTGCTGTCTGAACAAGAACCGCATTATCTGCTCACATTGTTAATCTGGCGGTGGAGTTGAATGTGCCACAATAGATGAAGCAGCCAGTGTCAGCGGCGATGCTCCGAGGTCCCTGTTGAGAACACTAAGCTCTGTATTTGCTCTCCTCTTGCGGAGGATAACAGCCTCTCCAGCCCAGGTTAGGAGAGGGGCTCCCTGCAGCTGCTGTCTCTGAGTCTGATTAGTGCGGTGATGAGCGAATGAGGGCCAGGGGAGCCGCGTACACACACACACACACACACACACACACACACACACACACACACACACACACACACACACACACACACACACACACACACACACACACCGTACACACACTCCGAAAGGGTTAAGCAGCCGGTTAGGGAGGAGACCTGCTCTGTGTCCAGGATGTCGAGTGCTGCGGCGCGATGGTGTGCTGTTACACTGCATGAGGCCTCGGCTCCACTTGGGTTCTGATTGGGCCTGTAAGATCACAGCCCCCCCCCCCCTTCCCCCCTCCTCCCTGAGGGTTTCTCTCTCCACATCCTCCCCGCTGATTATCACCAGTGCCAGAGCTGACTCTTGCACTCCAGCTGCTGTCCACACTCTGGCTCTGGGGCTAATTTAACCAGGCTGCATGGAGGGAGAAAACTTTCTCACACAGCCTGAAGAAGCTGCCGCACAGTCACGCTCCTCCCAGGCTTCAGCTTGTTGCTGCCGCTCCTCACTACAAAAAGAGCCGTTCCGCTTCATGTAGCCCCGCCAGGCTTTCCCCAGTGGCGCGCTTAAACAATATCCAGAGCTACAAGTGATCATAACAAGGTCACAGGCCTCTTCACTCAGGGATATCTCCTCAGTGCAGAGGAGACAGAGGAGGTTCCCTTGCAGATCCACATGTGTTGCTCTCTGCAGGTGTTTCCTCTGAGCAGTCAGGCCAGAGTGCTGCCTTCACCGTCCAACTGTCGCTTTCAATGGGAAACTCAACCCTTAAGCTCTTAATATAAAACACATAATATCTCATACTGTATATCAAAGCATTGTTAGCTTCCATCACAATCCAGCAGTGAGTTGAATGACACTGAGGCTGGAACGCGAGTTTGAGTTGTCCCTGTGAACTGCTATTTCTGCATTTGGCTTTTTCAGGTTGTTGTTATTCGATAAAAGCAAATGCTGAATAATTCACACAAACATTGTCGTAAGAAGGAGCTGTGAAAACCATCTATTTGACTTTGTGAGGCTGCGAGGGAGCATTTCAGCCCCATATTGTTTCAGAAATGATCCTTGATGTGGTTTGGAACATTATATGGCGTTTAAACACGGCATGCGTTTAGCTGAGTATCTGGGTTGAATTCTCCTCTTTTTTGTTGTTGTTGTTCTTTTTAAAGCTACGGACCCAGAATCAGCACTTCTCTAACAGGCTGAAATAGAGGGGGATGAGGCATGGCTAGAATTTAGTATTTTCTGAGCAAAACGCTTCCTAGACATGTTTTTTTTAAATATCTGAGACCTATAATATATGCCTATAGTATAATAGGAGACCTCTAAAACACTGTTTACAAAACAAGATGAACATGTGTGTTTCATTCTGTGTGGCGGATGACATTTCAATCTGTATGCAGCATGTAAACATGAGGTGTATCTGCCCTGGAAACAATCCATCGACCACTTGGACTGGTGCCAGTGTCTCCCAGAGTAAACCCTTGTCTTACTTGTGAGTGTTGATGGGGGGGGGGGGTCCGCTGTCAGCCTGCGGGGCTCCGGTGTCTCTCTGCCGGGCCGCCCTGGGTCGCACGATTAGGCTGGAGAGGGCAAGGCGCTTCCCCACAATCCCCCCCCCCCTGTACTAACCCATGTTAAATGGAGGCATTGTGACTGCAGACCTGCTCTCATCTTCATGTACACTTTCTTTTTTCCTCCCTCTCCCGGTACATAATGACCCCAGACTATGTGACGACAGGCATTGTATCCGACTGGGCCGACCACAGAGAAATTAAAGATGAGGGTCTGATTCAGAGGCAGCTGCAGGTCTTTTTCTGCCGTACAGTGTCCAGCGGTGTTTAAGCGGTGTGTGTGTGTGTGTGTGTGGGTGTACTTATGTGCATCTATTTTTTGGCTTTAATGTTTAATTCATTTACGTTGGGATTGTGTGTGTTGTTGCAAACATCGAGCCAGGTGGTAACAATTGATTGCCCGGAGCAAGAATTCAATTATGGCATTAGACCTGTAATCTGATGCATTCATGCCTTCACATGTAGACTGTGCCAACTGTTGTTAATATACACCTATAGCATTAATCCCTGTTATTTACTATGTTTAGGCGGTGCAGCAGTTTCACGTGAGGGAGTTTCAATGTTGAATGCAAGGTTTGAACCATCGTCTTTTATTAAGATTGATATCGTTCAGAAAGAAAGAAAACCACACTTTTTTCTTTTTCAGAAATGTCCCTCCATCAGATGTACAGCGAACAAAGCGGTCACACTACACCTGACAGGTATTTAATCTCTTGTAGACATTTTATCTGGGAATTCACCTCTCTTACAATTATGAAGTGCAATTTAGAAATCAAAGCTAGGAGCAGTGTTCACTTGCAGAGGAGTTATGGGGAGATCCCCTTTTCCCCTGATTGAACTAGAACCCGCACACAGCGAACACACAACCTTATGTGCACAAGATAAGTCCAGAGACATACAGGAGATGGTTTATTTTAAATATCATCACTGTGTCATGAAATAATGCATAACTGACAGAGGCCAGTTTACATGGGTTTGCATTACAGAAGTAGTATGATGTTTTCAATATTTATTGTGATAAGGTAGTCTTGACATCTTTAGTGTGGTTGTAAAAGTACCGTAAATAATGTTGTTAACACGGTTATTTATATTTGGGTAAATGATAAACACATTTTGCAGCTGCCGTATAAATGAATGAATTCAACACTTTGTACCAGCTTCAGTGTTTTCTCTGCAGAGGCAAACTGACCACAGAGATAGCATCATAGGTCTCAGGAGGCAATTACAAAGAAATGAACTCCAATTTTGTGTTGTCTGCGATTTTTCCGTGTTTATTTTTGAGGTTTCTTGGAAACTCCCACCTTTTTAATTACACCAAATGCTTATTTTAGACCCTTTGCCAGTTTCCACTGGACTGCAAAATGGTGTAGATGCTATCAACAGTGATGTTAGTGTGGCTATTTCTGCTTCACGCACACACACACACGCACGCACACACACACACACAGATCTGGTGCATGTATAAATAATTCACATAAGGTCAGACTTTGATCCGCTGATACAGCCTCTCAGATTGCCAGTAGTGGCAGGAAAACCAGTAGATTGAAAACGAGGAATGTGTCAAGGGGTGTGCTGTTTACTTGTAGCGCGGGCAGCTGGTTAGCCACCCCTCTGCCATTTACACCCCCCTCCCTCGCTTTTCAATTCCAGCCAGACCCCAGGCTCGGCCACTAACTGGGGGCCGGAATATTGTGCACTGGGGATCAATGCGGCCCTGAGTGAAATGTCACCGCGGCCCTGCGATGTGTCAGGCTGTGAGGGAGTAGTAATGGCTATTGATCCACTGAGCGCTTAATGCAGAGCCACCACGCCAGCCAGCTGCAGCAGAAAGATATATGTATGAGATGAGCTAAAAGTGAGAAAATAGAAAAGAAAGAGCCCACAGTTGTGTCCCCCTCCTCACATCCCCCCCTCTCTGGCTGCAGATTGATCTTCCTCTTCCTGCTGATTCTAACTGGGGTCTGTCATTATCTTACTCTGTCATTAGGGGCTCCATTGACAGCCTTGGCCTGTCTGTGTCACTCTATTGAGACAGCAACACTTTTCCCATGCAGTGTTCCCTACATTTATTAAAATCTCTGACAGCCTTGTCTTGGCTCTCTCCATAGATGGCTGAGCTTCAGGCAGCGGTGCAGCGGTGTAATTGGAAGACGAGGCGCTCCATTCCTGGCTAGTAATATCAGTGAGGTACGGGTCAGACTGGTTTATATCAGACCGCTGGCGATGAAGAACCAAATCAGACCACCTCAGCCTGAGGGTCAGTGTGTGTGCATCAGCAGTCACCCTACATGTATGCCTATATATGTGAAGCACGTTTGTAAGATCAGGAGTTTTCCTGCTGTCACTGTCGGTGATATCTGTGAGGTAAGGGACTGTGTGTAAATTCTAGGATTTGTTTTTCTTTTTGCCGACGATTTGCAGTGAAAATGTAATGCAGAAAAATGAAGGACCCTTTGATCATTTTTTGTATCATCCCAAGGTCCATTTAGCCAAATAAGAACAAGTGTGTCTCTGAGTTGGAGGTTTATTGTCCTGATCCAAATCAAATATACGTTGATCTCCATTATCAGTGATTGAACACTACCTTGACTTTTTTTTTGCATCTTGTGTAAGTGTAGCAAGTACTCTAGTTAAAAAAATGTACTAAGACCAACATTTTATTTCAATAAACAAACTATCAAAACATATGAACATTGTACCTTCAAAGTAATTGACCGGTCAGACTCCAGCCCAAACATGCAAACTATAACATTATCAAACTAACATTTTAAATAGCAGTATTATTTTAACTGGCTGTCAGAGTTTCAGCAGTTATAAGTCCATGTATACATATTATTGTCCTTTACCTTGAGTTAGTAGTTATAGTAGTAGTTTAAATGCTTTGGCAATGGGGCCAGGCACGACATCATTCTACAGTTGGTTGTTCAGTTTTAACGGAAAGGTTTTTCAAGGCAGGCCAGAGCTTGCAAAATGTTCTTATCACATAGTAGTTGTTCATTTAATTTATATAAAATAGAATACTTTCCTCTGATGGCCTTTTAATTTGTATAACATAAAACTTGCTATATATAGACCACTTACATGTGAAGATTAGGTCATGTGACTTTATAGGGTTTCACAGGACCACAACAACTTTTTATTTTAATGCCGTGTTTTTTTATGATAACAAACGCATGCTTCACAAATAAAAGAACTCAACACAAATGATTGAGTGGTGAGGGAAGCTTAAAATTATGTTCGTTAAACTGTTCTTATAGTGCTTTCGACATGTGTTGTTCTTTATCCCAACATTACATCAACTGAAAGCTTTTTAATGCGCCATTGTTATCACTGTTGTTAAAGGTTATATCAGATGATATTGTTGCCTGATATTCATGAGGAAATAAATAATATTAAGCTGCTGAGAAAACTCTTAAAACCCTCTTTATTTTCTTAAAAAAAAAGTTACATTTCTCTGACTATGACAAAAAGACAAAACACATTACCCTCTCCCCCTAATCATTTTCATACAGTCCCTTACCAGTCACCTAAATAAACCTGTTGTAATAATACATGTGTGTTCAAATATCACAACAGCTGCTGCAACTCAAATAATACGATTTAAGGAGCCACTTTGTGTCCAAGTGACCAAATAGTAAAAACATGACGGCAGATTTCAAAGAGAAAGTAAGAAGAAACCCAAACAGTTTTATTCTGGCAGTCTTTACATAACCTAGATTTCTGATCATGTGATTATTGTTTTGTTGAATTCTCCGCGCCGGGACTATTACTGTAGAGACTTGACAACTTGAAAACATTTCTGGAGGCTGTCAGGAAGTGCACAGTGGGGTGCAGTGAATTGAGATTGGTGGGTTTGTGGGTACATGTGTGTGTGTATGTGTGTGTTTGTGTGCTACACAAAAGCAATGCTGAGTATAGGCTGGTGTTGGGCCCAAGCTGCTTCCCCGTGTTACAGGAGCCACAATCAGGTAGGACCGGGGGGTCTCTGGCTGTCTTGGCCTCCGTAACACACAAGGCTGCTCAATGGGACGGAAGTTATTGGAGGGTTGGGCTGAGACAGATGACATGGTGTGTGACAGAGACTCATCATTTGAGTGTGATACAAGTATTTGAGCTGCAAGGCTGTAATGTCGCTCGGCTTGTCTGGAAAGATTTATTCCAGATTGCAGGGCCTGAGGGGTCAGCGGCCGTACATGTGGGAGGTTTCTCTGAGGGGGGGAATGCACTTTAAGGGGAAGAGGTGGTGGGCATAATGAGAGAACATGTAAGAGGAAAACAATTAGTCTATGTATCTAACTATTATATCTAGTGCTGAACGTAAAGCTGTTACAAGACGTGGTGATGAGTTAATTTGCATTCATGCAGATGTATATTTTGCACACTTCCTACAAAACAATGCTTTCTTTCTCAACAAACTTGAATGTACAGCCTCACTTCTATCTGACAGAAAGGTTATTTTCCATCGAAGGACAGGAAATGTTTAATCCAATACCCACTGTGAAAGAAAAAAGTAATGCATATCTCACTTTCTCCCCCGTCTCCCGTCGAGATGAAATTGAAATATTAATGCATTTCAGAGTTTTCCCCCCGAATGGAGAAGCTGATGGAGAAGCTGATGGACACAGGGATGTCATATTTACAGTATGAACACCCATGGTTTAATGCACTCTACAATACTGCCATCTCCAAGTTCTCCTGAACAAAACATGCTCTTGAACATAAAGGGAAGGCGAAGAAGAAAATTATTCCTCAAGCTTTCTATCAAGCTTCTGCATTCATGGCAAAGCCTAAAGGGCATGTCAGTCCTCTGCCTCTGAGAGAGGTAATTATCCTTTTCCTGTCAGAGAACAACAAATGATAGCCAACTATGGGGGTGCATTTTCAGGAGCTGAAATTTGGCAATTGGAAGGAGAAGGAGGTTTAATTTTCTGGCAGCTGCATATCTACTTTTATCATGCTTTTTCTATGGTCATTTGTTGCATGTTCCTTTCTATTCACATGGGCTCTCAGGGTAGTGCTGCGAGCTGCTGAGGATGTGTTTATCTGCCCTGCATTAACGTACCTATTTATAGTCCTACACTTTCTTACAGTCATCTTTTTTTTTTCTGTTGTGACCATTTCACAGATTATATATTGTCCAAGTAATTTCCCTTTCAGCTTCTGTGTTTTTTGCCTTTCAGAGAAAGCAGTGAATGGAGGGGAAATTATCACAATTACTCATATAATTGAGCCGTCTTTGTAGCAAGTGCAGCTTCAGTAGCCCTTTTTTTCCATCAGCCAAAATGGTTTCATTATATGGGTTTTTCATATTCCCTGACACAGGGCTCCGCTGAGGGCCTGGCGCGTGGATGAGATGCAGGATGAACAGAGCGAATCATTAAGGTCACAGTAGGAATAATTATCCCAGCTATGGAAAGAGCATCTACAGCCTTTTTTTCTCCCCCAGCACAAATGCAGTGTCCACGGTTTTGTTACGAATAAAGCTTCCACCTTCTACTTATACAAAGAAGAGAGGGGGAGAGCAAGACTTGTATCAACATGACAATTTTCCATCATTAAGACTAATGACAGGCACAGACCGTGGGGATCAAGGGGAGCACAAAAAAGAGAGGCGCATTCAGGTGTTGGCTGAGTGCTGACCTCCTTCCTGTCTTTGTTGGAGACTTAACTCTTAACAAATCTAAAAAGGGGTTTCAGACTAAAGGCGCAGTGGCAGCTGAACGTCAAGCAGCCCAGCTCTCCATGGGCAAATGACTTAATTGGCGAATTTGCATGTTTT
Organism: Pseudochaenichthys georgianus; assembly: GCF_902827115.2. Classification (NCBI taxonomy): domain Eukaryota; kingdom Metazoa; phylum Chordata; class Actinopteri; order Perciformes; family Channichthyidae; genus Pseudochaenichthys; species Pseudochaenichthys georgianus. Next base: position 29,037,457 of record NC_047523.1, on the reverse strand, counting down.
CCATTTGCAGGGAAATTAATTCAATAAGACCTACATGTAAAGATGTGTAATCAATCATTGTTTTGATGTTGGTGAAATAATACCCAACCTCATAGCTGTATGGATTCTACTCCGATGCAATTCACTCACGTCGACTACATTTTGATCATCCTTAAAATTGATTTTCTTATTAGTTTAGGATTTTGATGCCAAGATCTTCACTTAACAAGGGATACTGTAACAAGTATGAGATGTCAATGTGACCCTAGTTTATTTTACAGTTTAGCTGAATTAAGTAAAAGCCATATTTGTCCAAGTTCTTTCTCCACAGCCTTCACTCAGGTAATTGGTCATTTTGCAGCCAATTTGGAGCAGGTTGGATGCTTGCTGCCATGGCCTGACCCCTGCTGCTGCTGAAATGGGGGACAGCGGTTCTGCCAGTTCGCTGGGGGCTTCTCCACACTGTGATCTCCAGCTTTCTGAGTACAGAGCTGTTCTGAACCCTGAAAGAGAAAAGAAACAAGTTCAAATATGACTTCTTTAGTCCTATTGCACACATGTTGATTATAGAGGCTGCTTTTCAAGTGTTCTCTGAGAGTTTTAATTTGCTGGGAATAAAAGAGTCATTGAAGTTTAAAAATGAGCCATTTATTACCGACGTCTGTAAGTGAGGAGGTACAAAGTATGACTGAGGAAAGCAAAGGCAGGACATATTTGTTTCTAAGTTAATGGCACATGTATTTGCTCTTTATTTCTATTATCAGCAGGAGCAAGACCCAGGGATGCTGTCAGCCGTCCGCTGAACAACAGGTCCAGTTTGGAGAGCAGCGGTCGGTCAGTAGTACGTCCTGACCCGGTGTGAAGCAGACTCCTCGCAGTCATCAGGGCCTTTAAAAGACACAAAGAAATCCTTATTTTCCTTCTAACTATTCTAAAAAAAATTAGAACTTTATTTTTTATATGCTGTAGGAAACGTTTTATTCTACTGTCAATACAGGAAATACGTCTACGTTTTAGTGTGTAAAGGCTTAATATGGTCAAAAAATATACAATATTTCCCCCCCACGACAGCAACATTTGAAACGGGAGTATGACTCAAATTGACTGATTTATTGTATTAAATGAATTTAAAGTTATTGATAATTGTTGATTGTAATACTTTATTAGTATCAAATGAAAAACACAAATGTTTTAATTGAAAAGGCAAATTACATGATCTTTAATTATGAACACATTATTTATTTGGCCCTGAATACAAAACCCCATCCATCACTTCATTTAATTTCAGAAACCAAAGTGTGAACTTACTTGTACATTATGTTTTAAATGTTTAAAATGAAATGTATTCCTCTGTATTTTCTGAATACAAAATAAAATGGTCACATAATCTCATTTCCTCATGTGTCCCTCCTGGCTCTTATGATAATTAAATCAGCTAACCGATATCACCCTCTTGTTTATCAGATATTATGATTCATTTTTTGTTTAGGTGTAGCCCAGTAAACGGAATCAATTCACATTTTGATGCCACATTGAACATGAAAATAGACACTGAATCGAGTTAATTGTAGTGCATCTAGTGAGCGTTCATTGACGATGCTGCAAATTACAGGATGGCGCTGAACAGAGAGAGAGGAAGCAGAACAAAAGGCAATTTCACTTGTTTGATCCACTGCCTTAAACACGTGACATAAAACCTCCATATAGTGGGACCTTTCTGCTGGAAGTCACTCACGGAAATACATTTGCATTTGAGGTCATGCTATGATCCATAATGGGCAGTTTCAGATATGAGGAGATGTGATATGTAAAAAAATAAAAACATGGGAACAATTTACTTTTTGTTCTGAATAAGTATTTTTGACATGGATATGTTTGCATCATGATGTTGAGTGCATGCATCTAAGGGATTGTGTTTGTTTGTTTAAGAAGGGACAATGCCAATCAATTAACACACTTAATCCATCGTGTAAAAGTGCCAGATTTAGAGGATCATTTGCATCTGCAGTCTCTGGCAGGATGATCACATTAAAGAAAAGATACAAGCACAGAAAAACACATACGCACTATGTCATCACATAAACACAGGTAAACACATGAGAAGGATTATAATCCATATATAAATTGAAGAAAACTATTGAAATTTTAAATTGGATTTTCTCTATATTTGCAGACAAACGAAAATCCCCATTAAAAACCTAAAACGAATCAGGTAAATCATTCAAATACAAAATATAAACCTGATTATTGTCTCCATAAAAAAGGGAAATAATGCACTTTCAAAGGCAATAATTAATCAGTGTTCCCATGGAGAGTGTGCATGGTGCACCGCGGTCGGGTAATATTTGGTGGCTGTGAAAATATGGGTTGGCATGGCAGTTTGAGGAGGGCTTTCGATCAGCGGCCTGAAATGAAGTCTGTGACATCTTGGCCCGTTTACCCCCCACCTCCCCCTCTCTCTCCACCTCTGCACTAACCCTCAGGTGAAGAGCAGCAGGTGTTAAAACACCCTCAGCCACAGAGCTACTCACTCCTAATGAGTCCTGCCTCCGCGCTCCATCCATGCATGGAGGACTTTATTTTTAGTGTGGATAGAGCTCTGCTGCCAGTCTGCAGGACGGACTGTGGCCTGCCAGCAGAGCCACATTAGAAATTAAAGTGGGAATATCATCACATGCAAAATCATCCTAATGACACCGATGAAAGAAAATCCCTTGAATAAATAATCCGTTTTGGTTTCAAGCAAATAAACACTTTGTAAATTATTGATTTGGCATTTTTCAATAAATTGAATAATGCAGCATTTATTTGGTGTTTTTTCTCAGCCCTAAATTACATTTACTTCAACAAACAGCCTGCTATTATTATTTCTATTATTAGTAGTGTACTCGTGGTATTATTTTACATTTTTCTGCAAATTCTGCCTCTGTTAATGGTTGTGCTCACAGCCGCGTGTCAATTTGCAGATACTATAATCGTGGGAAAATAATGACAGTTATCAGTCGCACCCACCAAGTACCCATAAAAATCTGTCCTCTGTTCTGGAAGATGATAATTATTGGTTGTACTACCATTATCATTGTCGTTGTTGATAGAGGAAGTCTTGAAGCATTTCTCGAAAGTAATTCCAGATAAATCACTTCAAATTGGCCTATTTTAGGGGGACCAGGCACCAGCTTTCGTTATAGCCTAATATTGCACAGAAATCTTTAAATCCGCAGCCGGCTGGCACACTGCAGCACGTGCCGTGATGTCAGCGCCTGCATTTTGATAACACATTTTGCAACTTGCTAGTTCTGTTTTGAGTTAATTATGCAATTACACTGATAATCACAGTGACGGAATTTAACTGCCTTTAATTTGTTATTCAGGTGGAGATGGAGGGGATGGAGCAGCCAGGCTGTGTTTCTGCTCTCAGACACCAGATCAGGACCAGCAGCCTGCATATGGATCCCGATAAAATGAAGACTTGCTGCAGGATACTTTCTTCTTCCGCCAAGTGCGTAATGCGGAGGCTCTCTGACCCGCGGATTTATCTGCTCCTTTCCCATCACTTGATTTTCAAAGTAAGTTGCGTTTAGCTGCTGATTAATATATGTTTGGTTAAACTATACTTACAGCTGCATTGATCCTGTCTGAGCTTTTGAGTTGTGGAGGTCTAAACCTGCAGCTCAAGGAAGAAGAAAAAAAGTCTCTTATGTTAAGTCAGTCGTCAGTTCAATTAAATCAAATGTCCGTGGATAATTATTCTTGTTAGGCAGTGGGAGGCTGGCCGCACCCCCACCCCCCCGTAGAGTCATGCTAATCAAAGTTGCCAGTGTTCAACCAAAGTGTGACCATTAATTGATTGCGATAGACGCTGCGTATAGTCGTTTGGAAAGCATTTAAATGTGATAAGAAAATAGGCCCATACATGACTGTGTTAGAAAACGGTGAATAGTTCAGTGGGAAGCAAGACAATATAACCAACCATTTCAAACGATTAATATTGTTGTGAAATAATTCATTAAAAAACACATTGGGCTGTACAATTCAGACATTGTTGTTTGAGCCTATTTTTATTTGTTTTTAGGCTGTGTGTTTCCAGGTGTCTTAAAGCATCGTTACTCCTGTATACCTGACACAAAAACCTAATTTGACATCAGGACTGTTCGACTCTCCCATCAGCTGCCAGGTGTAACTGAGACCTCAAGCCACGTAAGTGTTAAATACATGACTAATTACAGACCTACTTATGAAAATTGAACACTAGTGTTATGCTAATACGAGATAAAGCTTTAATCAAACAAGCTTTAATGAAACTAGCCAACAGAAAGAGCTGCTTTAACGAGGCTGGGATTATTATTTAACTATAATAAATTACGTTTTTTGTGACAACCGGCATTTAAAATACAATGTGACAAACCTGATTGTACTGCTTGCACCGATATAGATCACAGTATTTTATTACATTTAAAAGCAATGTTAGCTATATGCTGGGAAATAAATGGATCAGGAGTCTCACCGGCAATATAACGTGGTGCCTGATAATAATAATATTAAAATTGATATACATAATTAGTGATGATAATATAAAATAGTGCATCTTGACATAATGAAATCTTAGGTTTTGTGGTTTTTCTTTGACTTTCTCAGGTTCCTCGGACCCAGCCCAACGTCGCCAATCGGCTTCCCTCTTGGAGAGAGTGGACCAATCAGCGACAGTCTTTGATGAATATTCATGAGTCCGAGATTCAAACCTTTGAGCGAGTTTGTCTTGGTCCACAGCATCATACCTAGGACTTTTCACAGGCACAAACTACATTTTCTTATGAATGGAAAGAGAAAAAATCAGTTCGGCTTAAATTGGGACCCATCCTTCACTGAGACCATAGAAGGAAAACAACAAAAGCGATACAAGGGGAGCCGCAGAAGAGATGACAATGACTACAATTCCAGAAAGTCTCAGCCCTGCCTCAGGAAAAACCGTTTTCATGGAGTTTGGACCCCCGAGTCAACAAATGTCGCCTTCCTCCATGTCTCACGGACACTATCCGATGCACTGTTTACATTCTGCAGGTCATACCCAGCACGACAGCTACAGCCCAGCCTCGTCCTTCCCCAGATCTTTGGGTTATCCATACGTAAACTCCGTCGGCAGCCATTCCACCAGTCCATATCTCAGCACAGTACAGACCTACCAAAACAGCTCGGCGCTCACACAGACGCGGTTAGAGGAGACAGGTAAGTGAGCAGCAGCATGTTTGGATCTTCAATATGAACTTTCTGTGTTGGCACGGCTTGAATCTGTATGCAGCATCGAAAAAACACGAGCCAGATGTTGGAATTAGGCTTGGTAATTATTTATTGCGTAACGCTATAAACAATGTATGCAATTAAGGGTAATTATACCTAAAGTACAGCCTGTAAAACTTGCGCTGGAGTATTGGTCGCTGTGCAGCATTGTTGGCCACAACTGCAGCTCATTTATTTCCCTCTGCTTGCTCTTTTATTTTTCTCAGCGCCAGAAACGGAGAAAAACACTGTGGTCGAGGGCGGAGAGGTTCGATTCAACGGGAAAGGAAAAAAGATCAGAAAACCAAGGACTATCTATTCCAGTTTACAGCTTCAATCTCTGAACAGAAGATTTCAACAAACTCAGTATTTGGCGTTACCGGAGAGAGCAGAGCTGGCAGCGACGATGGGTCTCACTCAGACACAGGCAAGTCCAGGAAACACACCCACAAGAAGAGTGTGTTCACCTCTTAAATGCCATTTATTTATTTACAACATGCATTTTTATATTTCATTATTTTTTAATTAAAATTACAGAAGCATTTTTTTGTATTTTATTGAAATTACAATAAATACAATTCATCTGGACACCATTTTTCAATGATTGACACCAAATCAAACGTGTTTTTATGTATATGAATTAACCGTGATTCATATGTTGTTAATATAAATGACATTAATACAGTAAACATAATAAATATATTAATTATTATTATTTTCTCATGAATTAAATACATCTGCTTCGTGCGTAAAACGTGCGTAATTCTTTCAAAACTGTTGATACGATAATTCACTAATAATAGTTTTTCGTCCCTCCAGGTGAAGATTTGGTTTCAAAATAAACGCTCTAAATTTAAGAAACTGATGAAGCAGGGCGGGGGTACCATCGACCCCAGCGTGCTGCTGGCCACCGGCCGTGGACTGTCCACCGGCTCTCCCACGGTGGCGCCGGTGTGGAGCTCACCGACCACCGTGAAGACTTCGGTGGGAACAACCGGATACATTCCCAGCTACACCTCATGGTATCCAACCACACACCAAGAGTCTATGCAACAGTCACAGCTCATGTGAACGGTCAGCCATCCACTCTGCCATGTCTCGTGGATCAGGATGAGGAAGGGGCTTCAGCGCGGCCTGGCACTGGTTACACAAACAACAACAACAACAACAACAACAACCCCGGAGTTTGCTGCCGCCAGCTGACACACAGGCCTCCTCATACCGGATGAGAGGAAGAGCTGAGAGACTGCAAAGACACGCAATGCGCCCGAGGGAAACACGTCTGTGACAGTCACCGGAAATCGTGGACAGATTGATCCTTTTTTTTTGGCTGCTGTTTATCCCTTTTGTGTCTGTTTTTACCCTTTGAAAAAAAATTACTTTTTTGTGTGAGTTAACGAGAAAACAGGTGTTTGTTTCAACCAGATGTTGGGCCCAAAGCGATGATGGGAATGAATTTATAAACAGCTAAAGGTCTATTAGGCCAAAGCAGCTCTTCTTTAACCAAATAATGATAATTCGTTTTTCCACCATTACCGTTTTGCTTATAGGCTATACAGCACACAGGGCATATTGTGCAAAGCCTTAAATCGCTACTTTGTTGTTTATATGTGTTTGTTATTTAAGTTAAATTATTCAGACAGGTTTTGAGGTCTGTTGAGGTCAGTCTGTGTTCATTTTGTAAGTGTGTTTTGAAATGACAACAGTGTGTTGTTAATGCTGCACTAACAGCAAAGCTTTTCTATGCCGTGCCCCGATGTTATGTGAAAAATGTAAAAGGCCTGACAATGTGCTGCTTTAGAAAAAAAATATCTTGAAGGTGAGCAGCTCATTTGTCCCTGTATTTTGTACATTTATTATTTTCAGATTTGTTTTCGTGCTGTACTGGATACGCTGTGAAACAGGGTTTTAGGCTTTCTGTATTCGTCGACATGTGTTTAGTCAACATTGAAAATATTTAGTTTTGTATTGATCACTTTAATTTATTTCTTTTTTTCTGAAGTTTATGTACACACTGTGCAAAGTTTTAAAAAGCAGTAAAATAATGATTTAAATTATGTCAAGAAAGGTGTCTGATTCCTACCCCCCCCCCCCCCCCCCCTCCTCCTCCTCCTCCTCCCTCTTCATGTGAAAAGAAAGGCTTCAACATGGTGCAGGTTTAATGTGAGCCGACACAAAGCAGTATCATGTTGGTTATTGTAGCAGACCCCGTGTGAGAGCTACAAAAGGCGCTTTAGATTCATGGTTGTGTTAGCATTTAGCTATGCGTCCCTTCTGCTGCAGATGTTGTCAAACCTCTGGAGGGAATTAAGAAATACAAATACGACTTTGCATCTAAAAAAACAAGTTTGAATCTCAATGAATCAAAACGAAAATATATTAACTGTTGCATTTTATATATTACATGGACAATACAAAAAAAGCTACAAAATAGAAATGCAGTAACCACTGAAGCCTAGCCGATATAAACTGCATCATTTCGGGATTTAACCGTCGCGATGCGGGAGAGCTGGATTCATTCAACAACATCGCTTGTTTCTTTTCAGCTTTTCTTAAAGATAATCTTCTTTCTATTTGTCTTCCGACAATCCTCATTTTAGGCCATGAATGGAAGAGACCAATTGTGTGTGTTAAGTGAATAATCGCCCAAGAGGCAGGTGCTGCAAAAAGACTGGATGAGCCCTGGCGGATCACATGGAGATCAGAGAAAGTGAAAAGTTCAAAGGCCTTCTTGTTTGGCCTTCACGTTGTATTCAAGGACTCTATTAAGCAAACTCACACTAAGCCTTTTCTATTAAAAAAAAATCTAATAAAAATCGTAAATGTTTAGTTAAAATGCTGGGCTAGTTTGGTTGAATATACATTTTTGTAAAACGTGTTTTTACTTGCATTTTCTTTATGCTAAAACAATTAAACAGCCAGAGAAATATCTGTCCATTCAAATATAATGAACACTGGACTGGTTATAGCAAAAGTAATAATGGAAACAAATGAAATAGGCACCAATATTCGAGAAAAACATGGAACAAAGTATCTGATCTGAAGCGTAATGTTTATGCGAGAAGAAACAAAGAATATAACTAATTCAAATGCAAGACTTGTATCCTACTCGCCCTCCTCCAGCTGCATATCCCCATGAATAAATACATGTTTAGCAGTGTAATGACATTTGATGCAACTTGCTGTCTGCACATCATACTACTTTTATAACACAGCACTTCATTATTTTCATGTTGCATTTATGCATTGTTAAATGGGAAAATCAGAACATCATAACGACCATTTTAATTCTTCTTATTATTTATTGGACGAGTAAAACCTATCCGCTTCAAAAGGACTACAAAGAAATCATCTCTGGCCTAGTTTATCTAAAAGGTCTGCGACTTATGTAACAACCCTGTCTCTATTGTTATTTTTAATAGAGCATATAGAGTCCTTTGTGAATAAGCCTACACTTGTAGAATAGCCTGCACATCTCGGTATACCATTAAGAAAGAATATGAATTGTGCTGCTGCTGTAGAACATAAATCTGCCTACCTAGTCCCAGAAAGGCGCAGCTGCACACCCAAGAGGGTCAGCGTTATTTCGCTGTATTCTCCCCTTGATTATACGAGCTGAGCCCATCAAACCCAGCGTAATTACAGTAATTTCGCCCTTATTTATTCTAATGCAGTTTCCTATCTCTGAGGTAATTATGAGCATTTTTTTTTCCACATGAAGGATCTTTCTGCTCTGACAAAGGAGATAGTGCTCTGAAAAAAAATGTGCTGCTGCAATAGAAAACAAATTAAATAGCGAAATAGGTGAGCTGCCATTTCGTCACTGTTCCCTTAGACTTAGCCTATGTGTAAGGCAGGCAAATTGCTTGCAGGTGTACATCATGGAGTTGTCAATGCGAGGAGGCTTCAAAATTAGCAGAGCACAGTGTAAGAGTAATGAGAGCAGCGACTGGATTAAAGAACACCGTGTGTCTCCCCTTCCTTACATATCCTCCATGTGCACAGCTCTCTTTGCTACAAGATTTTTAGCAGCACATTAAATACACTGGAGACCTTTTTTAATAGCGAAGTCACAGGGGGAAAAAAATAGGACCCAGTCTTTGATGTAAAAGAATCAGCAATATTCACACATTTCACTTGGAATAAAACCTAGATTATTTCAAAAGATAAATGAATGAATCAAGCCTGTTTCCTGTTTTTTGATGACATTCTTTCAATCGTTGCACTACTTGAATATTTAAGAAATAAAATATATTACACACCTTTCAACTGGAAATAAAGAAGCTGGCTCCCTCTGGATTTTGCAGGGATCAGCATGGAGGCGGATCAGCATGGAGGCAGATGAGCCGCAGCATCCTGCAGAACAAGATAGAAGCGCTTAAATCCCACAAAATGTGTCCCATGTGTTGGTCTAGCTATTGCAGCACAGTTCAGAATATGACTGGAAATGTCTGCTTTATTTCCCCTTTTTATAGCTGATGGAAAAAAATGTAGATTATTAGCATAAATGTTTACTCCTCATTACGCTGATGACATTGTGCACTCGAGATCTTGGTAATCTTTGGGGGAAATTATGAGTAATTTTTAAAAATTTAAAGCAGCAGTTACCATGCAATTCAGGCTAATTTCGCGTAGGCTCCACACAGATATAATTATCGTTGAGTCAAGATGTTAGGCTAAAAACTATGCATTGATATTCCCATTTGCAAGTTCGAAAATGTTGATGCTTGCCATAGCGGGGAATTGTCTTGGGTAAAAATAGACTAACACCCCATATTAGGACATCTCAAATTGCGAAGAATTATATAGTAATTGCAGGCTTTCAGATTTGAAAGCCAGAATGCTCAAGCCACAGAAAATGTGGATGAAATTACAGATCAGGGTATAAATTAGGATGGCATTTACAAGTTGCCTGCAGAATTGCAAAAGAAAAAGCAAAGCAGCTCAAAACCCATGAAGGAAGGGAGCAGCAGAAAAACATACAAATCATTTATTATAATCATTATTTTTTAGGGCGAAATCGATATATTTTATTGTTTATAAACATGTGTTGATTGATCCACAGCTGGTGTAAAGCCACACACGAGGAGATATTTGGTGCAGTGTATACAGCCTTGTTATGATGCATGCACTTTTTCTGTATACGAGTTCAATGCACAATAACACTAAGGGCTATCTAGAGTCATGCGTGTAGATGTAATGTGTTGTCGCAAAGACCTGCTGCATGTCAGCTCCATCATGGAGATATAGCAACCGCTGACAAGCTACAGTCCTAATTATGTACAAGGAAACGATCCCACTTTATGGCCTGTGGTGGTTTGAAGAGAAGCGTGTGGGATAGACAGTGATAGCCATGAATGAGAACTATGGCTAAGTGATGGGACTTCGTATTAATAATAAGACCCCGTACCTAATTTCATTCTACCCTATTCCTGGCAGCAATACATTTATTTTTTTGGAAGTGTGTCTCTGTTTACCATGTAGCCTGCAGGCCCTATAAATAATGTAGGTCAATGTGCTCCTCTTCAGAGATCAGAGGCTCACTTGTGAGATGTGAGAAATGTTTCCATGATGCTGTTTAGCCCCAGGCTGACTTGGAACTAGTTGCTCTCGTTTTCTCCTGTTAGGCTGAGTTCATAAAACGCCTGGAAAGCGACTCCCTGACTCCACAGAGTCTGAGGAGCTTGTGCTCATTCACACCACCCTCGTCTTCCCTTCTCTCGCATGCCAAGGCGTGTTGTTGTGTTGCCTCCCCCTACACGGAGAGCCTGCGCCCCGGGCCTCTCTCTCTGCCTCTGCCTGCCCGAATGAGCCCGAGTCCGGCTAATCATCCTCTGAAGGAACCGGGTAAAATAACCCGAGACAGTTGAGAAATTGTCTTTAGATTTTCCACGTGTGTGATCGCCCTTTTAATGACAAACACCATGTTATTGTTATAAGAAATAGCTATTATTCAGTGTTAGCTTGCTTTAAAGGTATGCTATGGCTAACAGCTTAAACCCCAACTGTGCTCACTAAAAAGCTAACACGGTTGCCATAACAACACAAGGTAACCTTGCTATAGGGCTATTGATTTAGTTTGCTACAGTGTGCGTAACATGGGTATTGTTATTTATTTATTTGACCGAGTTTCAGCATATTAAACCAAAAAACAGGTATAGCCTATTATAGTTTAAATCAATCACAAAAACATATTTGTTGCTGCTTGTTTTTATGAGTTTACCATATATGTTACATTTGTAATATTACACTTATGCTTGCACACATTTTACAAAGGAAAATTATGCAGTCTATTAAGTGAAGCTACGCTAAAAACAATTTATATTTGATCTAAATAGCTGTACAATAGAGTTGACTCAAATACAAAAACAAATAATAAATATAATCATTAAAGTAGCCATAGGCCTTTATAATTATTTGTTGGCTCTCTTGAAATGCAATAACAAAAAGGCAACAAACAATTCCCCGGTAATCCATAAATCCAAATGTAGGTCAAGAAAAAGAGAAATAGGTGTACACAGAAAACATTTTTATTTAAATAACGTCTGGCATATATGGAACACTGCTAAAATAAATAAGACACAAATACAATAAAGTGTGATACAAGTAAATCAGAGGGAAGGACAATCAGTAGCGGGGGCAAATGGATTTGTACCAATAGCCTTTTAAAAAAAAAAAGAATAGTCAAAGAGCTGTGGTAAAATATTTACAAACTTATATTCAGACCCCCCTGGCCCATATTTTCAAATAAACTAGTGACATAAGGAATGAATGAAAAGAAAGGCTACGCTGTCTTAATCGTACAACAACATGAGATCATATCGAAAAAGGCACGATACAGTTAAGATGTGCTACATTTGTGTGACCGGTTGTCCTGCGATGGATGTGTTGTTTCTGCAGAAATGGCAAAAAAGTGACGTCCGCGTTAAAGTAGGCATGTGCCCGTGCTGTGATTGCTTTGGGTAATAGTGGTTCATTCAGTCCCTCGACATAAACAAAATAAATAAATACAAAAATAACTGTAAAAATCTGCGACTACCATTTGCAAGCGTGAAAACTGGCAAGGTCCATAAGCCTTTCTGGCTCCATCAACTTCTCCTAGATGCTTGCGTAAAGTTCGCAAGGCGCACACACGAGGTCTGTAAAAATGAGGGTATTGGGCTTTTTCTTTTTTCACCAGTATTGTCCGATTTGAACCCGATAATTGTGTTGTTTGTTTCAGAATATCGTCCCAGCGCTTATGGCGGAGTTGTGGTGGTGCTGGATCAGAGGAGCCTGCAGATGCGTCGCAGAGTTCGTGGAGTACCAGGAGTAGTTTGCCAAAAACGATGAAGGCGCAGTCGTGTTGGGAGGGCTGCTGCTCTGATGTAAACTGGAACTGACAAGGTTCATTCTTTGAGTCTGTGGAAAGTCCCAGGCAGAAGTTGGCGGAGAATTGCAGGGGGGAGATTCGCAGCAAGCAACAAGCTCCGGGGGCATTTCTCCACTTTTCCATAACTTCTTGAACTTGGAGCGGCGGTTTTGGAACCAGATTTTGATCTGAGAAGGAAACAGGATATAAGCATGAAATTGATTAATCATAATTTTCCGGCTCAAATCCTCCCCCACAGTTATGCATTTATTTTTCATTGATCACATAAAGTGGTTATTTGACAGCGTGTCTCAGATGCACCCACCTGTGTTTGCGTAAGGCCCATCGATGCTGCCAGCTCGGCCCGCTCTGGTAGAGCCAAATACTGCGTCTTTTGAAACCTCCGTTGAAGTGCAGCCAGTTGGAAGCTGGAATAAATGGTTCGAGGTTTCCTGACCTTCTTTGGTTTTCCATTAACCATCCGGATTTCTGGCTCTCGCTGTTCTTTCTCTGAGGGAAAAATACAATCACATGATCAGTATTGCACGTTTCCAGTTGCATACATCTATTAAGAATTTGCACGGCCATCAGTTTGGTTTAAACATATATGTTTCCACCAGATAATATATGTTTAAGAGTTGTAGTCTATTTTAATAATTTAAAAAAGAATGCTTGATAAGATTTGTGTCAAACAAGGCTACTATTATTGAGCCTTATCAGTGTTTTGTTAAACAATTTTGTGTAGGCTACTGACCAAAAAATAATTGTATTGTCAATTATGTTGAAGCCTACATGATTCGGCTTGCTCCTTGTCAATCTAAAGCAAGCTTCGCCTCAACTAAAAGCATGGCATTTATGACATTGTATATCAAACAACATAACTTAAAAAAACAAGCGTAAGGGCTTACCTGTATCGACTGGAGAAGGAGGTGAGTTGGTGCCGTAGGAGCTGTATGCACCATAAGATGAGTTGAATCCAAGGTCGTAGGGCTTTGCGTTATATGGCACCGCGCTGGGGGCATTGCCGTGGTACTGGTAAGACAGTTGGCCAAATGGAGACCCAGCGCAATGGCCCGGCTGCTGGCTGTTGTAATAGCTACTGTCCGTCGCCGTGGACACTGGCAGAGTTGGGGACTCCTGCGATTTGTGCAAGCTGTGATAATTGCTTGAGGTAATCTGGTTGGAATGCATATCTGTATTTAAATTCTCAAAAACTGCGGTCATCCTCCTGTTGTCGTAAAGTAAGCAACCTATGCGCAAAAAAATCAGTAAATTGCAAAACTCTCGCACGCTGAAAAACAAGACTCGAATCTTGGACTGATGACACCTTTTCGCGAATCGAAACGCATCCCTGTGTAAACTGGGGCAAAATCAGCGGAAGGTGTGTCCCTGTCAGAGTGACCTGTGATTATCTGCTACGGTCGCTGGTGGGAGCGCATTTATGAGAGAGGGAGAGGGAGCGCCACTGAGGCAACCAATGAGTAAAGGCTGCACGACTGACTACTCCCCACCGCGTACACCCCCCAGTCCTTGTTCTGTCCGTCCCTGTTGTCTGCAGAGAGGTTTCTATCAAAGCTTCTCAAAAGAATCAGAGACAGATACCGTGACCGAACATGCCAGTAGGTCTGGACCTAAAACACGGATTAAATTGTTCACCTCTGCTAAATGAGTTTATTAGAAGACAAAATGTGACCTCAACATATGGAGTAGGCCTAGTGCATATCATGAAAAGGCAACATGTAATTTTTGACGCAAATTAGTTGTACTGACATTGAGGTTAACCTTCTTTATTTAAAGGTTACATTTGTTATTAGAGTATTTAGATGTATGTCTGTTTTTTCTTTTGTTCAGTTGTAAACAAATGTACATGTGTTATTCTTGTTTACATTTTGGTATTCACGTTTTTGTTTTTTGTATTCTGAAAAATGGTCAGTTGCAAAATAATTTAGAACCTCGCAGATAAAGGGAGGGACACAGGGAGAAGGTCAAAATGGGGAAATAAATGTGTTGATATAAATGTATCCCCGTGAATGATGCTGAATGTTGTGAATGCAGGAGAAAGCTACAGCGCCCCCTGGTGTTGGAAATCTGACCTAACCTTTTTACGTTGGAATTGTATGTTGTCTGCATTGACGACACAACAGAAACACGAACCAGCTTTTAAATACACTCTCTTAAGTGTGGAGATGTCCACAGGTCGACTATACAACTTGCAGTCCAAAGGTTTGTGGATGCTTTTAGCTTTCCTGATGTACAGAAGTTTATGTGATGACAGAGTTGTTGAGGCACCTGTGCTCAGCCCCACAAGATGGCAGCATAGTTCCTTTAAATACCAAGAATGGGATAGATCATTTTGTCTCCTTGCTGTAATGCAAATGTTTGTGTTTATCTGACTAACCTAAGGTTACAAACTTTCGTTTTGTCTGTCAGAACATCACTAAGCAGTCCACTGTGATGGATAGCCAGGGCTTAACATAATAACACTTTTCTAATCTAATGCCAACCAAAACAGAAACCTTATATCTTTATGAAGTGTTCCTGTCTATTTATGACAGGTTTTTAGGTCAAAGGTGTGCCCTCCAGAAAGGCCCAATTCTACATGTACCATAATTAAACTCAAAAGTGTCTTCCCTGCAATGACCACATATCAAACTGAAAACAGTTTGTAAACGTGGCTTTCCGTTTTAAATAACCAGATACCTGAAATTCAAGTCTCTGTTATGATTTTCTCAGGCTTAAGAAAACTAATTTTCAACCAAAGAAAACATTATACAACTGTCTTTACAATAGTTACAAAGGCCCTTTTTTAATATCATTGGTCTAAGCCTAGAATAAGTATCCCTTTCGAAAAACATTTTGCACAGTGTCATTTTCTATTATTCTGCTTATTCTTGTTGTGAGGGAATTATAAGATCCAGTCTGGAGAGGCTTCTATCAGCACTTTGTTTTCCTCAAAGGCAGATCCTGTCCTACTATGGGCCAGAGAGGCTGCATGTCACTGCTCATTAGTGGAAACAGTCTTTGTATTCAGCTGCCCGGCATCAGAGCCAGAAAGAGCAAACATTCTCCAGTCAGTCACGTAGAAACAAAAGAAAAAAGACTGCATTATTCTCACTGTTATCAATGTGAGAATAATGCAAACCAATTATCTTCTTTTTTCAGCATTATTTTTAATATTGTTTGGTTGATCAGGTTATTTTTCCAGGATTAAAAACATATCACTTTAACAACTGTTGATATCGTTTGCACAGGTGAGTTCAGTATACCTGGAAATACGGCCTTTTCCCAAACCTCACACCACATAATGTCCAAGTGAAACATATTGAGATGTTTTGCAAGAAAAATCTAAGCAGCTTCAATGTTGATTGAAAAAGTGAGGGGTTGCCTTGGAGAGTGCACAAGTCATCACATTTTGAGATACATGGTAAGGGAGGATTTCACAACATAGTTCCACAATCTGAGAGTTCACAGGATGTGCCAAAACATTCAGAGCAGCATGGTGTGTTCACTGGGAAACTTGGTTCTTATTGTACTGTCTTCAAGCCTTCATGAAAGACATGGTTGCTACTTAAGTTTTTGACAGTCATACACAGTCGGTTGATTATCATTTTGATCCTCTGCAGCAGAGCAGCTGGTGCCGAGGATCTTCCCTGTGTTCAATGACATGAACATGATGCCAAATGACAGGACACAGATGTAAGCGGCTTTTATCATGCATTCCAAATTCCCATTTATACATGAGCTGCTCCTGACTTGGCTTTAGTTCAGAGCACCAGTCTGACAGCTTGTGTACAGCTTTCTCTTTCAGTCAATATTGTCTATTTTAAATTCATTCATGGTGTAAAAATCTACAAAACAACACATAAAGGTGATTCTATTGGTCTCCTCAATCCCTAATTTAACCTAATGCTTATTACAATTAGTATTACATTATTTATTATTTCTTGACTGCTATAAGTTGGCACACATTATTAAAGATAACTTTATTAATTTCTCTTTGCATGTTGTCGATTTGTCAGTTAACATGCTCTACAAGGACAATACTTGCCTAATCCTGTGCAACTATTTTGTTTAATAAAAAAAAGGGATTTGATTTTCTCCACTATTATTTGTGATAAGAACCGAACAGAGCTCACAATAAAGGTTTGCAAACAAGTGAAGAAATTATTTCATACTCCTATTGGAGGCCTTTCTGCTACTGTATAGTACAATCCATATAATTACACTGTTGCCTCTTCCAATCACCCTTGCACTACAGCCTATACATCGTTTACACCTCAGTGTTCCCATTAAGGAGAAAACATGCGCTCATAAAACACTGGCTGGTATTGACATTTTGTCTTGAGAAATCAAAGTGATCGAAACAGGAAGTCACTGTAGAAGATAACCACCCTGACATTCTGAGGAGTTATTGATCTTGAGCATCTGCCATCTCAAAAAGCAAACAAAAGCTGAGATCCCTTCAATGACACCGCATGAGTTGAGGTTTCAGAAAGAGGAACAGTCGATGGAGCTCACTGTAAATAGAGAACAGCAGCCAGACCACACTGTGGGTACTGTGCTAACAATGCACATGTACCACAGTATGATTTGCAATAGTACAATTTGCAGAGGGGGAGAAAAACTATTTACATCTAGAATGTATTTTTCTTTTTTAGATAAACTAGATTATTGATTAACTAGAACACCACTTAAGCTGTATCTATACCTATTATACGTGCATTCATTATGTTAAGATGGATTGCAAAAACACATGAAAACAACATTGCTTTCATGTGTTTTTGTAAATTATAAGGTAATCATATTGAAGCATGTCTTAAGTACAATATGTAATAATCTTAGAACAAGTACAGTAAAGCTTAAGGAATACTTAGTTCAAAGACATAAATGAGTGATCACTTTTCATTCTACATGTATTTGTTCACACTGTCCTAGAAGTGTGACATGAAATAGGTCATATAAGACTCTACAAAATAACACATAATTGGTTTGTCAATAAATATATAGTAATAAACTGAGCATATTACGTGGATGCGAGGTGTTTTTCATGATGTACTGTACTCGGGGTCAGCAGCCTGGGCAGTAATGGCCCTGTGGTGTTTAATGCGTGCAGGTTTCTAGCTCAGCGAGTGATTTGGTTGTTGTTGGATTCTCTCCACTGATCTCCTGCTGGGTCTATTGGAGCATTCATCGCCCTGGCAACTCGCCCTTTTACTCAAATCACATTACTGCAAGTTTTTCAGCTTTGGCTTAAAAGTGTAAATACCTCAGTGAAAAGCCTCCAAACAATCCAAGGTAACAGTAGGAGGGTTCACCCATTGTTTTCAAACAGTTTTTCTTAGCATTAGCCCAAGACACAGAGTCAGCTAATATGAGTGCTCCACCTCATGCTCGTGTTGCAAACATGGAAACGGTTTACCAAGTGTTTCTTGACCCCTGCATCTGAAAGGTTGGACCTGTGAGTGGAGTTGAAGTTGGAAACCCTCAGCGTGGTGTTCCTGATTGAGCATGTGTTTCCTAAGAATTAGTCATGGAGGCTTTTCCTCTGAGGAGAAGTTATTTTTAACAACAAAGCTTTAATGACGAGCACTGGCAGACGATAACAATTGAAAGGAAGTGTTCTGTTTAGAGCTCTTAACAGATGTAAGGTTAATGTTTGACGCTCTACAACAGGACAATATGTGCTGTATGATTAAGCTAAGAATACTTTCTAGTCTTTATTCTACTTAGGAAATGGAAAGCGACATGTTTCTATTGTGGATGCTGTAACCCTAATCTAATCTTTATATGTTTTTTATACTTTTATTTAAAACATTTCAACTTGAGAACCTCAGCATGACACAATACATCCACTCTCTCTGGGGCTTGTACTGAATTGACTTTTACTGCTTATTGCTTCATGTTAAATTCCGCTTCTTAGTTCCTCATGGAAGATGGTGGTGATGATTTTCACAAAATAAGATTGTCCCCTCTCATGTAAATTCCCTGCCTGCCCTATGTCATCATGATAATACACCCTAGAGGGAATTCCTTCGCACTTACGCCAAAATGGGTTAGCACTTTTTCCGTGATAACAAAGGAATCCTCAGAAATCCCTGTGTCATCTGCCCGGCCGGCCTGAGAAAGAATTCAGAGAGGTCTGCGAGGTCCTGCTCCCTTTATTGTTGATTCAGCGGCACACACCCCCACCCAGCACCCATAAATGGAGGCAGCCCTTTGTGCGAGGGGAGTGGAGCAGATTTACTGCGGATGGTCCCCCTACAAAGGACCACGGCACTGTCACAACAGGACCAGGATCAGCTGCTCCCTCTTTCACACAGTATGATTTAATGCCGTGCTTCACACAGCCACTGATGCAGACACAACTTCTGCAGTCACTCTGTCCCTCACCGCAGAGCAGGGAGAGGCCTCTGACACATTTTGGCCAACACTAAGATGACTTATTTTACTTTAGCGTACTCCAATTCCAGTCTTACTATCGTGCTGTGAGTCCATTTACCAGATTTTCCCTCAAGGTTAAAAGTGGCCAAAATAATTCTTGGAAACAATTGTATTGTGATATCTATAAAAAATGTAAACATAATAAAGTTGTGTTTAAATGTGTTTACTGTGCTCTGTCTGTTCTTGCAAATTGATTATGCTCAAAATACAGGTGTGATTCAAGACACACTGGATGGTATATATATATATATATATATATATATATATATATATATATATATATATATATATATATATACTATATTATTATCTGTTTTATTGACAAGTTAATAGCATTATTTTATTTTCAATACAGGTTTATCGCGACACCTCTAGTCAAGAAGTCCTTTAGTCAAATAAATAAAACTCTACAATAAGATGTATAGAAATCAGCCAGATAATCAATAGTACATGCCTCTAATGTGCTGTATAAGTGTTATCCTCAGGAGGGTCAAGCTTTGACTTCAGTTTATTAAAACATAATTCTTTTAAAGCAGCTATATTTTTTTAACTTTGCAAAGTGGTTATAGGGTTCCTATTGGCTCATCGACCCATAGAAAAAATGCCCTGGGCCAAATGGCATTTTCATCTCTCCAATAACTTTTGGGTTTGGTTTCCTCCACCAGTCTCTGCTACGTTGACTTCGTTATTGCGAGACAGAAGGAGCCGGCCCTTCTCTCTCTCCAGGGTTTGAGTTTCAGAGCGTTTCAAACTTTCAGCATGAAGGTGGCAAATCAGTGAAATTCACCATCAACACTCATGGAACTCTACCAGACAGGGTGTGAGATGTCAAAATGGTAAAAGATATGTAAATTCTGATAAATCAGCATGAAATCTCATCAATTGTTCATGCCTCTTTGTGCTGTATAAATGTATCAATTAGACTGGGCCAGATTTGAAGTATTACAGTTGTCCTCCATTTACAGTAACAACATCCATCTGTTTGCATGTATTGGTTTTGTGCCAATGACAACTGCACATTTTGGGCATGTCTCCCTGCCTCTCTCAAAACTCTGGGTTTGGTTTCCTGCACCAGTCTCTGTAATGTCGACTTCATCCCAGTGAAACGTGAGCCCTTCTGTCTCACCAGATTTAGACTTTCAGAATGTATTTAATCTAATAGAATGTGAATGAATGTCGCAAATCTGTGCAAATCTGTGAAATCCAACTTTCAACATTAAATAACAATTGACATCCAACTAAATCTGGTCAAAAACATTATGTTGCCAAGAGAGGATTAAACAGACATCTTAAAAAAGTTTAACAAAGAAATCCCCCCCCCCCCCCCACACGCACAATCAAACATGAGGGTGCCATTGTTTTTTGTATTACACCTACTTCTGCGAATAATCAAACCTGATGCTGACTCTGATTCTCCACAAATGAAACGTAATATCTTCCCCAGTGATTTAACCAGGGGCCCACACAGACCTCTCTCAAGTCAGCGTTCATTTTGTTCTTACAAAAGTGCAGCTAATCTCTGCAGAAAGACCCCTTCACCTGCAGGGGTCCACCTGTTCGACCTGCTACATCTCTCCGGTTTCTCCACTCCCACTGACCCGAGACAATAAGAGGCCGGGGGGCTCGGGTTACACCACCACCCGGGGCCAAAGTGGACATGAAAGTGCCGTTTGTGTGATTGGGAGGAACCAGGTAAAGGCATTTACACACCTTTTTGCTCACAGGGAGACACACACAGACCAGACTCAAGTAGCTATTTAAGCAATTTCTTTAGTTATCAATAGAAGGTCGTAGTGTCAACAGGGATTAACAGTGTTGCAAGCACAAATGATTTTCTCCCCCTTTAAACGCATCCATCCCTTTTTAAATGAATATAAAATGCAACGTAACAAAGATTAGGTTATACCGTAACATCCATGCTATGATGTTTATCTTTCCATATAAAAGCTTGCATTTGTTTTTCTCATCAAAATTGTTGTGGACTATCCAGAACAATGATGCAATCAGTGTTAATCATTGTCGAATGAATATTTAATTAGGTTTAGAGATATGATTTCAGTTGATCGTAAACAATTTGATTATAATACAAACTAATTACTGGATACATGTACTCCAGGCTTCACATCATGTATGTAAACTGCAGATTTAAAACACTACAATTTAAACTGAAATGATTAAAGATTAAGAATTAGGTCTGGAGAATACTGCACAGTACTTTGACGTAAAATGTAGATTTATGATAGAGGATGTAGGAATTCCTAAAAATCATCATTACACAGAACAAAAAGACAAAAGAGGATGTGAACAACAAAGTTAAGACTCATCACCGACAGAGACGCCTAGTTGTATGAATGAGAGTAATGTATCTTTATCAAGAAAAGTATCCCTTTTCATTAATGATGACAAGCGAAAGCAGACTATAAACATCAGTGGAGAGGATCGCGATGTTTTAGGATCTGATGCATCTGCTACCAAACCCACAGCAACAGAGATGCCATTCACATATCTTACATCTCCAGTCATTTGCTGCAATTAGGAATGTGGTTAAGACCCCAACGCACCCCCTTAGCCACTGCATGCCAACACACCCTCATACAGAAACACACACTTACCAGTTCCAACAAAGCCCACATTGTGTTGTGTTCTGCTGAGGGATTGTGGCCGAGGCCGGTTCAAACTTCACACCAGCATCAAACAGGGGCAGATACATTGATAAAAGTGAGCGGGCGATACAATGAAGCTGTTTTATGTTTCCTGCAGGTTGATTAAATCAAAGCTGTCGGATCATGTCACTGCTGCGGGTGGATGGAAACATTAAACCTATTCAATGCCAGTTCTTCAATAACTATGAAGAGGATAGGGGAGTTTGTGGAGCTGTTTGTGAAAGATTTTAAGACCTGGATGAATGCTAGGTTTTAGCCCAAAAGATGAGCTTCTGACAATAAATCAGTGTTAAATCAGATCCCTTGTGTTTCATGAGCACATGATTAATTATACATGACCATGGTCTTTAGCAGGTGTTATTGATGGGTGCATGCATTAATAATTTACTCAGGTTTTTTTGGATGGATGACCGACCCCCAAACTAGAATATGTTAAAGTACTCTCACAGTAAAGTTTACCTTCTATTCAGACTGATAAAAGCCCTGGCACTTTGACCTTTTACACTTTGACATGTGTTAGATATTGCTGCCAATAGTCCTTGTTTATATATTTTTAACAAATGTGTAATACTGTACTTTTTGTGTGTACATGAATTGGCTTTCATTTTCTGTTTACACATTTACTTGCCTTGCGTTGAGACAAATAAAGTAGTTTGAATTAAATTGAAACAGGATTTATCCTATCAAATCCTGATAGTTGAAATGCAAACGCTTCTAAAGACAGTTTAGCCTTCAAGTCACTGACAGCAGCTTGTCTGTTTCTCTGACTAATTTGGGATGTTTATTTGTCCAGCTGTTTAGAACACTTGCCGTTATACTTCACCCTACAACAGCAAAAACAACCAGAGTTAGCGTTTCCTTAGCTCTGTCATCTGTATTGCAGATCATAGCCTTTTACAACTGTTGCCTGGAATAATTGTTTTACTTTAATTCCATTCAAAATACATTATTTATTTCTCAGGTGGGAAATATGCTTTTTTCCCAGAAGACATTTTGACAAGTCACACTCAGAAAACACAAGTGTGGACAATAAAATCAAGATTAGATTACAATTAAGATGCTTTATTGCTCCGTTTACATTATATCATTAATAACGCAATCAAGTCAAAATGTCTGCAGTAAAAAAGTTAGCAAGCTGGTTTTCAAACATTAAAAATGGCATCTCCTAATGCATTCACACAAAAACAATGTAAAAATCTAGATTATGAAGACACATTAATAAAACGTAATGAATTTGTGGCTAACCTAAGGTGTCTTATATTGTTAAGACATTAAGTTATTCATCATCCAACTGTGTTTACATCCTTACCCTTGGGTATATAGATACAAATTAATGAAGCAACTATCATCAATAGTACTGCTGGCTTTTTAATTTTTTACTAAAATATATATGATGGAAAATAAACTAATTTAAACTGCAGTCACTTCCCGTGGTGGCCGCAGGGGGCGCAGTGAGGGGGTTCAACGCCCGGTGGGGCACGCGCAGCGGCAGCCTGCATTCAGACGGCACCGGGCAGAGAGGAGAGCAGCCGCCGGGTCACAGGCTCTTCACTTCGGACTACTGGACACACCTGGACCGCGCTGAGATGCTGCTGCAGGGAGGACCCACTGCTGCTTATGTTGCACTTTTATTTTATTATCATTTGCTGGAGCCAACTTTGGTGCTCGCCTTCAACCTGGACACCACTCATGTCATCAGGAAGGACGGAGAGCCCGGCAGCCTGTTCGGGTTTTCTCTCGCCATGCACCGGCAACTCAACCCGGATACCAGAATGTGAGTATTTCTTTAAATGTACAGCTCTGTCGCATTGTTTGCATTAATCTGCCTGTGATTAAAAGTGCACCTGATGACGGGACAGGTTCAGTTTAATACTCACAGAAGTAAATATTAACTTTTGAAAATCCTCAACCTTATGAATTAAAAAGGCCTAAATTAAGTTTATTCTGGAAAGGAAACTATTCTGCCTATTCTGCCTACTAGAATCATTGTATCCACTTGTGATGGCAGGCATGCCATAACTTGAGAAAGTGACCTAACGATAGGAGCCCATAGTGTTTCTTGTCGTGTTTTGTTCTCATTTTCAAAAGAAGTTTCCCCGTGGTGCTTTGAATATAAAATGGAAGGAAGCCAAAAGACA
Organism: Pseudochaenichthys georgianus; assembly: GCF_902827115.2. Taxonomy (NCBI): domain Eukaryota; kingdom Metazoa; phylum Chordata; class Actinopteri; order Perciformes; family Channichthyidae; genus Pseudochaenichthys; species Pseudochaenichthys georgianus. The sequence continues at coordinate 29,013,611 of NC_047523.1, read as the reverse complement.
ACACGGGAATAAACAATGGTTATAACTGTGATGCAAATGTGCATGTAAGGTCCAACTGAGGAGGAGAGAGCAGAGCTGTAATGTTGCCACTTTAGGCCAATCAGTTAATGTTGAATATAGTATCTTAATAGATAATTTATTATTTGTAAAGACAAAACGAGATTCTTAGTAATAATTGGAATAAATAAAGAATAAATGATAGATTGATGGAAATAATGCTACATTTCAGCCCGAGATAGATGATGATTAAACATGTTTTTGTAATCCCAGTCTTTTCTAAGAGAGTGTTTAGTGAAAGTGTTGCATTAACATTGTTCCTGTTAATCAGTAATCTCTACTAATGAGTGCTCTGTAAAACAGAACACACTTAGCAGGTGTATTTCCACACACCAGTTGTATCTCTAAACTGTGATTTATGAACAATACTGAGAAAGGATGTGAATGGCAAGTTAACATAAGCATCCTGTTGCAGAAAGACAAATGCAGAAACGATGCATGCCAAGAGTTCAGTTTTCAGCTTGTGCCAAAAGAAGAGCAGGCCTAGTGGTGAAACTGCAAAGCAGCATTTCAGGGATTCCTGATTCTGCTATGTATACAGTCAATCATTTCCTTTGGCACGCCCTGTGGGGGCAGCACAGACGTCAGTGTCGTGAATCTGGACAGCCTGCCACGCATAGTGGGACGAGGGTAAAGTGAGAGGGGGTGGCGTATCAAAGACTGCGACCAGCGTGAGGCTGCATGCAAGATCTACATTGTTATCCGCTGGTTAGCCAGGTAGGACCCTGCAGCAGCATGTTGAGAAACACCCAGCACGGATAAGAAGCCCTGATAACAGAACCTGGAGAGATTTCCCAAAGATCACATGGATTGGGTTTAACTTGTGGAATTGTATCTAAGAAGTGTTTTGACTATTGTGCAACAGAAGCTCATGGTGTAGTGAATGTTTTCAATACACATAACACAAGAAGCCTGCATCCTTAAAAAAGGCACTTTTACATTTGAATTGACAAGTTTAAAGAGAGTGAAAGTAATATTTGTTGAGCTAACAGGGGCTCGAAATGTGACACTGGTGTGATAGTTGCTCCTCACCCAGTAAAAATAAGAGGAGGGTGATGATTCACCAGTTTAGAGAAATCAGGAACAAACAGCATCACTCTGTTATTGTTAAGTTAGATTAGTATTACAACAGATAGAAGGCAGCAATAGTGACTTGACAGAAGGAAATACATTTGCAACCGTATTAAATGTAACAATGCAAAAAAAGAGCTCCCAATTTAAGAATTTGCTCGGACAGTACAACTATTCTTTAGACGTCACCTTGGGTTCTCGGGAAACTTGAAATGGGCCTTTTTTTAAACTATTCTCTGATGTTTTACAGGCTTAACAACTATAGTTTTGGTCTGGCAAAAAAAAAAAAAAAAAAAGTCAAAATCTCCTGAAGCCCGAAGTGACTCTATCAAATGTTCTTGTTATTTATCTAAAGTCCCAAACTGAGAAATCATTCCAATTATGATCACACAATGAAAAGAAACAAATAAATACATTTACATTAGAGAAGGCAAATAGCAGATGGCATAAATGCTTTAAAAGTGACTGAAACCATGAACCAGCCTTTCGTTTCTGTCAATTCTCTGACTACTGAATAATCAACTACGTCCTGGTTGAAACAGCATTGAGTCGTTGTTTCAGTAAAGAAGCGCTCCACGTGCACGTTATTGTTACAGACAGCAGCTCCTCGGCCATGATCTCAGCTCCACATCCTCATGTGACCCTGAGATGATATGAGCCGGACAAGTCGAGTGAAAGCTCAGTAGAGCACACAGAAGTAGGTAATTAACAGCCCTGGTTAGCACGTTGAAGCCACAGATGTGTCACACACTCTGCATCTGTTTTATACTTTTCTGATGCTCACCAGCAGCTGTAAAACTCTACCGGCTGTCACTGCTTACATTAATGCGGTTTTAATGAATCATATGTGAAGAGAAGGGTTCTTTTGAGTGTTTTGTGAGCAACACGTGTGACTAAATAGATTACATTCTTCCGCACCGACCCTATCGACCCCCTGCCCTTCAGAGCTAAAAGCCTGATCTTCCCCACTTTACTGGAATAAAGAAAAAACTAATATTCTAATGATAAAAGTTATTTGTTATTCATTGCTTACAACAAATCATGCAACTCTCTCAACAGTGTTCCCCTAATGGGTTCATGGACAGCACAACCTCTCTCCGTCCTAATGGCGTTGTCATGTCTTCCTTAATATATTGGTTTGTGATGAGTGGAAGAAATATCCATGTTTCAACAAGAGCCTGAACATAATCTTGCAAAGAGGCAAGTGGGTGCCCAGCCATGAATAATGTGTTGGGTTAATGATGTGGATATAACATCCTCCGAATGAAACCAGAGAAAACGGGTATTTGACTGGACATGCACGGCCATCTGTGCACATGTAACCCGATAGATTAAACCCATCAGTGAATCCTCGCTCGAGACATTCCACTCAAACTGTAGCTCCAAATATGGTTAATAAACACAGATACAACGGGCGATTACCTTTTGTTTTTAAACTTGTGTCTTTAGTTTATATATTGATTGCTTTGTGTTGAATATTCATGATATCTCCTGGGATGTGTACCCAGCCAATCACAGGTCAGCACCATCAGTGTGTGTTTGTGGGTAAACTGAAACAGTTAGAACAGCTGCAGCACTTTGTGTGTCTTTTGCGTGCACAGCTGTAGCAGCACTGGACCACATCTGTTAACACAGGCCAGTGAGATCACTGTATGTAAACCCACACCAGTCAGTGTGTGTTCCCATTTACACGGCTCTGAAACACGCTGCATGATGGGATGGGGTTTCCTACTGTAGTGAAGCCGATACTGGATTAAGGCTCTGTACAGTGCAGATGTAGTGTGCGTTTACAGTAAAGAGTACATACTGATGCTGGTTTGCAATGCTTATCTATCTATCCATCCATCCATCCATCCATCTATCTATCCATCTATCTATCTTTCCATCCATCCATCTATCTATCCATCTATCTATCCATCCATCTATCTATCTATCTATCCATCTATCTATCTATCTATCTTTCCATCTATCTATCTATCCATCCATCCATCTATCTATCTATCCATCCATCTATCTATCTATCTATCCATCTATCTATCTATCCATCTATCTATCCATCCATCTATCTATCCATCTATCTATCTATCCATCTATCTTTCCATCTATCCATCTATCTATCTATCCATCTATCTATCCATCTATCCATCTATCTATCTATCTTTCCATCTATCTATCCATCCATCTATCTATCCATCTATCTATCTATCCATCTATCCATCTATCTTTCCATCTATCTATCTATCTATCCATCCATCTATCTATCCATCTATCTATCTATCCATCCATCTATCTATCTATCTATCTATCTATCTATCTTTCCATCTTTCCATCTATCTGCAAGCAAACATTGCATTATTTTATCTTTCTGCCGGAAACAGACAGGATAAAATACTAGACGGGCGCCTTGCATGTACATTTTAGTGTTATCCCTCAGTTACTTGCTAAATTGTATACATGTCACCTTCCAGAGATGCTATGCTGTTAAGCTGAAGATATGTCCCTACTTACATTAACAATCCGAACCCAAAGATATTCTATGACAAAGAAAAGCATCAAATCCTGACTAAGGAAGCTCGAAACAGTAAATATTTTGCATTTTTGCTAAAACAATTAATTGATTGATTTATTGTGTAGATTGCAGTGACAAATATATGATAAATATTATAGTGTTAGATTTCTCTTATTTAAACAACAGCGCCGTCAATGTATCTAATGTTCCTGCAGTTGGTAGAGCTAAAGCTGAACAGTCCACTTTGTAAAGGCTCTTGTTCGTATTTGCATTTCACTGGGCTTTGTTTAAAGAGAGGAATAGCAGTTTGGTCTTCAGACTTCCTCAGAAGAGTCCTTGTTTAACAAATGAAGAGCCGCGGGGCCGGCCCACAGATCAATAGGTTACCGAGGGAACTGCAGAGTCACAGGGAGGAGGAAAGGGGGAAGAGGACTTCCTATCTGTCCCTTAACAAAATTCCTACACATATTGGTAAACTCAAGCATGGGAGTGCAGCTTCTCAGTGTGACATGTGCCATATTTAGTATTTCTTCCCCAGTTCACATTAAAGGACATTTCATACAGTGATAAAAACTCTTATTTGTCCAGTTTTGACAATTTTACTAAAAATACTAGTGTTAACATCTTACGTATCTTGTCAGGCATTTTGTTTTTCGGGTAATAATCAACACTGTCCTGTCCTGTCCTTGGTCCACTATTTTTCATTTTCAGGGTTACAGGGTTACAGCAGGCGCAGCATAGCACAAAATGTTTGCCAATTTAGAGGTTCACTCAAAACTATTAGTGACGTAATGAAAAACAGAAATATATTGCTAGATAAGATGAATTTTAATTTAATCACACAAAGTAGTGGCCTTCAATTGTCAGAGGGAAATGAGCTTGTTTCTCAGTATGACTTTTCTGTGAAACCGACAGGAAATATGACCTCGTTTGGTTTTTACCTCTTCACCTTGCAACATACTAAGGAGCTTGCAAGAGACACCTGAGGGAGTGTTACAGTTACAATTACTGTCAGCAAGTTGTCACCCCATTTCAGGCTTTAGGATTTGCTCATGAAATGCATCATTTTGAAATTACAAATATGTCTAGACAGGAATGTCCCGGTTGTCCCCAAGTATGTATTTGTGAGGTGACATTCACCTGAACGTTCTCCTAAATTGAGATCCAAATTACGTAAAGATGACATTTTGACATTGAGTTTCTTACCCTCTTTTTTTTTTTTAACTACAGATTACCTTGAGCCCTTTTTTTTGTCAACGCTAACATATTACAATCCCTGGTTTAAATTCACAATGATGGGCCTTGAGTTGTTTCACATAGCGTGACAGACTTCTTTGATCATTATCTGTGTCCATAACAAGATGTAGGTTGAGGAACCCCTTTCACCAGATAAGCGTTGCGTCACCCTCGCTTGTCTCTTCGTGCCTGTGTTGAGGCTGTGGGTTTAGAGTTGAACTGACTGAAAAAGCTCAAAATTGTCTGCCTCACTGCTCCTTTGCCCTCTGCTGAAGAGAAAGGACAATAGTCCACTGTGCCGTACTGACATTTTGTTCCTTATCCCAAAATACAACAGCTCTTTGTACACGATCAGCTGTTCACAGGCTGATCATGCTGACTCATAGCTCCTGGGAAATATGCAACTATGCATTAACCAGAGGCAGTTGTGCTCTTTATTTTAATATCACCTTCTGAATCTCTTCTTCTTCTGAACTACATTTTCCTGGATAGAATGTAAAAAAAAAAGAAGATGAAATGGTAAATGTACCTTGAAAACATGACGATGTAGGAATTGTCATTGCGGGCTAACACAGAGCTGAAGGTAAATGAGGCTAACCACACACACATTCATATACTTATAGAAAATGCAAGAAGCCAACCAATTGTTAGTTCAGTGTCTTGCTCAAGGACACTCTGACACTCTCTGCTGGAGCCAGGGATCGAACCAGCCACCTTCTGATTGATAAACAACAGCTCTGCATCACAGACTCTCACTGTGTCCAAAAGTCCCTCTACACATGACTAACTGTGCCCTAGAACACTGTTTAGGCAATTAGTATTTAAAAAGAAAATCAACATACTATATACACACTGGAAATGTGTGCAACATGCAGCGTCTTTAAACTTGATGTGCCGTTGAGCATACCTGATTCAGTCATGGTTACGAGGTGAACACTGCTACAACAGAAATAATTGCTTAGAATTAGTATGTAGTGTTCATTTGGACATTTAAAAAATATGGATTCAGAGCATTTTATTGTTTATGTTACGATCTCCTGGTTTTTGACCTGGTTTGATCCGACAATGCCTTTCACTGGAAGCGCTGGTATGGGGTCTCCTGTTTTCCTTCATATGTATTCAACAGAATGTCTCACATAGAAACTATTGGAAACAATGCAACTCCTTTACATCTTCTGTCAAAATGTTACCAAGTTTTTCCATTAATTTGTCACTAATTTATATTGTTTTCAAATAACATTTTGCCCATAATTGTTGCCTTTTTAGTAGACAGAGTAGTCGGAGTAGACACAGACAGGAAACAGAGAGAGGGTAGGGGGCCAAGAAAAAACCTTATCTACCCTATTGTTCTTAGATCCTGTTGTTACTGGCGGTTATAGTTATAGAAATATGTGCAGCACAGCAAGCTGCATGAAATACAATAGGAGAAAAATGTCAATCTAACACAAATGTCAAATTTACTGTCAATGGCTTTTTTCTACAGTTTGTCTCTGACAGACAGGCACAGCAACGAGGAAGTAAAACCAAATCCGTAACCAACAGTAGCCACAAAGTCAGCTTTGACAAAACATACCATAACAGACAGATGGCATGCTGCAAACTTTTTCTAGAAAGGAAATGCCATTTCTGTCACAGGTGCTGTTTATCTTCTCACATACATGTACTAAATTCAACAAGCTGCTGCTCGGCATCTCAGAAATGTAGAAAGAAAACGTACAGAAGGTGTAGCCGGTGAACATGTTCCTATCAAGAAGTAAACCTCAGTACTATCAATAATCTTAAAATGCTTCAGAAAATAAAAGTTGGAATGTATTTTCTTTCCTTCAGGCTGCTGATAGGAGCACCCAGAGCCAGAGCTTTGGGACAACAGACAGCCAACATCACAGGAGGCCTTTATAAATGTGAAATCACTCAGTCCAATAAATGTGAGCGCATCCAATTTGATAGTGAAGGTGAGTTCATCTGCCTGTCTGGATACACTGTACTGTTTCCAAAAGTCAAGTATTAATATACAGTGCTGACATGTTTCTCTTGTTTTGCTACATTTTTAAAGAGGATGTGCGTTTTGAGAACAAGGAGAATCAGTGGATGGGGGTGACGGTGCAGAGCCAGGGGCCGGGGGGGAAGATTGTGGTGAGTCAAACTGAGCGTCTGAACTAAAAACTAATGCAAATACATCAGAAAACGCTGTTTGTGGCCAGGTCAATACTGTTTTTCCCTGCTTTATACATTAACCATCTTTGGGTTTTGCATTGAAATAAAAAGCCGTTTTAAAAAAGTTATCACCTTGGACTTTGAGGAACTAAGATGGAAATGTTTTACTATGTTCTGACATTTTATATACAGAACAACTACGAGTCTGAATTAGTGTTCCAAGTAACCTTCGGTCCTGGTTTGGTGTTATCTCTTATTAGTGAATGAACTTGACCTCAACGGTTTTTCTGTCATTTCAGACGTGTGCTCATCGCTATCAGAGGCGCTTGTATGGGAACACCCCTCAGGAGTCGCGGGACATCACCGGGCGCTGTTTTGTCCTGAGCCAGGACCTGACCATCGACTCCAACTCTGATGAGGACGGAGGAAACTGGAACTTCTGTGAGGGCAGAGCCAGGGGACACGAGATGTTCGGATCCTGCCAGCAGGGTTTAGCTGCCACCTTCACCAAGGATTACCACTACATTGTGTTTGGAGCACCGGGGGCTTACAACTGGAAAGGTCACTAACTAGTCAAACACCAAAACAGGATGTTTCTAATTCTGCTGAAAAGTATCAGATGTTGTTACCTCTCAGTTTGTTTTCATTCTGAACTAAATATTTCTGCAGGTATTGTTCGAGTGGAGCAAAAGAACAACACTCTGCTGGAGATGGGAGTGTATGATGACGGCCCGTATGAAGTTGGAGATGAAAATCTATTGAGACCCGAATTCGTGCCGGTACCTGCCAACAGCTACCTTGGTGAGCGTCTAAAAAACAGATGTGGCTGTATGGGGGTCACTAGCATCCTGTTCGGCGATGCACTGTGGTAACTTCCTCTGTAGGTCAAAGCATTTCTCACACATTTGGCTCGAGCAGTATGAGATCAGTGTTCACAAGTGTGTGAAAATCTGTGAAGTTTCACTGAAGAGGACAAATGAACAGATGGGCCGTGGGACTAAAGTTTAGTAGACTGTTCTCACAGCAGACATTTTGTCAAACACAGGAATAACATTGAGTAGCATCGAAGTAATTGCCCGAGCCGAGCCTTCCTTAACGTTTTCAGTTCTACATGTGTTGTTGCTGCTATAACAAGTCAATCTGTTGTTGCAAAACAGCTCTTTGAATCAGCTTTGTTTGGAATAATGATAATAATAATAATAATAATAATAAATGGAATTTATAAAGCGCCTTTCACAGGACCCAAGGTCGACCCAAGGTCGCTGTACATGGTGGACAGACAAAACAAAACAGACAATGAGCAAACAAAACAAAACAAATAAAATAAAGGAAGCCGGGGGACCAGGAAAGGACTAGGGTCCGAAGGCCATGGTGAACAGGTGCGTTTTCAGTGAGGATTTGAAGTAAAGAATAGTAAAAGATACAAGAATGAGGAAAGGTTCTCAGTTCGATTCCACAAAAAAGGGGATTTTTGTTGCATCACTCTCCTTTCCCCTCGCTAGCTATCCTCTCTTTGCTGCCCATCTGAAACAATCATACAATACAGAGGAACTCTGTTTGATTTTCACATCTAAAACTAATGAGTTTGAGGAAACCTGTAGGTCAAGCTTTAGATTTTCTTAGAAATGTAAAAACTGATCGTATTGTTACCAGTCGATTAAATGTGTAGCTGCTAAAGTTGGGTACAACAGAAACGGTAAACATTAAATGCAGGACGTGTTCGGTTAAGAGATTTGTCCTTGATGCTGAGAAAGCAAGCCCTACTAGTCAACGGGAGGAGACTGTGTGGAGACGGGAGGACATTGTGAATCTGTGCAGGTGTTCACCCTCACCCTCACAGTGGGAGACAGCAGTAGGAACGGCAAAAGTGGGAAACTCATTATCCCAAATAAGGGAGAAAAGGGGGGGAAAAGAACAATGCTCTATAGTTCTTATAACATCTCTGTTACTTTAGGATTCTCCCTCGATTCGGGATACAGCATCACCAGGGGGCGTGGCCTGACGGTGGTGGCTGGAGCACCCCGAGCCAATCACAGTGGAGCTGTGGTCCTGCTGAGGAAAGAGAGCGAAGCCTCCGCCAGACTTCTGGAGGAGCACATTCTGCACGGGCCAGGACTCGCATCCTCCTTCGGATACGACCTGACCGTGGTGGACCTGAACGGTGATGGGTAGGAAAAGTTTTCAACGTCTTCTCTCTTTTTCAGTATAAAATATTTAATCAGAGGAACATGTTTGAAGCTTTGAGATTTTAGAAAAGGACCTGATTTCCTTAAAAGATGCATTTATTATAATGTTATCTTATTTGTTTAATGTATAATGTCCATGTTTGGCTATCAGTGGACTTTCTTTTAGGATTTAGATTTAGGAGGTTATACTCTGTAGCACACAGTTTACTTAGGAAGTCATATTCTAAATGACATTCCCAAATATGTGCCTCACTTCTTTCATCTAGATGGCAGGACATCGTTGTCGGAGCCCCTCAGTTCTACATGAAGGACAGAGACATTGGAGGAGCCGCTTACGTCTACATCAACCAGGCGGGACGGTGGGACAAAATCACTCCTGTCCGCCTGAACGGGACCAAAGACTCAATGTTTGGATTGGCGGTGGAGAACATCGGAGACATCAATCAAGATTCTTATGAAGGTAATGTCCCTGGCATTTTTTAGCTCAAATTACTTTTTTTTTTTAAATTGTCAAGCAAACAGTTTTTTCCCCCTCGTACAGACATTGCCATCGGAGCTCCATATGATGACGGCGGTGCAGGAAAGGTCTATATTTATCATGGCTCTGCAGAAGGAATCAAAACCAGCCCAGCACAGGTCGGTTGGTAGAGCTTTGTTTAAAGTGTCTGTGATTGAAGCGCCTTTTGAGCCCACTGGTTACAGCACCATGCCATATAACTGGGTTTGAATCCAGGATCATGTAATCACCCCCTCTTTCTAATTTCTACATCGTCATCTGGCAATTAAAGCCTAAAATACAAAAAATAAATATATCTATGGTGCTTTTACTAAATAATTTGCTTACCCCTTGAATACTGACACATTTCTAATGCAGTGTTCAATGTTCAAAAAGCGAGTTATTGCAGGTTTGAGCTCTGTAAGAAACTTTTCATATGTTAGAGACATTAACTAGTCTCAATCCAATTCTGTGGAAAGGGGCAAACAGTTATTTCTTATGATGTTCAATAAAGTATTTTTGCTCTAAAACTTAGACTTATTGAGGAACTCACTGTAAAAAGTCTGAAACTCAGTTTTGTTCCCAATACTAGAGTAGTAGAATTGTACTATTGTGTTCTTTTCATTACGGAACAGTTCTAATTATTTCTAAAACTCTTCCTCCTCCATTACAGATCCTCTCAGGGAAAGAGCACAGCATGCGACTCTTTGGATATTCTCTGGCTGGGAATATGGACTTGGACAGTAACTCGTATCCAGACGTGGCGGTTGGCTCTCTGTCGGACACAGCTCTGATCTACAGGTACTGTCATTATTACACATTATTAGTCAATTTGAACCCAAAGAATTTGTACTATAACTTAATTTAACTTCTGTTCTTTCAGGGCACGTCCAGTCATTAGCATCAGGAGAGATGTCAAAATATCTCCACAGGAAATTGACCTTTCAATCAAAACCTGTGGAAACAGCAATTGGTAGGTTTGGTTTTTCTAATATTCTTACATTTCAACAGAGCTCAGAATCCAAACTTCCCCCGTTAAAATACTTTTTTAAATGTTCTATCCTCAGCTTTGATGTGGACATGTGCTTTGCCTACAAAGGAAACCCTTCATCGTACAACCCCAAACTAAGTAAGTGAACTGGTTAGAAAATATGTACATTTTACAAATCCGAGATTTGTTCAGTTGTTCTTACACACATGCTCTCCTCACTCCTGCAGCTATCAGCTATTCTGTGGAGGCGGACGGAGAACGCAGGAAACAAGGGCTAACCTCCAGAGTGATGTTCCTCAACAAATCCAGCACTGAGACAGACTACTGGTTTAACGCCACCTTGGACCTTCGCGGCCAAAACCAGAAATCATGTATCAAGATAACAGCCAAACTAAAGGTGAAAACATGTGTAGCACTTTTAACTTCTTAAATCATATACTACATGCATTTTAAAGCATACAGATGTATTTGATCAATTATGGAGGATGTCTTTCTCTTATGTGATGGTAAACTAAATATCATTGGGTTTTCACATTTCAAATGAATGCTTGAGAAAATCTAAAAACGTTCACTTCTTTTTGACACCATGACAAAATGATTAATCGATGCATTAGTTAATCAAGCCTTTATGTATGAGTTCACAAATTGTGACATGCATTCACATACAGTTTTTGTTAAAATTGCTGCAGTGTTTTTGGGGGTAAGCAATTCAGTTTCTGCATGTATGCAACATGGTTTGCAATGACCGTAAAAGCCACAGAATATTTGGTCATTTTTCCAACCTTAAAATGGCTGAACTTCTCAGGCAGCACTGAGGTGTCGAGACAAGATTTTACATTTCAAAACATGCCTATAGCAAAGCATAAAGTGAAGTACTGCTTATTGTAAAGTAGTAAAGTATACTTAAATAACAAAACAAAGAAAGATGCTACAATGCCCCATACTAAGTGTCTGTTTGTAATGTGAACAGGACAACATTAAGGACAAGCTGCGGAGCATTCCCATTGAGGTGTCTGCAGAGATTGTGGGTACCAAACGACAGAAGTCAAGAAACGGCCTACCCCAACTCATGCCAATATCAGACTCCTCTCAACCGAGCAAAGAAATCATTGAGGTAAATATTCACACTACAACAGTTTTTAGTGAGATAATGACAAGATGTTCACAGTGGAGCACAGTCTGTTTATGGTTTTGTTATTTCAGGTCAACTTTGTAAAAGAGGGATGTGGAGGTGATAATATTTGCCGGAGTAATCTGAAGATGCACTACCAATTATTCTACAAACAAGGCAACCTAGAAGTGTACCCTCCATTACCCATGTGAGTAAAATATGATCCTATAACTGTCTTAATACGAGGTGAAAATACATCCCTTAAATATGCTTGAAACAACCATAGTAAAAATGCTTTCAATTCAATTAAAGTGTAAAGTTAAAGCAATGCCTCGACAGACAATTACAATGAGAGTTAACACCAAGCTTTGCCACAAAAAGCTCTTATATACTGTACGCTGTGTGGTGGAGACTAAGTGCTCCAGCAACACTGATATGAAAGCAGAACCAAATCACAAGCAGACAGAGCAACAGTACAACACTTGCCAGCACATGAAATAAGAGATGAAGTACAGAGCTAAAATAGACTTTCTAAGTTCACAAGAAGCATGATTTTAATATTTCTCTACCTACAGGTATGTTGTTCTGTGTCTGCTGGTGTAAACAGCTTTCACATGCAGTATATATTTATGTGCTTTTTATTCAAAAAAACTCAACCTGAAGTGAGTTGAAATGTTTGTGTTGTTTCCAGCAAGAACAAAGTCCCTGTGTTTCATCTGAATTACGAGAAGAAGGACTTGGCTCTGCGTGTGACAGTCAGCAACATGAATGAAGATGATGCATATGAGGCAAAGCTGGTGGGGACTTTCCCCAATACGCTGTCATATTCTGGGGTCCGGACAGAGCCTACTACGGTAAACATGACCAGGGATGGAGGGAGAACTACTTAACTACAAATACTGTCAATGACAGGACATTTTTACTCGGAGCAAGTATAATTACTTTGATAAAAGTAAAAAGTAGGTCAGTTAAAATGTCCTCTCTCAGTAAATGTTACTGTGTACCATTTATGAAAGCCAAAGGGAGCTGGGGGATAAATACAAAAAGTATTCAAGGATGATAACAATAATCAGAAGGAAGACCTAACATTTTTTAGAACATAATAGGACCACAAAGGTTGCATAGACCATCCCACAACCACAACATCCTCCTTTAATATAGGCCTATGCCATTTTGCAACCTGTGCATACACCTGATTATCAATTATACAACCGACTTCTTCTGGTTAACTTAACACGAATAAACCAGAAAAGAGAACAAAACTGACCGACAAAGACATTGACAAGCTACGAACACCTCGATGGGTGCAACAAGCCTCGTATAACCTGACATTTCAACAGCACAACAAAACATTATAGCGACATGTATAAAGAATACAAACAGTAACAGCCACTAACACACATTAAAGCAAACTGAGAGCAGCACAGTTTTGGCACCACATGTATTCATAGTGCACAGTCTGCACACCACTCTGCCTTGTCTAGAAAGGAAGTGTGTTGTTGTACTCACTGGTTCAAATGTCCCTCCTTTAGTCTTGTACACAGCACAATCCTCCTCATCTGCTCCAGGTTGAATGTGTCTGCTCGTCCATCTCAGTGCATAATTATAGACAGTCCACTCGGCCTAAAAAAAAGTATTCAAACATTTAAGAGTTAATTTAGCCTCTGCAGTCAAAGACAACAGTTGTGAACATAACAGTTTCTCAGTAGAAGCAGAAGCAGAATACACATGTAGGTTCAGGATCCACAACACAAGCATGTTAGCATTCAGCATATTAGCATATTTACCGGTGTTAGCCACACCCAGAATGCACCTGTTGTTACCATAACAACATGGGTGTGTTTGATTTGGATCACCTTGCCTGCCGGCCGGGTGGGACATTAAGTCCGTTTTTACCAATGTCTGTATGAAATAGATGTATTACTCTGTAACAACCCTATTCGACTAGAAATGTAGCACAGTACAATACTTCAGATAAAGAAATACGTAATAATAAGAAGGGTAATATTATATTCACTAATATTTAATACACAGAAAACGACTACTGTCAGAGTAATGAGAGATTGTTTTGGGTTACTTCCACCCCTACAGTGCAGAGGAGCACTAGCGACCCCATGTGGGTGCTATGCTAATTTCACATGAGATCAAATGTTGCATCTGTCAATGGCAACATTCAACTAATTGTTTGAATACTTGCTGCTACAGACAATATTTAAATTGGTGCCAGAAGGAATGGATAACCTGGATAAATACAACATGTTTGTATGTTAACACATTTGGTTAAACTAGTAACATCTAGACCGGTTGCATGTTAAAATGCTACAGATAACTACTGAATTCAATAGTTTAGGACATAAATCAGCCAATTGACAGCCATTGGCATGAAATACTATTAATGTAACAACCCAGTCTGATTAATTTATGACTACTAATTGCTTTTTGATTTCTAAGTAATACCTTCCTGATGTAACTGTAAATTCAATGTTTAAATAATTTGTTTTGATATTTTGCAGACGAAGAAGCCGATCATCTGTACAGCCAATCTGAACGGCTCTCAGGCAGACTGTGAGCTGGGGAATCCTTTTAAGAGAGGCTCTAAGGTACGACCATGTCTCACATCTTCATCCTGCCACCTAGTTGTTGTATTTCAAATGTGAGAAACTGTTTTTTTTCTTATTTTGTCACCAGGCTACATTTTACATAATCCTGAACACTGCGGCGATGACTCTTGACACAACAGAGATTGACATCGACCTGCAGCTCCAAACGTAATGACTGCTGCTAAAAAATTGTTCCTGTATTTTCATATAAGGTGCCATTAACCTAAATAAAACTAATGTGTTGTCTGTTTCTTTTTTCCTCCAGGACTAGTGTGCAAGAAAATATTGTCCCCGTCAAAGTGAAGGCTAGAGTAATCATTGAATTTCCACTGTCGGTCACTGGGTAAGTGCGTTAAACCATTTTTTTTGTTACTACAAGTAACTCTCCAGTGACTCCAACAGTATGTGAAACAAAGACTTTGCTTGTTTTCATCAGGGAAGCCAGCCCTAATCAGGTTTCCTTCGGAGGTGTTGTGAAAGGGGAAAGTGCCATGAAGAAGGAGGAAGAGATTGGAAGTTTGATTACTTATAAATTCAGGGTACGTTTTTTTTAACTAACCTGCCATTATATATCTTCTATTTTAATCACTGCTGTCAAATTCTTCTTAAATGGAATTGTAACATATTGATTTATCCTTCAGATAAACAACTTGTGGAAGTCTTCTGTCAAAGCCTCACTTAACATTCAGTGGCCCAAACTGAACAAAGACGGTAAATGGCTTCTGTACCTGGTGAAGGTCACGGCCTCAGGACCGGAGGACGTCGTGTGCGCCCCAGAGACTGAAATCAACTCTCTCAAACAAATCCAGGTAGGTTTTTAAAAAACTTTTATAATGAAATCAACCATTGCCAGAATTCAGCCATTAAAGGAAACAGTATATTTAACTAGAAGACATGTGTTTACAGGAGACCTTTTCCAGGACAAAACGTGAAATTGGAGAAAGGAAAAAAGTTGATAAAATGTCTTCACTGTCAGACAAGACAAAGGTTTTGGTGAGTAAGAATTTATGTAAACAATTTAAACATTATTGATTCTTTAAGATGTTAATAGACATATATCACTTGTTTCAGAATGTTGACAAATTGAGTATGTTTACAGTGTGGGGTTAGCACTAACTTAAGTAAAGGGTTTGTTATAAAGGTTATGATTGATGAAATCCCCCTTCCCCACAGACCTGTGACAGTGGGGTCAGGTGTGTGGTGCTGCGCTGCCCCCTGCAGGGCCTGGACGGGACCACAGTGGAGCTGAGGTCTCGTCTCTGGAACTCAACCTTTATCGAGGTAACAGGTTTGATCAGTTTTTAATAATTCTCCTCTGTGATTTGGTATGACTATTTTACCTGAGAATGTATTCATTTTTTCACTCAGGATTACGCCTCTATACCAAACATGCACATCGTTGTGAGGGCCTCGCTCGTCCTTCAGACTCAGGCTAAGAACATGATCCTGAAAACTCCTCACACTGATGTAAGCAGCTCAACAGATAACAACAAACTGTTTATCTTGGTCCTAGCTCACCTGAACTTGTTCTCTTTTCCTATGTTGGTGTTTCATTGCAGGTTACACTGGCAGTGTCCCCTGAAGTTGCGGTAGCGCAGTTTACTGGAGTTCCCTGGTGGATCATACTGGTGGCTGTGCTGGCAGGCATCTTGATTTTAGCTCTGTTGGTGTTCCTGCTCTGGAAGGTGAGAAACATAGAAGTGACATCCACATGTCATCGAAGTGATACAGGATGTGAATAGCACTATACTGCGCCTTTTACTGATATCAGATCAGAAAATGTGTAGGATAACCATAAAAGAAATGACAAAGTTGTAAAAAGACAATTTAAAATATGAATGTTATCCCCTTGTTTTGTATTTTTTGCAGGTTATTGCTTAAAAGAATAGTAAGACTTTTGTCTTTGTTGTGTTAATATTATTATGAATACAATTACATATTTATATTCAGTCAAAATAAGTATTAATTTAACCATTATCTTTGGACATTTCAAGACTAAACCCTAATGTGACTTTCAGTTCTTGACTGAATGCTTTGTTTGTGTTTATAATAATAGCAAAAACACGTGTATAGTTATCCTATAGGTTACACTATTCTGTAGATGTTCTGCAAATTGGGATGAAATATTTAGTTGTTTTTCAGGGGCCATTTGGGCATCCACACTGGACTCTCCAGATATGATATTAGATAGATAGGTACAGTAGTACTTAAGTCAATTAGACAAGTGTGATGTTAAGAAATGTTATTATTGATTCAGTTTGTATTAACACATCCTCACCCTTGCCCCCCTCAGTGTGGTTTCTTCAAGAGAGCAACTAAAGACGAATACGATGCCGCATATCAAAAGGCAGAGATCCTTGTTCAGCCCTCTGACAAAGACAAACTCTCTGCTGAGGCCTGATTTAAACTCTCTGAACAGGGGTAAACAGCTGTCAGCATGGAGTGTGATCAGAGCAACAACTAATGTACTCACTTTCCAGTCAATCAGCTGACTTCATGCAGAAAGATTCAATCAGACGCATATTGTACTGAGGGATTTACATTACAGAAAAAACTTTTACCCAAAATACGTGAAATATTTCATAGAGATGGGATTAAGGAGTCTGATGTACAATATGTGTCTCTGAATTTTGCCAAAGCTTTATGCACATTCCTACCAACAGGCTTAATCTTTTTTAACAGAAATTCTGCTCTGCAGGTGCTTTTGCTGACATCGCTATTACTGCTTGGCTGTTGAATGTACCGTTCAAAAACTGCAAAGCATGCTTAACATCCTGCACATCTCTCCTCTGGTCGTTCAGTGTGCATGAATATTTCTGACATTTCTTCCAGTTTGAATGATGCACTGTGTTTTTAATCTACCTTTCCAGTGTGGATTCTTCAAACGCTCCAAACAAGAGGACAGCGTCCCTCGTTACCACGCAGTGCGGATCAGAAAGGAAACTCCTCCTGAGTATAAAGATGAAAAAGCCAAGCTTGATCCTTTTGATAAAAAGCAGTGGCTGACGACTTGGATCGATGATGAAAGTTACTCGTGACTCATTTTCAAGTTTGTATGATTTTTGCAGACAGGTATAACCTGAACTTTGTTGTTTTTTTTGTTCATTTTGTGATCAGGGATTTCTTTCTGAAGCGTTCATGTCTTTGACATTTTTTACACTGTAAAGATGAAAATGTTTTGTAAGTTCTGTATATATTTAAATACTTCTGCACACTGTATATTTATTTTTTGATAAAAAAATAATCATATGCAGCCACATTTTCCTCAGTCTACACATGTCCTCCGGTAAAGGGCAACGTTTACTACTGTTATATGCAGATGTGCTGTCTTACTGAAAGCCGAAAGTCTATGCAATGAAGTGAATGTAAATGTTTCATGTCTCAGTACCTTCTGCCTTTTCTTGAATGACAATCAGGTACATTACCGTTTCACAATAATTAACAGTGCACATGTGACCACGACCCTTAAACTCCAAGCAGGTGTTCTTTAAACTTCTGTTCTTCACTGTAGTGGCATCCACTGTGCTGTAGGTCATCACTGAAATAACACTTCTTGTTCCATGGGAGGATTCCAAAGGGAAGATGGGGAAAAGTAACTGAAATGTATGTTTGATAGATTAAATGTTTTTTGTTGAAGTATAATAAAAATGCTTAAAAACTGATTGCAGCTGTTCTTTTTCATTGCCATATAGGTATTATACTTTATACCAGGGCTTTGACTAAGGATCTTTGTATTCTCCATTAATCTGTATTTAGTTTTCAGATTGATCAATTAGGTCTACAAGCTTTAGGGAAATAGTAAAAATCACAATGTGAGTCTGCATGCTTGTATTCAAACCCAAGGATATGTGCTTTCATATAAGAAAACAAATCCTTAAATCCATACGCCTAAGAAGGTGGAACTGTGTTAACGATAAGTTGATTTCCAAAGCAATTTGGATTAGTCAATCGAAAGCCAATCAATTGTTTCAGATGCATAAAAGCAGGAAACTAACAATCTGAACATCTCTTGAAAATATGATATCAAAAAATGTGATCAAATCCAAATATTACAAGGACAGAAATGTCATTTATGTTTATTTTCCAACCAAGAAAACACCACCTTAATCCAAAGATTTATTTAATCTTACTTTTTATAACAACCATTGCATTTACATTGAAACAAATTGTTATTTTTTCCACTCTATATAAAAACTATTGCATTGAAAATAATTATATTTATGCAACCAAATGACTCAAAACAGCTGAGGAACAAAGGAAACAGGAATTGTGATGAATATTTTGCATCAAAAAGATCTTAACCCCTAAGGAGAGTTCCCTCTTTGGACAACTGTAGGAAAACTATCATTATATCAATATACATGTTGATTCCAGTTCAGTCAAATGTTAAACGAAAGCTTTTCTCCTGCTCTTTGCGCTGGTTGTCACACGATTTGGACACTTCCTCCACTCTTCTCTGCAGAAGGACCGAGTTCTGATCGATCCACTGCAGTGAATCCATGTGGGTGTTGAGAATCTTACAGATCTGCTGAAGCTGAGGAGGAGCAAACAGAGAGAAAAACAAGTTAGTTTAATTTGCAACAACAAATGTGTTGTCAATACACTTGAATGAGTCCTCCTCTTACCGGGTCACTGGTGTCTGCCGGGCCACTGGATGTGTTCAGGTGCTCGATGATCTCCTTCAGGTCCTGAGACATCCTCTTCAGCTGAGCGTCCACGTTCTCGGCCAGCTTGTACGTTCTTTCAC
Organism: Pseudochaenichthys georgianus; assembly: GCF_902827115.2. Lineage (NCBI taxonomy): Eukaryota > Metazoa > Chordata > Actinopteri > Perciformes > Channichthyidae > Pseudochaenichthys > Pseudochaenichthys georgianus. Next base: position 28,994,453 of record NC_047523.1, on the reverse strand, counting down.
GTTCCTCGTCGGCGTTCTGCATGTAGATGGTTCCGCTCTGCTCCTTCACAGACTCCTCCAGCGGGCAGAGTAAGTCCTCCAGCTCCTTCTGTTGGGACAGGATGAAATCCAGCTCCTGGTTTAGCCTGCGCTGGTCCAGCTTCACCTTCTCCATCTCCTTGTGCAGGGATGTGATCTTCTCCCCGTTCTCCACTAGCATGCGGTCCCAGGCGTTCACCTGAGTAGCCTGCTGTAAGAAATGTCTCTCTTGGTCCTCCAGCTCAAGACTCCACTTGTTAATGAGACCCTCCAGCTGGGCATAGGTCATCACTGGAGGAGCTGTGGTTGTAGGGATTGCAGTTGCTGTAGTTGTTGTGGCGAGGCTCATGCCGGTTGAAGGTTTGAGTCCCAGTGAAAAGCCTGTCACAGCACCTGTTGTAGCGGCAGCAGTGGGGACAGAGGCAGAGGTGATGGTAGCTGCCCCAAGAGGTTTGAGCATGAAAGCCAGAGCTCCACCAGCTGCTGTGGTTGTTGCAGCTGCAGTGCTTGCAGCTAAAGTTGGAGCTGCACCCATAGTGAAGCCTGTAAGGCTCGCTGTTGTAGCGGCGGCGGCAGAAGCAGCAGCCGCAGCCGCAGCAGCCGCAGCCGCAGGTGCTGCAGAGATGGGTGAAGCAAAGAGAGACGGGCCTGTAGCTAGGGTCGGCTGGATGGAGGCAGGAGGAGCCGGGGTGGTAGAGGGTTTAATCCCAAAGGCAAATCCTCCACCCTGGCCGGTTGTGGCTGCAGCAGTAGGGGCTGGCTGAGGCTGCATACCCAGAGTGAGGTTGGATGGAGCAGCTGTACCAAAGCTGAAGCCCCCTCCTGGGGCAGCGATAGGGGCAGCAGTGGTGGCTGCTGCGGTCGCCTGGACCTTGTTTGCTCCAAAGCTGAACCCTCCAAAAGAGAGACCCCCTGCTCCTGTAGTTGCGGTTACTGCAGCTGTTGGTGCTGCTGCAAGTTGGGGTTGAGCTACCGGTTGAGTTTGAGCAGGAGTCCCAAAAGAGAAGCCCCCTGTTGCAGGGGCGGTGGTCTGTGCAGACATAGCTGTGCCCAGGGTGAACCCTGACCCGGCTGGAGGAGCTGCTGCGGAGCCCATACTCATCCCTTGTGCGGAGCCCATACTCATCCCTTGTGCGGAGCCAAAACTCATCCCTTGTGCCGTGCCCATACTCATCCCTTGTGCGGCGCCCATACTCATCCCTTGTGGGGCGCCCATACTCATCCCTTGTGCGGCGCCCATACTCATTCCTTGTGCGGCGCCCATACTCATCCCAGGTGCGGCGCCCATACTCATCCCAGTTGCGGCGCCCATACTCATCCCTGGTGCGGCGCCCATACTCATCCCTGGTGCGGCGCCCATACTCATCCCTGGTGCTACTGCTGTTTGTTGAGGAGTGGCCATTCCAAATGAGGCAGCGGGGCTCCCGAAAGAAAAGCCTCCGCTGGCTGCTGTGGTCGCTGCTGGGGTGCCAAAGCTAAAGGAGCCGGCCGGGTTGGGGTTGGCGGCGGCCTGAGTCGGAGTGCCGAAGGAGAAGCCGCCTCCCGGAGCCGCAGGTGTGGAGCTGCTCATGCCGAAGCCCGGGACTGCGGCTGCGGGCTTCTGGGTCCCGAAGGAAAAGCCAGTGGAGGCTTGCCCAAAGTTGAATCCACTCATTTTGGTTCGCAGAAGGACAACTTCAACACAAAGTCACGTTATCGTAAACAGATAACTCACAAAATGGTCACTTCCTCGCTGAACTTCTGCGGGTTTTGGCGGGTCACAAATACGAGCTGAACTGACGTAACCCAGGAAACGTTTATTTCCAACGGTTCTTTCAGGCTTCGACGGTTTATAACGTCAATCACGGGTTGTAAACATTGTGTTGAACCAGAAGGCGACCAAAAGCCAACAAAATATCCTTCTGAAAAACGTGGCCAACTGCGTCGCACTTTTTTCAAGCAGGCATTTCAGTCGATCACTAGAGGAAATGACGGCAGAAATTAGGACCAAACACTGTTGACTTTAGCCCTGAGTGTTGTCTGCCAGCAAATAAATCCCGCCTCCCTTTAGAAGAAAGACAGGTGTAATGGCCAATCACAGCACTCATCAGACCACAGCTGAAATCTGATTGGTACAGTTTATTGCCTGAAGAACAAGTTTCAGGGAAAGCAAGCCCAATATGTAACCCCCTATTTCCCAAAGAGTACTGATCTAAATCAAGAAATCAACTCTCCACGCAGAAACGATCTGTTGCCAAAAAAGTAGGCTAACACAAAAATATGTAGCACAGGCGCCTGCAAAATGATGGCTATCAAATATCAAATCCGATAGAAATGGCTCGCTATCGTTGCCGAATAAAACAGTTGTGTACACCGTCGCAAGTAAAACAAAAAGCAGACTAACAAAAAACGAAACTTAATATAAAAGACAAGATACTGCTTTACAAGGTGAAGAACACAACCGCTGCAGTAGTTAACATTATAATTCACACGTTTATTTTTCATGTTTACTTTTTTTTTTTAAGATTGTACCCAATACTTGTTGTGCATTCTAAAATAAAACATCCCAATCATTGTATATGAGTTTTTGTGTTTCGAAAATATTGTCATTACAAATTAAACCTGAACATATCTAATCCATTACGGTTTTTTTAAGTGTGTCTAAACAAAGATACCCACATCTACTATCTTGACGTTGTCATGACTCTCTGGGTTAGCTGGCTGGATCCGCACATACCATGTTTACATTTTTGCAAATATTTTTGCTATTCATATTTTAAGTAAAGGGTGATTTAGAAATATTGAACGGTTACTATGGATGCACAAATGTCACCACATCAATCTATAGGAGAACCTTAATTTCACCAGTGTGTTTGTGGGCAGCAGAGTTAGCGTGTAAGCTAACAAAGATTAGCTTTCTAACTGCGTGTCTGAGCTGGGCATGCCCTTGTAAGGATATTTAAACTAAATAAACAAGCTATTTCCTCTAACACCTACTCAACCACATAGTCCGCTGCCACAGGAGCTGTCACAATGAGGATTTTAAGGTTTCTGAGGAGCAGTGTTAAGGACATTGACTATTACTCCAAATTCTCTCCCTCTCCTCTGTCAATGAAGCAGTTTCTGGATTTTGGTAAGAGTAAACACACTACACACCATATGTATCTGTGCCTATATTTAAAGCAGGGGAATAAACATAGTGTGATTATTTAATTTGATAACATTTTAGAGCCCTGAAAAGGCTTGAAAAACATCAGTTTTCACAAGAAAAATGTGTGTTTAAAAAAACTATCTACCCTGGTTTTTATTTGGAAAACCTCATGCACACGTGTGACCCCTTGAATAGCCCACCAAACCAATCAGCAGAAGCAGAACACACACTTGCATCAATGATTACTCATTTAAAGGCTCTCATACAATTATCTTTATTATAATATCAAGATTTCTGATGTTCTTCTATTTGTTTTCAGGCTCAGAAAATGCATGTGAGAAAACCTCCTTCGCCTTCCTCAGACAGGAGTTACCTGTGAGGTTGGCAAACATCATGAAGGAGATCAACCTGTTGCCTGACAACTTACTGCGGACTCCATCAGTGAAGCTGGTGCAGGGCTGGTACGCAGCTTCAGTTCTTTAAAAGTAACCTCTCAAATTAGTCTGCAAAAAGGTAATAATGATTTTCTTTGTGTGCAGGTACATGCAGAGTTTTCAGGATATTCTTGAGTTCAAAGACAAAAATGCAGATGATGAAAAAGTCACATATGAGTAAGTACATTAAAACAGTTATATTTATGAGGATCCAATCCTGTGTGTTCATTTGTATCACCTTGGAATAATTGTTTTTGTTTTATTTAGTTTCACAGATGCGGTTATAAAGGTCAGAAATCGGCACAATGATGTAATTCCCACCATGGCTCAGGGAGTTGTGGAGTACAAAGAGGCGTATGGCACGGACCCCGTCGTCAGCCAAAATGTTCAGTATTTTTTTGATCGTTTCTACATGAGCAGGATATCCATCAGGATGTTGCTCAACCAGCACAGTGAGTAGATTCTCTTCATAACAAATGGTGATCTCATGAACAATGTGATGTCTTGATAATATAATAGATGCACTTGTTTGTAGATGTGTTCAAAAGAGGCTGTTGAACCATTAGCAGGAAACTTGAGGCTTGTTTTTCTAAAGTCAGTCCTGGCTGCCATCTTGTTTTTGTAGCAGATTGGGGCCCTGTCTCAGGTCAGTTAAATGAAATCCTTGCTTCCCTCACTTGCGTCGTTTCCCTGCGTCTAGTCCCTCCCACCAGGGAAGCATGGAGGGACGCAAGGAAACCACGAGAAGCAGGGGCCCTTTCTCATTTCTCTAACTCCCCTCCTCGACTCCTATCCTCGAGACTTAGTCCCGCCCACAGGAGATGCGAGCCGAGGAGGGGAACCGAGGAGAGAAGAGGGGAAGCAGCAGGCGGTTAGAGAAATGAGAACTCCTCTCCTCTGAGCGGTCATTTTAAAGAGACGTCCATTAATGATGACAGGAGGCAGCAGCCCTCTGTCTGATGGACAGATGTGTTCATGACCACTTATATATTGACTTTGATTCATTCACAGTGCGGTATAATGAGACAATAACAGGCTACAGATGCGGACACACACACACATATATATATATATGTGTATATATTTATATACATACAATTTCAGAATCAAACAGAGCACTCTCATAATAACGTAACACTATCAGAGACTGGATATGAGCTCATTTTCAATGAGCTGTTGATTCAAATGAAATGAAACAAGGATTGTCTCAAAGGACGATGAACCTGCCCAGACTTGGAGCTTGTTGTTATTGCCTGACAAAATGATCATGACATGATATCAGCCAATATTTACAAAATAACATCTAGGGATTTGATCATTAAGATATCATCAAATGTATGTATCAGAAGTCAGAAACAACATTTAGAGTTTGCTTTTCTTTGTTATCTGAAGATTAGGCAGTGAGGAGCGAGAATAATTTAGATTGTTGGTGTCACATCTATAGTGAGCCAAAAAGGTTTCACATTTTAAGTTTGTTTTGTGTCATTAAAAGTCTATTGAAAAAAATTAATCAATATACAAAACCAAAAAAAACATTTGATAGATTTTGGATTAAAAGTTGTTTGATGAATTAGTTTAGAGAGAAGTAAACATCAAAAGATTAATATTTTGGACGCACTGTGTATGGATTTAATTAACAATTTCTATAGTGTAGTGCATGGTCTGATTTATTGTGTCTTATTCCAGCTCTCCTCTTCGGGGGGAAGGTGAAGGTGAACCCAGCTCATCCCAAGCACATCGGCAGTATTGATCCTAACTGTCGTGTCAGCGCGGTTATCAAAGGTGAGAACTCAAACCCTTTATGAGGAACATGCAGTGCCAGGTGCTCAGATTCGTGTCACTGTCACTCAAAAGATATGTGTTGTTCTTCCCTCAAACAAACCTCTTCCTTGTAGATGCGTATGAAAATGCACGAAACCTCTGTGACCGGTACTACATGAACTCTCCTGAGCTGGTGCTGGAGGAATTCAAAGGTAATTCATGTTGGTCACACATGTTCAGTTACACAGACACCTTTAATGATGTACATTAAAGGCAAATCCATTTATTTTTATATCAAATGATTATCTTAAAGTTCAGATGCTTTAAATTGGGATTCTGTGAGATTTCCAATTTTTTTTTAATTTATCTCCTATTTTTATAGTCTTTTATTATTATTATCATTATTTCCTTGATTTTATGTTATTTATTTTAGATTTTATTGATCTGTGTGAATCTTTGCTGTACTGTTTTTTCTTTCACGCTTACCCTGTTGCTGCTTTGTACAACTGAATTTCCCCTCGGGGATTAATAAAGGTTCATCTTATCTTATCTTAGTCAGTATTGTAAAAAAAAAAAAACTAATACAGTAATATTAAACTACTGTAGTTAATGGACTGACTATAGAAAAGTACTAGACTATAGTGAGAAATATGAACTATCCCTAGCAATTCAGGTTGCATTATGAATGAATACATATGAATGGCTTGATTCAGTATCTGATGAAATATTGTCTTATCTTTGGTTATTTGAACAGCTTCACCCATCACGGTGGTCTACGTCCCATCTCACTTGTATCATATGGTGTTTGAACTTTTTAAGGTAGGATTTGTTTTATCAACCTCATAGTTGGACAGCCTGTGCAGCCTTTCTCTTCATGCTCAACTGTTGAGGTTGCTTTCATTGTTGCAGAACGCCATGCGTGCCACCATGGAGCTGTACGGCGATGCCATGGAGTATCCTCCCATCCATGCACAGGTGGCTCTGGGGACTGAAGATCTGACCGTCAAGGTACATCTGTGCTGCATCCATTCTTCTTTACTAACCAGTATAAACTCCTGGAGAAATGGAAAATGGAGTTATTCTATGAGGATACTGTTCAATAATTATGTTTTTCTTCAGGTGAGCGATCGTGGAGGAGGCGTGCCGCTGCGCAAAATTGACCGGTTGTTCACCTACACGTACTCCACAGCTCCTCGACCCAGCATCGACGGGGCCCGCGCCGCTCCGCTGGTCAGTACTACGAGCATCGTTTTCTTATTGAGGCCATTTTAAAGTTTGTGAAAAGCACACTGCAATACTCTGAGATTGACTGAGATGTTTTAGTTACTTAAAATAGAGTGCAAATTGAAATAAAGAAATGGTGCTTTTGTTTTCAGCGTCACGTTTAATAATATAAATATTATCCTTTGAATTTAGCAAGCCATATGTTGTATTTGAGCAGAATACTGAAAGCAGCAGATAGGGAGAACTGAGGACTCTTTGATATAACAAAAGCACATTCATCAAACATTGCTTATCTTCCTCATATTTTTCCGCTTACACAGAAATCTGACTGTTCCAGGGCCAACGAATCACGACCAACTGCTCTGATGTTTTAGATTGTTTGGCTTGAGTCTTGTTTTTTTTGAAAGGGTGGAAGAATACTTCTTTTTTTCCCTCCAGGCTGGTTACGGGTACGGCCTGCCGATCTCTCGTCTGTACGCCCGGTACTTCCAGGGCGACCTGAAGCTGTACTCTCTGGAGGGGTATGGAACCGACGCTGTGATCTACATCCGGGTAACAGAGATTAAAGTGTGTTTGTGTGTTTCTTCAGACAGTATTTACTTTGTATTTTAACTCTCCTTTCTAAATTCCCTTGTTAGGCGCTCTCCACAGAGTCCATTGAGAGGCTCCCCGTGTACAACAAGTCGGCATGGAAACACTACAAGATTATCCAAGAGGCGGACGACTGGTGCGTCCCCAGCAAGGAGCCCAAGGACATGACCACTTTTCGCAGCTTCTAGATCCAAATGGCTGCCGGAGGTGCTTGGTAACGAATGGTTTGGTGTGTGAGATGGCAATACATCAGTTTAGATTTCGTTGTATGGAAAGAATAAGAAAACAGGACAAAGATTTCGTGCCATATTCTTCGTAGTGGGCATTAGTTTTGTAATGATGAAAATGTTGGAGTCGAGAAGCCTCAATTAAATAAAACAGTTTCCTTTTTGATTCCTTATGGGTCCTTTAATGGCAGGGACTGGGAGTCAACTGGACCAGGTTTCTGGAAAACCACATTGCTGTGAAAGTATGGTTTAAAAAAACGTCAACAACATATGGGCAATATAAAATATCATTCTCATTAAGAATGTTTTTAAACCGAGGACAGTATAGACTAAGTTATCACCGTTTCCGTCAAACGTATTTTGGCATTTCTGTCCAAAGTTTGCCGTTTATTAACCAACCTATGATTAACAATATATCTGTGACTAACTTAAAACAAGCCTCTGAAATCCCTGAAACTCTCTACATGGTGTGAGCTGTGTCTGTTGTTTTACTGGTTTAGGGCTTTTCCTTAAATGTTGCTTTTGTTTTGCTGAAAGCTAAACTTGAACTGTCACGGTCCGTCTGTGCATCTCTTATGCTCTGCGTGAAGGTGAAAGCTTGTAAGGAAAGGAAAACTTGTTACACACTTTAAACGCTGCTTGTTTTTACATCTGTTGGAAGATGCTGCTGAGTCTTAATGGTTCAAATGGTTTTTATTTAGGGTTTTTATTCTTTAGTCGAGGACGTCTTAAAACATGTTTGATTTGCCATCTGTGACGGGTTCTTAATGCAACAAAAGTCAACTGAATAATTGGAATTCAGAAAAGCTGTCGGGAAGTTGGCCGAGAGGTTTTATTGGGTTAGGAACACTTTAGTTTACTTTTAAACTTCTCAGTTTGCAAATAAGGTATTGCCACTTGGAAAGGGGCCGCTTGGTTTTCTCAAAATGTATCAACGCAGTACGAGAGCTAACTATTTCTGGGTTGCTGTGGTGTATTATAAGGACTCATTCTGTCATGTCCTTGTTCTGTATGGATCATGTTCAGCGAAAAATAAACATTTCAAACCAACAGATGGATATTTGTGTCAAACATCTCCTGAGTGAATTATAGATGGATGGGACAGATTCCAAAAGTATTCGTGACATATTTTACGAGTACATAAAACAACAAACTACAGCCTTAAGTATAAACGAATAACATCACGTTTTTAAAAGCACCGTATAGGAATGTATTATTTCTCTGGTGTCTTTTTATCAATCAATATACAAGAAAGTACTCACACAGCCAAATTAAATAGAGCTATGAGACTCGTACAAAAACAAGGATACCACATAAAGTGAAAATTAGTTTATTGATGCTTTATGTACCAAGTATTTCTCTGATTTAGAAGATGTGGAAAACATGATTTTTTTTGTAGTCCAACATGCCATATTGCATACAGAACATGGAGTCATGCGCGAGAAGAAGAAAGGAAGCAGTTCTGGACTCACAAAAGTCCTTGTCGTAGACACACCTGCCGCCTGATGGAGCGGCGCTGTGTGTGTGTAGCAGACCTGCATGCTGTGTGTGTTTACTCAGAGCACCGTGGTACCATCCTCCACACACAGGGGACAGAAGCAGAACTCCCCTCGGCCATATCTGATCTGTTTGCTGCTTTTCATTTAGCAAAAACCACAGCTATTCTACTTAGTAGAAAAATGTAGATAGTAAAAATGTACAATGGTATGGTAAAGTAAAAAAAAAGATATGCAGTTAATAAGCACATGTATAAAACTTTTTTATACATTTAAAACCTTGTCGCTCATTGAAGCTTAAAAGACAAATATAGTGCTTTTATCTGTACTGTACAATATCCGTTCCTGCAGCAGAGTACATGGAAACAGGTGAGTTATACTAGCAAAAATATAAAATGCTGAAAAAGCAGTATACATTTGACTTCCATTGGTAAATGTGTGCGTGATCTCAACAACTACATTAGATCTGACTTTATAATTAGAGCCTCTCGCTTTTTAGTGGTAACAAATGTTAGGATCGTCTTTTGGTCACATACCCAGGTTTCAGTCAGAATGGTTTGTGTGTGTTATGGGGGAGGAACAGGAAGAGTGACGTGTCTCAGTGGGACAGGTTACACTCCTGCAGGTGTTCTGTTGGAGGACACACTGATGGAACATCACGGCACCAGGAGAATAAACAGGGTAGAGAGGAACTTTATGAGCTGCATCATTCAGAGAACAGATCTGCTGGCTCAGCAGAAAGAGTCCGGACTGACTGGAAGTTTCCCGCTGCGCCGCACCTCCTTCTCTTTCTTCTCCTTCTGTTTCTCCATCTTCTCCTGGGCCTTGCGCATGTCCTTCAGCTTCTTCTTCATATTCGAACGGTCGCTCTGACTCGACACACCGAGTGCCTGTTGGACAAAGGGCGCAGATTTTAAAATAATGCTTCCATGTTCTGTCCACAGGGTGGCAGTCAAAGGCTGAAAAGGCTTTTGTAATCAAAGAGGCATTGTATAATAATGGAATATAATTAAAAACACGATTAAATACCATCGTCTTTTAACTGTTATTATACAGGTAGTTCAGAGGCGATTCATTTGATATTGCTGTGTTTTCACCTTCAACCTGTCACTGTCCAGGTTCAGGAGCTGCTGGCCGTCCACACCCTTCGCTGTGAACTCAGGAGTGTATTGGTCCATATTCATGCCCATCAGCCAGTGACAGACCTGCTGATTGGTCCATTCAGAGACGGGCCGGTTCTGCCACTGATACTCTTTCCCTGTAGTTATTGGTTCATCGTCCAGAGTCTACAGACACACAGACAATACCGGCATATATTAGAAACCTGAAAACACTCGCGCTTCACAGCGTCACCATTTTATCCTTTTTGTTCAAATACATAATTGTGGACATTTCTGTGCAGGGTGCAGAAAGTCATATGTTGCTGTACTCTAAAGACACACGTGTTGTTCAGTGTTGAGCATTCACAGGGAACAAAAACATTATAAAGACAAACATATATAGTTGATGTCGTCTAACAATGCCGTTGGAAAAGATTTCATCCAATGTATTATTTTTATAGGTGGAAAAAATGTCAAGTTAATGGAGGTGCAGCTCGGTTCTGTATTTCTGTTTAAAAAAAATAAGGTAAAGCCAACTTGAGCATTTGCATAACAAGAAGAACATGTAGCGCACGTTCTGTTGAACAAAGCTGTGTGCATTGTTCGAACTTCCAAAGCAGCACCCTGAAAACATGCGGAAATACCCAAAACATTCTCAGATGCAGGGCTATGTGTGTGTGTGTGTGTGTGTGTGTGTGTGTGTGTATGTGTGTGTGTGTGTGTGTGTGTGTGTGTGTGTGTGTGTGTGTGTGTGTGTGTTCCACTGAGAGAGACACTGGAACGTCTAATATGAGACCCTGCTGCTGCTGAAGCACCACGGAGCAGGCAGCAGAGCAGGCAGCACGGTTCTGTGGTGGGCTACAGCTTGTAAAGGACACGAAGCACTGGGTGACAGTTTAACAGAGGAAACTAAATAGTACAAACACCAATACATCACATCTGCCTTAATACAAGCTGAGTCAGAGACTTGTTTTAACACACACATGCAGCTCTCTTCTATCCCCTCTGCATTCACAAGTTCATCGCAGCTCTGAAAGGGGGGGGGCTCAAAGAGCATGCTTGAGACTGTCCCCTTTCAGCCGCATCAAGGCGTCCCACACGGCTTTTGTGACTGCGCAACAAGGAGAGCACTCACCTCGCTGGAAGAGAAGATTAAAGTGTGTGAGCGCCCAGACAGATTGGGTTCAGCGACTAACCCAGAGAGCTCTGTGCTGGGACTGGCAGCGCTAGAATCATCTATGACTGAAAAACTCTGGAACAAGTGGAAACAAGGAACCGTTTACTAAAGCAACACATCAGCAAACAACAGTTGTCCTTCACTAGGAGAAGCACACATTTACAACACGACAGGCGTGAGGAGCGAGTGCAGCTTTCACAAGGACTACAATGATTATAAGGAATGATTCACACTGGGATTAATGCAAGTGGTTAAGCAGAGAGTGACTGTGATCTCGCAGCACAACATTCAAGGTGATACAAAAAAGAAATCCACCACCAAAACTACACAACCTCTAAACTACAACTAATTATACAGAAAGTTAGGTATGGGGTTGTGTTTTTTCATCCACTTGAGCAGAGGCTAAGGGTTTAACCATGTGATCATGAGAGGTATTATATTCTAACTGTGGCTTGTTTTTCAGACACAATGTGTGTTCCATTTGGAAACATGGAGTGTGATCTCGACCTGCAGGCTGTTGCAGCAGCTATCTGCAAGTTCATATGCAGTTGACTTTCAATGCAGCGTAATAATCACACAGGTTATCAATCAGGTTGCGGAACGAAAGTTAGTGAGAACAGTTAGGTGTTGATGTTACAACAAACCTCGGATCAAACTTGCGATTAGCTGGAGCAACGAGCCCACACAACTAGCGTTGGCTTCATTACTTCCTCTTATAGATTATTATTATTAATCAAGCCACAATGCTTTTAAAAAGTGGATATATGAAACATGTGATCACTTTAGTTTTCTAATAACAAAACCACAAACCCAGTTCCAAAGAAACGGTGAATGATTTAAAGGATGTGTTGTGGGGAGAACTTGCATATCTCAAAACTCTACTTGTTAGTAATCTCTACAGAGCCATCTCAAATCAAAAGGCGAAACAAGGATCTGTATACTGTACCAAATCTAATGAGCGACTGAATAAAGAGGACCAGGAGAGATTTGTCTGTTTAGAGGAAACACGGTTCAGTGAGGTCAACGTCCAGGCAGCAAATCACTGACACAAAGTACCACACTTCAAAGAGTCCCAAACCCAAACTTTTCTCTAGGTTACTATTCTCTTATTGGTTGAACCCGTGTCTTGAACTAATTAAACAGCATCGTAAGAACGCCAGAGCGACCGCAGCCTGTGTGGCAGAGAGCCACGGGTGTGTTTGTGGTGTCACTATTTGCACCAAATGCTTCAGTGCTAGCGCTCTGGCTAACAGATCCAGTTATTGCTAATGTAGCTTAATTAGAAGAACTAGTCAATGACGGCACACGTCTGGATCCTGTTACGTTTATACGACTTTTACTCTTTTAATGAAGATATTGTGATAAAGGCGGACAGACAAGGAGATCAAGTTTGTGACCCCTATTGATATTATATGTCAATATCTACGACGTTACTAGTAAACGTTCTGCTCTACGTCCTGTAATAGTCACATACCTTGTTCTTGCGGTCCTGGCTCTGCTCGCTGCTGGTCTCGGTGGCAGCGTACGGCAGACTGCTGCTGGAGGACGAGGGCTCTCTGTCTCGGTCTTTGTCTCCAAACCAGGAGAAGGGCATGCAGGTGGGGATGGACGTCATGGAGTCTGCAGGAGAAAGGTTTCCCCCAGACTCCTCCAGGATCTCTGCTGATCCCCTGGCATCGGAGAAAGAGGAATATGCAGTTATTCACACGTGGGACTTAAAACACAATGACTCTTAAAAGTCTAATATAGGAGGAAAAAACGATTTAAGATTTGGCAGCAAGAAGGTAGGAATCTGGTTTTGTGTATTTCAATATTTACACGGATTCCAGTCATACCAACTCATTCAGGCATTAACTGTACTGGTTACCATGAATAATTCATAAAGAAATATATATGTATATGTCGCCAAACATTTACTCAAATGATATTTCTCACCTTTACATTTAATTATGATTTAACATTTACGTACCTGCTGTCCAAAGACACTCTCATCAACTCCTTGTCGTGTTTTTTCCCTTTGCCTCCCGACTTCCGGAGGCCTCTGTTGATGAGCATGAACATGTTTAGTTAGTGCTGAAAAGATGCTGATCTGGAGACAAATGACAGTGATCACCATGGAGACCCACCCAAAGTCTGGAAATCTCCTTTTAGGTTTCCCTGCCGAGGAGCCCTCACTTAGATCCTCTGAAATGAAACAAAAGGAATTAGAGTGAAAATGCAACAGGAAGCGCTGCAGCCGTCACATTTTGGTGTCGCATACCTTTGGAGTCTTTGTTTTTCCCTTTCGGTTCCCTTTTCTTAACATTCCGCATTAATCCAGAGGGGGAGTGCGGGGACGAGATGTCTTTTGGAGAGGACAAAGAAGGACTCCCGCTGCTCTCAGCACTCTCTCCCTGTGAGAGCTCAGCCTTACTCCTGGAGCCATCTCTTCTCTCTCCTGGATCCCCTTTCTGTCCATTCCCAGGATAGCAGACAGGCACGGGGAGGGACAGGCTCTCCTGGATGGACCTCCTCCTCCTGGGAGACTCCTGATCCTCCTGATCCTCATCTTCTTCAGAGTCCTGTTGGGACAAAGCTTATTATTTACAAGGACAATGCAAGGAAGAGGAGATCAAATGTTATTATACAACTGAACGCTCTGATCTTCAGTTCTGACCTGCTGAGTCATGAGCGCACATTCGGTGTGTTGTGGTTTTGCAAAACACTCAAGTATGTTCCCTATTGTATTTGAGAACAGCTGCTAGTATCTTAAGGCCATTCGCTTGCCTCAACAGAGAGTTCATCTAATTGACCAATTAGCCACAGAATAATTAGCAGTACAATTGTCAGCCAGCATCACTGAATAAAATCCCTACTGTTTCGCTGTTATAGGGCAGCTCATATACACCAAGTGAAGTTTCTTTAGCCTGTAAGATAGAGCTCGACATGCCTTGATGGGGTTCCAGGCATCGTACCTTGACCTAAGGACTGTTTACTCCAAATGCTCAAACAACATAGCAATCACTAACTACCAGCTGTTCCCGTCTGACCTGAGCGTGACCTGAAGCCCCTGCCAGGCTCTCCTTCAGCTTGCTGCGAGACGGCAGCTGACGTTTGGCCTTCTGAGCCAGCAGGCCCTTAGCTCTGTGAGCACTGGTGTCCAAGCGCTCCGTCTCAGGAACACACTCGCTCCAGTCTTGTTCTACGGGAGAGAGCATAAACACAATGTGCACACTTTTAATCATTTACAGGGTCACTGGAGCTCGATATGGGTGCTTGTTAATCAGTTACAGATCACGCAATATAAGTGTGACACGTGTACTTCCGTTTTAAGTTTTATCCTAGTAACTCTGTGTACCTGGTATTGAGTCAACAGACTGTGTGCTGGTGACGGGGTCTGGGCCAATCAATCTCTCGTCTGCTCCTGACCCCGGACCACTGTGACGCTCCACGCCTGCGCCGGACTCCAGGAGAGATATCTGTGGACAAAACAACACTCAATGCTCATTTTACTGTCTCCTGCAACACTGTTGTGGTGCATACGCTCTTCAATCTTACCCTGTTCTGTAAGCTCCCCAGCTGATCCTTGTACCACTTGTCTTTGTCATCTAGAACTTTTTTCAGCTCCTCCTCTTTCTTCACAAAGTCTATCTCTCTGGGGAGGAAACAAGGAAATGCTGATTAGTCCTAAATCTGTAAACACAGTCTAATCTATGTGTTTATCTTTGAACATTTCTATTCCAGGATGGATTATAGTGATGCGATGACTCGGGTGAATGACTGAAGTCATGGAAGTCAGGAGGAACTCACTTCTGCTGGTAGTCCTTGAGCAGTTTCTTGGCCTTGTTGTACTTCTTGTCCAGAGTCTCCTGCTGGGCCTGGGTCTCAGATAATTGTTCATTTACGACTTTACACAGACTCTGGGCTTCCAGCCAGTAAGTCTCAAACTTCTGGGTGTTGTTGTTGCTTTCCTCCATCTTTAGCTCCAGTGCAGACTCCCTGGCTTCCCACAAGGATCTGTCCTCCCCAGATAACCTTAGCTGTTCAGAGATGGGGGCGTGTTACTAAACTGAATGAGCAGTGGGCCACAGTTTGACGTTTAGTATGAATTAGTCATTTCAAAGAACAAGGTCTTGGATTTTGTCCTGACTTAACAACCTACTGTAAATACAGGGTATACGCAGGAATCCTGAAGGCAGATTTAATACCTTTTAAGACCTTTTTAAGACCCTTTCCATACATTTGAAGACCTCATCGCCACTTTGAGTTTTAACCGGTTACATTGGCGCAACATTTACTATATACAGTATTGATTGTCCTTCCTCCTTATCTTCCAACCATTTGGACGCAAACTCGCATTTCCCCAAAACGATGTTGTTACAACCGGCGTAAACGGACCTTCGCGCTATCAAGCAGTGAGCGTGCGACGTCCTGTTCAGATGACGTCAAATCCAACGGGATGCCATAAATAAACTACAGAATCACACTACACACCTACGCAATGATTACATTCAGGCACACTGTAGAATACAACCTCTTTGGACAATTTATATACTTATTGAAAACAAGCTACAAAATGCAATACCTTGGAAAATGCCCTTTAATACTTTTTAATAGCCTTAATTTTTGCTAAATTGATTTGTCAAATTGTAATACTTTTTAAGACCCCGCGGACACCCTGTACATAGAACGCTTGTAAAGTCAGACAACAGGAAAAAGGAAAAGTTGATTTAATCTTCAACATACCTTCTCCTTTAGTTGATTTATTTCGGCTGCAACAATGCCGTGTTTGAGCTGCAGCTAGGAAACAAAAACAAAATCTGGTTACTTCCTATATTGCATGTTATTTATAATATTACGTTATTTAAACAGAATGAGACATTTGGATGTATAATTGAAATCCCATTAGACTGATAGTCATGAGTGGGTGATACCTCTTTGAACTTGAAGACCATCTGAGAGCTGTCCATGTTGCTTGGCAGAAACAGAGCCTCTGAATCAGGCAGCTCATACAGCTCTGCGTTCTCTGTTGGGGAGAAACTGGAGCACAAAATCCTCTCCTCCACTCCGTCCTCCTCCTCCTCCTCATAGGGCTCCTCCTGAAACATGACATCACATTTAGCAAACAATGACACATCCTTTATGCTCAGGAAGGTGCTCAGCATGTGTCAACAACACTCCCAGTGGCACATTTCACCACAGTCTGAAGGGAACATTGAAATCAATAGATCAAAACCAAACATTGGGGGGCTGCTTCACAGGGAGGCACTGCAGGAGTTTGGCTATAATAAAGTGGATAACAAGACTATCACCAAAACTTTACTCAATGTGTTTACTGAAGGAAAAACACTGAAAAAGGTCTACTTCTTCCCAAAAATGAAACTGTACATTTCTGTTAAGTATTTACATTGCAAAAACAGGTGCTTGTAGCAGCTTGAACTCCAGAAAGCACACATTTCACAACTCTGGCAGACAGGCAGCGGTGAACTGAACACCTTCCAACGCAGCAGAATGGTGACACATGGCCTGCTCGCAGCCAGCTGCTCATTTCCTGGTTGAGCTAAGAGGGAATTGACTGGGCGTGGCAAAGGGGGCTAAATCAGGGTTCATGTCCTAACAGAACAATATTAATTATGACAGTCCGAAATGTAAAATAGCATCGACATCAACATCTATGTCATTAATACAACTGGGACTCTTAGATATATCTAACTGGGCACTTAATCATACACAAATACATGTATGACTTTCCGACATATATGGACGCTTCACAACAGCCAATTAAACCTACATTTAAAAAGGGAACTTCTTAATCCTGACAAGTCAGAAACGTTTTCGTGTCTCATGACCAGTGTTTCTGCCAGACCAGGGCTGCGAGGGCGGCTCAATTTTGAATTGAGCCGTCCCCAATAGATACTATCTCTATATCCCCCCTCCACCCCGAGAGCGGGGGGGGAAGGGGTGGCTCTCGGGGCGGCTCAATTTTGAATTGAGCTGTCCCCTATAGATACTATCTCTTTAAGTTAGTGATGGGAACTCCGGCTCTTTTTAGTGAGTCATTTTACCACAGTTTACCACGGAGCCGCTCGCAATTCGCGCGCGTGCTCCACTAGAACCCCCCCGCTCATCGCGTCCAAATCATGCACGTTCCGTGTTGTCCTGTGGCAGGCACCGCCGATGTCGGGGAAACGATCTTCAATACTCCGAAAAGAATCCCACCAGACTCCTTTGCCCCTCCAACAGAGGGACGTCCTTGTCCTTTTTCCCTTTCATCATTTCAAGAGGTAAAAACTCTCGATCTTCTCTCGGATTATTTATTTTTTTGGACGCCCTCAGCTCGAGTTCAGAGTGTTCCGAGCTGAATAATGGCGTCAATTGACGGCAAGACGCCCCCCTGGCGGAAAGGCTGCTCATGACTCACTTCCTCTGTAGAGTGTTCATACGGGTCGTCCAGGTGATGTTGCTCCTGCTCCTGGTGCTTCTCCTGCTCTAGTGTCTCACTTATAAGGCGGGCTACCTCGCTTTGCGCTCCTGGCTTCTCCCGTCCAATCAGGAACCTGTTATTTTAGAGAACAATGTGTTAGTGCCCCATATAAAGAAAACGTCTGTCTGTGCAGTCTAACTTGCTACTGGGAAATGCAAATGACGAGACGCAATTCAGCCCTGTCCTTATCATGTGTGGGGGTTTCATTCTAAATCATTTCCATGCCACAATATGTGTGTTGCCTATTTCACATAAATTAAAAAACATGAATAATTCTAGACTGTCAGGAGATTAAACAACTCAACTGTTAAACCCCTTTTAATTGTGTTAACAGTGGCTCAGTCTTGTCATCCAGGGTTCATACACTTCAATGACATTTCCATGACCTTTACCTAATTACTCTTTCTCAGCGGTACCACTGAAAATGGTTTATTTGAACATGGAACATGTTGTGCCTATCTAAAACAAATCAAATAGTAGGCTTACTAGCTTCTACAGGCTAAAACAACTAAAATCTCTCACCAGCAAAATACCTCGTCAGTTAAATGCGATACAGTATTTATTATCATTATAGTATAACTATTTCGGCGATTAGATAAAATATATTTGATGCAACTTTAGTTACATTTCCATGACTTTTCCAAACCTTTGGGGAAAATATTGTTTTCCATAACTTTTCCAGGGCCTGGAAGTAGCATTTTGAATTTCCATGACTTTTCCAGGTTTTTAATGACCGAAGAGACCCTGGTCATCATTAAGATCTTTTGAATAAGGTTGATTTGAAGGCGCGAGGACACGGGCTTTGAGCTGACCTCACTGTGCCTTTGGTGTTCTTCAGGACAGTTGCAGCAAACAGTTGTGTGACGCCCACCAGACTGGTCCCATCCACCTCCACTATCTGGTCATTCACCTGTATGCTGGAGACACAGAAGATAGTTATTATGAGGAGGGATTTCTGCAGCGTTTCCACATGAGGTAATAGTAGTAGATAGTTCAAAACAACCATACAGTACAGTAGTCTCAATGAAGCTGGTAATACAACACATTCAGAAAGCCTGGGAAACAGAAGTACACACTTTTTCCCTCATGTTTTTGTGCGGTTATAAATAAATCTGGTTGTTTGAGTCTTGTTCGTTACAGGGCCCTGGGGGAATGTGCATTTCCTAGATGGCGAAATATTAAAAACTGTTGTGTTGATGCAGTGTGTGGACCATGTTTCCGGTTGTATGGAAAACATTACCAGTGATTTTAAACTTACCGTCCATCATGTTCAGCGGCTCCGTTCTCTGTTATGGTTTTCACAAAAATGCCCAGCTTCTCCAGACCCTGGTCAGCTCCCACTCCCATTCCTATGATACTGATGCCAAGTCCATTGTCTCCTGAAGGCAAACAAATGACAAAGATTTTATAGGGCTGGTATAAAGAGTGGAATAAAAATGTTTATGATCTTGACATTTAAATATTTAATAAAGAAAATGTATAAAGATGAACGGTTACTGTGTAGACTAGGGGTATTCAACTAAAATTCAAAGAGGCCCAGTTAGAGAAAATCTCCTCATGCAAAGGTCCGGAACATCAAAATGTCTAAGTTGCTTTATGAATTAGTGTGATATATATATTGAAGTAGCTGTAGCTTTATCAACGTCTGCATGTAATCAACAACTGACTGTACAATTCATAAACAACAATATTTATTGTCAATTAACATTGAACTATACAGATATACAGTAAAATACTGTGGATATGTGTAATGTTCCTCTCTCCGCCTGTTGACGACCGCTGACTATACAATGCATGTCACTGCGTTTGCCTTTACTTCTTAAGCCCCAAGCCTATTTTTCAGGTTTCAGGCTCGAAAATGACATTCCCAGAACAAATGAGCATATATTCCCTTCTAAAAAGGGTTAAATTAATAATCTTTTTTCTCAAAGTAATGATAAACCTGGGAGTTGGATGTAGAAAAGTCAGAATCAATATAGATGTTTTTTATTTTAAAGAAAATTGATTGAACATGGTAAAAAACTGTAAAGTATAGTGTCCGCCCAAAAAATATTTTGTACTTATAGTGAAAACTAACCTTGGATGATGGGTTAGTAGACTAAAAACTTTAGGAATCCAAAGTACAACATATAATAAGTACCCTGTATCAAGATTGATGCAAAACAAGTGATATTTTACCTTTTTATACAGATTTAGCAAATAAAAAACTCTTCTGGGGCCATTTGGGTGGATTTTCCATATCTCTGGCCCCCCTTGTCGATTTTGACGTGTGACATCTCTTCCTGACCGTTAGAGCCAATAGAATCCAAGGGAAATCGTCCCGCACACACTCATGTTAAAAAAAAAAGTGGCGTCTCTACGCACGCTAGCTTGAAATATTGAAATATTGCTGCTCTGATATCAAGCAATGGAAAAGCTGTTTTATTTCTTATGGATTATCAGAACATTTCAAAGGGGACGCAGTCACATTGGATATTAACCTATGGATTAACTACAGCATCGTTTTAATGCCATTGCAGACCAGTTTAGACCAGACAAAGACGAAGGTAAGTCATGTTAGCGTTGTGGGCTACCTAGCACCACTTGTTTTGATGTACGTTTTTGTTGATAACGTCACGAGTTTGTATCTTTCAGTGTTGAGGTGGGCACCGTTAGATTCTGTGTCTCCTTGCGATCATAAACGATGTGTTGGATGTGCACCTAGGATAAGTAATAAGGGAGCTAGGAGTGATTATCGGTGCATTAATAGGTTAGCATTTTTCGCTCAGGGGTCATTTAGATGCTTCTTACGAGACTTGTGTTTTGTTTTGGTAAAAATGGTTTATATCGTCAGTTAGCTGAGATTATTCCCGTTAGTCTGGTATAACACATTAATAGGTTCTTAAATATTAAGATCCCCTGAGACACAGTGTCGTGAAAAAAAAAAAAAAAGAGTACCCGCTGGCGGGGACCTTGGGGCTAACAGGTTAAAGGAATGTGCCTTATTTGTAGCTAGGTGAAAACAGGTTTCTCCCCTTATGAATGTACCTTCACTTCAGTTTTCACTAGACTCACCTTTCTCAATCTCCACAGGGAACACATCCATCTTCTCCACTCTCTTCTCCAGCTCGTACTCCGCAGACGCTGCGACTGGATCCACATCATCGTTCCGCCGGTCATAGTCCTCGTTGGAAAAGGTACTGAAGACCTGTTAAGGTGAAAACATCGAGTGTATAGCTTAAGTATAGCACTTTTTACATCCTTATCAAGTAGTTCATCGTCGTCGCAGGCATCACCTCACTCAAGAATTTCTAATAAAGGCTCAGGTGTCTGATGTACAAAACTATTCATACTGAACATATCTGACTAAAGGGCCGTTCTCTCTCCCAAGGAGCTTACTGAACATGTTATTTATTAAATGTTTATTATATGTTTCTGCTTGATTTATGTTGCTTACTTTATGTGGCTTCAATGACTCTTGTATTGCCTTGTAGTGCTAATTCAGACGAGATTCCCCCTTTAAGCCAGCGTTGGTTTGTCTTTTTAACTAACCTGCACAACTCATTATTTTCATCAGTTTTTGTGTGTCTGCTATTCTGTTACATTTTTCAACATACACAATCCAAAAGCACATTTCTTTCTCTTTTGAGTTCTTAATTATCTTGGCAGGCTGAACAAGGACACATTCTTTTCATTTGAGAGAAATTGCGTTGGGGCGGGAGAACTACACTCATACTTTGGACCCTCACTAGGAAAATGAGAGTGCCAACGCAGTACGCAGGCACAGTTCAGCAGCAGCAGCAAGACAGCAGAGCATATGAGTCATGATTTGAACCACTGGTATTGAAATTCACTCCATGCATCAAGCAGTTTCTATTGATATATCAATAATGTCTGCCAGAGATTATGAAGCTTAATGGTCTAACCCAACTGTACACACTGCACTGTCAACACTTGTTTGCAACCCTTTGCATCATTTAGGAAAATACGTATCAATCACACTTTTGAGCAGACATAACTAAAGTGTCAACAAGACCAAAGCAGAAGATACATTCCCAAGACTTTCTCTTGTGGACCTTTATCAAAGTTTTAAGTTGTAAACTCTGCAGGCAGGCCTTGTAAAGCACAGGATGTGTCCCAGAGCCCGATTTCTGGTTGGAATCATAAGGCTCACAGTACAGCAGAACATGAGCAGCGCGGAAAGTAGGGCACAGCTGGGGAGAGCCGAGCAGTGGATGCAGCAAAGATCAATGTTCTGAGGCGACAAGTGATGTCAGTAGCACAGTCAAAAAGTATAATAAATAATAATAAATATAAATATAATAAAGAGAAATTCTAAGAAAAAGGGAAACTCCTGACGTTCAGTAACAAAACACAGTATTCAATACTAACCTTAAGGGTTATTGCCCATGTGGTAACATCTTAAATGCCACTGACTCTTCCAAACAGAAATGAACAACAATCCTGGCCTAGTAGCTAAAGTAAGCACTGCAATATTCAGCATGAAGCACACTGGGGAAGGTTACTCAGTGAAACACCTGTACACACTCAACTGTCCACTCACTAAAACCAGCCAACTTCACATTGAAGAAGTCAACCACAGGAAATGTGTGTCCTAAATGTGGGATTAAAAACTAGTTGCAAATGTCTATCTCTTAGTTGTTGTAGCTCTAGTTAGGATCTTGAACATTAGACCTAAAAGAAGCCCGACAACAAAGAGATTCGAACCAGAGAGAGATCAATTATGGAAAACTAGTTTATAGATTTGATGAAAAAAAGTAGATTAAAGTTTGGTAGACTCCATCCGGGGCTAATGCCTGATTATGCGGATGAACCCAACAGTGGGTCTGTAAAATAAACCCCTGCTTGGCCATCATTAGTCTTAATCTGGGGGGAGTCGTGATCAGTATGGTGGCGGTGGCATAATGCTGGCATCAGTGCACAGGTCGCACTGACGTTGGGTACTAACAGACCTAGAGCCACTGAATATGAGTTGGGAGTTGTAGAAAGGAAAGAAGGATCCACAGTTAATCTTCCTATTCAATATGAGAGCGTCATTCAATTAGCTCTTTTTTTAGTATTTACAGATGTTTAGTTTTGCCAAACACCAAAACACACAGATATGGCCAACTCACAATTATTGAGCCGTCAGTTGCCGAGTTGTGGTCCAGTGTGTAACCTTGTGTACCTGAGAGACAATGAACCCTGTGACAATTGTTGAAGTTGTGCTTCTTCAATGCACCCATGTTGTGCTTAACAAAACAGAAAACAATCGAACAACATGATGTGACAATTTCCTATAGGTCTTTATGATTGATGAATACATTTGACATGCACATTTATGATGTAATCAATACACATTTCCATTCCAGGCAACAGTCTGAGGTCTCCATCCTGAAGCCGGCCAAGACTTGAGGAACAAACCAACAACAATCTCCTTTCTGTCGCCTCCTCACTATGTAGCCTTTGGACTTCAGCCCAAAACAGCACACATAGTTCTCTTGTTCAATTTGTTTAAGTGAATTACTACAACAGCATCTATTCTTCAATATACTGCTAATTCAATTCAAACACATGTATTCAAGTTGTATTTTCCTATCAGCAAACAAGATATAGATGTACTGTTTGCTACACAGGGTCTTCTTTCATGTAGCATCCCAAACCAAAGAAGATTAGAAACGTAAGGATTATGCACGCTACTGCAGCTCTGTGGTGGTGCACGCAGGAATTCTATTCATGGGGCCTCGACCCTCCATCTTCCCAACAGAATCCTCCTCCATCTCAATCCTCCTACTTTCTTTTATATTATTTCCATAGGTGTAGGCGAGGACACCACCCATGATAGCAATAACACTATTTTTAAATAACCAATAATTGACTCAAGCCATTGTTGCCCCGCCTGCATCCGGAAACTTTTGTTGCATGTCTCTGAAGAACAAGCTTCAATGCGCTCCTATAAATAGAACATACAATTTCTAATTTAGACAGTTCAAAATGGATTCACAGAACTAGAGCAGACAGAAATTCCATTACAGGATGAACAATGCCTTTTAGTTTAGACTTTGGAGACTTTTGTAATTAAGGGTTGCAATGTAGGCTAATAGAATATACGGAGCTGAGACAGTTCAGGTTGGCTTCTCCACTCAACCTCCCCCGTCCTTAAAGTCTGACTTTCCTTTTGCCATGGACTCCCAGGCCTATTTCAAACAATGTTCTGTTCTCTCCTGAACGATAATCACTCAACCAATCGGTTTTATCTGCAAGAAAGACATAAATCAATGTCTTTATTGGCCCCTCCCTAAAAAATAAGCCTTACATACAAAACACCCACATCACTGTCACGTTGCCAGTTATCAGACTAAACAGACATTTTCCATTATTGTTGAGCACATGCCCGGTCCACCATCCTCTGTCTATAACCAAAACACTTAACTGTTGATCAGGCAAACTGACTCCAACCAGAATGAAAGACCAAAGAAGAACTAACAAGTCGTCAAGTTTACACAGAATAAGCTATATGACATGTCCTTTTAATGCCAGTCCCTCCAACTAAAGTATCACTGCGGTCACTGAGGTTGTGATGTGGGTCAACCGACTGCTATGCCATCTTCATATTTCCATTCCCTCCCAGCAGTACGTGTGGGCTTTCTGTCCAGTTTCAACAACTGCAGTGGTTGGTACTTCGACGTGTGCTCACATGCCCACACCCACATTGAAACCCTTCCCATCTTTTCCCTCGTTCCCCCCCCACAACTGAATACCAATGTGGGAAATGAGTCAGCAGCTGCGAGGAAAAGCTAACCAGAGAAATCTCTCCCCAGTGCAAAACCAGGGCTGACCACCGGATTGGGGAGTTTGAATGGAAGCCGGCCTACAAAAAGACAAACAATCTAAACAGGCTGTGAGGGCGAGCTGGGGCAGGGGGTGGCGGGCGGCCTAGCGGAGATAAAGAGTCATTAGGATAGAAGGCATGGGGCCATGTTTTTAGATCCTGTGTAAACATCACAGAAAAAATAACAATATATATCCGTAAGTAAGCATTACATTGCCATTTATTAACAGTTCACAATGATTGACGGTAACTGAAACAACAATGTTTATGTTTGAAGCTTTAATGCATGACCTGGAGCTGGAAGGTATGAGTCGGAGAAGAGCACCATGACATAATGGAATCACATTTACAAGGAAGTGTAAACATAAACAGGTTGAACAGGTTTGTGCATAAATGGCCCACAAAGGCTACTTTTGTCCTGCAATGATTGCTGAAACTTGAACACTGAAACTGCTGCAAACTCTGAGTGTAAACACACAGCATCTGCTAATGTGTTGGTCTCTAATCACATAATGAAAGCGTTTAAGGCCATCAAATCAGCCAAGACTCATCCTCTCATGCCAAGTTGGTTAATGAGCAGCTTTGAGGCGACTGCATTAGTATTCTGCCCCATTTTGTCGGAGAGTCACCAACTTGCCCAGGTGGCTGGAAGGACCTCAGATCTCACAAGAGGAGGGCCTGTCTGCTGGTGGGATGAGGGTGGAGTCTTGTCAGACACATTCCTGTGGCCAGCAGAAGACCCTTCTGAGATAGGAAATGGAAAGCATAACACTGGGATGGGTTGACTATAGGGGCCAGAGTCCAAATGTGTGGAGTACACCCCCTTTGCTTTTGACTTATCACATGAAACGCAGATAAAGGAGCAGATGATTCTGTCCTGCTGTAATTCAATCTTAACTTTCCAGCATATCTTAAGAATAGGGCTTGGGGAAAGGATTTTGTTTGACTTACATTGAACAATATTAGAGTTTTGTACATTATTAATAAAGTTATGCTGACGGAACGCAAAAAGACAAACTAAACCACAAGAACATGCAACTGGTTGTTTTAACAATGACACATGCTAGAGGTTTTTTGTAGTTACAATTCACATGAATAAGCATTCGGGTGCACATTGAATTTAAGAACTTAATAATGAGCTTAGCATGAAGTGAATCATTTTGTAGATACGTGATGTCTTATGTACCCATTACCCAGACACTAGCTTATATTGGTGGAATGCTGAATTACAACACTGAACAAAACTCCCAGCCACCTTTAGTGAGGTGATAGAAAAAAACTACATGTACAAACAAAGCCATGCAAACGCCTATTAGCTCTGGTTCAAGACACCACAGGGCACAATGTTATCTGGCTTCACATTGACTAGAGTCAGGTGTATGAGAGGTTTCACTTCACCTGACTCTTCATTTTACAAAGTGAAATGTCTACAGCTACTAAACAAAGTTGTACTGCAGACATATGTGAAGCCAAGTTGACTAAAGGACATGTTTGCTTATCCAGTAATTATCTATTGGGCAAACCAAAAAAATGCTGAAATAATTCTGTCAAAATAGTCGCCACAATCCTTTACCGCACCCTGTGTGTTCGAGCAGGCACGATGTGTTCACTTGACCAATAACTGCGTGAGGTACATCCTGTGACTGTGTGGGTTGGTCAAAGCAACAGGTGCAAATCCTAGCTTCAGACATTTTCATTTCTGTTATTGTGAAATGGTTTTTGACTCCTGTTCCAAATGGTTTCATGACAAAAGATACAAGACAACCTCTTCAGCGATCCCACATAACTACTACCCTGAAAATGACTATGCAGTCTTTGTTCCCAACCGGATAACGTGCCTAAAGCAGGGAGCATTAATCATTCAATAACTATTTTTTCCCAAACCATAGGGTTCAGAGTGAAAGAAAGCAACTAAAAGTGATGCAATGCTTCTCTAGGACATGCCTCAACAAACTAATATTACAGGTCTGGTTTTTATTTGCACTAAAGGAAACTACCTCCATACTAACACCAAAGACATAATCAGTAAGCAGTGGTGCAATATTTATACTGCTCAGACAGCCACAGGGTAGAGCAGAGCAAACGTATGTACTGACACAGCAGCAATGGGAGTGCAGCATTGTAATGCCCTAACGTTTGATCCTGTGTTAGCTTATATGCAGAAGAATGTTCACAAAAAACATAATGTATAGAACACTTGCAATGTCGTTTTCATTCTCTTTCAAACACTGTAACTCAGATTTTTCTCATCACAACTACAATCCAAGTGCATTCAGAAACCTTCAACATCCAATATTTGGCTTGACACAAGACTCTCACTTTTTAGGAATTATTGAAACCGTGTGTTGTGAACTAATTCTGAGTGCCTTAGAAAGCTCTCTTTCAACCCTGAAAAGAGTGATACATGTTGAAACTGGACATCTCCTTTAGTTCACAAAGAGGACCTTTCTTCCACGCAGGATACCTCCTCTGTTTAGAAGACTCAGGTTTCGCAGGGACCTAATCCCTTTGTGAACCAGAGGCACAAAGAACTTCCTCTCTCCTAGTTAGCCATGATTCAAGTGTGCTCCATCCCAGCGCCAGCTCTGACTTGCAGACTGTGGAGAATGATGCAGTGCTAGCAGGAGGCCTTTGTTAGCCAGGCCACAGGTAGAAAGGCTGGCTGAGGGGCATTTGTGTGACTTAATTGGCTAACCCGAATACCACATGACCTTGACCCCATGGTTTTAATCCAAGCACGTTATTGTTTTGACAAGTTTCTGTGTGTTTTCCAGCTGTTCCCAGGCTTGCACTCATTCATGCAATTAGTTAAAAAAGTGAATTGCTCAAAAACTCAAAAGAATGCTTTGACCTTCTCAGACTTGCTATCTTTATTAAATGTAAACATGTTGCATACCCGACCCCGTAAATCCTTTACAATCCCAAGGTGATCATTGTTAGTGCAGAATTACATGTCACTGCATATATTATCTTATCACATCTGATATGATTAGAAGTAATATTGAAAGTATTACATTAATAATTTGAATAATGATTAAGACTATTAGTCTAGATTTGGATAATTATTGAAATTACATTCACATCTAACATTTTTTAAATGAAATTGTTTAAATTATTGTTAAGGTCTAATGCAAAGATAAACAAACTTTATAGACAAACTGATAGAAATAAGTAGCATCATTTTAATTGGTAATAATTGATAATCTTTTTGTTTTAATCCACTGACCACTTTTCTAACGGGAAAGACGAGATACAAGGATTATTGGACAGTTTGAGTATGTTGAACATGACCTAGTTTAACTTCCAAACCAGGACAACTGTCTGCTTTTTCTTCTCTCATGTGAGCAAACTGAATATCTTTGGTCAATGCTGACACGGTATTAAAAAGTTGTACACAGTAGTTTCTTTCAATCTGCCCTCGGAATGGAAATGTATACAAACTCACATAAACATAACTACAACCTTGTGTCAGTTAATCTGTTTTGCATAAAGTGTCCCTCTCACAGTTGGTGAACTGCTACAAAGAGGTGGCTCAGTCTAACATATTGTAGCAACTCTAAAGTTGTGTTTAGCTCTGTCATAGCTCCACTTTGGAGGAGGAGAGGCACTTTTGTTTGTGTCCACTCCAGGTCAGCTTCTGGTCCCCTCTCCCAGGACCCCCTGCCGGGATAACTGGGATGGGGGTCCACACCCTGAGATAACAGTGCATTTTAAGGCCTGGATAAACATTGAGCTGTTCACAAGCTATGTGGAATGCACTAGATGATTTGTTTTTCCCTGCTTTAGCAAAATGTTTAGATATAGTGATTGTAGAATATCTATTGTAGGAGATATGACCTCCACCACCCCCCTTAAACATGCACTGGCAATAATAACAACACATGATATGAAGCAACACCAGGGGGGTATACTACGAAGCAGGATTTTCGCTTAGCCGGCTAAATTCAGGGAAAACTCCGGCTTTCCGGTCCTACGAAACTGGTTCTCTTTTTAGCAGGCTAGATCTCCATGGTAACTTATGCTTAGCGGCTAACCTGGTCGGGACCAGGTTAGGTTGCAGGCTAAGAGCTCAACTCAGTGAAAGCACTGCCTGCTGACCAATCAGAGCTCAGTGTGCGGAGTTTAAAGCGATCAAGTCATATTGCAGGAGAAAGGAAATACAGAAAAGCTGCCGTTGCAGGAAAGACGGCCGGCAAAAATCACCGACTGTGTGAACGTGAACATTAATAGATTATCACGTCCCATCTTCAGAGCAATCTGACTATTATAACATTAGCGTTAAGAAAGCTTACTTACATATCTGCCACAACATAAGTAACCGGATAATATGCATTAAGTACAGTCCGCGGCATATCACTTCATAATGTATCATATCTGGCCGTGCAACACTCACAGTGTCACATACTGTATGCAGAAGTATTATTTTAAGCAACACATTAAGTTGACGAAACACTCGAGACAAATGTAATTAAAGTCAGATCCACTCGTGTTTTAGACGGGGCAGTGATATCATAAACCTGTTAATGTACGCATTCAAACACTTTTTCTTTTTCCAGCTGTATTCACCTTGCAGGTGCAGCTATGTGGCTTTTATCCTGGATAAAGTGTTTAAGTCATGGATGTTTAAAGTTTAACTTCTTCATATGTCTAATATTATAGTTGACTTTTCATTCAGGAAGTATGACGCTGCGCTGTCAGTACGCTTCTCCATGTTTGTGATTGGACGAATGCTCCAAATGCCACCCCTTTCATGTGAACGCGCACCTAACTAGATAGGACACGGCTGGCTTGAGCAATCCACTTGATAACCCGCGTCGTAGTACCGTTTAGCGAGAGCGCGTATGTTTTGGATTAGGCCAACCGGCTAACTCAAACATATCCAGGTTAGGTTGAACCAGCTTCGTAGTACAGGCCCCAGATGTGATGAAAATAATAGGACATTTGTTTTGGAAGAATAAAAACAATAATTCATTTACATTGGTGAACCCAAATGTACACAGACCATTTGGAGCATCCCAAGCTGAAAGCACCAACAATCATACCGAAAGATTGTCAAAGTCAAAACTATTTTGAAGTTATTCTGTTATTCACCCAACTCTACGCCTCATTTGTAGGACTACTATCCACTGTAAAAAGATATAAGACATCTAATTTATAATCCTCAACAACCTGGAGAAACTCATCAAAAAACAAACAGAATGTGACCTAAGATTTCCAACGACATAATTACTCTGTAGCTATGTTAGTTTGACAATAAAGAACCTTGAACCTTGAGAATCCATGTTTCTGCTTTTCACAAAAGAATCATATCATTTAAGAATGAATGAATAGCTCAAATCAGGAATTCCCCAGCTGTAATAGGATGAATTAGCCATGGTTATATATAATAATAATATTCCTCATTCCTCATATCCATGTTGTAGAGTGGTGAAAAAAAAGTCCCTCATGAGAGCAACACATGATTCCCTTACAGAGGGAAACCACTCTGAATGAGTAAAAATATGCTCTGCAGTGACTCACGGGAGGCAATAATTATTAACTGCACGGTCTAAAGTTTCACGTCTCTCTACTACCTCACTGCTGCCCTTGCTTTTATGTTGTCAACAATATTTCCAAAAATACCACAAACAATGTTGCAAGATAACCAGTCCTCTCTCTCTCTCTCCTATACTATGGGTGGTGCTGTCAAACTACCTGCCTTCAGGGTCACAAGGATTAAAAAATAACATAGTTTTCATTTTCTGAACTTGGATAATGATACAGTGCAACAGCTGTGACGTCAACATGAACAACAGCAGCATTCATTCTCAGCCTTCACTAATTTCTCTTGTGTCTGCAGTTCAGTCAGTTGCTGAATCAGTGAGACGGTGGTTTATAATGATGGAGTTAGTGTGCAATACGCCTGTAGGTGCTCACATGTAAAGAACACAACATAAAATAACACTAACCTGAATGGGGTCTGTAGAGAAGTTGATTTTCCTCTTTGGGGGAGGCTCCTCCTCATCCGACAGACCCATCATCTCGTAACAGTCGTCATAATCCCCATACATTTGATCCTCCTCCTCTTCTTCCCTGAGGACCTGGTCTACATCTCTGTCATCCACAAATGCTGCATTCTCAATACCGTACACTACTGGTGAGGCTCTATCCAGGATGCTCTGGCCCACCTGCTCCTCCAGCTCACCCTCCTCCTCTGCGACCTCCTCATCTTCCTCTCGATCATCATCATCATCTTCTTCTTCTTCCTGTCTATCCTTTTTCAACCCTTTTCCCCCACTGTCCTCCAAGACTCTTCCTTCACCCACAGTCTCTTCTATCCTTTGTGTCTCTTTAGAGACTTCTCTCGCTAAGACACGTGCAGTTTTACAGTTCTGTTTTTCTGGTGGAGACGTTCTTTTCATGTCTGTT
Organism: Pseudochaenichthys georgianus; assembly: GCF_902827115.2. Taxonomy (NCBI): domain Eukaryota; kingdom Metazoa; phylum Chordata; class Actinopteri; order Perciformes; family Channichthyidae; genus Pseudochaenichthys; species Pseudochaenichthys georgianus. Next base: position 28,963,613 of record NC_047523.1, on the reverse strand, counting down.
AGAAGGTTGTCTTTGGGGCTTTTCCCCTTCTGTTCCTCAAATACATTATCTTCAACGTTCTCATCGTCATTCTCCTCACTCTCTGAAGACTCATTCTGAACTACTACCAGTTCTGCCCGTACCACCCCCACCCCTCTGGAGTCCAGGGCTGAGGTCTGGCTGGATGGCTTGTCTCTGGCAGGACTATCTACCACAGTGTCATTACTTCTGGCTTTTTCAGGGTATTTAGCCCTGTTGGTGTTCTGAAACCCAACAGCTGATGGAGAAGGTTGCTTAACATCCCCTGGGGGCGAACTATGTGGCTTGCCTTCATCCCCACCAACAGATGTCCTACTGAATCCATCACTGGATGATGAGGAGCGTTTGAAGCCATGGCTAACTGGGGTTGTTTGCTCTGGTGAGAGGGGTTTGTGAGTGGCATCAGTTGTTGGAGAATTTGTTTTGTATGCTGCATTAGTAGTTGGGCTTGTTGGCTTCATGCTTGACCCCAAAACCGTTGATTTGTTTGTGACACACGTCGTCTGGGATGTATTTTTGTTAGTGGCAACAGTCACAGGGGTAGAGTTAGTGGCATCTTTAACAGTTGAAGTAGATTTCTGTGAGTTGTCCCTTGTTGGAGATGAAGACAGTAAGTGTTCAGTGGTACTGTGCTGTTTAGCAGCTGTGTTTGTCTCATCCAAGTCATTCTCTACCGTGTAATTGTCCAACCTTTTGGATATGGGTCCTGCATTCAATGATACTCTAGATACATGCTTTTTATCACCATTGACTTTCCCCTCCAGTTGACATTTATCTGTTGATGTTGCCGTTTGCTCTGATTTTATAATGATCTCAGATGATCCTGATACTCTCCTCGTGCTTTTCCCTTCATCAGAGGCACTTCCAAGGGACAAGCGATTTACTACCCTGCTTGGTGACTGTTTTTCTGCTGCAGGCTGCTCTTTGATGCCCCTTTCAAAGAGTTTTCTTGTCGAAGAAAACTTCTCTGCCAAAGCCACTTTGTCAATCTCAACATCTTCCCCCTTGGGTGTTTTATCTAAATGTTGTGATTCTGGGCTTGTGGCACTGTTGAGGTTAGCTCGAGGAGGGCTGACTGGAAGTTGCAGCTTTGGTGGGGACACAGGTGCCACTGGGGCCACCGGGGCCACATCAGGCTTAGGAGTCACTTTCACCTCTTGGCACTCCTGTTGCTGACCATCCATCTGTAGGAAGATGTTCTTTATCTTGTTCACTCTGTTGCCAAAAGGCCTTCCTCTTGAGTCCTCCCGGGTGTCACTGGAGCCGTTTGCATATGATTTGGTGTCGCCTTCGGATTTCGACCCATCAAAAGTACACTTAATGGTGTGGAAGTCAGACTTGTATGCATTTCTGTGAGGGGAAGCGCTCCTCAGGGTCCTCTCGCCTCCTTTGCTTTCCGCTTTGATCATGTTTGCCTTTTGTTTGTGATTGCAGCCCAATTAGAAAAGCCGGTTTTGGAGAGCCTGTTGTTGTTTTGTTGGTGAACTATAGCTTTACGTAAGGGGTGCCATGGGTCCGGCGGAGCTTCTTTGGAGCACAGTGGTCTTAACTAAACACTCTCAGCGAAGTCATCTAAAGAGAGAAACGGATAGTAAAATCAGTTAATCAGAGACCGGATACCATTATCTCGCTATGCCTAGCAACGTAAGTCGTTTAAAATTAGTTAATACTTAATCATTAAGTATTTCTGTATCCAAACCAAAACAGTGTGAATACTAGGTTAGAACATGAAGGTTGAACTTTCAACGGTTAGTTCGTTAGAATGTGTACGTTGGCTTGCATTAACCGTTTGTATGCATTTCGGTGTAGTGGTTGTCCGACTACTGGCGTTAGCAAACGTTAAACCAAAAGTGTTTTGAATTGAAAGTTACCTTAACCAACTATATACTTATACTTTATTTGTACTAAATTAAACGTTGTTAATAATGTTAGTAACGCTGCAGCACTGATAAAAGGCGAAACAAAGTCAAACTTGGCAAACACAGCCCCAGCGTTAGTGCTCCGAACAATTCATTGTGGCATTTCAAGTACGAGCCGTTAAAAATGTTAACTCTTCACACAACACCGCACAAAGGTAAACAACTGTGTAATGCTCTCACCTCCTACTCGCTGCATCGTGTTAGACGCCGAAAGTTGGCCCACAATGTCCCCGTTTTACAGCATTAAACTTGTGCCTTCTTCTTCCTCACCGCCATCATTCCCCGCTCCAACAGCGTTTTCCTGCCTCCTCCTTGCACTTCCAGACCTGTCGCGGGCTGCGCGCGCACGAGAGTCCGCCTGTGCTGCGCGGCGCGGCCGACGAGAACAGAGAGAGTCGGGAGCGCGCGCACATTCCAGAACTGTAACCCACCACCAGCTCCACCCCCTCCCCTCCTCTCTTTCTCCACAGATCACAGACTGGAGGAGTTGAAGGAGAAAGGCGTGGGAAAGGGCTTACTGTATATTAGAGCTCACCTAAAGACGTTCGGGACGAATCCCGATGGGCCGGTACCGAAGTGGGCCGGTCGGAATTGCTGAAGACAATTGATATTTCATATAGGGGAAAGCACGGTTTTTAATTATTCAATCAGTGACAGATGAACTCCATTTAGCCGGTTCAGTTCCTTCCTATTGTGTAAGCTGGCTAACTGTCACACAGGTTCAGAATTATTTAATTTGTTCTTACTGTTCCGTAGGACCGTAATGTTATTAGAATTAGGCTTTTTTATTAAACTCTCATTGGGTTAATCCGATTGTTGGTTCACATGGTGTATAGTGTTTGTATGGTATATATTCCTAAACAAAGTTACTGATCACTGGGTCTAAAATGAAACTGACACATTGTGTAATTTACCTTATGAGAGTTTGGAGGCAACAGGGTAGGTCAACATATACAATGTAAAAGGCTTATTAGTGGGGGTGTCCACTGGCAAACAGCGAATGATGCCCCAAGGCCCCATGACTTGTACATCCGGCTATGACTCAGCACATTGCCGCAGGTACTGGCTGATTATGAGGCTCCTTGTTTAGCCTGAAGGCAGTTATGGAATTAGTGTGGATGTGTATAGTTTAACTGAAGGGATGAAGTTTATTCTGGAAGACAAATACAACATCTGACAACCAGGGCCGCCTTAATGCACGGGCTGACCTGGGCTGAAGCCCAGGGGCCTACGGAGATTGGGGGCCTATCATGAGCCAAGAAAAAAAAAGGAAAAAAAAAGTATTTTATTTTGGGTGTTTTATTTTAATTTTAAATAAACAAAGTCTTGGCTTTCAGAATATGAAACTTTTATTTCCAAAATCACATGGTAAATACATTTTTTAAGCTTGTAAAGGGAAGATGACAGCTCTCCCCTCCCTCCGCTGAAATTATGAATGTAAGGCGTATAGTAATCATAGATAACACGGCAGGGTCCGTTATAGTTTGTTTTCATCTGATTTCAATTAAACAAAGTCTTGGCTTTCAGAATATTAAACTTGTTTCGGCAAATTCAGATAATAAATACAGCTTTGAAGCTTGTAACGGCATAATTACAAGCGGAGAACGGAGTAACTTAAAGTCACAGCAGGCATAACAACAGCCGGTGTTTCTCGTGAGTGTTGTTTGTACAAACACAATACACATAAACGCAAAAATACACAAACACACACACTCGCGAGCTTCCCCCAGACCAGTAATCCAAACGAAAATATCCCTCCATACTATTTTGATCATTTGCTCCGCTAATCAATCAGATCGATGGATTCCAGAGATTTTTCTCAAAAATAATGACTCCGTAACAGTCAGTGGGCACCACTTAACAGCCAATCAGAATGAGAATATGTTTCACATGTGACTTATTCAAATTGCGAGTGATTGAGTGACAGATGAAGGTTGTTTAGGAGAACATTTTGGAGAAGAAAAAGTTTGAGAGTGGCGCTCGGAAAAGGAAACCTAACACTGATGTCAATTGAGCATGACATTCTTCGTGAGATGGATTTTAAGAACATCATAAAGGCTTTTTATTCAAAGAAAACCAGACAGAAGCTAAAGAGGTAAGGCAATGCTGCACTATTCATTGATTCCCAGTAGCCTGCAGGTTTAAATGTGCATCGTTTTACATAACTAGGTTTGTGTTAATCCACCGGAGATAATGATCATTCTCATCTACTGATACCTGGCATTGAGGCCATATGTTGCTGTTCATGGTGCTGAATTAGTGGTGTGTGTGTGTGTGTGTGTGTGTGTGTGTGTGTGTGTGTGTGTGTGTGTGTGTGTGTGTGTGTGTGTGTGTGTGTGTGTGATCACAGAGCCTGCCGAGGCTATAAATGACTTTGATTTGTTGTTTAAATAGGGGGCCTACAAAACAGTAGGCCCCCTATTGCCATCAGCCACAGGGCTTGATGGCAGGTTAAGGCGGGCTTGCTGACAACAATCTGAATGAATCTGTAGAACTACCTTCAGGTAACAGTAAGGTTTAACCAACAACAAGGCGGAGGAAGTGTATTAGTATATTATTTCATACACAAACTGCGTATCAAAGTGCTTACATGATATATATAAACATTCATCAGGAAATGCAAGTCTGGTTTAACCATATTTCACATCAATTTAAGTGGGTCATTTTACAGAGATCCTATATCCTGCATATTATTGCTATGGCTGTGCACATTATCTTCTGACATTTTCTAATTAATCCTTTTTTACATATTGAAATCCAAATTAATTTTGCTGAAAATATATTCTGAAGTGATTTCACAAAACCAAAGTTTAGAAAGGATTACATTTCAAAGTATAATATATTTAGTATTTTCTTATGTCATGTTAAAAATCAGGTCTCCTCTCTGGAGAATAATATGCTAGTTGCAGAACCAACATTTCATATGCACCTATTTGATTCAGGAAATAAAGAGATGATGTTTTCATGAGATTGGCTGCAAAGATACTGAATGAAAGTGTAGTCAGGTTTCCTCTGTGGCTGAGAACCTACATTGCAAAAATATCATCCAATCAGAAAGACCTAGGAAATAGAAGCCAGAGCATGTGGGAGAAGATGTTCTTTGATCTCAAATGAATATTTGAATATCTTTTACAAGACGACAAATGTGCGTCATTGTTTATTTACAAATGTAATAACATTCATCAGGTCATTATTTTGTAAAAGACTGGCTTTAAAATACATTTTTTACATAGTTTAAACATGTATCTTATGTTTGATTACATCTTTATACATCTTGAACGTACACACTTTTGTAACTTTTTACGAAAAAGAGGGGATTATTATGTAACAATATGCAAAGAAGGATGTAATTATTTATAAATATGAACCAGGCCGCAGCAGGAGGCTTATAAGCAGATGGTGATCTATTTAGAAGACATGACCATTTCTTCAGTTGCCTAAAGTGTAAATCCATTTACATTTTTAATCCTACAAAAAATGAAATATTAAACTCTCAACACTGAGAGTTTCCACCCAGGGAGCATTACCATTTGCGTTTGATTATTAGATACATTAATTATGAGCATATTATATAAATAGTGCTTAATTTTAAGGCTATTACATCCCATCATATCAAAGTTGTAAATTAGTGTTTAAAAACATTCAGGGAGACGTCTCTGGAAAAGGTCCAGTCCTCAAGCATTTCCTCTGCAGCTATCAGCCCTCACATTCCATTTAAGTCTTGGTTATCAAGGTTCTTTATTTGTCATACGAACATAGCTACAGAGTTAAATTCTTAGGTCACAGTTATCTGATGAATGAGGTTTTTTATAGCTTAGTATTAGCCTACCACGTACATCTTTCATATGGGTTCTGTATTCATTTGTTTTATGTAAACCATTTACATTTGGCTCAGGGGATGTGAGCTCTCAGACTGGGAGTGAGAGATAAGAAATGTTTAATGATGGATCACATTTCCTTTGACTCTGTAATGTGTACTTTAGTCTTTTAAGTAAGAACTATGTCCTCTCCAACAATTCATACATCTCAAAATGTTCATCTTACATGAGAAAACACATTACTTTCAATATTGTACACTTACTTATATAAGAGCTTCACATTCCAGTAGTAACAACTGTCTTTCCAAATGCTCATCTGCATCTGAAATGATGCTGTGTGTGCACATAAGGGTTGCATGTGTCTGTGTGTTTACCATTTCTAGCTTGCTGGATCATCTCCTAGCAACTGTGGGTCTGAAAAGCCATATATACACAGTCAGTGGGCTTTCTCCCAGGGGTAAGATGGCACGCCGAAGCCAGGCCAGCGATCTCTATAGCAACCCTTCAAACAACATCGAATGAACAAGTCAAGCCGAATGAAAACGTGAGCAGGTGAAGTGCCGGTCAGTGGAATCTTTGACAAAATGTCAAACTCAATCAGACCACAACTAACAAAACAAACCTTTCTCTATGAGGCCATTGTTCCCTCTTCCTGAGGAGGGTTACATGTTAAATATTGCCACCGTCAGCTGGGTGCTTTTAAATATGGAAAGCTATTTGATTGTGTTTTCAGGATACAGGATGGTTTGCACACCTACTTGCAACGGCAATAGAAGCAATCATTTGCAGTGTTTTAGGAGCCATCAGATTACTCGAAGTAGTGACAAAGGCACATTGGCAAAGCACTGCAGTGCATATTGAAATTTTTACTAATTGTTATGTGTTGCTGTGATACTGCTGTGAGTTGAAGGTGTAACTAGAATGTGTGTTTTGTGTTGTGCATGCCCTGGCCTGAGCTCAGTCGTGCATCCTCACTATTTATCTTACTAAGAGAGGGGGAGACAGCGTGATGGAAAGGGTAAATGCTGGTCTTTTAGAGAGTAAAAGATGAAGGTGCAACTTCAAAATGCGTGTGGGTTTTACTGGAACAGTCATTTAAAAGAATTACCTGAAGATCCATTTCCTGTAATACAAATCTAGTAAATTGACCTTAAGTTAATGTATTTTGTCAAAAGACAAAATTCTCTCCATGCTCAGGACCATAGACAATAGAAATGTATAAAATGTGTAATCAGTGTGGCCCTCAACTCTTTATCAAAATGAAGTCTCAAAAATGCAAAACATCTTTGGAATTGCACACAAATATTTCTGCTCATACTAATCAAAATTGAATATTTCAGAGTCAGAGCTACATTTCCAAACAGTCTTGTAAATCAATGCCAAGGCAGCATGATTCTGTTTTTTTACCTTAAACAGAAACATTGCTTCCATCTAGTGGCAGATAGAAGTACAAGATTTAAGATATTGGTCAAATATAAATTCAAAAACAGTGATTTCTTTCATCTTCATCCTCATACCCAGGGGCACCGCCAGGGATTTTGGGCCCCATGAAAATATATCACATTGGTTATACTTAATTTTCTTAATTTTCTAAAATAGTTTGGGCCAGTCACGGGCGCTTAGAAACGTCCTAACTTTTCACCTCCTTAAAAGCAATGATTATGTACGTTCTATGAAATTCATGGAAAGATCAGTATTGTACTATACATTTCATCACACCATTTAAAGATTCTCAAGGATTTCAATATGTGCAGCAGTTTGCATTTTCTTTTGTGGTTTGTGAACATCTGCCTCTCAAACTGCTGACAATCACTTTGTAATGATGGCACTTATACTGTCACACCCATGTGGAGTCTTAAGTTCTTATATAGTCAACTTACACTACACAGCGATTATTGTTTTATATCAATATTTAAAGGTCACCTATTGTGCAAAATCCACTTTTGCATGTCTTTATACATAAACATGTGTCCACTCTGTGTAAAGAGACTCTGAAAGTGTCAGGAAAAAAGATTTGCTCACTTTTTGTCCAGATCCATTTATATAAAAACCTGTCTGATCAGATTTTGGCCACTTTATGATGTCATAACGTTTTTTTGGCTTGTGTAACCATTAGCCAATAACCAACCAAAGTAACACCCCCCACCTTATCACCCAAATCTCCTCCTAGAGCACCACTGTGTTCTTTTTAACCAAATATCTCTCAGAGGGGCGTGGGGAGTGGCTCCTTATTTTCATCTAAAGTAACTGTGAAGTCAACTTGGAAAATCCTCACAGGAGATCAAGGGGTTAAAAAGTCGGGCTGATTGACAGAGTGGTAGCTGTCTGAAATCATTCCCTAATTGCTAATCAGCGTCGCTGCACCTTTTAAAAGCAATGCACCTGAAAGAAGGGCAGTAATCCAAGCTGGAGAGGGACAAACTAAAAAGCGTGCGTCCAGCAGCAGAAGAAACGTCAAAGAAGCAGCACTGGTGCAGCCATAAAAAGCTGGAGAAGCGGCCGGTGAGAGACGAACTGTGTGTTTAGTTAAGTCATACAACTTGCCTAGTTCAGTGTCATTTTGTTTGTTTGATGTCCTCAAGCTAAAGCAACATGATTGTTGATTTAAAAATGAATGTGATTTGTTTATTGAGAGATGTAGATTGATAAAAACGGTTTGCATGCTGCTAAACATTCGGTCTATTATATTTGCATTTTTAATGAGACTGCATAAGTTAAAAACTGTTTAAAAACATAATTCATAAAAATACATTAAGAAAGTAAAACAATATTCACAAGTGTTAAAAAGTATATGTAAAGCATGTATTTTTGCATTTATTATTTGATGTGCATTGTATTTACAGTAGTTATTTTTTATTTTTCATTTAAGGTTTTTTACCTTACAATCTTACTACATAAGCTGTGCTGCAACAACAAACACGAAAGTAAAGAAGAACTCAAAAGAAACAAAGTTGTGGTCATTGTACGAGTGAAACCCAGTTAAAACCTCCTATGGACTGTACCATCCCTTTCAAGCGGGGAAACTGCAAATATACCCAAGGGCTTGACAGTAAAAAACCGGGGCTGTAAGCTGGAACAGTGAAAACAGTGACCTGGAAAAAGATAAAATACCACCCTGCAAACAGTCAGTGGACCCAAATCCAACATGGCTGATCAAACAGTCAGGAAAACAGTTGAGCAGCTCAAAAATGAGCGGACTGCAGCAAAACGATCCTTCACACGACTAGCTAACAGTATGATCAGAACTCACGACGGCATGTCAGAAGACCAGCTCCAATATAGCTTCAATAAACTCTCCATGGGAGCCGACAAAGTCATGGAAACCAATGACGAAGTCATGGCAGAGGTCATTGCAGTAAAGGAGGCAGAGCCAGTCGAACTAACCAAACAGCAAGAAGCCGACATAGCAAGGACCACAAATGAATGTGACTTGAAGGAGGTTGGAGAGCTACTTAGAGACATGCTTTGGCAAAAGTTTGGAGATGAACTGTGCACAGCTGTAGAACTAGCAGAAGCTGAGTGTGAGCGTGTCGCTCAAGTGCGTCCTGATGGCAACCATGAGGCCTACGAATTCATGCTCAGCCATCTGAAGTCACTGGTAGGGACCGCAAAGGAAGCTCATTGCAAGTGGCAGCAGTGGGTTCCAGTGGAAAACCAGAAGGAGTTCCGCAATCGGTTGAGAGACATCGAACGGGAAGCAGCCAGTCTGGTTTCCAGAAAAGCTGAGTTCATCATGGCGAGACGACAGGAAGACACAAGGTCAGGATCAACAAGTACTGCCATTCATCCCATCTTTACCCCAACCATTAGGCTAAAACCCACAGCTCTCCCCAGATTCTCTGGCTACAAGCGTGATTTTCATAGGTGGAGAAGAGACTGGGAGTCGCTCCAAAAACAGGGAGAACCAACAGGCTCCAAAGAAGTGAAAAAGATACAGTTGCTAGACAGTCTCGATGACAGGATCAAGAAAGACTTTCACCTCACTACTTATAACACCACAGATGACATTCTCCATGTCTTGGAGAACCGCTATGGCAATCGAACGGCTATTGCCATTGAAATAGTGGAAGACCTTCAGAAGATGCCATCTGTCAGAAGTAGCCAACCAAGGAAAATTGTCGAGTTGATTCAAGCCGTGGAGAAAGCACTCTGGGACCTGAGTGACCTCGGAGACACAGGCGCCATAAAGAATCCTCTCGTAACAAAATCGATAGAGTAAACTCCCTGAGTCCCTCAAAAAAGAGTGGCTTGTATATGTAGCCGATCCAAAAAATGGTGTGAGGCTAGATAAAAGGTTTGATTATCTCGGAGTTTCTCAAGCAGCAAGAGACTATCTACGAGAAGGTCGAGCAGCTACGAGATGAGGAGCCAAGTAAACCAAGTAAGCCGAGTTGGAAAGAAACCAGAATTGAGCAGAAAAGTGCCAGAACCAAGTCTACAAAGTCAGCTGATGACCAAGGCTGTGTAGTCTGCGGCGATGTCAAACACAAGAGGAAGCTCTACTTCTGCAAGCAGTTCAGGGCTCTGAGTGCAGCAGAAAGGAAGGCTTCAGTAAAGAAGTTGGGTGCGTGTACAAGATGCCTTGAGGTTCACGACAACCAGTCGTCCTGCAAACCTTGCTTTCTATGCAGAAATGAGGACTGCAGAGATGGAGAGGCTGCATCACTACTACCTCTGTCCCAAATATATGTCAAAGAGGTCTGGTGACAAATCTGAAAAGGATAAAGGCAAAAAGAAGTACACAGAGGGTCAAGAAGATTTCATAAAAAATCTCCCACCAGACCTAGCAAAGCAGTGTAGGGAGGTTTTCTCAAATGTTGCCTCCAGAGTCTTCAAAACCTCAAATGACCAACAAAGTCTAATTGAAAAGAGTGGAATGCAAGAGCTTCCAGTGATCATGATGCTACTTGTCGTCACAGCTAACGCCGGACAGAAGGTCGGAACACTCGTCGACTTAGCATCTGACACAAATTACATCACTCACAGAGCGGCGAGCCGCCTGGATCTCAAGAGTGAAGATATCATGCTCGTTGTACATGGAGTTGGCGGAATGAAGATTCAAGTAAAGACAAAGCGCTATCTCCTCAAAATCCATATATCCACCCCCAAGGGCACACTGAGAGCACATCAGTTGATTTGCTATGGGCTTGACAACATTGCAGACGTCCACAAAAGTGTGACACCTAAGCAACTGCAGCCATTCTTCCCAGTCGAGCTTCTCATTAGCCACAGAGAAGGCCAGCTAGCTCCTCAGAGGATCAGAGTCGTGGGAAACCTCGTACTGTGGGACGGACCACTCGGGAAAACAGTTGGAGGAACCCACCCCAGACTGTTTGAGGAGGTTGAAGTGTCAGCCCACATGTCAAAGACGCACTTTGCGAGATCAATGAGAGCATCCATCCATCTTCTCCCGCTTATCCGTGGTCGGGTCGCGGGGGTAGCAGTTCCAGCAGAGAGCCCCAAACTTTCTTTTCCCTGGCGACATCAACCAGCTCTGACTGGGGGATCCCAAGGCGCTCCCAGGCCAGCGAAGAGATATAATCCCTCCACCTGGTCCTAGGTCTACCCCTTGGTCTCTTCCCAGCTGGACATGCCTGGAACACCTCCCTAGGGAGGCGCCCAGGTGGCATCCTAACTAGGTGCCCGAACCACCTCAACTGGCTCCCTTCGACGTGAAGGAGGAGCGGCTCAACTCCGAGTCCCTCCCTGATGACCGAACTTCTCACCTTATCCCTAAGGGAGACACCAGCCACCCTGCGGAGAAAACCCATCTCGGCCGCTTGCATCCGTGATCTCGTTCTTTCGGTCATAACCCATCCTTCATGACCATAGGTGAGGGTAGGAACGAAAATGGCCCGGTAGACAGAGAGCTTTGCCTTCTGGCTCAGCTCCCTTTTCGTCACAACGGTGCGGTAAAGCGACTGCAGTACCGCTCCCGCTGCTCCGATTCTCCGGCCCATCTCACGCTCCATTGTTCCCTCACTCGAGAACAAGACCCCGAGATACTTGAACTCCTTCACTTGGGGTAAGGACTCATCCCCTACTTGGAGTGGACAGTCCATCGGTTTCCTGCTGAGAACCATGGCCTCAGATTTGGAGGTGCTGATCCTCATCCCAGCCGCTTCACACTCGGTTGCGAACCGATCCAGTGAGTGCTGAAGGTCGCAGACCGATGAAGCCATTAGAACCACATCATCTGCAAAAAGCAGTGGTGCAATCCTTAGTCCACCGAACTGCAGACCCCCTCCCCACGACTACGCCTCGAAATCCGATCCATGTATATTACAAACAGGATTGGTGACAAAGCGCAGCCCTGGCGGAGGCCAACCCTCACCGGAAATGGGTCCGACTTACTGCCGAGGACCCGGACACAGCTCTCGCTTTGGGAGTACAGAGATTGGATGGAGTAGAGACCCACTCACCCCATACTCCTGCAGCACCTCCCACAGTAACTCCCTGGGAACTCGGTCATACGCCTTCTCCAAGTCTACAAAACACATGTAGACCGGATAAGCGTACTCCCAGGCCCCCTCCAGGATCCTTGCGAGAGTAAAAAGCTGATCTGTCGTTCCACGACCAGGATGGAATCCGCATTGTTCCTCCTCAATTTGAGGTTCGACAATCGGCCTGACCCTCCTTTCGAGTACCTTGGAGTAAACTTTCCCGGGGAGGCTGAGTAGTGTGATGCCTCTGTAATTGGCACACACCCTCTGATCCCCCTTTTTAAAAAGGGGAACCACCACCCCGGTCTGCCACTCCTTCAGTACTGTTTCCGACTTCCACGCAATGTTGATGAGACGTGTCAACCATGACAGTCCCTCAACACCCAGAGCCTTCAGCATTTCCGGGCGGATCTCATCCACCCCCGGGGCTTTGCCACTGTGGAGTTGTTTGACGACCTCAGTGACCTCCCCCCGGGAGATTGGTTTTGATCCCCCGTCATACTCCAGCTCTGCCTCTAACATAGAGGGCGGAGTTGTCGGGTTCAGGAGTTCCTCAAAGTGTTCCTTCCAAAGCCCTAACACTCCATCAGTTGAGGTCAGTTGCTGCTCAATGAGAGCAGCAGCTGTGAAATATGAAGAGCTCACTAAGCCCATTCCAGAACAAAACCCCCTAAGCAAAGAAGCAGCTGAAATACAGGGATCAACTGTTTCGACCAGCAAAGAGAGTTTCCTGAAATGGTGGCAATGGGACAGCATTGGTGCAGCATGCAAGCCCAGATGTGGAGGCTGCCGGTGCGGAAACTGCCAGCCCGGTGGTAAAGAAATTACCCTTGCAGAGGAAAGGGAGCTTGAGGTGGTAAAGGATGGACTCACCTATGTCATGAGCGTTGATCACAGCAGAGAACCACATTAGCATGCAAAGTATCCCTGGCTAGAGGATCCAGCCTCACTGCCGAACAACAGAGGTGCAGTTGAAGCAACATTCCTAAGAACAGAGAAGCAGCTAGCCAAAGCACCAGAGTGGAAGTCTGCCTACAAAGCTCAAGTGCATGACATGATCGACAGAGGAGCTGCAATCAAGTTGACTAAAGAGCAGATCATGACCTGGAAAGGACCAGTATGGTTTGTGAGTCACCTTATTGCACCAAACCCACACTCTACAACAACCCCAGTAAGACTCGTCTGGAACAGCAGTCAAAAGTTCAGAGGCACCAGCATGAACGACTTGCTGATGAAAGGGCCAGACGTCCTTAACCAGATACGTGCTGTCCTCCTGAGGTTCAGAGGGGGAACCAATGCTGCCTTAGGGGACATCAGGAAAATGTACAATTCTGTATGGTTGGAAGATAGAGAGATGCACCTCCACAGGTTCCTCTGGCGGGATTCTGAGGACAAAGAGTTGGAGGAGTACGCAATCACCAGAGTCAATATTGGTGACAAGCCTGCAGGATGAATCGCACAGCTCGCAATGTGAGAAACAGCCAACCTACCTCCTTTCGCCCACCTTGAAGAGGAGCAAGGGGTACTACAAAATGATAGCTACGTTGACGACATCCTCACGTCTCACAACGACTTTGAGAAGCTGAAAACCATCATAGCAAACGTGGAACAAATCCTGAAAGCTGGAGGTTTCCTGTTGAAGCCTTGGGTCTTCTCAGGCCAAAGTGGGAGGAAGGGGAACAACAATAAACCAATGAAGACCAAAGTTAATAACATGGTCCTCCCGAATCAAATGAGGGATGAAGATAACAAAGCGCTTGGTCTAGGCTACCTTGTGGAAGAAGACAAGATCCATGTAATGGTATCCATTAACTTCTCAAAGAAGAAGATGCGACTTGGCCAAGACCTTCTACTAGACCAAGTAAGAACGCAAACCCCAAACCCTTTGACAAGAAGGAACCTCCTGAGTCAAGTCTCAGGGTTGTATGATCCAGTTGGTCTGGTAACTCCTGCCAAGCAGAAGGGTGCCATCCTTGTGCGGAGAGCATTCCAGGAGGCAAAGAGCGACAACTGCCCTGTCAAAGACACCTGGGATACAGCATTGTCAGACAGCCTCAGAGAAGATGCAATCCGACTCTTCGAAGAGAATGTGCAACTCGGGCAGGTTACATTCACCAGGGCCATAACGCCTCCAAGCTTCATTGGAAAAGCTTGGGCAATAACATTCTCCGATGGAAGCGAGCATGCCTACGGTGCTGTGATGTACCTCCGGTGGAACACCGACCAAGGCTCATTTGTCACTCTGGTGGAGTCCAAGGCAAAACTAACTCCTTTAGACCACAAAGGTGATGCTGTCAAGGCAGAGATGTGTGGAGCAGTGTTTGCGTCACGTCTCAAAAAATACTTCGAGCAGCACAGCAAGATCCAGGTTGGAAAGTGGTTCCATGTGATTGATAGCCAAACAGTCCTCGGTGCAATCGAGAGAGAGAGCTATGGTTATCAGACCTTCTTTGCAAACAGAATCAGAGAGATCCAGAACACAACAGCGATCCAAGACTGGTGGTGGGTCCCTGGTCCTCTTAATATTGCTGACATCATAACTAGAGGGGCCAGTCCTCAAGACCTGGATGAATGTTCAGAATGGCAGAACGGACCAACGTTCTTGAAGTTACCAGTGGATGAATGGCCAATTAAATCCGCCAAAGATTTGGTGACAGCTGCCAGAGACAGTGTCAACAGATTGCAAAAGAAAGCATTTGTTGCAGCACTAACCAGAGCCAAGGCGCAAGTGCCATCAGATCCAAAGGATGCCAACACACAAAACCCATCAGAGCTAAAGCTAGATCAGCAACAAACCCAAACACACCCAAAAATTCCACCAGCAGGATCAGCTGTCCTAAACCTTGTGAACGTCAAGCGGTTCAGCAACCTAAGTTGACTCGTTAAGACAGTTGCTTGGATTTGGAGAGCAGCGAAGAAGTTCATTAAAGGGAAACGGCAAACTGCAAACAGTCCAAAGTGGGAGGCAGTGTCGTCTTCGCAAGTCATCTCAGTGAAAGAGAGAGAAGACGCCCTAAGAGACATCTTTCTTGCGGCACAGCAAGGTGCATCCTTCCCAAGTATAACCACAGACAGGCTGGTGGTGTACAGAGACCAAGAGACTGGCTTGTTGGTCTGTGGGGGTCGCGTGCAGATCTTCAATGAAGATAAAGTTGCTGTCCCTATCTTGTCGTATGAAGCCTGGGTATCAACGCTGTTAGCACGAGAAGCCCACGAGGAGAACCACGATGGAGTGGCCGGAACCTTGCTCAAGATGAAGAGGAGAGCATGGGTCGTGAAGGGTCGGAGGATTGCTCAGAAAGTGGTCAAAAACGGCATGCTCTGCAGAAAAACTAAAGCAAAAAGATGCCAGCAAATAATCGGTGATCTCATTTCATTTCAAACCTTTATTTAACCAGATTGGTCCCATTGAGATCATAGATCTCTTTTTCAAGGGAGACCTGCAGCATATAGGTTCCACATGAAACATAAAACAATAAAGGACATTATATTTACAGGATACATAGTTATAGACATTTACAAGTGCCCATTGTATCAGCAAGCATTTCATTTAGCCTAGCTTTAAAAACATGCAGAGGAATGAGATTGCTCAGTTTCAATTCTTGCTGAAGATTGTTCCAAGCAAGTGGAGCTGCGCACATAAAAGCTGTCTTACCTAAGACAGTCCTTGCTCTTGGCACATCTAACAAGACTACATCATGTGACCTCAGACAATAGCTGCTTGCAACTCTCTGTGTTATCAGAGAGCAGATATAATACGGGAGTTTACCCAACAAAGCTTTATAGATAAACGTGTACCAATGACTGAGCCTCCGTACGGAGAGTGATGGTAAACCTGCCTTGGTATACAGTGTACAGTGATGAGTAAGCGCTTTACAATTTGTGACAAATCTCAGAGCGCTCTCAGATCTCAGATCTGAGAGCAAATCTCAGAGCAGCATCCAATTTGCTCAGGTAATTGGCAGGTGCATTCATATAGACCAGATCACCATAGTCCAGCACAGGTAAAAAGATCACAGTGACTAGCCTTTTCCTGGCCTCAAGCGAGAAACAGGACTTGTTTCTGAAAAAGAAACCTAGCCTAACCCTCAGTTTTTTAAGCAGGTTATTGACATGAAGTTTAAAAGAGAGACAATCATCAAGCCAGATACCAAGGTATTTGTAACAGGCAACAACTTCAAGTTTTGTTCCTTGCGTAGTTACAATATCTAAAACAGGCTCTGGTGTCTTTTTAGCTTTTGAAAAGAGCATTACCTTGGTTTTATCCACATTTAAAAGAAGCTTTAGTTCAGAGAGCTGAGTCTGAATAATATTAAAAACAGCTTGTAATTTAACAACAGCCTCTTTCATGGAGGGACCTGCACAATACATCACAGTATCATCCACATAAAAATGTAAAGTAGCTTCATCCACATTATCACCTACACTGTTAATATATATGGAGAATAAAAGTGGTCCTAAAACAGAACCTTGTGGTACACCATTAGAAATGTTTAACCATTCAGAAGACAGTCCATCAAAATGAACACATTGGGACCTTTCAGAGAGGTAGTTCACAAACCACCCCACTGCATTGCTGGATATGCCAATACTGAGTAGCCTCTGCTTTAAAATGCGATGATCAACGGTGTCAAATGCTTTGGAAAGGTCAATAAACAGAGCTGCACAACTCTGCTTATTATCTAAAATAGTAGTAATGTCATTTACCACTTTCATTGTCGCAGTGATGGTGCTGTGTTTCTTTCTGAATCCTGACTGATGTTTAGACAGGATATCATTTATCATGATCTACCTCCAGAGAGGACAGAACCAGCTGCCCCCTTTGAATACACAACAGTAGACCTCTTCGGACCGTACCAAGTCAAGGATGATGTCAAGAAAAGAGTGTCACTGAAGGTTTGGGGAGTTGTGTTTTGTTGCATGGCTTCCAGAGCTATTCACACAGAGCTGGTGAACTCTCAATCCACTGAAAGTTTCCTGTTCGCCTACCAGAGGTTCACAGCACTACGAGGTCATCCAAAGAAGATCTGGTCAGATCCAGGTACTAACTTCGTAGGGGCTAAGCCAGTCCTAGAAGAACAGTACAGATTACTTGCCAATCTTGATAAAGCTACACTAGAAGAGAGAGCTGCCAAGAATGGCACAGAATGGACATGGAAAATTCATCCAGCCGATTCTCCACACCGGAACGGTGCTGCAGAAGCTGCTGTGCGCATCATCAAGAGAGCACTGCAGAGTCTGGGAGGAGAGTCGGGGCTAAGTTGGAGTGAATTCCAAACAACTCTCTACATGGCAGCCAATCTTACGAATGAAAGACCAATTGACGCCAGAACACAAAGCCGAGAAGACAGCGTTCAGTTCATCACTCCTAACTGTCTCCTGCTCGGACGAGCATCGCAGAGTGGAGATGTCAGAACATTTGACTTCAGTGACTATCCCTACAAAAGGCTTAAAGAAATGCAAGTGAACAAGTTCTGGAGGCATTGGAGTCAACTCGCTGGCCCTAACCTATTCGTAAGGAACAAGTGGCATACAGCCAAGAGAAATGTCGCAGTCAGAGACATCGTCTGGATTGCAGACCAAAACGCCCTGAGGGGTCAGTTCAGGATTGCAAGAGTGGTCAGTGTCAATTCAGACAGCAAAGGAATTGTGAGGGATGTCAACGTCAGAACCTTCCTAAGCTACCCTGTGCCTGTCAAAAGGCCTACCACAGCAAAAGCAAATCACCAAAGATCGAAAAAACTCGAAGAGATCCCAGCAACAGTTCTTCACGGAGACGTCAGGCGACTGGTCGTCTTGCTTCCCGCTGAAGAGCAGAACAAAGCATCTGATCCAAGTTTACCTTTGTAACATGCGACCTCCCAGGTGTCTCCACTGAAAAGTCGAGTGGGAGGTGTGAAGTCAACTTGGAAAATCCTCACAGGAGATCAAGGGGTTAAAAAGTCGGGCTGATTGACAGAGTGGCAGCTGTCTGAAATCATTCCCTAATTGCTAATCAGCGTCGCTGCACCTTTTAAAAGCAATGCACCTG
Source organism: Pseudochaenichthys georgianus (assembly GCF_902827115.2). Classification (NCBI taxonomy): domain Eukaryota; kingdom Metazoa; phylum Chordata; class Actinopteri; order Perciformes; family Channichthyidae; genus Pseudochaenichthys; species Pseudochaenichthys georgianus. Next base: position 28,945,384 of record NC_047523.1, on the reverse strand, counting down.
AAAGAAGGGCAGTAATCCAAGCTGGAGAGGGACAAACTAAAAAGCGTGCATCCAGCAGCAGAAGAAACGTCAAAGAAGCAGCACTGGTGCAGCCATAAAAAGCTGGAGAAGCGGCCGGTGAGAGACGAACTGTGTGTTTAGTTAAGACATACAACTTGCTGTTCGTGGCGCACGTTAGAACGTGCATTCTAGTTCAGTGTCATTTTGTTTGTTTGATGTCCTCAAGCTAAAGCAACATGATTGTTGATTTAAAAACGAATGTGATTTGTTTATTGAGAGATGTAGATTGATAAAAACGGTTTGCATGCTGCTAAACATTCGGTCTATTATATTTGCATTTTTAATGAGACTGCATAAGTTAAAAACTGTTTAAAAACATAATTCATAAAAATACATTAAGAAAGTAAAACAATATTCACAAGTGTTAAAAAGTATATGTAAAGCATGTATTTTTGCATTTATTATTTGATTTGATATTTACAGTAATTATTTTTTATTTTTCATTTAAGGTTTTTTACCTTACAACCTTACATAAGCTGTGCTGCAACAACAAAAACGAAAGTGAAGAAGAACTCAAAAGAAACAAAGTTGTGGTCATTGTTCGAGTGAAACCCAGTTAAAACCTCCTATGGACTGTACCATCCCTTTCAAGCGGGGAAACTGCAAATATACCCAAGGGTTTGACAGTAACAGACAGAGAATCAGCACTTTTGAAACCGGGCTGAAACAGAGGGGTTTATGGGATGCTACAATGCACAATCTGTTTGGTATTTCGAGCCAAACACTTCAGAGACATGTTTTGTTTACAGGCCCGCCCCTCCCGCAGATCACACAGACTGCGTGGTGCCTCACCTCGTGGAGGGGGCCTCACCTCGTGGAGGGGGCCTCACCTCGCGGAGGGGGCCTCACCTCGCGGAGGGGGCCTCATCGTTCGCGACACAGAGGGCCTCATCACATAACTTTGCGTGGGGCCACAAGTTGACCAGAGGCGGCCCTGTTTGTATATATCTGAGACCTATAATATATTGATCAGAACAGTATAATAGGGGACCTTTAATACTACGTTTTGTGTAGTAAGTATCGCAATCGTCAAGTACATAAATATAGACATAGGCCTAGATGTGAATACATTTGATTTCACTTGTAATTCTAATCATCGAAAACAAAATACAAAGAAACAAATGACTGATAGATATATTTTCTAAAAACTCAGCAACTGTTAGGTTAAAGAGATACAAAAATAAATAAGCAAACAGTTTTCTTCACACTCTTGACAGCACAGAAGGCATTGTGGAGCTCAACCTCTTAGTCGTGTTACTTCTGTCTCAGTTGCAGTTTGTTGCCAAGGGAACTGAGGAGCAATGACCCTTTCATTATGTGAATGCTTATTACAAAGCGTCCTTTTCTCAGGGCCATTCTACTTTGAAAGAAGACAATTCTACATAAGATACATTCCTGATTAACTATCATGTGGATGCCCATGATGATCATGTGTGTTATTCTATAAGGTCATCCATATGCATTTCCATCATACTGAAATCCCTCAGGCAGAAGTGCCTTATTGTGCTGACTGGCCACTTTAGAACATGTCCTCCACCTGCACCCAATCTCTTCATGGTGAATCTATGCACTCATGCACGTGGCAACATGAGAATGTCCCCCACTATCACAAGGTTGCTTCAATGAGAAAAAACATTTCACAGTCACATTTTGAACATCAGTGAGATGTGGGAGTGAGAAGAGTAAAGACAGTAGCTAGTATGAGCAGCAATGTGTGATACATTTCACACGTTTCAAAACTGTTAAACCATTGTTATCATTTTACAGATTGTGTTGTATTAGATATCTAACAGGACCGTTTTACATCACTCTCTCTCCCAAATAACATTTAATTCACACCACTATATTAACATATTCCACCTCAAAAAGTTGGCGGTTTATAAGGATACCTGCAACCTCCAAAGCAACTCTGAAGTGGAATACATGAACAACATTACTTCAATTAAAGCATGATTTATTGTTATAGATAGATAGCTGGTAACTGAGTGACCTATAGTGTATGTTGAATTGAACAATTTGAGCTCATATAATACTTCCTTAGCAGTTGGCACAGTGCTTTATAGGGGAGAAGGGGGTAACTTGAGCCAGTGGGTAAGTTGAACCACCCCCTGTAACCAGGCAACACATTATAGTTGTAATCAAGTGACCAGAAATTATGCAAGCTCCACCCATTTCTCATTTACAAACAAACGTTTTTTGCTTGTCAAAGCACATTTTCTAGATGTCAGCTATATCGGCTGTCATGTAAAAAAAAAAAGTATCCAGGTTTAAACATATGTTGATGTGTTGGCAGCGTATTAAACCATGTGAATCATTAAGCTAAAGATGACTGCATTTTAATGCTAGGCTATTTTTTCTAAAATGGTGGCTATGGGGTAAAGTGAACCATGGGCCTTGGGGTAAGTTGAGCCAGTTTTTCAATGGAGAAATGAATGAAAGTAGGCCAAGTTGATAATAAGAGCTCATTGTAGGCTACATTTAAAGTTGAATTTACCCTGTGTTTGATTGGTAAGGTGTATGAAATTGTATCACCATTTGTATGATTACTTTTCCTTTTAACATGTTAAAAAAAATCAATCAATTAAATCGAAATTTACATACAAAATATTTGAAAAACTAAGCTTGTATTTGGTTTGTTATTGATTGTTTATAGTTACCTTTAAGATTTGTTGTAGGTATGCCCAGGTTTGAACAGTGGTTCAATTTACCCCCTGACCTGGATCAACTTACCCCTACACTGGGGCAAGTTGAGCCACAAGATTAAATATGAATTATTATCATTGCCATTGATAGGAGACATCCTGAATTATAGGTATGTGTTTTCATTTTTACTATGTGTCATTTCTCCTTGCTTAGAGGACAGCATAACAAAAAAATGGCTCAACTTACCCCACTCTCCCCTATATGCCCCCTTAAAAGACTCTTTCTAAGTATGCACTTGGCATTGCTTAAAAATGTAGATGACCACTGTGAACATAAAAATCAAAATAACAACACTTTAATCAAATGATCAGCTCTGAGAAGGTTGTGTGTGTTTTCATACTTGGTACACAAGACAATGACTAAAACAAGAGCAGAATGCATAAGTGTGTAAAAGATTAATTTGAAGTGATACAAATTAAACAAAAAGATAAAGACATTTATTTTTAGATGAGTATTAACAATTGCAATACATAATAAAAAGCAGGAGAAATCTTTGCAGTGGTGAAAATATATTATTATACATAATATTTTTGGGCTGATCAATACAAATTCACAAAAGTCATATCAAAATGTGTTTTATGACTTATCAACTAAACAAAGTAAATAACATGAATGAGAGACAGATGTATTTCCCACCATCATATTAATCGTTTAATTCTCTGTCAGTTTCTGCAGCATGTGATTTTTCTAATTGTTTCTTTAAAGGCTGAATAAACTTACCTCCTTTTTTTCAGTTTAGCAAAGTGAGTCACGTTTTTTCTCAAAAGCAACTAAACCTCACCACTCACTGGCTTCACATTGAACACCCCCTCTCATGTGTTCCCTGTCTGCTCCCGGTCAGCTGTAGAGATTAGCAGCAGCAGATCTGGGGACAGCAGTTCACTGACTGTCAGCGGGGAATGAGTGAAGACTGAAGGCACATGAGGTGTTTTAGTCCAGCCCTCTCTACCTCCACAGCAGCAGGATCCAAAGATGGTAGCAGCACACACTTCTTCACATTCTTCGGAATCTGCCGAGTGGATTATTTGTCTGGATAAAAGGTATTTTCATATGTCACTGCTGCTCGTTTCAAGCCACTGTGCAAGGGACGATTGATGGAATATTAACGCGATTTCTGTTTTTCCAGCAGAGCTTCGGCGCTGTGATTCTGGAGCTAAGTTAAGGAGCTTTCAGGAGATGTTTGGCTTTGTAGTTTTAATTTCCCAACGGAGTTAAGACTTAATGTTCCTGAGATTGAATTAGGCATCCTTGAAAGGCCATGTCAGCATAGTGTTGCGTTTTCAGGACACGAGTCCTGGGCTGCAAACCATGCAAACAAACTAAATGACCGCTGTGAAGAACAACAATCTAATTAACAATGCCACTAACTTTAGGCTTGTGCTGTTTGAAATATATATTTTTTACCACTGACTGCATGAATCACTGACTGATAAACTACCCTCCAGCTGTTGCAGACTGTTACTCACCTACTTGGATTTTGATAACATGTCTAGGTATAATACTTTGACTGTTACCTAAAACTGTTTGCATACAAGGTAGGCCTACATGCCTAATTTACATTAACAAGAGTATGTTAACATTTAAAAAAAAATACAAAATGTTTATTAGCATGATACCATGTAATGCTAAGATCATATATTACCTTTATAAAAAGCAGAGAAGGAGCCATATTGACTGCTTGAATAATACATGTACCTGATTAATTGGTACATAATTTACAACACAGTCTAGGACAACAATGCTCCAGATATGTTGGTGCTAATATACCATACGATTACTTTTGGGACTACAATTCTTGTCAGAAATCCATTCAAATATTTTGCATGTGGATAGGCTTTAGACTGAATTCTGCCCTGAATCACTGCAGAACACTAGACCAGCATGTGAAGCTACTGCATGAACACCTGCCAGAGGAGATATAAAACCACCCAGCAGCTGCAAGGGACTGCTTTGAAAAAAGGCATATTTTTACGAAGCCTGATTTTGAAAGCTATAAAAACACACTAGAGTTGTCTTTCACATATTTATGAATCATCATCATTTTTGCCTCACTACTGACATAGGCAGTGTCGCACAACTATAGTGTACATGTCTATCATCTAAACAGCAATGTCTTTGGGTACATTATATCCACATTAATTCATTTAAGTCGAGTCAAGATTGCTTTATTTCTCTCTAGGGAAATTAGTTTTAGACATAAAGGCTGCCGCATAAAAAAACAAAAGGAATTATAATGCAAGATATAAAGTGCATGACAAGAGACAACTGCCAACGTACACAGCAACACAAGTGCATTCAAATAAGTGCATAATCCATTATTTCACACCCTCCTTATATTGTGTTTAAGGCTTTGCACTAGCTAGTATTTTACATTTTGAATTAAAACACTTGGATTGAAAATATTGGAAAGTGAAGATGAGTGCTTTAGGAGCCAAACAGGCAGGGATGTTGGATGCAGCTCAGGTGTAAATGGACCAGAAAGGGGCTGTGACAAACAAAAGGTCCAAAGTGCGTCAGCTTTGAACATCAAGGTGACGCAGTGTTCCAGATGTGTTTACACAGTGACATCCTCTGCTTGGATCTAGAAGATGCCGGTGTTGCTCAAATCAAACGGTTCTAGTATGATCCTCCGTTTCCAACAAACACCTGTAGCAAATATACTTAACTTTATTGTTCTGATAAACAAAACATCAACGTCAGATGATAACATATATATTTCCATGCAGATTTTTACAGCATATGAAAACGTATTGGACAAGTGAGCACAAAAACCACAGCTGTTAATATTGCCACATTTGACTAACTATCTTACACTTTGCAGTCTCACGTTCTGTAACTGCACTGTAGGTGAGAAACAGTTGCTACTCTAGGTTAAGTAGTGTTAATACTGCAACAAGCTGCCTCGTGATGAAAACATTCTGTCCTCACTCAGACTCTAAATCCGCACTTGTTGATTTTGTTTTGACTTGGTTGGTTTCCAAATATACACCCTGGCTTTGAAACACGGGCTCCCACACATCTCTCTGTTGCCCCCCTGTGTACGCAGTGCTGATATAATGCAGGGTAGGCGTACTCAGTTAATGCTATGGGAGTGGACCAGGTGTGATCATTCAGTCCCATCACGAAGAGCAAAGCAAAGAGATAAGGTTGCTAGGGAAGACATGATGTGCTTGGAGAAAACACTTACTGTACTGTGACATAATATAGAGCTATAAGTCAGTTGGTTGTTGAAGGAATGAAGCAAGCAAAGTGTTCCTTTAATGAACTTTTGATGCAGTTTGATTTATGTTTTAAAGGATGGATTCAAAGGTGATGTAAGCTACAGTACAACCACCCACATGTTAGATCAGACTCTCTAGATTCAGTGTAACACTTGGGGCAATGTAATACAGGCAACAGAGGAGTGAGAGGGATAACACACAACCCGACTCATCTGTTTTGTGATCAGCATTTTTTTCCCATGTGATAAACAACAATGTATAGAGTTACTGTAACCAATTTTATACTTATGTAAAAAGTATTTTATAGACGCACTTAAAACAAAATGGTCAGTGGGCAGCACAGGGAGCATGAGCCAGTTTGAGTAAAGGCTAAAGGAGATAAGTTTCACAAACACTTGCAAAGCTCCTCATAGTCAATTCTTGACTGTTAATGTTGAGCATTAAACACTGAAAAAAAGCTTTTATCTCAACCTAACACACTTCGGAATGATCTATTGTGATCTGGGATCTCATTTGACGTAGTTTACTCAAAAGGAAAAGTTGAAGAGACATGCGAGTCTTTGGTGACATTATCAGTTTACATTTGACAGCAATGAGATGATCACTCAGCTGTTTGAGTTGGAAAATAAAACAACTCTTCTTGACTACACTTCCTAAGCTTTACTAGGTGTGGCACAAGAGGTGATAGTTATCAGTAAAGAAAAATTAGTGCTGAATAATTTATGGATATTTGATCAAAATTACGATATAGATTCATGAAATATGATGTCTTTCGATTGCCTTTACCATTCTTCCTGTGTTTCTTGATTCATTGTGTTACAGCACACATTTCTAATTTCATGAAGACCACAAAAGAGTGCAGGTGTGAATTCTGACCTTTTTTCTTGACCTCTTTGTTGTACAAATGTTATTATAAGTTATGACATAGGAGCTGTTACAGGAAACCAAAATTGAAATGTCACTCACCTCCCTCCTGCATAATGTCTGATGTTTCAGAAACCAGGCCAACGTGCACTGACTGATGATATCTGCAGCCTATATACTGTAGGTACCTTACAGTATGTATATTTGTTTTAGCAGTTACCTGTATGGTATTCTTTTTCTTTCTCCAGGCCAGCAGAGCGCTCTGGGGAAGATGTTGACACAATTCTGGCTCGCCTGAAAAATGTGAAGGCCTTCGAGAGATTTCACCCCAGTTTGTTGCAGCAGATTTGCCTGTGTGGATTCTATGTGTGCTTGGAGAAAGGCATCACCTGTAAGTCAAAAACAGGATCTGAAACTGTCATATTGTAAATCTGGTACCGTACGAAAAACATGCTGATTTATCTGCTGTGATCATTAGTGTATCGCCAAGGAGACATTGGCACCAGCTGGTATGCGGTCATCTCTGGTTCACTGGATGTCAGAGTTTCAGAGACATCAAGTTATCAGGTATGGCTGATACACATCTATCTTTTGTTTAAGACATGTACTTTGGTGTGGATATTTGGGCCTAAAAAAAATCTGCATTATCTTCTAAATGTTACAGTCTTTCTATGAAGATTTTAATAATTTTGTCCTACACTTGAAATTCCCCATCTAACCTCAAACTTGTTCGGAGTGTGGGCTGTAAAGAGCATCCTGTTTATAGCAATGCTTAATGTTTTTAATACTGCAGCTTAATCCACCTCAGTCAGCTGATTGGAGTAATTTCTCTGCACACTGGAGTGTATCCATTTATATCACACAAGTGTTCAGGTGATTTCCCGTAGCCTTTGAGAGTGATCTGATCAATGCTCCTCAAGTGCCTCACACAAAGGCCTTTCATCCAGCAGAAAAAGGACATTAAATTATGCTTGAATTAACGGCATATTTTCTAGCTGTATTTTGTATCCTTAGTGAGGAATGATCCATGTGTAGCCTCAAATAAAAAAAAAATCAAATCAAGTTTTATTTATATAACACATTTATAAACGATTTTTGGTCGAGCCAAAGTGCTGTACATACAATAAAAATAGCCTACAGTAGAGACACTTTGCAGCAAATACAACAGCACAGATTGTTCAGAATATCAGTGTGAGAAAAATGACACCCTCTATCCTTAGACCCTCATATCGTACAAGGAAAAACTTCCAGAGAAAACCCCACAGTTTAAGGGGGGAAAAAATGGGAGAAACCTCAGGGAGAGCAACAGAGGAGGGATCCCTCTCCCAGGACGGACAGACGTGCAATAGATGCCGTGTGTAAGTCGAAGAGATAATACATTTTACAGCATATAGACCGAATGTTAGGAAATGCATGTGTCTGTACTAAGAAGATGAATCCACGAGGATGTCAACAATCCTGTGGAAGCCATCAGGGAAGCAGCATGGCGAGACCCAAGGCAGGACCGCAGAGACAGGTTCAGCCACGACCCGAAGTCCACGACTTAATCCAGAACTCAGGATAGAGGATCCAAGACACAGGACTACAGCAAGAGGATCAGCCTCGACTCCGGATCCCGGCGTAGATATAGATACAAAACAAGAAAAGAGATTTGGCTGGGTTCATCGGAACAAGAGAATACACAGACACAGACAGAGGGGGAAAAGGTCATTGGATAAAAGTTATTCTTGATAACCCTCTAGAAAGATCTCATGAACTTCCCCACTTAATCTATCAAGACCCGAGCAGTTCTGTTAGATATAGGATAAAAAACAGAGATAGAGATCCTCTCTGTTTCTGTTACAGGATGCTGTTACTATATGCACGCTGGGCACCGGCACAGCATTTGGAGAGTCCATCCTGGATAACACCCCCCGGCATGCCACCATTGTCACGAGAGAATTCAGTGAGCTCCTACGCATCGAGCAGAGGGAGTTCAGGTCTCTGTGGGAGGTGAGTTCCTCTCTCTGCTCCATCTGTACTTGTATTGCCCTACATACATTCTCTGGCTACATTGCAGATTGTGACACATATCTGAGATTAACTCAAGGTAGTTGCTTGTATCAAGATCTGAATGGCTGCAAGCAAAATATGTCCACGTTTTTGAGTTTGTTTCCCTGTTAATTAAAGACATTAAAGAATACACAAGGTATACCACCAATAATGTATTTAACTCTGGACTGATGTTAGCCTAGTCCTAGATTTCTGTATCTGTGCTGACTCCCCCACACTTTATCAATTAAATAATAAAGTGAAAAAAAAGACAGCCTTATTCTGAGGCTGGTATAAAACAGGAACCCTATTCATATAATCACCTGCAATAACATGTTAAATATGACATTTGGTTTCTTACATATTTTATTGCAAATGTGATTCTTGATGTTATGTAAAGGTAATTGATTGCAGGAAAAAGCCCAGCTGAGTGGATCGCTTAAAGGCAGACTCTTTGTCTAATCATCCATTCTCTGACCTACTGAGGGGGCTGCTGTAAGCCAGGGAACAGCCACCCGTCTCAGTTTCTTCATGTTGAATGTGAAAACCGTGACGAATGGAGCTAAGCACAAGCCAAAGCGTAGGTGGTGAATAGGCAAGGTGCCCACCCTAGTAGAGGTTTAATCATGAATAATTGTTGTGCCCCTCTCGAGGAATAGCGTGAGATTCACATTTCTATTAATTTAATGGTCTGAAGTATGTGTAAGCTTTTGACAATATACTAGTTTTATCAGTGTTTAGAAGGTGTATGCTGTCTGACCACTAGATGGAGGGGAAGTTCTGAGGAGAATCATTCTGGCTCTTTGTTTACTGCTGTCTTTAATATACGCACTAATTCAGTCAACACATGAATTACACAGATACTCAGATATTTTAATTAAGCCGAAGTATTAATACAGTGTACATACACTCTGTTACACAGAATAGTTTTGCAGTCAGTAAATGTATAATCGTACTGGCATCAAAATATACCTAAAATATTAAATGTTTTGATGCTTTATGGGTTCACTTTAATGTTGTAGCTGGTAAATTAGTTTATTTTCACCAGGTAGCTCAATAAAGGAACCAAACAGTTGTATCTTAACCTATTATCATACATAAATAACTATTTGTTTATTATTTTTGTAATATTAATCTGAATCTCAATAGTTAAAGTAACTTAAGTTATAAAAAGAAAGTAGTGAAATAAAAAGTACAATATTTGCCTCTACATTGTAGTGGAAGCATAACATAAAATAATATAAAGTAACTAAAAACAGTATTTAAGAAAATGTACATTCAGGACAGAAAAGTAATGAAAAAATAAATAAATATTGTAATGGTACAGATTTATTTTTGTTTAATTTGACGAGCAGTATTGGTTATTGTTGGTCACCACACACTCCTATCTCTTGCGTGTTAGTTGTTGGGCTTCACGCTGTGTAGCGACCCCTCTCCTCTCTGCTGGAGCCTCTGCACTGGGCTGCTTCACTGACAGAGACAGCCCATTTCCTCTGGGGCTGAAGGGCATGAGTGGCCGTTAGATGATCATTGTGTCAGTGCACTGGCCAGCAGCAGTTTGACCGGATACTTACCCTGTCTAGATGTGTGCGGAGGATCACGTGGAAACACTCCTGTGCTACACTTTTCACCTCTGCCCTGAGGCGACCTCTTCAGTAAGGTGTGTTTCGTATGAGACTTTATTGCCTCTGATTTTTCCCGCCCACACTGTTGTTTCTTGTCCTTACATCTCTTGGTTGTTTTGTGATGTAATGAGCGCTGTGATATACTGTATAGTGATACTGTGATATTCAACTATAACATGACGTAGTTTCGGCACAGAGTGTTTCCCAGATGTCATGGGAGGGTTTTTCTCTTGAAAGTAAATGGTGTAGTTGCACTTAATTCCTAGAATGTAGGTAGGAAATAGCACTAACCCTTTTTGACTAACATTTTCACCTATGCAGCTGCAGTTTTGTTAATTCTGATGGTTAATATAGTATGTTTTCTAAACAATAATGTTGACCGCATTAGGTCAATTATTCCTAATCTTGTGTCGTCTTTTCCAGCTCTATTGCTTAGTGGTGAAATCTAATTTTGTTGAAGAGTATTTTTCTCCTTACAATGTTATCACCCACCACTGTATCATGTCATTGTCCCCCTTCACTGTTTTGGTTATTACTTCATTAGATGTTTGTTGTTGTACGCTGTATAATGGTTTTCACATTCATCTGCTGGAGGTGTAGACGTTTCTCTGTGCTCACCTTTAATCTGAGTTTAAAATGTGTATGTATGATCAAGTTCTCATTCATAACACTCGGTTCGATGTCTCACTATGGGATGCGCCTCATCGCGGAGCAAACGGAAGCATCAATCTCATTACGCCAATCCTGATTGGCTGGTGATCTTGACGTCAGCGTCAGGGGAAATCACCCCCTATAAGTAGCTTGCGCCACAACGCATGCGTCATTCACACACCTCTTCTCGCTTCAGAGCACATCTCACAGTAGCCGGGCAAGCTTCACGGTCCACAGACTGAACCCAAATACCCATTTCAGTCGGCGGGCGCTCGCCGGCTACTCCTTCTGCTTCGCAGGAAGACGGTAGTACTAACGCGTTAGTACTTAAAATCGACCTCGCCCTTCTCTACGAGAAAGTAAGGTAGGTCCGATTTTTTCAAGCTAGCAGCACACCTGTTGCTAGCTGGCTCCCTCTCTACCGACACCACGGTAGCGAGGAAGTTTTCTCTTTTCTCTTCTCCACGGAGGAAGAAAGGATTTAAGGAGCATACTGTCACACCAGTCAGTATTCTCCGGGAATAAAAGACCCACACCGTCCTTTTCTCCGGATTAAGGACAAGGTGGTTTTATCTTTTCTCCCGTTCCACCTGTCGAGAGCGGGCCCTCTCCACGCCACGAGGCGGCCAAGATGGACGCCCCTCTCCCTCACACCAGAGGAGTCAGGGACTCGGTGGCTCGACTCTGCGGCTGCGGGTTGAAGATATCGGGCACAGACACACACCAGGTCTGTTCGTCCTGCCTCGGGCTGGAACACGCCCGAGGCGCTATCGACAACCCCGGCTCATGCGGACATTGCGTCCGCTTCACCGCGAAGAGCCTCCGCCGACGGTTAGCTCGACAAGCTAGCCTGTCGGAACAGGACCCCCCCCATGTCCACGGACCCGCCGACCGGCAGTCAGGACACGGGGGCGTCCGCCACAGAGAGTGAGCCCCTCTCCGTGTCGGTCTGGGGCTCACTATCTGCTATGGCTATAGAACCGGAATCCCGCGCCCTGGCAGGCCGGGACCCGGCTGGAGCTGTAAGGGCACCTCCGTCACGCGCATGCGCAGTGCCGGCTGGAGCCGTAAGCGTGACATCTCAGCTGGCTCTAAGGAGCATACAGCAGGAGATACTCGCGACATCTGACTGGGCTTCTCAAAACAGTTATACTTTATCTGTTTTCACAAGCCCAGAGAGAGTCAACCCATATTCTGGAGAGAGAGGTTCTCTCTCTCCTAGAAAGAAGGGTTTTATCTATAATGCCCGCCGAGCAGAGTCAGATTACGCAGACAAATGTCCTCGTAAAGCACCCGCTCAACATGGGTCTCATAATAAAACTAAAGTATTGGTTATTATGTAATGCGTAGTGGTAATGCGTAGTGGCACTACACCCGACTTTTCTAGTGCGGGACGCGCCTACGGGTGCTGTCCTTTCACGGAAGGTGGTCACCACGGACGCATGTCAGACAGGCTGATAGGGTATTTACGAAGGTCGCCCGGTGAGAGGTCTCTAGAGCAGAGACCTCCAGCGGGCACACGTAAATTACCCGGAGCTTTTAGCGGTGTTCCCCACCCTAAAACGCTTCCTGCCTTCTCTCAGAGGACACCATGTCCTCGTGAGGACAGACAACACGATATCGTGTATGAACCGCCAAGGGAGGTTGCGTTGTCTCCAGTCACACACATTGGCACACAAACTGATCCCTTGGAGCGGCAGACATCTCCTCTCTCTGAGAGCGACACAGGTACCGGGAGTTATGCGTCTCGGGACAGAACTACTGTCCAGAGGTGCACCACTCTATGCAGACTGGACTCCTCATCCAAGGATCGGGAGTCCGCTGTGGGTGCGTTACGGCGGAGCCGCGTTAAATCTGTTCGCAAAAAGAAAAAATGCTCAATGACAGCTGTTCTCTTTAATGCACGATTTAAACGCACTGTTAGGCGGGGATGCACTCGTACACGATTGACCTCCGGGTGAGCAACGCCACACACTTACTCTGATGTTTCCGCCCTAGCCCGCAATGTACGGGCTGGCGGAGATATATTAGCTGTTGTGCGGGCAGCCATGGCAGCCCCCACCACGAAGGGACAGATTGTCTCCGGCGGGGGGGGGGGGATCCTTCACCCACGCCCAGAGCACGGGGCACTATGGGCCTGACCCGTGAGTGGTACAATCTGAATACAGTGGGACTCCCTCAGAAGGTGATACACACTATTCAGAGTGCGAGAGCTTCCTCCACCAGGTTTCTTTACGACTGTAAGTGGAGGGTGTTTGAGGAGTGGTGCCTTCAAGAAGGACACATCTCTTTTCAATGTCCTGTCGGGGTGATTTTATCATTCCTACAGGACTTGATCGATAAACACAGAGCTTTCTCCACGATCAAGGTGTACCTGGCTGCTATTGATGCATGCCATGTGGGCTTTGAGGGTAAGACGGCTAGCCAACATCCTTTGGTTTGCCATTTTATGAAGGGAGCTCGCAGGCTCCTCCCTGTCTCCAGGTCGCTGGTGCCCTTATGGGACCTGGCAGTGGTTTTAAATGGGCTCAGAATGACCCCATTTGAACCCCTGGAAGGAGCTGACATGAAACATCTGTCACTCAAGACAGTGCTGTTACTGGCCCTGGCATCCGCCAAGCGGGTCAGCGATATCCATGCACTGTCTGTACATCCCTCATGCACTCAGTTCGCCCCAGGGCAAACGAGAGTGTTGTTGAAACCCAACCCTGCCTTTACACCAAAGGTGGTTGGTTCGTGTACCCCAATTGACATTGAGGCATTTCCTCCGCCGCTGGTTTCCTCCGGGGAGCAGCAGCAGGATCTGTTGTGTCCAGTCCGGGCTTTACGCACATATATGGACAGATCAAAAGAGCTTCGTCTTAATGACCAACTCTTCGTGTCCTGGGCTAACCCTCACAAGGGTAAGCCTGTTACTAAGCAACGGCTCTCCCACTGGATTGTGGAGGCGATTGCTTTGGCCTATACGAGTCAGAATTTGCAAGCACCTTCGGGTCTGCGGGCTCACTCGACTCTGGGCCTGGCTACATCCTGAGCTTTGTTCAAGGGTGTTTCCATCCAAGACATCTGTGCAGCGGCGAGCTGGTCCTCGCCGCTCACTTTTGTCCGCTTTTACAGGCTAGACGTCTCTGCTCCTAGTGTGGCTCGAGCAGTGCTGGGCACCTTGTTGAGTCGGGACTCTACCTGTTAAATTCTGGTTGATCGGTGATTTTCGAGATAAGCTCGTCTGGCAATACGGGAGCTACAATATCCCATAGTGAGACATCGAACGGAGTGTTATGAATGAGAACTATAGGTTACTTACGTAACCCCAGTCTCAGAGTAACATGAAGTGAGATGTCTCACCAGACGGCCCTCCTTGCTATGGTGAAGCGAGAAGAGGTGCTTATTTTGAATGACGCATGCGTCGTGCCGCAAGCTACTTATAGGGGGTGATTTCCCCTGACGCTGACGTCAAGATCACTAGCCAATCAGGATTGGCGTAATGAGATTGATGCTTCTGTTTGCTGCACGATGAGGCGCATCCCATAGTGAGACATCTCACTTCATGTTACTCTGAGGACTGGGGTTACGTAAGTAACCTATAGATTCTGCCACATCACAACTCAATATGCATCTTATATGCAAGTGCAATAAGCAAGTTTGAACTTTTCACGTCAGTTTATCATTCATGCAAGCCTGGTTCTCTAAATAAACTTTGTATTCACTGTATTTGCCCTAAGTAGTGTTTCCAGTAGTACTTCACCAAAAAACATGAACTATTTACAGCGTCAGCGTCAATACATGGATCTTCTGTTGGTATAAGTGCTGAGCCGGCTTTGCTTTGCAAGTCGGCCAAGCTGTGACTGAAGGGCTATCGAATCAACATTCACATAATCAGCTCGCTGACACGTAATCGTTACAATAGCCCCAAGAATTTTACAATTTGTTGTTAGTAGAACAGTTTCACCAAATGATTCTTCCCTGCACTGTTGCTCATTTATTCCTCCCAGTACTGCTGCAATGCAGAACCATTGCTTCCCTTTTTGTATTCCTTTTATATTTATACAATAATAAAGTCTTCACTACATAAAAGTCTGTACTGACCTTGATGTAAACTGCAACTTTTCTATTTGTCAAAGGAATACAACCTCAAGGCTGTATTTCTAGTTAAAGCTCAAAAACATGTCTTTAGTCTCCTTAAACAAAGTTAAACACCCCCATTTCTTCCTTCTACTCCACTTTCACCTCTTCCTTCACAGATATATCCTGCTTTGGTTGATTTCTCCTACAATACTATACCAGAGTGAGCACAGCATTGCCCTAATGAACCAATGGATAATATTATTTATTCATGACTGTCCATGTCAACTATTCAGTGTAGATCTTTCCTTTTTTCGCCAAAATATTTTTCAATTTGTTTTAATGTGTGTTGCATGTGACTGTAGTGCATGCCAGTCCATGTATTAGTCTCTATGGTTACCTCTCATGCATGCGATGAACGTTTATTTTCTTATGCTGCTGACTGCTACAACCCTGGGAGCGAGCAGCCGCGTGCTGTTTGTTTAACAGAGCAGACATGAGCCGAGCTCAGCACACACAGGCACACTGGCCCAAGCTTAGATGGCCTCATCATCAATTTGTTCGTCTCTTTGTCTCCTGCTTCCGATGGGCACCGGGATTGAACACACAATTGTGATTTTTGTTTATAAGAGAGCTCACATACCGTCACGTCAGCCTGCGCGTGGCCTGAATTTGGCTGAATTTGGCTTTTATCATCTTTTATTGTTTTCTGGAAGCTTTAATATTTTAGATAATTACCCATTGATTTGATTTCACATCATTAGGGGAAAGTCCTGCAGAGCAACATTGAGTTATAGATGCTTACAGTTGTAAGTATTTTTCACGTGTGTTTAGTTCTCGGAGCGTATCTGTTGGGTGCTGAGCAGAGAGTGAGAGGGGGGGTTGTTGTGTCATCGGTCCATAGAAGAAGAAGCCTAGTGGGCAGCCAGTGGTGAAGGCTGATGAACAGGAAGTGGCAGGGATGCAGCGTGCCCTCTGGTGTCTGAGGATTGGGTGGAGGGGGGTTGTAACACGCAGCCACATGGATCCTCCGGTGGTTCAGCATCTAGGTAGCACTCCACATTCAGGGCATACTGGACGAGTGCACAGCAGATGTGTGTTGGAAAGAGTAGGAAGATTATATCATAATATTTCAGTTTTTTTATTTCCATATCTCGGCTCATAGAGCTGTTAGATAATCAAAAGCACATAACACGAACAACCTGAAAAATAAAACATTTAAACTTCATTTGGCCATGCTGATTTCTATTATCAGCTCAATATTTGATACTTAATTCAGTCCACAAGGTGACGTGTTTAGATGAAATTATAATCAAAGAAATACAATGGTCCGAGTCACATCAACCATAAACATACAAAATACCAACACATCTCTTAAGACAACGTGTCCAGAAGATAATATAATGCTGAGCATGAAGTCATTCAGCTGCCATACAAACTAGATTTCTCTCGGATTTATTGCCCATATATCCGCTGTGTTTATGCGTTTACACATTTGACAAATACTTTTGTCATTTCACTTAGTTGATCTGTTTCTTCAAGTTAAACCACAGCATGCAGGAGCTGTCTAAACTGAATTTAAACCAAACAAAACAAATCCACCATTTCAAATCAAATGTGTTGCTGTCAGGCAGAGTAAAGACGGAACAAGGAATATGTTCTTTCTGCAGTGCTTTATTCCATCAAATTGACATCCAGAATACATTTTGTAAAATTGCCTTATCTTTAATTTGTTCCTGCTCAATACAATCCTTTATTCCATCAAATTCAGGATGAGCAAAATAAAACATTATTTCCCATACATGCTGTTTACTGTCAGGAGTGTAAAGCGACAGGAAGGCAGATTTGAAATGACGTGATTTAATGACATATACATCAATCTATATCTGGACTATTGACTCTGTGTGACAGCTATTTACTTATATTGTACTTTTTGATGTTTTCCCCTTTCTTATTATGAAAAATTGAGGTTTCTCATAGATGAAGAAATAATAATAGATGAAAGTTAAATAAAAGCAAACACTGAGGTTATGTTTTAATAAGGCTCAAGGCATCACACATGTATGATAGTCACCTTTGGAATAATTATTTTTACAAAACCCATAAACTGTGCTACATTTTACATTGTTTTGTGATATAAGGCAAGATATTGTGTTTAGCTGTAATATTTTGTATCATATAAGGGTTGTTTTTTCCTATTTCCAAAGGCTGCATTTCACTACATCTTTCAGAACATTGAGTAGTATTTTTTAAGAAATATTGGTAGAAAGTTTCAAGAACAATTTAGCCATCTAAAAAACATATTATAAGCTTTTGATGGTTTGATTTATTTCTTGGTTGGAAGTGCTCAGAGTTTAATGCAGCGGTCCTGTTGCTTTTATACAGAACAAGGTCACAGATAAGAAGCCATCTGGTCTGTGTCCTTGAGAGGAAGGAGATCAGTGATAGGAACAGGATACTGTTGTACAGTTAGGAGCTGGATTGGATGCACAAAGGAAAATTCACACGTTTAGATAAATTCTGCCACTATGTTCAGAGACACAGAGTGAGACAAAAGAGAGGGAGGAGGTGAAGAGAGAGAGCAATATACATTATATATGTATAAAGAGAGAGGGGAGAGAGGAATGAAATTAAATGTGTTTTAGGTTGACTTTTCAAATCTGTCCAGGGACTACAGATGAAAAATAGCCTCTTGGCTAACTCTGGCACATTTACAGAAATGTTCATTAATGTGCACTGTCCCTGTTAAATAAATGAATAAATAAATAAAATAAAAATGAAGAGAAAGAAAGATGGATGGAGAGGAGTTGGGGTTGTGAGTGGGGTGAGAAAGAGAGGAGGGAGAGTAAGAAAGAGAGATCAAGAGAGAGGGAGGGAGAGATAGAGAGAAAGAAAAACATGAGAGCAATAGAGAGGGAGGGGGAGTGAAAAAGGTGAGATGGAGAGAGAGAGGGGAGACAGAAAGATGGCTAAGAGCAATAGAGTGGGAGTGGGAGAGAAAGAGAGGAGAGATTGAGAGAGAGGGGGAGACAGAACGATAGTAAGAGCAATAGAGAGGGAGGGGGAGAGAAAGAGAGGAGAGATGGAGAGAGAGGGGGAGACGGAACGATAGTAAGAGCAATAGAGAGGGAGGGGGAGAGAGGGAGAGATCCAGCATGTTCTCTTGTGTGACTGGAGTTAAGTAATCACCTACTGCTGCTCAGTGTGTGTCGGGCTGACGGAGCGGCTGCATCTCCATCACTGTGTTGATGTGTGTGTGTGTGTGTGTGTGTGTGTGTGTGTGTGACCCATGACTCTCAGAGCTGGACTTACAGGAGTGTTTGTTGTCTGCCTGATGACGAGGAGGACCCCCCAGTCACTGACAACAATAACACGCTGCACGGGACGCTGGTAGCATCTTTAGGTAATCTTTGTCAACCTTTTTGAAGATCCAGTTCATGTGTTGCATGAGAAACACCGGCTAAAAGATGGGTCAAAACAATGCTGGAGAGAAATGTGTATCGAAATGCTTTTGCTGGTGTTACTGGACTTACTTACTTACAGGGTATTCAGATATTGCAATTCAAATGTCAACATAAACATGCAGTATTTCCCTCCTTGCTTAAAGTATGATTAAAACAAACTTTCTTTTGATATTCTTACTAAATGCTTCTGTTTGGGGAAAACATATCTAAAGAGCGTAAGACAAATGCAACTTTTACGAGGGGTTTTCCTCCTAAATGTTCCGTTAAGTGGCCTTAAGTGTGACTGCCTTGAGAACAGTTTGCACTATGTCGGTTATGTAATCTGGGGTGAGTTATTCAAAACACAGAAGTGCAGTCATGCACATTAATGCTCACAATGCAATAATGTGTTCAAGCATGAAAGACAGAGGAGGAGCCTGAAGTGCTCTGAGATGACTTGGTTAAGATCTTCACTGATGTGTTGATGTGTGACAACAATAAGACTTTTCTCTGAATTCAATTGTAACAACATGTGCATCAGATATATATATATGGACTCCCTCAATGGTGGCAAGCTTTACAGATTACACATTTGAGTTTTGAGAAGGATTAAGAGATATGCAGCCTACTCCTGCCGCTGCAAACAGTGAAGTCAGTGTTTGAGGGCAGATAAGCATCAACTATTGACCAAGCTTCACTGGAGGAAGCACATCTGTTATTAAACACATTTGTAAACCTTATTTTCATGAAAGGATCAAATCTGTGTGGCGATGAAGGCAGGATCATAAACTCAAACGACTGACATGTGTAACTGACAACTGTATTATCTTTTTAATTTAGACACGGCATCTATTGCACGTCTGTCTGTCCTGGGAGTGCTAAAGATGTGCACATGTAAGATATTACAACACTGTAAATCAATTCAGCTGTAAAATCATTTCACATTAAAAGTATGGGTCGATTATGAATGACTTGAGATTATTAAAACTATATTTAAGTGACTTGTATTGCTTATAATAATTCTTAATTTGCTGAATTTGCAACATCTCTGACTGGTACATTCACTCTGCTGCTGTTGGTGGGTACTGTATTTACAGACATTTTTCATTGAGTGAGGAATACAAATGTGTTTCTTAGAAATAAAGCTGAGATATTCTAAGACAGTCATGCAATTAGGAAACCAACGTTGCCTACGTGCTATAGTCTATGACGTCAACAGGTATCTTTCTTACAGCTTTTTACATGTCACAATAACATAAATTCAAACGCCATAGGCAAACTACACTAAAGTTGACATCCAAATACCCACAAAGTAATTTGAATATGTTTAAACATGGAGAAACGTTACTCTTTGGCATCACACTGAGGTCACATCAGTCCTCATGTGTTGTTGTGTTGTGGATCCACTTTGAAAAATCTATACATTCTAAAAAGTTGAATCCTTAAGCATTTCATGACAGCTTTAGAGAGTTGTAATGATGTGAATGTTGTGAAAAAATAATCACTTTTATATCCAAACGTTCCTTTATCACTGTCAGATAGTCTTTGCACTACGTGAGCCGCTAAAGATCTAACAGGAGGTCTTGCTTCTCTAACTTTGGGAGTAGCCTCCCTCTACTATGAGAAAATAAATGTTGCTGTCTGTTAGTAATGGATTGTATGTCTGGTTAAAATGTCTTCAAATAGCTTTTTTTGTTGCCTTTAGATGCCTTGTTTTTGTAAATGTTTTATCACCATTGCGTATATTTCCTTGAAGGAACAGATCATAATCTTGAGTTGGAATCAGTTTGCAGAACTCAATCATTTCTTGGAGACTGAATCAGACTCTCTGCTGTCTGACTACACCATTGTGCATGCTGTCTGAATGTCGGATTAATTGACCCAGTTGAAAATGCCTTTAGGTGTATGCATGCTTTCCATCCGCGTGTAGAGTCAGAAACATTTGAACCACTTAGACAAAATGTGGATGTTCTGTTCAGAGCACTGTGTGTGTGTGTGTCCCAGTGAAGATTGTTTGTGCTTCATGACTATTGACTGCCCATAACAGCTGATGTGTAGTAACAACTCAGTGATCGTAAAAAAGCATTTACAGGTGTGGCTTTCCTCTACTACTGAAGATAATAGATGATAAAGACATCTCTGTCGGTGTTGAGGTTAAAAAGCGAGAGACTCCGAGGAAGTAGATGCACAATAAGTCACACCCAATGGTTATTTTATTGAGACATGAAGTGTTGCCATGAATATTTGTGTTTCAAGGTAACACGGCTAATTTAACTCATTATAGACAAGGCTTATAAATCTTTAAGTGTGGCCTTTATAACCTTTGTCACAATTGTAGTTTAACTGCAGTTCTCTCTACATCAGTGCTTGAATTGGAATAAAAAAGGTGCCAGTACTCTAAATCAGCAACTGTTTCAAGTCAATTTATTTATGCAGCCCAAAAACAAGTATTTGGCTCAAAGTCATATAGTATATCCTATAATGCTGGTGGGTTTGTCTCTTTACTGTATATTTTAGAAAGGCTCACTGTACTTAAACAAAATGACTCAGGGTGCATCTGAGATTAGAGGGGGTGCAGGGGTAAAGTGCTATTTTTACAAGTGGGGAGTGGACCTGACACCCTCTAGGGGGGTCCGGGGGCATGCTCTCCCGGGAAGATTTTTTTTTTTTAATATTGATGTTAGATGCATCAATCTGGTGCACTTTGAGAGCAAAATGAAGAGATATATGGACACCTCTTAACATCCATATGAAACAACTGTAAACAGATTTACTTTTTTCTTTATGGATATAAAAGAAAGTAAAGCCTGACTGCCACTGGCGGCTGGTTAAATTAATCCTCGTCCCTGAGTACACTCACCATCTACCGGCAGTACCGGCATTTTGCCGGTACTCAGTGAGAAGTGCCGGTACCACATGGGTAAAAATCAGAAGTGCCGGTACTGCGTACCGGTGAATACCGGCCCAATTCAAGCACTGCTCTACATGATGCGTAATGCTGTTATATCTGACTGTCAGGATGTGCGAACAATCGTATTGATCACTTTTCTATACTTTAAGGAATATTCCGAACAAAAAGACTTAAAGGAATATTGTTGATAATGTTTCCGTTGATCGTCTAATAGATGAATGGTTTCTTATATGCAATCGAACTTAATGGCAAGCTGGAGGTTGTAAAAGAAACAAAAGCATTAAGTGTCATTATAGTCAGAGACATCATTACTAACAAGATAAAAACTGAGTGCTTTTTACACAGCCGACAATGGTCCTAAGCCTGGTCTAAAACAGCACCCCCACCCTGGTACTGGATCCTCAGGGAGAGGCTTTATTGTCTCAGAGGGGTTGAGTTTATTTGTTCATGTGTAGCTTAGTTTAAGTGCTCCTCCCTAATCCTAAATCCTTTAACTGTCATCAAAGATACACAGATGTTTTGTCGATGTACGTGCAATATTATACCTAACACAAAACACCCATTCTAACATCTGAGTGTGGTGTTAGCATGAATTCATATCTTTCAGTGTCTTGAGAAGTAGCAACAAGTAATTTGGTTAAAACCTTTATATATACAGTCTATGGTTAAAACACAGGTCGTTGAAACGTTTCTGAACTGCTTCTTAATTGAAGGAAGCCCCTAAAGGGATGCTAAAGTGATTAACAGAATTGAATTGAAAACATGACGTTACACAACTAGGAACAAATGGAGCGTGCTTTTGTTCGGTCCTTTTGAACATGTGATTGCAAGGTAGAGAGAAGTGAGCGGTCAGTAAGTGGTCCTCAATTCGCTTTTTATCGACTTGGAGCGTAGTTGCCGTGACGCATAATCACTTTCTGTTTGTCTTTTACCACAAATTAATCTTGAACCATCAGTCTACCTGTTTGAAATCAGATAGAAAATGCAATTAGCTCCTATTAGAGTACATGCTTTTATTTGATCAAGTGTGTTTTATTTTTATTTTACAGATGCAAATGGAGTATTTTAAAAAGCAACAACAAAGGGATTCAATGCAGATTAAAAAGCCATTTTAGATACTAATAATGATATGAATTATATCAATTTCCTGTTGTTTGTCTTGTCTTACCCCAGCTGATACTTCACTAAATCGACTGTTTTAATTTGTAAGGTATAATTGTAAATGTAAATTGTAAATCTGTAACCCTGTAAGGTGTCCTTGGGTGTTTTGAAAGGTGCCCCCCAAAAATAAATGTATATTATATATATATATTATTATGATGATTAACCTCTGTAAAATCAATATATCTTTGGTATATTTCTTTAGTTAATGTATGCTATACACTAACACCGCTTTTAAAATGCTGCAAGGGGGCCTTGAATGTATAGACTTGAATGTTAAGGTAATATATTGTGTATTGCTCATTTGCTACGCTTGGATTGACCTCAGTGTCATGGACAGAAACATGACATTTCAACAGTCTATGGGATGCATTATGTTGTTCATTACATAACATCTTTTGAGTCTACAGGGCACAGTTATGGTATATAAAGCATGTATACAAATGCATGTTTGTTGTCATGCTCTGCGGATCTTCGGCTCTCTGCGACCTGCACGACATTCAAGAATCAAAACAAATAAATACCAAAACTCTGAATTATATTTTGGCAAAAGTTGTATTGAGTTTATTGATTAATAATGAAGTTTCAAACACCAAAATAAAACCAATATTTCAAAAATAACTCAAATAATATTATTTATTTAAGGAGTCAGTTTTAACCTGGTTTACCCAATTAACTGAAAGCTGACCAATAGCACCAATACACCAAGGCACATTCCTTGTATGGCAAAACCAGAATGATGTGCCCGAATAACAAATCAGTACAGTGGTGGTTATATTTTACTTGATACTAAAGAGGCATTTTGCTGATAATTCTTCACATTGTTTTGCTGATACATTTTCTAAGTCAATATACTCTGAGTACATCTTCGCTGAAGGCAATCCTGATGCAAATGGGAAAATCTCTATCTGAAGTGGCAATGTCAGCTGAAGAGTTACAGCATGTTGGCCGAGTGGATAAATGGACGAGACACAAGGACAACGTTTTCTTTACCAAGTTATAACTCTGCTACACTCCTGACACATAATGTACTGAAATCATATTAACCCCGTGTGTTAATATGCTGTTTTTATATCTTGTATGTGATTCAGATGACACATTTCTGTGAAACTGAACATTTATTGTCAACTAGAGACTGCCATGACTGATTTGTAATTATTTTTCTTTCAGAAATATCATCAGTGCATGGCTGGACTGCTCGCCCCACCACATGGTGTGATGGAAAGCGGTTGTAGTGGTGACAGTAAGTAACCATCAATTACTTCTTAATAATTTCTGATTGGTTTAGGCTCAGCAAACACATATTTAGTTTATACATCTGGGTCAACTTTGTAAGTTATTGTTGTATTTACCTTCCCAGTATGGTTGATTTGAAGCCTTATCTGAACATTACATTTTATAAGATTGTTACAGGTTCTTCAGACAACATTTCACTGTAAAATACCAAAGTGCAGGTGCTCCCAAATGTTAAAATGTAGCAGTTGGTGCACATGGTTTGGTCAGATTTTAAGTGACAGTGTTACATCATCAGAAACAGGTAGAGCAGAGCATTTAGTTTAAGTGCAGCTGCTTTCATGTTGTACCAAGGTTTCAAGGTTTGTATGCAAATTGTATTCAAATGTAAAAATGTATTAAGATAGAGAACACTATGTACGGTTAATGTCCTCACTTTACTTTTTACAGTAACTCTTTTATTGTGTTTGTCTAATGAGATTTTACAATCTTTAGATAGTGTAATATAACACAGATCATCTTATTTTGTACATTATGTAATGGTACTGCTGTCCCCCTAACTGCATTACTACATTACTGTCTTTCATCCTTTTGCATTGTGATAAAGGCTGATACTTTTATTTATGCTTTTCTGTTGCAAGTTAACTCAATATTGACTTTGCTTTGCTGAAACAGAGCACTTAACCTGCTACAGAGTCATGTACCATAAGGAAGACAAAGAGCAGTGGGAAAATACAGAGTCTGTTGGCTTGCTGGTAGTATATTTCAATGTATTCATAAAGGTTGAACAGGTTTTAAAGAAAAAAATGTTTCTCTGGTTTATGTTCCAATCAAAGATGATTTGATTGACTAATGTAGCCTTTTGAGCTTCACTTTTAACATTGATGTGTCTACTTTAATATGATGTAACATGCCGTGGAGCAGCTTCTGTAAAAACAGGGCTCTTAGTATTTTTTGCAGTATACAGTACATTACTTAGGGGAATTACTGTATGTAATGTACGCATGGATGCACCAAGACAGAAGTCACACAAGCATCCAGCAGCTGGAGGCTGAGGCACTCTCCTGCACACTACAGTACATCCAGCCAAGCTTAGTGCTTCTGTAACGATAGTGCCAAGTCAAATAAATTAAACATACATTGAATAGTTTTCTTAGTTACAACCACGCTGAGCTTCTACAGCACTTTGGTGTTAACAGAAGGAGCTTTTAAAGTTGGCATTTTTTCATTCAGCCATGCATTCAGTGACACTCTGAGCACACTTGTTTTTCAGCCATTCAATAATACTAAACATTTCGCTCTCAACTCTCACATACTGAAACTGAATCTTATCTTTGCCTCCAAAATACATTTTTGATTTTTGTAATATCTTATCTTGGATTCACGTCTCACATGTAAAAACTGTATTTCTGTGGATGTCATGTCAATTCTTGTGACACTTGAATGAGTGGCGTGATGTTGGATGGACCACCAGTGTGGCAGCATCATAAATAACATGATTGACAGCTGAGCCTTTGAAAGACAAACAGACAAAAACAGATTCTTTACAGACCTGCAGCATATACATATAAATACTGAGTGTGAGAGAGGAAGGCATACAACACAAATACTGTCACAACAGAATGCCTTACACGTAAATGACAAAATACCTTCATTGCTTCCCGAAATGACCGGAGAACTACATTTGGTTTAATTTAGGGAACTCAAATTATTCTTTAAAGTTAGAAAAATACTATATTTGTTATTTTGCTTTGTACGTAATATTTACTTTGCTTTGTACTTACAACTCTACTACTGATTCCATTGCTAACAGATGGTCCTTTTATCAAAAAATAAACTTTCATCAGACTTTTGAAACTAGTTTTCTAACATTTGTATTACAGATTGTATTTTTCCCCAGCTTTTTCCATTATTAATTTCCTTTGATTATAGTGTGTCCAGTGGTGGTCAAAATGCTAACACATGTTATGAAACATAAAGTCGCAATACAAAATATTAACAGCAAAGAACATTCACAATTAACTTAAAGTAATAACGCAACGCAATGTAAACTAAGTATGCATGAGTTTTATTCCTGGATGTAAAGCCAGGGGTAATGTTACTCTTCAGCCATGTTCAACTTTCTATCTAATGTGTGGATTCTGTATCCTTTTTCCTGGTATCAGCAGTCCGAGAAGCACTTCTAAGAATAGTTGAGTTTCTCCCTCCGGATACAGAAGTGTCTGAGCAGCTTTGACTGATTATGCCTTTTGTCCTGAAGGGGAACTATACAAGTTTTAGGCTCCTAACACTGACCGTAACATGCCTTTGCTGTCAATGTACAGTCACAGCCAGAGTAATATATTCTAATAGCATTTTTATTCAATGAGAAATCTATAATTATTTAATGGTATTTTGTATGAATATAAATCGTTTTAAAAGTCATACTTCATATTTTATTTTTACATATCTTCTTCTGTTTTAAGTATGAATGTGTGTGGACCTGCATGGGCTCGGTACTGTCATCTCCTCAGGGGATACATTGAGAATAGTACACTCATGTCATTAATCTCTGTTAGTCACAGATCTTAAATCACTTGATGAATGTACTTTCTGTTTTTCCCACTAGGGATGCCGGACAAAGAGAACATAAGCAACAACTCATTTGTTCCAGTCTCCAAACATCAGACTAAGGTAGCTTGCAACATACACATCAATTACTCTTAATGGGCCCTCATCTGCTTTTTGGGGGTTTCCCTTTCCTGTAGTGTGTTACATAAGTTTGTGTGCATGTAAATGGTCTGCAATGGCTACAATCCCAAACATCCTTGTGTATCAATCATGCTTCTATTGGCTAGCGCTCCAACACATTGTATATGATAGGCTAAGAGGTGGGACATCTATAAGCGGTTGAACAATCACAACAGAGCTGGCCAGCTAACCAATCAGAGCAGACTGGGCTCTGGTTTCAGACGGAGGGTGAAAAGAGTTGCTGCAGCACAGGCAGTATGAGACCAATAAAGACCTTTTTGAACATTTAAGCATGGAGACGTGACACTATAGAGACACTAAATACAAATATGAACCTGAATCTCAGTTCTCAATGTTGTCTAAAGTTATGAAGGACAGAGCGAGTGGGATGATGCTGGTTAACTCTTGTATGTGTCAAGAATATAGTGTAGCAGATAGTGTGTCATTGAAACCTATAGCTAACTCATTGTGTGCTTCCTGATCCCCTGAAGAAATGGCATTCTTTGGCGTTTCTCTCTCAGATAGAGGATGGAAAAGAGTGTGGAATGTGAAGTTTATTTAAACCTCAACCTAAATATAAACAAGATGACTGGAGTTTTTGTCTCCATCCATAACAGTTCCTGTCCCACCTTTCTCCTGTTGTCGTTTCCTGACCACTGGGTTGAAAATGTGGCCCTTGTGCAGATTGATGTTGCTCTGTGGAGGACACAGAGTATAGTCACACCATGCGTGTTCTTTTGTTTGAAAACAGCTTGTTTTCTTTTTATGTAACAAATATATACTTAATTAATAAGTATGAAATAAGCTTCTTTGGGTGCTGAGTGGACTCATTTTCTTGTTAATAAATTATTAACTTTAAGCCGTCACATAAATGCACAAGTTGCTCTCTGAAGCACACAGAATGCACTTTAAATGTCACAGCCCTGCAGCCCCCCTCCCCCATGGCCCCAGTGGGGAAAAAACAAACGAAACAATAACACATTTCCATACAGTAATTCACAATAGTGGTGTCCCATTTAAGTAATTGAAGGCATCAATCAAGATGCTGGTAAAAGACTATTATTTTGACCATGAAGCAATATAGAAAGCTATAAGTTCAATTAGACTTGACGGCTAATGTCATCTGTGAGTCATACACCAGCAGTGAGAGGAAAACACTTGACTGCTGTTTCCTACAAAAACAACACTTTAATTTCAACCAATTTCAGTCTAATTTTCACTGTCATGATGTATTTAATTTAAATTCATCTTATATGTTCCTTTGTCTTATTTTGCAGAAGTCATTCATTGAAAGTCCAGCCAAATCCCACCTTAGATGCTTATCCCAGGTATTAAAGACCATCAACTTTCTGTATGTATAGGACACATAATAACCTTAATGTGGCAGGTACTGAGATCAAACTTCTTCTGTGCAGGTTCCCTCAGAGAAGATCCTGTGGGCGGGGAATATTCTCCGTAACGCCATCCTCTCCAGGGCGCCTCACATGATCCGAGACAGGAAGTACCATCTGAAGACGTACAGGTTAGCTGGCCTCTTTTAAAAAGTGTGGAAGATTGCATCATATATTCAATTGTATTCAATTCACTCCCCAAGGGTCCATGTGAGCAAAGAAAAACACAATCAAACGTAACACCTTTTATTTTCTATTTCTTTTATACAGAGATGGCAAAAGTACACACATCCTTTAGTCAAGTAGAAGTACAGATACTCGTGTTTAAAAATACTCCGGTAAAAGTAGAAGTACTGACTAAACTTCTTTACCCAAGTAAAAGTAAAGAAGTATGGGCTTCGAAATGTACTTAAGTAAAAAGTACCCATAACTAGCATCTGTTTTAAAGAGTAACTGACCTCCCTTTATATTAATAGAACAATAATGTCATTGTTAACTAATGAATGTTTCGATGCTGAACAACGGCAACATGACAAAGTTCTCATTGGTCCCTCTTCTTTAGAGAAGACCAGGAAATGATGGATACACGGATCGTGTTCAAATCAATAGGCACGCAATGACCAATACATAATAATGACCACGCCACCAAACACAGATTAAAACTAAAGTAACAAACCTGTTTTGAAAATGTAAGAAGTAGAAAGTACAGGTATTTGTGTTAAAACTGTAAGAAGTAAAAGTAAAAAGTAAAAAAAAATAAGTAGGGGAGTAAAGTACTGATACCAGAAATATGTACTTAAAGGTGGGGTAGGTAAGTTTGAGAAACCGGCTCGAGATACACTTGTTGTTATATTCCATGGAATGCTCTTAACATCCCGATAGCAATGAATATCTTAAGTGCTTTGACAAAAACGCCATTAAAAAACGTCATCAGTGGAAGCCGTAGTACTGTAAAAAGCACGACCAATCATCTGAGCCGGCCCGGCTAAAGTAACTGGATGGCCTGCCTGCCTGTCAGCCTTCCATCTGTGCACAAACTTATCTCGTGCCCTCATTGGTCATGTGCGCGTTCGTGTGTGTTGGAGGAGGGGCTCTGTAAGGAAGTGGCAGATTTCTTCCGGCTGTGTATTTTCAAATTCTAGCGCACTCGAGCTGGTTTCTCCAAAATGACCTACCCCACCTTTAAGTACAGTAACAAAGTATTTGTACTCCACTACTTCCCACCTCTGCTTTTATAATGCTAACATTTGATGGATGATCATACAGGCTCTTTTATGGCTTTTGGCAGCTTGGTAAACCAACAGACACAAAATAAAAAGCAGGGGAAAGAAGATTCAATTAATAACATCAGACAAAACATATTACATAACTGCCCTGCTCGTATACGATCTTATCTAGTCCTTTTCCTGTCTTTTCCAGGCAGTGTTGCGTGGGGACGGAGTTGGTTGACTGGCAAATGCAGCAGAGCTCATGCATCCACTCTCGTATTCAGGCTGTGGGCATGTGGCAGGTGCTGCTGGAAGAAGGTGTTCTCAACCATGGTGAGAGTCTGTGATGTGCCTGCACCACATGTACGTGTAACTGCATTAAAGCCCTGCTGCCCGTGTCTGTGTTGTTGTGCTTACAGTGGACCAAGAGCTGAGCTTCCAGGACAAGTACCTCTTCTATCGCTTCCTGGATGACGAGCAGGAAGACGCTCATCTACCCGACGAGGAAGAGATGAAGGAGAGCCAAGAGGAGCTGCAGGACACGCTGCTCCTCCTCTCGCAGATCGGACCGGACGCCCACATGAGGATGATTCTGAGGAAACAGTACTGCTATAAAGAAACCATTTCTAAAGCAATATTAAATAGCATTATTCATTGTGATGGTGTTATGATTTCATTTACATATTTCCTGTTTTCCAGTACGTCTGAAAGAGCGGCAGATGACTTGGAGATCATCTATGAAGAGCTGCTCCATATAAAGGCATTATCTCACCTATCCACCACGGTGAGTTTGTTGTCTTGGTTGGCCATATTAACCCTGTGGTCACTGTGCACACATTGCACCTTTCTTTTATGTCAGTAAAAATAAAGCTAAACTTCTCAGACTTGCTTTCATTAACGAGCAGAGTGAAGAAAACGATGCAAGTTGCAACCTTTGAAATTCATCTCATTGCCACTGGAAATCACTCTGATTGGAGGAAAGAGAAAGAAAGAAAGAGAAGTAATTGCTGAAAAGTGCAGGGCTTTTTTAATAGATTTGAACTCAGTCAATTTTAGGAAAGGTTCAGGTTATTGACTAGCTCTTTCTAGAAGCTCCCTGTTGCACTATAAGTAAAATGAATTTGTGTTAATATTGATCTTCCCGAGCAATAAATCTGTCTCCTCCGCAGGTAAAGAGAGAGCTGGCAGGAGTGCTGATCTTTGAGTCTCATGCGAAGGCAGGAACAGTGTGTAAGTAATGCAGTACAACAAGTGGTGTGACCTCTTTAAACTGCTGATGCCAAACACTTAACTTTACCTTTAGAAACTTTATTGTCCAAAGAGCTCAAAACTCAGGCTACCCCTGAAGTATATCGAACATTTGTATAGTATCCACAATGTGGAAAATAGTCTTCGGCTTCACTGAGATCAACATGAATTACAAGTAAGATTAACACATTGGGAGAGCTTAGTGTTTAATCATAGGCAATAAAATACAGTTCAATAGGCCTACAAGTAGAACATGAAAAACATAATATGAAATATAATTCATCATTACTTTTTGTAGAGATCATTAATCAGAGTTTAACTGATTAAATCTAACAATTCCAAGAATATAATCTACTACGACTACTAATGCTGTGTTTCTTTTCTCTCTCAGTGTTCAGTCAGGGGGAGGAGGGCACATCATGGTACATTATTTTGAAGGGCTCAGTCAACGTTGTCATCTATGGGAAAGTAGGTATTTCTCCAGATGAGTTCACATTATTCCTAAATCAGTCCCATGATGATGTAGATCGGACCAGGTCATTGATTCATTGGTCAGAAACTGATCAGTTCTCTGTGTCTCAGGGTGTTGTTTGCACTCTTCATGAGGGAGACGACTTTGGGAAGCTCGCTCTGGTTAATGACGCCCCCCGCGCTGCCTCCATTGTCCTGCGAGAGGACAACTGTCACTTCCTGAGAGTCGACAAGGAAGACTTCAACAGGATTTTGAGGGTGAGTTTCTGTTTAAAAGCTAGTGATGCTTTTTACAGTAAGATTTAAAGAAGCTCTATCGCCCTCTGTTGGCAGAAACGCAGCAATGCAGCAATGAACTCTGTTTAATGTGTTCTTTGAGATACAGTAGCGCTCTGCACCCATTTGCTAAGTATTTCAAATATGAAACCCTTTTGGTAAATACTTATGTTACTTAAAGCAATTGATACAAAAAACAGGTGTGTTGGTAGTCAACAGTTAACTTACATCTGGGCATTATGACTGCATCGTGTTCAGTTCCATATACAGAAGCAGAGATTTCACAGTATGAACTGTGATGTAAATGAAGGAGATTTGTCATCAGGTCTGTAGAGAAATTAGGAATATTTCAACAAAGAAAACAAATACCTCCAAATAACTCCATTAACTCAATTTTATCAAGATTTGTTTCATTGTTTGGATGCATGTAAAACTTTTTTTTCAAGAATTCAGATAATATTCAAGGTCATTTTGGGGGTGAGGTATTCCTTTAAGACTCAACCGTTGGCATTGTTGCATTGTTGCCTTGTCAGGAGTTTTGGCTAAGCCTCCTGTTTGCTGAGGTGAGCGTGGTTGTGTGCTGACGGGACACCGGACAGGCCAACTCTCCCCTCTGCTCAGTGACCAGAGTCTCTGCAGCAGGGAAATTACAGTTAGACTTAGAGAGCAGAGACTAGTCAAGATTCTCTGGACATTTTAGATGATTGTGCGATGTTGTAAAATGTGTAAACATTCAGTTAATGACGTGCTATTCTGTGAGTTGTGGAAGAGACGAGTCATATTCACTGACACTGAAATGGGCTCAAATAAAACAACACAACCTTCCAGTGGGTTGTAAACATTACGGTTGTTTATTGTCAATTGATTCTACAAAGCTTTAGGCTCTACAAAGCTTTAGGCTCATACTGTTTATTAGAAGACATTATTCATGTGTGTGTGTGTGTGTGTGTGTGTGTGTGTGTGTGTGTGTGTGTGTGTGTGTGTGTGTGTGTGTGTGTGTGTGTGTGTGTGTGTGTGTGTGTGTGTGTGTGTGTGTGTGTGTGTGTGTGTGTGTGTGTGTGTGTGTGTGTGTGTGTGTGTGTGTGTGTGTGTGTGTGTGTGTGTGTGTGTGTGTGTGTGTGTGTGTGTGTGTGTGTGTGTGTGTGTGTGTGTGTGTGTGTGTGTGTGTGTGTGTGTGTGTGTGTGTGTAGGATGTGGAGGCCAACACGGTGCGTCTGAAGGAGCACGGTCAGGATGTTCTGGTGTTAGAGAAGAATCACGGTCGCACCTCCAGCCACGGGGCCTCGTCCTCCCATTACAAGTAAATGTACCCATAATCTACTGCACTGCACCTCACACAGGTTTAAATGCATATTATATTATTCAATCATAACCTATAATTAAAACAAATGAATTTCCCAAATTGGAACCAATAAAGTATCTATCTATCTATCTATCTATCTATCTATCTATCTATCTATCTATCTATCTATCTATCTACACTGAACAAAAATGTCTGGGGGGTCCGAAAACCAGTCAGTATCTGGTGTGAGGGGTAGTGGTAGGGGTAGGGTTAGGGTAATATTGTGAATCGAGTGGCCCATGGTGGTGGTGGGGTTATGGTATGGGCAGGTGTATGTTATGGACGACGAACACAGGCCACTCGATTCACAACATTACCCTAACCCTAACCCTAACCCTACCCCTCACACCAGATACTGACTGGTTTTCGGACCCGCCCAGACCCCCCAATAAAGCAAAAATGCACGTTTCAGAGTGGCCTTTTATTGTGGCCAGCCTAAGGCACACCTGTGCAATAATCATGCTGTCTAATCAGCATCTTGATATGCCACACCTGTGAGGTGGGATGGATTATCTCGGCAAAGGAGAAGTGCTCAGATCACAGATTTTTTCAGATTTGTGAACAATATTTGAGAGTTATTTTGTGTATATAGAAAATGTTTTAGATCTTTGAGTTCATCTCATGAAAAATGGGAGCAAAAACAAAAGTGTTGCGTTTATATTTTTGTTCAGTGTATCTATCTATCTATCTCTAATGTAGGAGTTAAATGTTGGAGCTGGTAAAGGTTGGGCTATTTGTAATTGCTTTATATTCTGCAGTGTAGCCTCATTTATCTCAATATATTTTTTGGTTGATAATAATGAATAGTTATCATATCAATCTAAAATGTAATTAATAACCTAATTTAGCAAAAACAAGGAGTAGAGGAAATAGTACAGTGGTACCATTTTGAGATCTAATTGAGTGAAAGTAAAAATACATGGAAATACTCATTTTTTTGCTGAATTACAGTACTTGAGTACATGTTCTTAGTTAAGTTATACAACTGTTACCTACAGGGTTATTACGGTCATTAAAAACCTGGAAAAGTCATGGAAATTCAAAATGCTAATTCCAGGCCCTGGAAAAGTTATGGAAAAAAATATTTTTCCCAACATTTTGGAAAAGTACCTAACAGAATCTGAAATTATAAGAGGCCAATCTTTGGCTACACAAATCAGACTTTCATTGTTGGGTTACGCGTTTTCATGAGATGTATTGAGAATAAGAAAAAACAATCAATCAAAAATACTTTATTTATCCCACGGGGAAATTAGGGTTTTGACAGTTATAGATATAATATATATAATTAAAAACACTGAGAGTGAATGCTAAACTCTATCAGTCAGGGTGACTGGCAGATGAAAAGGATTTCCGAGTTGTGGGCAGCTCAAACACAGCAATCCCTTGCTCCGCAGCCAACAAGCGTTTTCTTAATAGAGGCATCTGTCACTGCACCGCGGCCGCCGTAATATAGAGAGACACATTAATGGTAATGGTGGCCCTGGCTCCTAGGGGAAAAAGGAGGCCTGGCAAGTCACAATTACTTGTCCGGGGTCGCCCTCTAATCAACTCGGCTCCTCACACATGAGAGTGTCAAGACTGCGGGGAAGACACAGCATGTCTTATGCAGCTCCCTCTTGTGATGCTGTTATCAAGTAATGAAAACAACCGAGGATGGGCTCTGTTGATTCTCCTTCACGGAGAAGATGCCCCTACATTTTTATTTTCTCTCATCCCAGACTCCCCTTAATCTTCAGCCGAGGCCAAGAACCCTGTGATTGTAAATAGGATTCTTATCAAATGAAGCAATCACAGACACACGTTGAAGTAAGACGAATCACTCGAGGGCCATGCAGTTGTCGCAGAGCATTAGGAGCCAGTGTTTCTTGATTAGTGAAGGGTGTGTTTTATCCTGTGTTGCTACAGATACAAGGTGATGTCGGGGACTCCGGAGAAGATTTTGGAGCACCTCCTCGAGATGATACGATTGGATTCACAATTCTCAGAGTCAGGTACTGTTCTGCATGCAACCTTCAGCGTGTCACATTAGCGCTATCTAATACAAAATATATATGAAGATAATTTACTGTGAAGGGTTTTCTTTTATGCAGCATCTCTGGCTCAGTTTCTCTCCTCTGCTGCTCTGCACTGACCTGTTTGTTCTCATCTATAATTAGCCACATGTCACAGGGCTGATCTAATTACTCTCGCTTGTGTGGACACATATGGTTATCATTTGCCTGCAGAGGTGACAGAGACCGTGCCATGTAGGATCAAGGCCTGACGGCTCTGGATGCTCTTTGATCTGCAGGGGCAGAGTCCGGCAGTGGCTCAGTCAGTAGGGGCTTGGACTGTGAGCCGTAGGGTCGCCGGTTCAAGTCCACGACCAGACCTAAACATGGAGTGTGGACTGCTACTTGGAGAGGTCCCAGTTCACCTCCTGCCCTGACGTGGTGCCCTTGAGCAAGGCACCGGACAACCCCCTTCCCCCCTCACTCCCATTGCTCTCCGGGCGCTGTGCAACAGCTGCCCACTGCTCCTAGTACTAGACTCCTGGTACAAGGATGGGTTAAAAGCAGAGAACACATTTCACTGTGTGTGCTGTGTGCTCTGCATGTGACCATTAAAGAGGGTTTCATCCCTCCCAATATATATATATATATTTAAAAAAAAAGGGGTTTGATATATCTTTCTTTCTGTCACAGACGCTGCCTTAGAGGACTTTGTGCTCATGCACTGTGTCTTCATCCCAAACACGCAGCTATGTCCGGTGTTGTCGGCACACTATCCTTTTTTTGTGGTTACAGTAAATGTGAAACTCAGCTGAAAAACACTTCCTACTATGCACCACTTGCATTGTTTGTACCTTTAACTGCTGTGCACCTACCACGCTCAGGCCTTACAGGGCTCTGATCAGGAGAAGCTGGACTACACACTGAACAACAAGCGCAGGGTGATCCGCCTGGTGATGCAGTGGGCGGCTGTCCACGGAGACCAGCTGCAGCAGGAGGACGTCCCTGTGGCCTTCCTGGAGGTCAGCATGTAGATATCAGCAACACTTTAACCACTGTTATAACTGCTGACATTGGTACAGTGTGATAGAAATAATAAACAGTGTGATAAGGCATTCAGTGTTTCTGTTATACATTTCTATTTCTATTTCTGTGATAGTCTATGATGTTGAAGAACAACAATATGTAGTTTCTTTTTTTAATTTCTGATTCGGGGTCACATCATATTTGTATAGCTTTTTGCTCAGTTAACAGTTGAATCTCTTTTAGTGACCCAAAAATAGCTTTCAAAGAGAAATAAAACTCTGGATTCAGGGTTTCAATGTATTTATTCATTATATATTTGTCAAACTCTTCAAGTAAAACAACTGTGCATTAAAAGCAATTTAAATAGAATTGTCAAATGCATTTAGGGAGGTCAAATAGGGAATAATACCAAACAAGTTTTTACACCCCATGATTGTTATAAATGCGTTGAGGTAAAGCAAATCAACTTTTGGTTTATGATGTGAATCCAGATGTGAAACTGAATTTATCAGCGATTAATATATTTTAAAAGGTCAATCATGTATTGAACATTTGTTTAATTCAGAGTTTGTTGTGTTTTCCTGCAGGAGTTTCTCGTGGCGGTATCTAATGATGCCGAGTCGATTCCAGCCCTCAGGGATCAACTAGCAGAACTGGAGAGAAGGTTAAAGCGACAGTAAGTCAGGTTTTTTAGATACATTTACTTAAGGATTCATTTGTATATTAAAAAAGATACATACCTTAAGCTTAATCACATGTCTTTTTTTCACATTGTAGCACTGAAGATGCCAGTGTCTCTCAGAAAAAGGTAAGAAACCAACTCTCTTTTGTTTGAATTCATGTGTAGATTTTGTTGAATTGTGCAAACAATGTAATTATGCCTGAATCTGTTCTACTTTACAGCACAAAGTCTTACTGCGGCAGTTCAGTATGGGAGATGAGAAGCTTCAGAAGCGCCAGCCCATCAAGAGTATCGATGAAAGTGAGTAAAGGAAACGTCTCCACAAATACAATGTAATGCATGTAAAATGTGGACTAAGGATCTGAAATAGTTTGTTGTTGATACAAACTACTGTCTGTCATTGTTACTGTATATCTATTTGCGATTTGAAACCTTTATTTAGCCATTTTATGTTCCTTGAATGAGACACTCACACCTGTTTGGTTTCTGAAATGTACCTGCTATCTGTTACTGATTTGCACATCAAACTACACACCTGGTTCTGTCAGCAGAATGGATATCCTTGTATAGTGGATTTAATTTCTGCAGAAGAGGAAATGCATCATTGCTGTCCTTTTTATTTATTTGCCTCAACAATCACACTATGACGACCATTGCCAATGAGTCACAACCTCTTAAACTACTTTATTTCAAAAGAATAGCAAAGATTAGAGTACAAATATTTGTTCTCATAAATCATCTTATGACACTCAGATCTACTCGGTAACCCCTACATTTGGAATTGTTGCAATAATCTCAACATTGCCACATTCTCCTTTCCTTTCTTGCTGACACTCCCATATTTGCTCTGATTCATGCCCGCAGTTCTGCTCAAAGTTTACTGCTGTGACCACACCTACACGACTATCCGTGTCCCTGTGGCCGCCTCAGTCAGTGAGGTCATCGGTGCCGTGGCCGACAAGCTGGGGTCAGCGGAGGACCTGCTGCTGGTCAGCCTCAGTTCTGCAGGAGGTGAGAGCGCCAGCAGCTACATGCTAATCAAACGACTGGAGAGGGGAGAGCCCCCAAGCAGGCCAATATACTAATAAATCCCCTGAGTGGGACATTAGCAGCCTGCTGTGGACTGTGAATGACTGCTAGTGGGTGCTACAATGGCCTTCAAAGCAGCTTGAAAAAAAACCAACCTGAGCTCCGTTTTTCGCCTGACATTCAGCATGAGGTGGCTGAGCCTTGCTGTAGTGATGTTCCATCGTGTTTGACAGAAACTGTAATGCAGCTCTTACTCAACTTCCTTATCAAATGCAAGCAAGCAGATGCAGCTCATATATTGTATCTCTAACCATTGAACCTTGGATTTTCAAGGACAAAAGTCGAGGCCACCTCAGTTTTCACAGACAAGAGCAACAGTTACAGCTACAAGATAGTGTTATGTTATCATATAATGGAACAGTATAAGATGTTGTCAAATACAATACCTAAACTATATTTTTAGAAACTTAAAAAAACAGTTGCAGACAAAGTATATCTTGCAGTATATTTTGAGCCTAATCAGCATAAACATCAGCATTCTAACTATTTCCTAATACAAGTATTTACAAGCTGATGTTTAAAAGATGCAATGTTAATCATGTTCACCACACTGTTTAGTGTGTTTGCATGTTAACATTTGCTGATTAGCACTAAACGGAGGTTGATATGAATTACATCATTTGGGGGAGCAGATGGTAAGTGTACAAATGTACAATAAAAAGGTTTAAAATGTAAACTAATCTTAGGAAAATTAATCCAGAGGGGAACATGTCAACCTCATGTTGGCGCTAAAGAAAAAGTAATCGGATTGACAAAGTCTGTAGGTTTCATCCTGAGGGAACCATGAATGTCTGTCCAAAATAATGAATATGTTTAATAGTTATTAAGATATTACAACCGCCATCAATGTAAGGTGCAAACCATCACACTGAAATGTTACATAGCTAAAAAAGGCAGCAGAGAATCCTCACTGTCATATTATTTTGTTACGACCCTCTTGTGTCTTTCGTGTTGTCTTATAAAGGGAGCTAACGTTACATTGAACATGTTTTAAACCTTTGTGTTTTTTGTTCTACAGAGAAAGTCATCTTCAAGCCCAATGATGTGTCAGTGTTCTCCACGCTCAGCGTAAACGGACGGCTGTTTGTGTGCCGGAGGGATCAGTTGGATTCTTTGGTGGGTTAATCTCTAATTACACAGCACATTGTCATCACATAGAAGAGGGATCAGTGAAACTCAGGCATGGCTGTACATCTCTGAAAACGGTTGCTGCACACTTTTTTGACATTATAAACTGTAAGTATCCACGCTCTTGAATCCAAATAGCTTTTAAGCAACCTGGTGAATGTATTGATTATTGGATATTTACAATGTATTATTTGTTAAGTCAAACTACAGTATTTACCCTTATCAGCGGCTTACTGCATTTTTGTCTTGTCATTTTAACATTGTGATGTATTTCGGCTCATGTTGATGTCACACCTCTGTGGTTCTATCCATCGTCTTTAAATTGTCAAACTCATGAAACATTAGATTACATGATTATAAAACATAAAAGGCTGTTTTTTCTTTTTTCCAGACCCCTCTACCTGAACAGGATGGTTCCTCTACAGCGCTGTTGGCTGGTTTTGAGTTAATGAGCTCTAAGGATGTAGCTTACCACATGACTTCCTATGATTGGGAGCTTTTTCACTGTGTCCACGAGGTATGACCAGATGCCATCGGCAGAACTGATTGATTAATAGAACACGTTTGTAATATTATAGAAATAATTAAAGTTAATAAATGATAATGTTTTCTTTGATGTCTTACAGCTTGAACTCATCTACCACACGTTTGGGAGGCAAAACGTCAAGAAGACCACGGTGAACCTGGACCTGTTCCTGAGGAGGTTTAAT
The DNA here is from genome assembly GCF_902827115.2 of Pseudochaenichthys georgianus. Taxonomy (NCBI): domain Eukaryota; kingdom Metazoa; phylum Chordata; class Actinopteri; order Perciformes; family Channichthyidae; genus Pseudochaenichthys; species Pseudochaenichthys georgianus. The sequence goes on along the minus strand of NC_047523.1, from coordinate 28,906,124 downwards.
GAGATTCAGTTTTGGGTGATCACAGAGGTGTGTCTGTGTTCTCAGCTCAGCAAGAGGGTGCAGCTTCTCAAGAAGTTCATCAAGATTGCTGCCCAGTAAGTGGACCTTGTTTCAGTGTCTTAATACATCCCTTTGACCCAGCTTGTAATTTAGTTTTTTCACTACTTTAACATACCTTTTCATTTTTCCTTTCAAAGCTGCAAGGAATACAGAAACCTGAACGCCTTCTTTGCTATCATTATGGGACTGAGTAACCCAGCAGTGTGCAGATTGAGTCAGACCTGGGAGGTGGGTACCTGTCCGTGTCAAAATTATTCTTAACCAAACTGCAATCTAACCTTTTAATATAATCTTTCCACAGAAACTCCCAAGCAAATTCAAGAAGTTTTACGGGGAATTTGAAAACTTTATGGTAATTTGAAACGACTCACTTACTTTCTTTGAGCTGTAGTGTTTTTGTCACAAATCACCCCATCTTGCAATGTCAGCTGGTCAAGTGCGGGTCTCGCCTCTTCATGCTCGGCCTGATCGTGATGGATCTGTTTAACACGGCGACGGCAGATCTCAGAACAGTGTGATTGTTTCCACAGGACCCGTCCAGGAACCACCGGGCGTACCGACTGACAGTTTCCAAACTGGAGCCTCCCATCATTCCCTTCATGCCGCTGCTGATCAAAGGTCAGAGTTGTTTATTAGATGACCCGTTTATTTTTAAGTCAATATAATTTGAACCTTTGCCACCTTTGTTGTTGAAATGCTTTTTCACCAGCTTTAACCGTCTCAACAATTGGTCTTTTCCAGACATGACATTTACTCATGAGGGCAACAAGACATTTATCGACAGTTTGGTCAATTTTGAGAAAATGGTGAGGCTCTGAAGGTGCACATTATTGTCTCACAGTTGCTGTAAATGTCTATTTTTTTAGCCATTCACTTAACTGCTGATATCTGTTGCTGATTATAGCTCTTTGTCTTTCAGCGGATGATCGCTAACACGGTGAAGATAGTGAGATACTGCCGGAGCCAACCGTTCAGTGAGTGTGCATCCAATAGTTTTATTTTGTAGCGAGAACAAATGGGAATACCAACATTTTTGATGATGTATTTAAATGAGACTGTAGTTTTTTCTGATGATTCTTTTCATTTCTACTCATTCTTTCAATTAATTAAGGCCCAGATTCACCTCTGGCCAGCAAGAGCCACCCAGAAGTTCGCACTTACGTACGTCAGCTCAACGTGATCGACAACCAAAGGACGCTAACTCAGCTCTCTCATGGACTTGAGCCTCGCAGGTCTTGAAACCACTCAGGGACAGAAATGTTACACCCTGATGCTGCTTTACTCATGACATGCGCTTACATTGGGATGGATTCACTCTAAAACAGGCATTTGCATGAAGAGGACCTAATGACGTATCAGATAATGAGATATTGTTTCAGAAAGCCTTTTATCACAGTGAGCTTTAACAACGGTGATTGTTGGTGGCCTCATATCACTGTGCTGCACCATCTTATCTAAGTCAAACAACAGCAACAATTTAAGGAATTACCAGGCATGGGGAGGGGTGCCATTCATCAGATTAACATTTCAGACGTAAACACTATGTGACGCTTATGCTTTAAATATGCAAAGTCTTGATATTCCTGATATTCAGTTGTTTCGTATCTTTTGTATCAAACAATATTTATATAAGTTTGTGAGAATCTGTGTTGTAAACTGTAAACAAATATTTATTTTGAAGTAAGCATGCAAAAAGTTGTGATGATTGTTTGCTTTTTTATTCATGTCAGCACATTTCTCTTTGGAGTTACAGTAAATGTCTGAAAACCTTTTGAGTGCTGAAAGTATTAAATATTTTAGATGTACTTGTGCGTTGTACAATCTTTCATTGTGTTGTTTTGCCGATTCATAAATTCATCATTCCGTATACCATAAGAGTTTCTAAACCTCTCAGACTTGTTTAGTTAGTGCCATTCAGGTTTGTCCAATACATTATCGCCTGAGGATTGAGGAGGAGAGGATGTACAATATTTGGAGCAATAGAATAAGAGAAACCACCAATCAGAAGTCAGTATCTGTCCTTTCCTGGATTTTGCTCTTTTTCAATTAACCTTACACATTTTGTACATTATGTTGTCAAATAAATTAAGTGAGTAAGTGGAAGGAATATAACATTTTCCTCTAACATGAAGTTGAGTAGTATAAATTACAGTAGTATTAAATGGAAATGCCAAATTAAAGTACAAGTGGGCCTGGGAATTTGTATCTAGTCTGTGCAAATTGTCAGAAAGTTTAATATAAAATGTCAGCATGAAAAGCAACATTACATTTGGCTGTCAAATTAATTTAAAAGAGGAAAAAAGTAGAATATCAACTTATGCAATATAATAATAGAGTATAATAAATTCATCTTTACTAATTTAAAGAACAAGTACACATTGTAGATAGAGATAGATAGGTACTTTATTGATCCCAAATTGGGAAATTATTTAGTTGCAGCAGCAAAATGTACAGGCATTACAATCTTTAAAGGTGTAAGAAAGTATAAACATAATAAAATGAAGTAAAATAACAATTTAAAACAATAAACAGCTGTTAATATCTACAGTATAAAGGACATGAACCACAAGAATACTCAAGTTACCTGAGTTAAGTAACAGTTTAATTTAATGAGTTACTCTGCACGACTGGGCTTTATATAAATAAACCAAATCTGGGAAGTACATCTCATGTGTGCTTACAATGCCTCAGTTCAATTTGCAGCTTTACTGCAAAAAGTAGGCTTTTTAGCAGGTGTATTTTTCCTTAAGGTACACCGTTTAAAAGAGGACAACAAAACCAAATGCCATGGAGGCAGGGGCGGACTGGGACCGGCCCACTTCGGTACCGCCGGCCCACGCGGTGCCGCAAGTAGGCTAAATACTGCTAGTAAATTGTCGACGGGGGGGGGGGGGTGCTAGTGCTAGTGATTTACCGCAGAGGTAGACATTAAGGGTAACATTGACTTGTATTATCACTGGCCCCACCATTGTAACCACTGGCCCGGAGCATTCGTCCAAAAACAAATCGACTAATAATGAAGAAAATTAACACATTTGTTGCAATAGTAATTTATGCACTAACTACATTACTACTTGTACTACAACATTTGAATCATCAGTTCTTCCTCATTTTCCTCAATTGTTCATATTTGGTTTATTAAAATAATGATATTGTGGTCATTGTTAAAAAATGTCTGCTATTATTATGAGATTATTATTTGTAATGCACTTTCTGCCTTCCTGTCATTAGGAGTTAGACATGTAATGGCTATAGATTAGATCCTTCATTATCCTAAACTGCTGGGACATTTCGCCAATACCTTTATATTGTCTACTCTTCACTTACTTGTCAGCATAGGTCGGCATTGATGTACAGAGCCGACAGAAGACCATGTTTATATTGGCATCATATTGAGATGTGCAGCCAGTGACGCGTCCTGAAACCAGGAAGTAAGCTGCTGGTTCCCTCGACAAGGGTTTTGGAAAATAGCTGGAAATAAGGTCTGTGGAAAACAAACCCGTTTGATAAATGCACGTTTTGTTCAGCCGGATAATCTCCACATGTCTACCCTACTTTTATAATTTTCGAATCATAAATCTAATCGATAGATTATAAAAGGGTTTTAGGACGCGTCACTGCACCACTAGAAGCCAACTCCATCGATCAAGCTGAAACTTTCTCTCCCTCTTCTTCTCATGATCCCTGTCACTCCTCCGGTGACTTTCTTTTATTTGAAGATTGTTTTTTGCCCGGCGCTTGGCCGGTTACCGCTGGTATTAAAAACATTTTGGCGAAATAGTAAAGGAGCGCGCTGCCGCTCACGGGAGCCTGCTTGCGCTGCACTCCGCAGCAAACAGCTGTTTGCTTTTCACCCAACAACGACAACCGACTCACGGAACGCTATGTTGTAGCGTTGATAAACAAACCAATTTAACTAAATTGCTAGTCAAAATACCAATACCACAGGACAATATTTTTAAAGCAATATTTTTAGTGGCCCGAGCGGGCAAGTGGAAAGTACGTTATGCTGGCCCGGGGTGTCTAAATAGTGCTTCCGGGCCAGCGGGCCATTTAATATCGATCCCTGCCGGTTACCGGGCGGCCCACATCGTCCGACCGGCCCACTTCAGTACCGGCCCATCGGGATTCGTCCCGAACGTCCCGATGGCCAGTCCGCCCCTGCATGGAGGAGATAACATTTGACAAGAACAACATATATGCACGCAGTCCCAGAGCATTCCAACGAACTATAAAGCATTTAACCCTTGTGTTTGGGTCTCCCGTGACCCGTTTCAAGTTAAAATGATATAATAACTACGCTCTAGGTCGGCATTGATGTACAGAGCCGTTTTTTTTATCGGAAGGCTTCATGATATCCTCCACAGCAGCTATATAAACACTACAAAACTGATTTTGACACTTTTAGCCAAGTCTGAAGGTCTCTAAAAAAAGTGTATAATTTCATTTGGTGTTCGGGTCTGGGGAAGACCGGAAGACCCAGCAGCATTGTTGTGGGTGACTCGGGGTCAAATTTGGCCCAATCAAGATTCATCTTTGACTTTAGACACCCCAGCCCCACCCCCTTCATCCACTGTAACAATAATGTGTTCGCAACATGCACCTTGTCTCCCCTGCCTCTGCCCATCCCCCTCCCCCCACTGGAAATCGACCTTTCACAAAGAATGTACACTAACACTTGAACACACACATGCACGTGTGCAATATGTGGAGTTATGTGTTTTGGGGCCATACAATTACAACAGGATTGTACGGTTATGAATGCATTATAAGTTAGTTATGATGTAGTTAAAACAATATTGGATGATGATCATTATTTTTTAGTGTTTTGGACTGTCAAAATTGACCCGCGAACACCATGAACGGTAACCGCTTTCGAACACAACGCAAAGGTTAAAGGGGAACTCCAATGGGTCCGCGGTCCACAGATGGAACACCACCGTCCCGGGACAGTGCAGAATAACAACAACATGGTGTGACCTCGGAGTCCTCTCACTTTGTTCCGGCGGGTGGAGCTGTTGTCCTCAGGATCTGGACTGTAAAACATGTATTTTCCAGTCTGTGTTGCCTGCAGCTGGTAGAAGTTGTGCAACAAACACCGCGCAGTGAGAGGAGGCTTCAGAAAAACGTCACATGAGATTTCCCGGAACTCCTAACTTTTCACTTTCCTACTGATTGTTTGTAAAGTGCACCGACGACGAGCTGCCCTGAAGACGCTTCACACTTAATGTCGGTATGTATGTTTACACTGAGTGAAGTTATACAGTATTAACATGGTCGTTTAGGGCATGTGAGAAGGGACAGTGAGTCATAGTAGACTAGTTCATAATGTACTGTAAGCCTACACGTGAATGTTGTGCAGTTTTACTTTTAGGCTGTTGAGTGTTAGTTATCATACATCTGTGTTTACTCAAGGCTCCTAAAAGTACTCATACTAATAATAATACTAGTGACAGCTACTGCACGCATTTTCACTTCTCCTTATTATTGATAAAGTAAACTCTTTCTGTTAGCAATTTTGTGAAATGTTTGCTGTAGGCTACCTTTTTGCCTTTATAAAAAAAGTTTCATGCAGGATTTCGCAATAATCTAAGAGCATGATCAATCTCACTATGCACTGTATAATTGATTATTATTTAAGATTGTCATATATGGATGCATCTGTGATTAAATATCACCCCATTGCTGATTTTGTAGGTGAAACAGGAGTTGATAGGTACTATCTGCCAGCTTTGAGTGATTTATTTTTCATTTAGTTTTGATTACAGTGACTTCCTGTGGTTTGACATATGGCTATCAGGCCTTTATTGTTGCAGTGTTTGCTATTAAGTGAGAACTGGCAGGAAGGAGCACAGGAGTGCTACCATATCCCAGTAACCCTGGCTTCTGGAGTGTACGGACAATACCGTGGGCCGGTCCACTGAGCAGATTGCTGTGAGGCTAAGTATAGCATGCATACAAGTACATGAGCAGAGAGCAATGGCCCCCCTTTGTGACAATGGAGGCATTTCCCGCTGGGCTGGATTGCAATCCCAATGAAGACCCAGGTAACAGCCCTAATTGCTCTGCTTGAAATAGGAAACCCATGAACAATACAAGAGCTACAATTTCCTGTAATGATGGAGTTATGTCTCTTACAATATGCTTTTATGCTCTTACGGCCGGACAAAAGGATATGATAATCAATCTGTGTGGACTCCAGTTTGGAAGCATTATGTTTCTAACCCCGGTTTATATAAATACCGCGTGTATGGCCTTAGAGAACATGAGGTTTACTCTGTTTTTGTCTTGAAACAGTCAGAGATTGTCCATTTGTTTTGATCCCTCTGCTTGTGGCCTTATTTGTACCAAACACAGTAGATCGTGCTGGAATAGTGTGTGACTTTGGTCTGCATGATCACAGCATACCAGGCATGCCATCAGCCTTATACAAGCAGAGCCTGGACCCTGAGCTCATTGCTTACTGGTACTGATGATGAAGAGTGTGTGTGGAGCAGAGAAAGGAGAGGGTCAGTCTCATCTCACCTGCAGTCACTCTCTCTAATGGGTTGTTCCAGAGTGAAGCCACTCTTTGAAGCATCTTGCACAGCAGGAGACAGGAGTGAGTTTATTTTACCATTCAGTGAACCAGACTTCCTTCCTTCCTCAGAAGCAGAGTTGGTGCTCAGTGTCATTATGAGATGTTGTCTCCAAGCGCCTCCTTTGTGCAAATCAAGTTCGATGACATCCTCTTCTACGAGAACTGTGGCGGCGGCAGCTTCGGGAGTGTGTACCGATCCAGGTGGATCTCCCAGGACAAAGAGGTGGCGGTGAAGAAACTGCTCAAGATTGAAAATGAGGTAGGAGTCATAATTGCCTGGGCTTTTCATACATACACTTTTTAATTGTCAGTGTAGTAATCATTTTAATTGCTACCCCATTTAGAGGGATGTGCTGACTTCTATACCCATCACTCATGGTCATTATACACCCCCTCTCCACGAAAGAAACAGTATTGCCAAATGAAAGAAAGTGTTTGGCCCAATTACAGCAGGGACTGTTCTTGAGATCACTTTGAAAGCTCAGGCTCATTGTCTTACAGACAAAAAAAAAGAATTATCTTTGAAATCTTTTCACGGAAATTGTATTACATGTGTGATAGGCTGTTCAGAAAGTGATTCATGGTTTCTTTTATGAAATTGTAAAAGATCACAGATATCCATTCAACTTCACTCAAGTGCTGGAGAGATGATTGTTCAGTGAAAATAATAGTGTAATCTTTTCACATTCAACCAATTCTTTCATTTAATTACAGTGTTTGGCTACAATTAAATGAATTGGTTTTGTCAGGTTTCTCTTCCTGCTAGGAATAGTTTTACAATGATCTTTCCGGGCCAGTATGTTGTATTAAAACATATTTATATACACTTTTATATTCACGTGATAGTGGCACGGCTCTATGGATGGCTTGTCTGTCGGTTCACTGGTCTAATTAAGTAAAATATGTCATGCATGTCCATCATACACATGTACAGACATTAATAGAAAGTGGGTGAATACATTACTTTCTCTACAGCACTATCATGAGGTTAACATTTGTGTTTCATATTGTACACCTATTGTATAGACTTCTATGTCATTTGCTGCAGTTCCCAGAGCATGAACCTTTAAGTGACTTATCCTCTAGCATCATTATGAACATTAATGTAGGTTTATCAAAAACGTTTGGATTGATTGTCAGTGAAATGTGATACACACCATCATGTCCTGTTTATTAAGCCAATCCTTTAACCATCCAGCGCACATACCATTTCCAAATGTCACTTTATCCATAACGTTTTATGACTAAATACATGTAAACTGATAACTATCACAACAGACTCAAGTCTAGTTACAAAATGCTAACAGCCTAAGCTTGTATTGGAAACATGGTAAAATGACACCTCACTACCATCAGCATGTTAGCATGGTAATGATAACCCTGTTAGCATGCTGACATTAGCATTTAGCTGAAAGCACCACTGGCCAGTTGCACAATGTTACTGCTGACTCTAGTTTTTTAGACACTGACATAATAATGTTTAGACATTTGTTTTGCTACCTCCATAATCATGAACCAGTTTCAGTGATGTTTCCCACTTGTGTCTTTATTGTTTAGGCGGAAATCCTCAGTGTGCTCAGCCACCGTAACATCATCCAGTTTTATGGTGCAATTGTTGAGGCTCCAAACTATGGAATCGTCACTGGTAAGATTTGTTTAAACTCATAAACTTTTAGATTTACTTTGTCATAAATACAGGTTGTCTCAATAAATGTACAATGGAGATACATCATGATGGAAAACACAGCGACTGAACCTGTTGGCATCAGTTGCAGTTTGCTCACTGCTGAATGCTGCAGAGGTTTCTATGGAAGCATTAGTGAATGCCAGAGAGTTCAGGAAGTGTACACATTGATACATTAGTTGTGGGCCCCTGTTTGTTTTGTTTGTTTAGGTTAGAGGCTGAGAAAGCTCATGTAGCAAGAGGCCCTCAATGCCTCTGCACAAACTTTCTTTATACTATGGACATGTCATTTACATGTTATTGTATTTAAACTCTTTCTTCTGCTGTTCCATGTGTTTTGTACTGTCAAATCATCAATTTAGATGTTTCTCTTGTAATGATACACCTCCACATTTGAATCTCAGACCACCAATTTTGTTGCTTATATTTTTGTCTTGTGCAGAGTTTCCTAATTTGCCTTTTTTGCAGTTTTGCCTATAAGTGTTGATATGATGTTTGCTTTACTGATGATGACCCAAATTAAAGATAATTGACCTCACAGTCGGCATATAGTATATGTAATAAGGTTTGCAACCACCAATTACTTTTTTGATGATTATAATTAATCTGTCAATAACTTTACAGAGGCGTATGCCTTTTTTAAGGTCCTCCCCTCTCTCTCTCCTTATTTACTGCCTGCCTCTTCACTGTCAACTGTCACAGGGGATATTGGCTTAAAAAACATATAATACATTACGGGCTCATAACATGTTCACTGACTCTGCATCAAAGGCTGAACTTCTGAGCCTCTTGTGGAAGAACAAAATACCACTCCTGTTTGAGAGTGCCATAATTCGAGGGGTGTGACATTCAGGGATTGTTTGGAAACCTTGTTAATCCCCACAGGTCATATCATTTTAATGTCTTGTCCACAAATATTCTTCTACTTCCAGGAAAAGTTGAACACACTGTTAGTGAAAGTCTTTGTAGCCCTCACTCACATCCTGAGCAGAGAGTATCGCCTCCTTTCATCATGTGGACAATAAACACATCCCACAGTGAAGCTTAAACTCATAAAATATGTTCTTGTTCTGCTCGTCAAAGAAACCGATAAATAAGAGAGCATAACAAACAGGGTAGGGCTGCTCAATTAAACGTATTTTAATTGTGATTACGATTATGGCTTGCAACTATTATGAAAACAACGTAATCGAAATAAAACAATTATTTTTAATCTTTTATTATTATTGTGACTTTTTTTTTTTTTTGGTTTTTCAGTTGAATTATACTTAAAGTTCAGGGTAATCAAGTGTTAAACACATACTGTTAAAAAAAAAGTTCTCCAATAAATGGATGTTTTCAAAGTCAATGAATAATCGTATTTTACCCTTCTCTTGCGTTTCGGGTAAAAAGTGACCGAATGACTTTTATTTTAATCATAAATATTGTGTTTTTCATCCATTTGCCTCAATACCTGATGTTATCCTCCACACTAGGCCTCTGAACATATACACTTGATGATCACCACTTGCATTGAATTGTGATGCACACACACACACACACACACACACACACACACACACACACACACACACACACACACACACACACACACACACACACACACACACACACACACACACACACACACACACACACACACACACACACACACACACACACACACACACACACACACACACACACACACATACCTACCTTCATACCTTCTCACAGGTGCGAGCGCTGTGCTCCTCGAGAAACACAAACCTCTCACTTTCTCGCACTAAATGCGCCTCCCTTACTGGCTCTCAAGCAGTTATATTTGTGCCTTGCTCACATTTGACTCATTGACACAATGAGCAGGCGACCGATTAGGCGATTTTCTCTACGAGGGGCTCTGGACACATTTTTTTAACCAGGTGAAGAGGAGATTGAACCAGATGAAGAGGAGATAGAGGAAGATGTCTCAGAAATGGAAGACAACAGCGATCCAGACTATGAGCCTACAACAGACCAGGAAGAGGCCCCTGAGGGAGAGGCCCCTGAGGGAGAGGCCCCTGAGGGAGAGGCCCCTGAGGGAGAGGAGCCTGAGGGAGAGGCACCTGAGGGAGAGGCACCTGAGGGAGAGGCCCCTGAGGGAGAGGCCCCTGAGGGAGAGGAGCCTGAGGGAGAGGCACCTGAGGGAGAGGCACCTGAGGGAGAGGCCCCTGAGGGAGAGGCCCCTGAGGGAGAGGAGCCTGAGGTGACATTCCACAATTTCGCATTGCCAACTATGTGCATGAACACACGTGAACACACGTGAACACACACACACATGTTCTGTTATGGTATATTTCTCTTTCAATAAATGTTCATTGAAAACAACAGTATCAGTGTCTTATTTTATATTCATCACAGTGAATGCTGAACTTGATGGGCCCACCGGTGGGTCCGGACCATGACATGAAACACTGGCTTGCTTGTATCAAATCAATACATCCCATACATAATTGGAACGGGAAGAATCTCAGCTACAACATTAACTAAAGCATTTCCATCTCCAGTAAACACAGCCTACATGGCAAGCATTTTTATAATATACAGTAATGTAAAATAAGCACTATCTTTGAACTTACTGCCAAAAATAATATGAAATTCACCCCTGGTGTCATTCTGTCTGTCATCCCTTGATTCTACTTGCTTTGACTGTTCAAATGAGATGTCAACCATCAAAATTGGATAAGGGGTTCCAGAGATATCACTGTGCAAAACACACCGGTCAATTTTGACCGAAAATAGCATGGGAAGGGGGGGGGGGTATGACCTAACGCAAGAGAATGGTCGCAATTACAATTATTGACCCAAATAATGGAGATTATGATTTTTTCCATAATCGAGCAGCCCTAAAACAGGGGCATTTTATATTACAGAATTACAGAATCTTATACTAAATTCATTCAAACTCTGTAAGAACAAACATTTGTATTAATACGGTACAATTTACACAAACTCTTTTTTCTTTAAACATGGCTTCATCTGTTTGATTTGAGCTATTTGGAAGGGTAACATGTGAATATAAAATTGTTCTTATAAATCCTTATTGTGATGCTGATCAGCTCAAAATGCCTTGGCTCCTGCTTGGCCCATGCTAAACCATATTTCCCAAGTTTATTTCAAGTTAGGCCATTAGTTCTTCCATTACTTACATAAGGATATACATTTTCCCCACAACACACACACTGAAATGTTTTCCTGTGTGACACATAATGTTGGCATGACTAAAATCACAACAAGTAATTTCCTTAACCTCCTTCCTTAACCTGGGATGTGTTTCCCCCCACCACCATGCATACAGTCATATCCTTATTGAGTGGTAGAAGACTGAAACGCTGCATTACTGAATTAGGCATAAGCCAGCTAACTTACCTGCTGTCTCTTCAGATATGTACAGAGTGTTTGATGCATTTTCCTTTGCTTTGTTACACAACCAAACCGATTTTTCGAGAGCAGAAGATAAAATCTCCTAGTGTATGAACTTGTAATTAAATGTCAGGCAAAACGTACCTTGTATGTAATGGCTGTTTTTCTAAGAAAAGAGTATAAAAAACTGAAATTATTATCAGTTAAATGAAAGTTGTGATAACTACAATTGAAAACCTCAGTAGCCGCTGTAGTATTTTGCAGCTGTTAAAGAGAAAGGTCTGTTGGTTGGTGTCTCTATTTATCAAAGCAGAATTTAATTATCAGCTAGATACAGGAACAAATGTTTATGGCTATCCTGACCATGCAATGTCAACATTCATCAGCTCCGTTATAAGGGTCCTCTATCTGTTGATAACCGCATCAGGCCGGGCTGCTTCCTCTTTACAACATATCTGAGAAACCTTTCTGACTCTTAACCTGCATGAGTACTAATATATTTGCTGTCACTAAGCAGCCTCATAAACAGAACGAATTAAGCTTAGCTATTGTTTTGGGGTAAAGGGACATTAGATATACTGCAAGGCTGTTGGTTGTTCCATACGATTTGATTAAAAGCCCCTATGGCATGAGGCTAATTCTCTTCGAAGAGTTAGAGTATAAACAAGGTGCGGTTTACAACAGAGCTACAGGTATTTATGTTATTTGTGAAATGTGGATGATTGTGTTTAAGTGCCAAATGCAGAAGCAGACAAGTCTTCACAGAGGTGAAGTACGGTGAGCTAGTTTGCATTTCAGCCAGCTTTTGATACAATGCAAATGAAAAAAGGCTCAGTCCTGACCAATAATAATAAAAACGTTGGTGTATTTTATGATTGTTAATTGTAATTCTGTCTTGGCGCCTGTGCATGTTTACACTCCATGTTTGTATATGATTGGGTTATTCTGCACAAACAGGGATTTCCTGTTGGTTTGGCTGGTATGATAGTGGTTGTTTATCTTTATTCAGGTGCTTTGCCTCATAGAATCTCTCTGATAGAATTGTGCAAACATTGTTGTCGAGAACACTAAAAAAGTGCACCTTTTGCTCTGCATTAGAAACAAATATAAGAAGAAAGGCTATTGATTTGTGTTTGAGTTGATAACATTTGGGCTCCTTAAGTAGCAGAGCGGCTCATAGTGTTCAGTTTCAGCAGTGATAAATTGATCTAATCCACAGTGACAGTCAGTGACAGCAGCAATCTGTAAACAAGACACTGTCAGCTGGCATCCAGGAGGCGTTTGGCTGAATTTCAAATTGCAATTGTTTTCTCATAATGCTCCCACATTCTGCACTCATGTGTACAATGTCACACCTCAAGAGAACAGTAAAGTCCCTGTAAGATATTTCACCGTCACAAACTGTTCAAACTTAAACATGTTCACGTTTCTCCACAGAGTATGCGAGTGGTGGGTCGCTGTACGATTACCTGTCCAGCGCTGAGAGTGAGCACATGGACATGGGGCAGATCATGACATGGGCTGCAGAGATTGCCAGAGGTACTGTAAATGTGACACCATTTCTTGATTATATTAGGAAATAACAGCTTAAAAATTTACCAAGAACTATGTTTTTGTGTTCAGAAATGATTTGAAGACCTTTCTTTTTGCATGATTTGTACTAAAAGAGGGCAGTTCATCTATGAAATCTATGACTTTAAGTTTCTGTTGATCGTTCTCTTAAAATGTTCTCTTTATTTTCTTATTTTAGGAATACACTATTTACATTCAGAGGCCCCCGTAAAGGTGATCCACAGAGACCTGAAGTCCAGGAATGGTAATGGGTTTTTTGTGTGTCCAAAACATATTCATTTGTATAAACATGAATGCTATATTTTGTTTAAATTGAATACATACTTTATTGACTGACTTTTAAAACCTATTTTCTCTTTCAGTGGTTGTGGCAGGAGACATGGTTCTAAAAGTAAGATTTCATATTAGCGTATACACTGGAAAGCTAATGTTAGATACATTTTGCTGCACAATAAGCTAGCCCGAATTAAGTGTTTTTCAGCTGAATATTTCAACTTTTAATTCAGAGTTTTTTTAAAGAATATGAGCATGAAATAGTGGTCTGTTTTGTACCTACAGCGTGTGGACACAAGAGGGCAGTAACTAACCTAGCATGTCCCAGAAACCACTGACATCATTAAATTATGTGTTTTACCATAGGGGCAAAATAAACTCATCACAAAATATAATTAGATTTTGAAACAGCTTCTGTATGTATATGATGTACCATAGGGCCATATTCTGAACTCAAACACTAGCATAGTGTGCCAAAAGACAGAGACAGAAATATCAATTGAGTCCAGGCCCTAATGAAGTGATTACAGTACAGTACGTCCAGCATTTGTAGTATTTGCAATCACCATCATCACCACCAGATGCACACTTGCAGATTATTACAGCCTAGCGCCTATGAGTGCATAATAATAACACTGTTCTATGGATAAACTATAATAAACATCTTGATTTAATTGCGATGTTGCAATCTCAATTTTGTTTTCGTCTCTTTAGATCTGTGATTTCGGGGCATCCAAGTTCCTGACCCACACAACACACATGTCCTTAGTGGGCACGTTCCCCTGGATGGCTCCGGAGGTGATCCAGAGTCTGCCTGTGTCCGAGACCTGTGACACCTTCTCTTACGGTGTGGTGAGTGACAAGAGGGGAAAGCAGTTTTCTCTTAACTATGATACAACTATTTCATTCTAGAGAGCAATTTTTTGCACATTGTTACCAGCCAGCAACAATTTGACTGATGTAAAGTGTTAAGGGCAGCTTTCTAAGTTCTCATGTTAAGAGTAGGTTCTGTGATCAAATATTCCTATGTGTTACGAGTTTAAAATCGAGTTTCAGAGGTTGTATCTATTTAGGCAAACCCAGTTGAAGTCTGTTATTCAACAAGCAGTTTTAATGTAGTACTAGCTCCGTTTGTTAATAAAAAACACCTTTAACTTCTTTATTCAGTTCCTGAGATTAACATTTGATGAAGAATATTTCGACTAAGATAAGTTTTAACAGTTCTTAAGGTTATTTCTTTTTGGTGCATACTGGTTGATTTCTACCACTCCCTTTTCAGTGATTCAACAAATAGTGTCTTTAAATTCAGATAAAAATGTCCTCATAATAGCAAATCACAGAATGACAAATGTACAAACAAGTGAGTTAATTAATAAAATATCAATTATTTCGTTTTTATTTGTATTTCCGGACAGCAGTTGAAATGATTAAACATGCCTCCGGTCAAAAGCATATTTACTATTTAAGATGTAACTTTGTACATTTTTGTAGAGCTTTTTGAGATTCTAAAAGAAAAATATACAGAGAATAATGATTTGTTTTTCTTTCTTCAACGCAAACGTAGAAATTGCACGTCACTCATGCCAAATCATCCATGCCTTAAAAACAGCTGCCAGTCCACCAGCTCCACTTATATTTTCATTTCTGCATTCCTTCTGTTGATAACAGAAGTTATTTTGACCTTTGCATTGCTTTCCCTTCGAAACTTTCAGTGCCTTTGTGCTTCTTGAAACTCTTATAAAGTGGCTGTCTAAAGACTTATGAAAGAAATGTCATGGCAAAGAGTTAAACTTGAACGTGGGGTATGTAATTTAGATTTTTTTCCGGTTGTGTATTTTCAAATTCTAGGGCACTCGAGCCGGTTTCTCCAAAATTACCTATCCCACCTTTAATGTGCTAAAGAACTGCCGTCCTTATTATACAAGAGTCGATTACTGATATCAATCTTAATGAATTAACAAAAACATTTAATGTCATATGTTGGTAGGATTTTACTTTTTTAAACAGTGTTTATAATGCGAGGTTTTGCAAAAAGATTTACAGCAATATGCCGTTTTTTCATGATCTTATTTCTATAGAATACATACATGTAATAGGAGGCAGCTGGCAAACGCAGAAATACGGAGCACATGTACAGTAGAGCCCCTGGGTGTTTGTAAAACGTCTCTCCTTCACCTTTTCATGATCTAATTCTTTAAAGATGTTGACGCAGGTTGTTATTTCTGACACTGCTGAATACCAACTGAGAAGCACCTGAATTATCAAGGGAGCCACAAATCATGGCAGCCTTTAATCGTTGTCAAAATATAAAATGGTTCTATTTGTCTATTTTGTATGTTGCATTTGGCCTCTAAGAAAAACTGAAAAGTGTTTTTCCTAATATTTGTTTACACATGCTGTAAAAACAAAAAAACACACCACACTCAGCCATATTTATCTATTTAGACTTTTTTCCTGTAAGAAAACCAACCCAGTGGGGAAAACAGAAGAAAAGATGATGTTGTGTTTGTTGACAAAGCATACAAATACTGGTATGCGTATCATTTTACAAGTTCTCCTGATAGCTGACCTTGGCTCTTCACTTCTGTGGCAGGTGCTTTGGGAAATGCTCACCCGTGAAATACCTTTCAAAGGCCTGGAAGGATTACAAGTGGCCTGGCTCGTTGTGGAGAAGCATGAGGTATGTGTGTGATTACGGGTGTATATACCAAAAATAGTATTGTCTCTTGGAAGTTGAAAATCATTTTGGTCCAGACAAATAAACCTTGCTTCACAATGAATCAATATTTTGGTTCATCAGTGGTTATGGTATACACAGTAAAGAGAGGAATAGCTGATGTTTACATCATTGTAGCTGAATTCAGACCATTCAGACCATTTGTCTGTGCATGGGGTCTAAAAGTGTGAAATATCTTGTAGGGGAAATTGTTCAACATTTTAAACGCAATTTTAAGAGCTAGTTGAGAAGATGGGTTGGATGGTTGATTTGTCTTTGCTTTGATTCTTAGCATGAGGTGAATAAGTACATGTTCCAAAATGTCCACATATTCCTTAAAGTCAGCTCATCCTCATACTATGTGTGTTTCAGAGGCTAACCATCCCCAGTGGCTGCCCTTCCTGCTTTGCAGAGCTCATGAAGGACTGCTGGGCAGCAGAGCCAAAAGTGAGTGATCCGCTGAGAAACATGGCAATTAACAACTCATGTATGTTTCCATCTGAATCACACTGAGCAAATGTTTGTGTGTTGATTCAGGAAAGGCCAATGTTCAAGCAGATCCTCTCTACTTTGGAGTCCATGTCTAATGACAGCCAACTTCCTCAACAGTGCAACTCTTTCCTTCACAACAAGGCTGAATGGAGGTAATGTGATCAGCCCAGTAAATGTATTTATAAATCTCCTTTTTCACCAATATACTGCCTCAGCCTAAGGAAATGTGCAACTCTAGTGAATGATGTGGAAATGTAGCTGATGGGGGCCGTGAAATACAAAAAAGGACTTGAGATTGTGCATATAGATCTTTAATAATTACACTGATAACTACATAAAGGCATGAAAACCTCCAAAGAATCATCCATCTGGATATACTTCCTCTCTTTACCCATAAGGCCCTAAAAATAATCACCATCTTTTTCAAGTAGAAGTGTTTAATTGGGTTGTATGAGCAGCTGGAGGTTTGGTGATGTTCAGCACAGCCTGAGTCTCAGCTGTTACTTTATTCTCTGTCTGCCTCTCTGCGGGTCTTGTCTGTGCTCCGAGGTTTTTCCTCAGAAGTTGTGCTGGCGGCAGCATGTCCAGGCCGCCATCTGCAGGTGGAGCCGGTTGGAGTGACTCTCACTGCTGGAAAACAGACACTGAGAATATGTGGCACAGAAAGAAGATGTTGTCGTTGCTCAAGAGGTTGGATACTATAAGCTTAGCGTGCAGAAAGTGGAAGGGGAGGCTTGTCGGGGATCAGAGCAGGAAGTAGCTTCACCAAAAGGGATGGAGAGATGATCTGTTGACCTTCGAGAGTTGCGATTTGTTGTACTTTTTTTCTGTTTAGCTGATTTGCATTACACAGCAATATTGTATTTTAAATTAAACAATATCTGTCAGTTTAAAGTGCTTGGCTCAAATCCATATCGGTGCACAGTATAGGAATCAGTGGTGGAATGTAACTAAGTATTTAGTCAAATAATGCACATAAGTATACTTCAAAGGTACTTCATTATAAGAATATAAATCAACTGATACATTATGATTCATTTTTGTGGCTAAAGCTAAAAAGTACCACTTCGACCAGCTGCAATAATTAAGTGAGACATGTGTTAAGAAATTCTTCCAACACTGATGGAAAAGCTATCATAGGGAATATGGCGTGTGGCGCAGTAGAGCCTTGGTGTTGAGATCAGGGGGTCACAGGTTCAAACCCCACTGCAGTCAGCATGTCGTTGTGTCCCTGGGCAACACACTTCACCCCAAATTGGTCCTGTGGGGATTGTCCACAGTATTGTAAGTCACTTTGTAACAAGTAATTTAATATGCACAGTATAATAACACTAAATGTCTACAAAGATACTGTACTCATGCACTGCAGTGCTTTGAGCCTTGATCACTATGCTAACATGCTCACAGTGATACACATTGGAGGTTTAATGTTTACTATGTTAGAATTGGCTGATTAGCTCCAAACAAAAAGTAACGCTGAGGCTGCCGGAAATGTCTGTGCATTTGAAAATACACACTTACTGTTAAGCTGCTCTTATTGCAGACCTAAACACCTTCACAGTAACAGTGAGAATCACAGTCAGTGGTTTATGTCAGACTCAGAGTCCTGGCACTGACAGACTGCACTGTACACTGACAGATCAAGGTCAAGCACTAGCTCTGAGAGTGTGCTGTCAAAGCAGCTGATACAATTCAATGGTTGCTATGTCTAACAGATAGTAAATAAATTCCTGTATAGTGTTATCTAATGATTTGGATAAGAGATAAATGTTAGAGTCACATTATTTAATATCATCACAACCTGCCTCTTCGGAGCTGATTACAGAGCTGTAATTTCCCTGTTCAACGAGTAGGATAAGAAGGTTTTTAGAAAAGTTAATTCTTCAGTGTTCATGGGAAATGCCAAAACTTTTGTGAGGAAAGTGGGCGGCAGGAGAACAAATGCTTTGGGAAGTTGAGCAAGAGTGGGAATTGTTTGAAGTGGGAAGCGTTTGGGTGGGGGGGCCGGGTGGAGTCAGGATGGGCTTTCCTGCCTGGGCTGCATGTGTTTATGAACAGAAAGTGTGAGAACTTAGCTTTTGTTAGGCTGAAGCTCAGCATGGCTTTTCACGACCCACTGTGCAGCCCCCCCTGCTGGGCCAAACAAACTCCCCCCCACATGAAGAAAACACGAGGCATTGCCCTGTCCCTCCATTCAAGGCTTCAGACAAAAACGAATAACCTTCTGAATGCAACGAATCAATGGTGTTGTTTTCAGTTTTAAATGTAGAGTTTGTTTATGCCACGGCTTAATTCTCTGTTTACTCCTCTTTTCTTTACACTGGGTTGTTTTGTGAGTAAGAATGGTGATCATTCAATATTTTCTTTTTGTAAACAAATCCAACGGCCTTAAACTTCTTAACTTCTTGAACAACACTGACTTACCAGTGATAAATGTATTACAAACAACTGCTGTGCAGCCAAACATTGTTCAAACCCACATTACTTCATTTTAAATTCTGGTGGAAATCCAAAACCTTCCAAAGAAATCTTATATTTACATTTGAGGGAATGATGCAGCTATAAAGAATGTGAAGGCTTTGAATGTATCAATGATACAAATATGATTTATTGTTATTTGCACCACTGGATTGCTCTCCGAAATGCAATTGCAGCCAATTCAACCTACACAAAACACACAAATCAAAACACAACATAAACAGAAGTACATTTCTGTAGTGAATTTGCACCAGCAATTTAAACAGCATTTTAAAAAAAAAGTGAAATTTTTTGGCAGATGATATTGATGGCATGAAAATCATCATCAGGGAAACTCAACTTTGACTATGTATGAGCACTTCTATACTATCATATTGTTTTTTGTATAGTAAACTCTTTCTTGTATAACTTATATAAAAACGTATGTTTCATAATCATATTGAAGGAAAAAAGTAGTCTTTATTCTTCTCTATCCTGGTGTGTGCTTGAGCTCATATTTAGTGAATTGTTGACATTGTTATTGAATACTGCAGGTTTGAGATTGAAGCTACGCTTGAGAGACTGAAGAAGCTGGAGAGAGACCTGAGCACCAAAGAGCAGGAGCTGAAGGAGCGGGAGCGCCATCTGAAGATGTGGGAGCGCAAACTCATCGAACAGTCCAACAGCCCGGTGAGTTCCTCCTTATCTCCTCTTCACCTTCACCTTGTGGTCGCAGCAGCACGTTCACACTGACGTTCACATCTGTGTTTCAATACCGTTGGAGAGTCACACAGTTCTCCTGATATTCCTCTGGGAGACTCAAAGAAATCAATAATATGAAAACAAAAAGTGTGGAATCACAAATGAATGGAAAAGCACATTATGATTAGTGTTTGTTATTGGCAGTACTCCATGTCGATGGTGCATGGTGGTCCATGAATTACATATGCATTATGAGTGGAGTGAATGCTGCATTTCACCATAGATTTTATATTGAACTGTGAGAATTGTAGAACTGCAGTTCATAGCATTTCTGTTTGCCTTTGTTTCCTTGCATTGCATCAGATGCAAGCAAAAACCCCACCGCTTGTATTCTTGTTTACCTTGTTTGCACTTTGTGTATTTGTGAACACAACGTTGTTTTTTTGTCAAAATCACATCACTGAATGCCACAGTAGTGCACAGTGTAGATACTTTAAACATCTTTAAATCAACAACACTGAAATCATTTCCTGTATTTCTTTCTTTTTCTAATCTCCCCTTTTTCGATTCCTTAATAACTTTCCTTCACTATCAAGTTTTCTTCTTGGGTTGGGTCTAAAATTGTCCACTTTTCTTGTTAAGTCTTACTTTTTGGTTTGAAACGGATTACTTACTTCCTTTTCATTTCTATTCTCTCTTCTGTTCTGTCACCCCTGTGTCCCTCCTCTGTCCACCTGTCTCTGGCTCTCAGCTCTTCTTACCTGTGGCAAAAAAAACAAGCGCTAAGTCGTTCTATGAGTCTAAGACGGAGGAATCAAACAGTGCACAGATGTCATGTCAGATCACATCCTCCGGTAACGAGGAGGTGAATCTGCACTCCATGATGAAAGGCTTTGAGGACATGTTTTCCTTGGACTTCGGCCGGCCTGTCCTGCACTCGGGCATGCAGGTCAACATGCAGGCCAGGCAGAACTCCTCCGTGTCGAGCAGTGTCAGAGAAGGACACAAAATCAACATGACTCTGGGGATGGGACGCTTCACTTGGTCTGACGACAGTGAATGAACCTCTCCAAACGTGTTGCCACAGCTGCATCTGTCCACAACTGTAATCTCCCTTAATCCATTATTAGTGTTGTGGAAGCACTATTTGTAATGAATTGCTTGTTAAGTCATGATGAATTCCATCATTTCAATAAGCAACGCCAGGAAACATATCTTGGCTTGCTATTTCTTCTGCTTTGTTCACGTTGTAGTCGTGGAAATCGCTTAATGTTGCACAGAAAGATATTATAGAATATATTTCTCGCCCTCCTCCTATGGATATTATTGATGTAATTTACCATATGCCTAATGTACCGGATGTGTAGTGCCATGCTGTGAAGAAAGAACCACGTGAGCCAGTTGCTTAGAGAAGGCCAGGCTTTTATGATGAAGTGACATTTTGCTGACATTAAGATTGGCCAATTTGTTCTGGATGTGGTGGAGTGCAGTTGTTGAGACGCAGTCTCTTACCAGAATGAGAAAGCACATGTTTTTTCCAATGACTGACCCAGGTTCAAAACAGCAGGAGAGGGACGTTGCTGTGAGACTGTCAGTTTCTACCTTATTTTAATTTTTTACTTTTCAAGACAGACTTCTTTCTAGGCCTAAAAAATAAGGAAGCAATGTTTCAATGATGCAAATGTCCCCTCTGTGGGACTAATAAAGGTATTCTGATTCTGCATTAAATTTAAACATTTTAATAGAACAATTACGTTTTATTGATACAATTTACATACAGCATAACACTATTCGTTGTAACTGAATGTAAGCCTCAAGTCCTGCCTTTACAGTAGAGTTAAATCAAATTAGCATTATTGTTCAGTAAGGTATTAGGCTTCATCTGGGGGAAGGACATGCTTCCTTGAGCATAGCCCATTAAATTGTCCCCTTTGCTTGTTATCATCAGTCAGTCTCATGAGGATGTAATCCTCTGTATTCCTGTGTTGTTGCTTGTTAGCTTCCTGCCATGAGCTAATATTCCTATTCAAACATTGTCTGTACTCTATCCACACTAGACCAGAAGACATAACAATTAACATAGACTCTTAGCAATATGAACATTTCCCTGTGAGAAATCCAGATACTAATATGTTGCCTCCACACTTTAAATCACATAATCAGCAGCTTTTTGATGTGACTTTGTTTCCTACATCCTTCACTGTTTGTCAATAAATCTGTTTCTTTAAACTCTCTGTCCATCTGTTTCATGAGGATGATTGTTATTATCAAACCTTTTATGTTAGATGACAGAACAGATCATGGCTGCTACGATTTGAAAAAGCTCTAAGTATATTGCTTCATGACTCATTTTTGTTGAGCTTTTTCTCGTCATATTAACTTCATGCCACTTTTAATACCGTTTTCATGGTCTGGTTACCCATCATCCACTTAGTCCACGTGGGGGCAGAATTGTGTGAACCAAACCCAACTCAAAGTATTTTTCTTCCCCTGCAGATTGCACACACATATCGTCAACACAAAAACTGTGCTTTCCATTTTGAATTTGAGATAGTTTTTTGAGAAAGAAGTGTGGCAGCACATTTGTGAAATACAATATGCTGCTTGAAAAGTGATGTTAAGTCCCTCCAATGAGACTTTGGCAGCGGCAGAGTGTTTCTGAATCTGTTTACTTCCGAACCGCAGCACCAGAGGAGGCGGGAAATGCTGCAGGGCTGAGAGGCTTTATGAGGCGGCGGGCTGCACTGAAATGTATGGCAGCGACTGTCTATTGAGACCGGCATTCAGCTCGTAATCTGAGCTGTTATCAGATGTCGTGGGAAGAAGATAGTGAATGGGAGATTACTCATTCATTTAGTCGTCTTTCCTTCAATTTTCCATTGCATTATTTCTGTCATTACACACCAGTCTTATGATCACAATGATGAAATCTTTATTTTGGCTGGCAAGTTTCTGCCTGATTACATTTAATGAGCAATAAATGATTTATCATTCAAACAGATCACGTTAGATCAGTCAGATGGACATTTCGGTTTGATATAGACCATTAGAGGCACATCTTCTCAATCGCACAGCACAATAACCGGAGAAGTAATGGCTTTGCAGACATGGTAAACATGCCTATTTTCCATTTCAATAACATTTACTTAAGTTGTGTGATTTTTACTTTAACACATGTCTGTCATGAATACACACGTTTCAAACTGCCTGTTCCATCCATATGCTGTTGCTGTTATTTCTATTTGTCTTTTGTCTTTATGCAGCTGCTGCCCACCCTTGACATATATACATGGACAGAGGAGCATGTGGTAAGTATCTTTGTGTTTACCTCATAGCTGTATGTTTTCAGTATGACTATTAAAACTAATATATATCCATTGTATTCCTTCAGTATTTCTGGATGCAGCAAATATTTGGCACAGGTTTGTTTATTTACTTTTTCTTTAATCCAACTTTCACATCTTCTCACACTTTATTTGGTTGATCATTGGCTGTTTCCTTTTTCCACCTCAGGCGAGGATCCATGTGGCATGCAGCTGTATGCCGACCTGTTTAAAGAAAATCACATCACTGGAAAGATGCTGCTGTTGCTCACAGAAAACGACGTGCGGGACATGGGGGTCAAGTCCAAAGGTCATGTCATGCACCTTAAGGCAAGGCAGTTATCCACCAATAACGACTGTTATTTATTTAATCTAGGCTCATTGATATTTGGAAATAAAGTGATTCTCTCTTTTTTCTTTGGCAGGGAGAAATTGAAAAGCTAACAAATGATTACATGGGGTTCGTCCACTTCCCACCTCTTTTCAAGGTATATAAGCTTCGTCCTTATCTTAAGATGGAGTTTTCTGTGCAAGTTTTTATGCATCTCCCCCCTTTTTCCCAGGATGCACTGGAAAAGGAAGTGGAGAAGAGTAAAGCTGTAAATCTGGAGCTGGTGTTTGGATACCACTGGAAACCAGGAACAGGGAATTCTGTAAGTTTGTAGTGAATTACTCGCATGTACGCACTCACCAAATAAATACATCACCATATTCTGCAGATGAGAGCATTATATGTCTGGATACTTGTCTGTTGATGTTGGACATGGAGCTGCTGTGACGCAAGTCACATTTCAGACTTGATCTGACAAATAAAGTATTATCGTATCGTATTCATCTTTTGCTCTGTAAAGGACCAACAAACCATTTAGGGAAAATCACAATAAATGTTGTATCTACTTTGATTATTAATTATTATAATCTTCGATACGTTTAGTAATAATTGTTCATCTGTAAATGGATGTACAGATCATGTCTTTGCCATGATTGAAGCAGCTCCCTTGTACTGAAGCTGTTTGTTGTTGAGGATTCATGATGATGGCTGTTACACTGACCATTGAAGGCATCACTAGACATGCATAAAACCAGATGAATAAACATTTCACTCTCAGCCTTGTAGCACATCCACCTCGACTTGCTCGCAGCCCTTTGTTGGGGTCTCAAACTGTGGAGAAAGGGTGGCTCTTCACTTGCTGTTTGAATTTAATCAAAAATAGCCCATTTAGCCAGAAGTCATTTTCTTTTTAAAAGGCAAACGTTATTTAATCTTTCAGCTGTTCATTGTCCCATCATAAATAGTCCTCTTTCAGTGTGTTCGGCAGGGCTGAAACGAGCCTGCTAATTGCCTCCCATTTCTTCTGACATGTGGTGGTTTAGTGGGTAGAAAACACAGCAGGGAGAAGGAAACAGGAGGCTGAGAAAATGAGAGCTAATTATTTTCCCCTGCCTGGTGTCAGGTTCCGTGTCAGCCTTGTTTTTACAAACTGGAAGGTTTTTTGCACTAAATAAAACAAACCCGCACTGCATTTTTTTTCCTCGCCCCTCTTTGCTGGCGATGTCATGGAAGCAGCTGCACTTCTCAAAGACAAAATGAGGGCCTGCGATTGTGCGGCCACCATCTGACAGCCACTGAGGGTCCCCTACTAATGAGGATATCACCGTGCAGCCAAGTGAAAGGTGCTGAATTATGTATGAGTTGTCATTAGACGCACTCGGGTCCTCGGCATCATTACCACACATTGTTTCTGCTGGAGTGATTAGACTAGCATGGACCTGGGAGCCCCGGTGCGAGCGTCCAGTGCCGACACCAGGCCAGCGCGGGGCCACTGGTGTGTTTCTGAGCCAGCGGCTTGCCGAAGCTTCGCCTTTGAGTCGTTTGCAGCCTCTGGGGACGATGCAGGAGAGGGCGAAGGCTCCTCAGACGAGTGTGTTAGTGCCACTCCTCTGATGTCTTTCTCTGTGATCACTACACAATGGATTGGCCTGTGCCATGAATCCTTCGTGGTTAAGCGCTGACCTGTGGCTTCGTGGCCGGCTTTTGGGGATTGCCAAATTCATTACTGCTTCGTCAGCATTCAGTATGCAGGAGAGGAGGCCTGGGGAATTGTTCAGATTTTAAGCCTCCTAGTGAGGATTTGATGTATGCCGCATGCAGCAAGTCATGAGAAAAAACCTTCCCCTTTATATCCTGAGAAATGAATTATGGGTCCCACCAGGAATAATAACATCAAGAGTTTGACAAGGAATTCACAATGTTTTCATCAAATATTATCTACTGTCATTTGTTAGTAGCAATAGCAATAATAATTTTATGAAATGTGAAAAATATTTGTCTGCAATGTTGAGGCATGAGTGTAATGATTCTATTCTATTAAAATCAGTTCTCTAAATAAGATGTTTCCACAATGCTTTACATATTGTAACCAAGGTCATTTATCTTTTCTGGATCAGATGCAATTTATTTATAAAAAACTGAATTTAATCATTATGTATTCTTTAAATAAGGTGTTTCAGAATGGTTTAAATATTGCATACTAATTGTTTTTGATATAATTTCTTGATTTTTGTCCCCTTCAATTTATTTATAATATATTATACATTCTCTCCTCCCCCCACAATATGAGGCTTTGTGGCTAGTAACCTGCCACTACCATTGAACTACCTCTAGGTTGTGCTCTTGGTTTATATACAAGAGTATCCAAGTTTTTCACACAGAACACTTCAATTGTAAACTTTTCCATACGATCAGGTGATGTCTCAGAGTGAGACCAGACATACGTTATCTCACCACTTTTTTTTTTTTTTCAAGGATTGCAAATGGAAAATGTACATGGAGCTTGATGGAGATGACGTTGCAGTGACCTACATCAAAGATGTCATCTTTAATGTCAACCGGAAGGATGTGGAAACCCTTCGGTTGATTAAGGTGTCGTCAGAAACACACATGACTAATCGTGTTTTATTACATGCTGAATGGTGTCTATGTTTCTGGCTTAACTGGTTGCATTATATCTAAAGGGGTATTGTAGTTGCCATAAGCAGATTTTTTTTAACTAATGCCAATGTATTGCAGCCACCTTTTGTGATGGACAAATGGATCATTGGAATACCGCAGAACCAGAAAGTGGATTACACAGTTAATTATGAGGTGAGTAAGAATGTGAGTCAATAGCCATTTAAAATATGAATTTGAAAATGCCTCATATGCGAGTGTGCACACTTTTACATTAAATATCCCTGTATTCTCGTTCTCTTTTGACGTCAGAATGATGTCATGTCACCAAAGTCGACCAGACACAGCTGTCCAGTGGTGTGGAGTCCCATTGGTGGACAAGACGAGATCAAGACTGTGGAGCTGGTCATACAAACAACATCAGCTAACATCGACTTGACCCCTACGGATAAGTCTAACCCTGGTAATTGTTATATTTATAGCTTTAAAGACCTAGCAAGACAACTGATTTCACTGCTGGAAAAATAAACATTGTTGCTCTAGACTAGAGAACTACCTTTTTTTAAATCAATGCTTTACTTTACTTTTTAGATATCGATCCCAGGTGGATGTATAATGTAAGGCAGAGGCAGTTGATGACAGAGAAAAACCTGAAAAAGACTTCTGGTCTGAATGTCTTCACTGGCTCTGAAGCCCGCACTCTGCCTCAGTTCCTGTCTGCACATGAAAGCCAGGGGTTTTCTTATGCTGCAGCTGTGCGACGCTCTCCAAACCGGGCCTGTAGATCTCCTTGGATTGACTCACGCAGCTCTTCGCCAACCACCAGCCTGTCAGCCAAACTCTCCTCGCTCCATCTGGGGTCAAAGGGCAGCAGCCCGTCCAGCACTACGTCAGAGAGCGCCTCAGAGAGGGACCGAGAGCGGCCGCACAGCGCTGGAGTGGTGCACGACTACCGCAGAAACCGCTATTTTGGCAACACATTAACTGTGGGAGGGGGGCAGGGTAGGGGCCATGCATGGACCAATACAAGAGATAACTATATTCATAATAAAACCAGCAAAACCTCACGACAACCAGGGAGGCCACGGTCCAACAGTTACAGCTTCACACCACAGAACCGCCCCTCCATGATACCAGGTATATCGTCTGTGACAGGAAACCCCAGTGAGGAGAAAGAGGGGGTCAAAGCCACCGATGGAGGGTGGATCAAAGTGGAGCGACAGAAAAGATTACCACGTCAGGAGAATAAACAAGTCAGAGGTCGACAGAGAAGGGGGGGCAGGGGAGGGGGTGGTGCTGGAGGGAGAACCTAATGTGTGGCACACATGAACTGACATTTTCTTAACATAAAAAGGTTTTACATATAAATGATGTCTGCTTATATACTCACAAATGAACTGCTTGTTATAAGAGAATCCGACTGATGCCTATGATGTAATATATGTATCAACATACGGTTTTGTTTTTTAAAAACTGGCAGGTTGATTTTAATGATTAATGATTTGTTTTAAATCGACAATTCACTTCACTTCCCACCTTTTAATATATAGCAGATGGCTTCCAGTGTGTTGGATGCATATTTTCAATTTTTTATTTAACAGCCCAGTTTATCTGATGTAATTGAATTAAATGTGTTGACACCCTTATACCCATGATAAATGTTAATTTCTTCAAATCCATAACCTCTGAGTTGCCCCTGTTGTGTCTCTTTTTTATTTTTGGTGCAGAAATAAAACATGATATATATGATAAATAAAATAAGGCAACGCCCTTATTGATCCCAAGTGGGAAACTCGGATGTTGCAGCAGTACATAAGTACATATGAGCATTACAAACAAAATTACAGGGCAAAGGTGATAGTGGTTGTATGTGATAAGTATTGGAGCAAGTGAAGTATTGTGTTTATGAACATACACTTGACTAAAACATAAAATACATTAATGGTGGTATTAATGTGGAAACAAACTAAAGTATATGGTGTAGTGCCGAGAGATAGGGAGTCTGAGGCTGCAGTCGGATAGTTTAAAAATCAGCTCCTAAATTCTAACCCTATCGTCTATTCCTTGACCTCTGAGTGAAACGTCACGGGGTTAAGGGATAGTGGATAGGAGAATTCAAAAGGACTTAGGAGAAGAGACTGCGGTACTTTAGAGAATCCGAATGCACTTTCACTATCCGACGTGTTTATGATGCGCCAGCGGACGTCATTGTGTGCGTCTGCTGCTGTGGGGAAACTATGGAAACCACAGTTTTCTATACAGCGGACTACAACATGGATGTTTAATAAGAACGAGGGACTGCTGTGAACTCATCTAGAGACTCTGCTCCGTACTCTGATGCTGCTGCTTTGCTTTATGAACGTGGACAACAGAGAAACAGATTCTTCATGACCAAAGTTGGAATTGAAATAAAAAAGGAAAGTGAAACTTATGCTCGTCACCCTCTCCCTCCGGTCCACATTAATACAAATTATCCCAATACGTATGATTGTATGAACTAAAGATCTTAAAATCAATACAGATGTATTTATTATAAACATTAGTGGTCCTTAACATCTATCACTGTGTATATCACCATTCAAACATCTTTTAAAAGTTGAACAAACCCCACACAGCTCAGTAAAGACTGAAATGTTGACTTTATTTGATAATTTCAGTGAAAACTAACGTTCATATTTCTCTTTTTGATTTTAATACTGATGAACGTTCAAAACAAAGCACTTTGGCAACTTACCACCTATGTTTTAAAATGCTTAATAAGCACCGTAACTTTCATGATATCATTTCTCCGTCATAATCGGTTGTTTCCGTGAACGGCCGACTGTTGAGTGACGGCAAATGCTGCGGCTGCAAGGCATTGTGGGGCAGCATTTTCGCTTCTCCTGTCGGTTAGGGAGGTCCAGTGGTTCCTAAGCTAAAGGAGGTTATAAAGGAAGTTTGAAACCTCCTTTCCTATCATTCTCATCATTCTAGAGAATTCGAACGGCACTTATCATGGCTGCCACTGAGGGACTTCCGGGTCATTTCACTCCTTTAGGAAGGTTCCTAAGCTAAATGGACTATTCGACTTCAGCCTGAGGCGCTGCAAGGAAGGTGCAAGTCCGGGAAGAAGAGAGAGAAAAGAGGAGGGCACACAACATATATAAAACACATAACATGTCCGTGTGGGAACAACAGTTGGGGGAACTGTAGTGCCATGTATGAATTATGAACCCAGTGTATAAATAGGTGGTCACCACAATGGTGTACTTAAACCATATAACATATGAACATATATTCGGGCCATGGTAAAAAGTAAAAGTACATTACAGAGCCAAAAGTGCGAAGTCTGGTGCCCCACCCCAGCCTTGCTCTTTTGTTCAGGCTTCAATCATTCCCACTTCCTGCTCTTTATGCTACCTCTTTTTGTCTACTCTCATTTTCGTTGTCACTCTTTAGTGCTATATTATATTATTATTCCTTTGTATTCAGTTAATTACACTGAATTCCCACACCTCACGTTTTACTTTCCCCACTTATAAACATTCCTTTATCAACTGTAACCCATGACTGTAACCCACATAACGTTGAACTACAATATTAATTTGATTAAGTCTGAAGACAAGGTCATATTCAGTCGTGTCCTGTCTGCTTTAATGTGAAGTGACGACTAAACTTCGGTCAGATCTTTAAACACGTGATCTCTTTTGCAGAGTTGGGCAAGGTCTTACTTTTTACCCGCGTTGCATGCAAATAAAAAATTCGCGCCACTGCAAAGTACATGGAAGGCACACAACAATCATTGCCTTACTGTGCCACAAATGTATACGTTTGATTAGAAATAAATATCAAACACGTTTACAAATCTTAGAAATTACTTTTGGTTGTATATTTGTTTCTCAGTGTTTTACAAAAAGGTTATTATTTTGTTAAACTAGCTGACTACATTTTATACATCTTCCAGGACTTTCTGGTGGCGCGGGAACTGAACAGCCTGTGGTTGGCTGCAGCTGCAGGTCCTGCATTGTTCACTGCAGAGCTGTTGCTGCACACTGACTTTCTCTCTCGTTATCGGCCAAGATTATTAAAAAAAGAACAATGCCATCCACCCGCTCACAGGTAAGAAAAGCAGCCTACAATTGTGTTAACTTGCTCCAGCTATATTGTGTTTGGTTAGCTTTTTGATGATTAGAAACTTGAACACTTTAAATCGAACGTTTCCACCAACGGTTAACATTACCAACTTGCATTCAACGTTTCAAGACTTAAAACATGCAAAAAGCGAGTAGTCAAACATGTTAATTTCGGCAATGTAAGCTTTAAATTGTTAAAGAGTGTACCACCCGCCTCCTCGTGTAACTTAAGTTAACTTTTTTAAGTTGAGTTGTAAACTTTGCTTGTTAATTCGCAGTAATGGCCATCAATGAGTTGTATTGAGATATCCTATCAGCCAGTTGCATGGCTTACAAAGTTTGATTTGCAACAGGGGTTAGTTTAGAAACACTAGTCGATCATTGTATTACATTCTTGAGAGTAAATTATTATAACTCGCAAGCCATAGAAAAAACTAAAATATGCAAAAGTACCCAGCTTTTCTTTACATATATATATATAACAGTATTTTCTGATGACAAATAAAGATGTATGAGCATTTCAGACCAATATTGTAAAGAATAATCGATACTTGTGGCACTACCGTCGACCATTTTAGGACTAAAAAAATCACTTGAAGAAAGTCAACTTTTAGCTTTGTAAAAGTTGATTTAGAAGTTTGTGCCTATATTTGCAACAGCCTGATTTAAGTTCAGAGGTCAGAGATATCAGTCTTAACAATGAAGTTAGATTAACTGTATAGAGTTCATTATACCCATAGAAACCTTTCGGTGCACCTGGTTATTAGAAGGCTATTTTCTAAACTTACCTGTTATTTGCAGAAAATGGCTGCCCAGTCTCCATCCACCAGGATGAGTCTGAGGAGCTTCCGCAGTGTCCCTCTGGTTCCCATGGAGACATCCTCTTCTGATGACAGCTGTGATAGCTTTGGCTCTGATGGAGGCTTTGCAAACACGGTAATTAAAAACAAATCTCAAAGTCTTCCTATTCCGATGAAAAGGTAGTGAATGTGTGATGTCTTTGCAACACCTCCTGAAACTAAAGATTGTGTCTGTGTTTTAGAAGAGCAGCTTAAGATCCACGAGGAGGATGTCAGAGAAGCCAAAGGTGTTTGAGGCTTCATCAGAGGAGGATACATGCAGTGGGTTTATGGACAGCATGATCAACAACCAGATGAAAGCCATGGTAGGTTCATAGTGGGAAAAAATTGCAAACTTCACCCAGCAGCACGAACGTTTTCTCTAATCACTAATTGTATTTTCTTATAGAAAGTAAACTCTCCGAGACGTGGCCGCAAGTCCACCATCCTTAAGGTTGCCATGACATTCCCCACTAAGAAGACGGGCATGAAGAGGCCGGCGTCCGAACCACTCGCTCAAACCAAAGTACAGGACTCCGACTCCGAGGAGGAAGACACCTTCATGAGCAAGAGAGCCAGTAACATTAAGGAGAACAAAGAAATGGTACAATTTGCTATATTTATTTCCATTGCTTACAGCATTTGGTTATATGAACTGAACTCTCACCAGACAGCCTCCTATGTTATTGTGTTTTATTTACTCTGTTATTTATTTTTATTAGCTGGCAAAGCTCATGGCAGAGCTGAACAAAGTACCTGGACTCCTCCCGAGGCGGATGGCCATGTCTGCTTCCACTACGGTAATTTACCCTGACAATAACCTATTCAAATCTGACCTTACACTTCTCACTGGAGCACACTGGGCTTTATCCATTGTTTGTATTAATTGGTGCTATTTCATCTTCTTTAGCCTCGTCAGGCACCTCGTAGATCCATGGGGGTGCCAGTACCTCGTCGGAGAAACCCAGAGCGTTTGTCCCGCCCCCACACACGGTCCCGCACACAAGTGGACGGACCCCCCAGCCCAACTCTAGAGGAAGAGCCTGAGGACAAGTTCAGCCTGGTTCGCAAAAGCCGCTTCTTTGAGGAAGGTGATGAGCTAGTAAGTCACACCCCAACAAACGGTTGTTTCTTTGGTCACCTTTGACGTTACATGAAAATAGTGTACATGAATTAATACATTTCTGTTCATTTGCAGCCCCGCCGTCGTGTCTTCAACGGCCAGAAGGCCATCCAACATGTGGTGCGGCCTGTGGACGAGATCACAGAGGCGGAGCTGCAGGGCATCTGCAACAACGTGCGGGAGAAAGTGTACAATAGCTCCACCGTAAGTCCCACATTCACCGTATTGCTGAGCAGCATTGTTGTTGAAGATTAAGGACACATGTAAACAAATATGTATGTATATATATCAGGGTTGCACGATATTGGTTTTTTGATACCGATAACTTCCTGCTTCTCAAGACCGATAATAATATATATATATATTAGGGCTGTCAAAATAACGCGTTAACGCAAAAAAAAATTAACGCCACTAATTATTTTTACGCGATTAACGCATGTGTATTTTTTTTCCTCGGTCGCCCCGTAGTTTCAGAGCGCATCGAGTTTAAAATGCCATCTACAAGCTGTTGCTGACAGCCCGCTCCTGCTGCCCGCTTGCAGCAGACCACACTTCCACGCTCACCGGCAGGCACCGACTGGCTATTGGGAGGACCGGGAGGGTGTGTGTATGTGTGGCCTGAGCGAGCGAGAGAGAGACCTTACGTGCATTGTTGTTGTTAGCATTTGGTGCTAGCTAGCTGCGCTAACGGATATAAGGAGCTGTTTAAATGAAAACAGAGGAGCGACATTTCGCCACAACTGCGCCGAGCACTTGACTTTATGCAGGTAGCAGACAGTGGGACATTGTAGGAGAAGTCAGCACACTCGGCTCGGATAGTGCGCAACATGATTGCAGCGTCCAGGCAGCTCCCGTTCGAGCATATGCCTTGAGTTGCACATAGCTCCAACGATCCATCTCTCACACACACACACACCATTTGAATTGAGGCGAATATTTGTAATGTTCAGAGGTTGTTGTGTTTAATATTCATGAGAATATTTGTCATTGTTCAAATGATAATAAACATTAGCATAAAGCATATTTGTCCACTCATATGTTGAAGAGTATTAAAAACTTGAAAAATATTCCTCTAAGGTACATTTAGAACAGATCAAAAATGTGCGATTAACTATGGACAATCATGCGATTAATCGCGATTAAATATTTTTTATCGACTGACAGCCCTAATATATATATTAAATGTACCTGTAGTTTTTGCACACCTGGTGGTAAAAAAAAGACTAGTAGCGAGCAAATGACATGAGCATTACTACTATGAACAAAACAAAGCCAAGAACAGTTTTGACTCTTCAAAGTGACCATATTTATTTCCCAAAATAAATATAATTGAGTATTTTTTTGAGTATTGCCTTTTTCAAAAGCTTCGTCGATAGGAGCCCCGGTGCCTTTGCAGCTGGCTTTGTATTCGCCGCTAGTTTAGCAGCTTCGTACGCTTTTAACACACCATCATAGCGATGGCGATGTTTCATGTGACTAATCAGGTTGGAAGTATTATAGCTCGTTGCCTTTTTCCCTCGTCGTGGAACTTCTGCATTGAATTTGTAAATACAAATAGCAAGCGAACTATCTAACTCTGAAACGTTGAAATAGTCCCATACTACCGACGACATGTTTGTTTACTGTCCTGGCTTCACGGCCGCACACCATTTACGTCACAGCCAGGCATGAGTTAGGGAGCGCTGGATTTGTGAAAAACTCCCCTCTTCCTAAACCACTAATACCACAGTACTGGCAAAACGGGAGGAGCCGAGTGAAAAACAAGCGCCCCTCATCCCAATCCACCCACACCACAGTATTTTTTCTTTTTTTAACCCAAAAAATATATTTTATATTATCGGGGCTATTAATACTTTTAATTCCTAATATCGGGCCGATAATTATCGTGCACCACTAATATATATATATTCTGAGTTTTATGACACTAAATCAGAATTGAAAATGTTTTGTAAATCTCGTCCCATCTTACTTTTTGGCCCTTATCTTTTCCATGACGTTTATGAATTATCTTTCATTTTAGGGATCAACTTGCCACCAGTGCCGCCAGAAAACCATTGACACCAAAACCAACTGCCGCAATCCAGAGTGTGTGGGGGTGAGGGGTCAGTTCTGCGGCCCGTGTCTCCGTAACCGCTATGGAGAGGAGGTCCAAGACGCTCTGCTGAATCCAGTGAGTACCTTTTTTAAACATGCATGGTTGCATTCACATTTGATCATGTGTGCGTTGGCAAAGTCTGACCAACTTTTTATTGCCCTCGTTAGGAGTGGGAGTGCCCGCCATGCAGGGGGATCTGTAACTGCAGCTTTTGTCGGGCCAGAGACGGTCGCTGTGCTACGGGAGTGTTGGTGTACCTGGCTAAATATCATGGATATGATAATGTGCACGCCTATCTGAAAAGGTAACTAGAGCGCTATCAAAAGGATTGTCTATTTAGATTTAAATGTATTTTTTTTCATTCACTAAGATTCTCTTTTCTTTATTCCAGCTTGAGAAAGGAAATGGAAGAGAGCAGCGACTGAGGTGCTGATCCTGGACCTGACTGACGTGTTCTGACCGGTTTTACCTCTGCACCGTCCAAATGTTGTTCATGGTGTTTCCAGCATTACAACACAATGCTTATTGTTCCCGTTTGTGATGTTTCACATACTTTCGGAGCATTGACTGACATCTGGAGGAGACACTTTGAGAGTTCTTTCCAGCCTAAAGCTTGTTTTGTTATTGTTCCTCATATTTTCCTGCCTGTTCTAAAGAGCTGAATCTTTTTACGTTAAGGCTGGTTGATTGTACACTAAGGTGGACCAAAACAGGAAAATTGTTCAAACATTCCTATGTGTTAAGACGAATGATGTTTGTTTTCCTAGCATCTTTCTCTTTTTTATTGCTGAATCATCCAAATTGCTCCAAAAAACAATCAGGTTGTTTAGTTATACTGTATCTTACATTGTTTTAAATGTACATATTTTACACTGCCCACTCTAACATGAATCTGATCTTCGTGGCTTTTTTTATTCTAGTTGCAAATGTATGCTTGTGTTTTTACAAGATTTGTAGCAATTTTTAAATCTGCAAAAAGTGTACATGTAAAAACAACATATGATATATTTTAGATTGTATGTGCTGCAGAAGTGACCCAATGCTCTGTCTGGTGTCTGCAGGGGGAAAGGGCCCCGGCTCTGGGGTCCACTGCCTCTCACTGCTAAGCCGAAAGGAACTGTGTGATATAGTACAGCGCCTGGTTAAATATCCTTCATTAGATAACTGTCACTAATGGTGTGGAAACAATTAGCACCCTCTAATGGGAATCTCATACCTGTAAATCATTTTCTCCTGTTAAAGCACATTCTCGCTCTGCTTCAGTCTCTTTGGCTCATTTTCTGCCTTACACTGTTAAGTAGGAATGGTTGAAGGTGCCACTGAAGAGGCAATAGAGTTATGGCCTGCATTTTCTGTTCAGAAGTGCGATACTCTACGCGAAATGACATGAAATTAACCTTTGCGTCGCCTTGAAATGTACTTCATTTGACCTGCACCAGGACACTGATTATACGATGCTGTTTAAAAAATAATCAGTTTGAGATTTCTTCTTCAGCCTAATGGCAGGTGGAGGTTGTTTTACTGCTGCTTGTGTTTATTAGGCACTTCATCCCTTACAGGAAGAGTGATGCTTAACTGTTGATGGCAATATCTGTTATTGGGATCTTGCTTTGTTCTCATTGAGTTAACTGTAAATGTTCATTAAAGCTTTAATCCCTGCGGAATCATGTTATCAGTTTTCTTTGACTTGACCATCACTCTATCCAGAACAGTGGCAGCTGTAATTACTGTTATTGAAACATGGAGGAGGAATCCTGAACGCTGCTGGTGATTGAAGATGTTAGGGAGCATGAAGGCTGGAGGTTTATTAACATTTCAACCATTGTAACAAGCTACAGTGTTTAAAGTAAATGTGCAATCCTTAAAAAGGTAACAGATTAAAATAACCTGGCTAAAATGTTGTATGTGCTGCTCCTAAACTATCTGCACAAGCTTAAATTAGTCAATTTATCATTGATTTAAAAAAAAAAAGATTGTTCACAATCTAAATGCAAAGAAAATGTTTAATGGTTAATTTAAGGAGTAAGGGAAGCAACGTATGTACACTGCCCTTTGGTTTTGCATTTAATGCTAATTTATTAAATGATTCAATAACATTGGGTTTTGCAGCGTTTTTTACTGATCAATCACAACTTCCTGGCCCAAAGGAGACTTTTCTTAGGAGACTTATGGCGCGTTTCCACTGCAGCGGGTAGCTCGCTTTAAGCGTGCCGAGCCGCGCGGGGCCCGTTTTTTATTGCGTTTCCACTTGGCCTAGTACCGGCTAGCGGGTCCTAGTTCACAGTTTTTCTGGCACCATAAAATCGTGGTTCTAGGGCCAGGAACAACCAGGCTGAGTCGGGCTGAGAATGCTAAACTAGAGAGTGAATCGCTGGCAAGGGGGCTACAACTACAACAAAATGAACATATTTGACCGTGATTTAATTGTAATACACGTTTCAAAATGATGCCGAAGTAACAACACACTGATACCGGTTAGTACAAACCATGAATTAATGCTTTGACAAGTCTGCAGTCAGACGGCAGGCGAAAAACCCTTTTAAAATGCGTGTTTTCTAAATGGAGCTTGGCTAAGCTAACGTTATATATGCTCCGACCGTCCACACTCACAACAACGGCCTATACAGACATAAATAAACCAGCGACTATATTCGCCATGACACAGGCAGTCTGTGGTTTGTACTTGTTTAACTTTTGTCTAGTTTCTGAACAGATATGAAGAGCTGTGAGCTCTGAGTGCTAAGAGCTAACGGCTGTGTTGTTTTTCTGGGGCGCTCATTGAAGATGACGTCACGGCTCCGCCTACACTGCGTTACTATAGTACAGTGCTTCTCAAAGTGTGGTCCGCGGACCACTGGTGGTCCGTGAGCGCCCCCTAGTGGTCCGTGAGTATATTGGTAACATTTCACATTTGAAATAAATAAATAAATTTAAGTTTTCTGCACTCTCGCGGGAATATCTCCGCAATGGAGCGAGCTTAAGTTTCACTTTAAATTGCATGATATAGCCCAGATAAACACCTTCATCACACATGTTGCCACTTGTTTGTACCATTTTCAGGCGATTTGTAAAAAACTATGTGTTTTTGGATATTTGTGGAGTTAGGTGGTCCGCGAGTGTTTTTTTATTGGTTAAGTGGTCCTTGGTATGAAAAAGTTTGAGAAACACTGCTATAGTAACTACCCCAGTTCCTAAACTGTAATGGAAGCGCAGCATACATAGGGGAGATGTCTGTAAAACTTCTTAACGTAAATCAACTTCCCAGTAAAAACTTTTGAATAGCCCCTTTTTAAATCACTAACTCCTGAAGGTTGTAAATTGCATTTATAGCCCCGATGGAGCCACGGTTTAAGGAAACGCGAGTGGGCTTTTCAAGAGCCTTATGTTCGGAGATGAAAGATCCGGGAAATGTTGAACTCAAATGACGTTTTTAACTTTAAAGACATACAGTGACTTTTATTGCATCCTGCACTATTTATTAAGCCTTTTGTGTTTTTTGTTTTGGGAGGTCTTGTGTGCATGTTTGTGCATGTGAGTCCCTACCTTTATGTCCCAGTGAAGCCTTCATACTGCGATTACCTCTGATGGAGGGAGGATGTCGAGGTGGAGGAACAGCGCCCACTCACAGGTTCCTCCCATAGACTGTATATATAAATGGACGTAGTGTCCGTGACGTCACCCATAGGATTCTGCAGAGTTGCCGTGAAGCCCTTAGTAGGCAGAGTCGGCCACTAACGGCTCGACTGTGACGTCAGAGTCTAATCCCGCCTGCTCCAAATAAGGGCAAAGAGGCGGGGCCGAGGTGGGACCTGCTGCCTCCGAACTGGAAGTAAACAACAGAGCTAGCTCAGACTAAGAAGCTAAGCTAACATGAAATACATGCATAACAAGTTACTGCTAACAGTGTCGTTCCCCTATATAAACGTTACATTCATAATCAAATGAGACAATCTGCAAGAGAATTAGCTATATTTTGTTATTCTTAATGCTTGTCATTCACACCTTGAGAAAAGACGGACTCCACCGCTCGGACCTAACGGAGCCGCAGTGGGCTAGCTCCGGGACGCCGGCTGGAGCTTGCCCCCTGCGGCTCCGTTAGCTCCGGCGGCCACCACTGGGATAATTGGCTCCAGGGCCGTATTCATGGAGTCAACATTGGGGGGGACCAAAAATTCAATACAAATTTGAATACTAATTACCTGCCATTCTAGCTTATACATATAGGAAAATACATAAAAAATCACTAACACATTGGATACTTTAAAACCTGTTAAACCCCATGCCCGTGGGGGCAAAACACAACAATAGTTACGAAACTGTGTCTCAGACATGGGTGTAGGAAGCATCCTCAATGTGGGTGGGACAATTTAACGGGGGGGTGTGGGCGGGTGAGGGACCTAACCTCCTCTAGGGGCATCAATCTGGTGCACTTTGAGAGCAACATTAGGGACTAAATCTATGGATACATCTCAACAACACCCATGTGAAACAGAACTGCAAATTAAAACATGACTGTCCTGCTTGGAGCATCAAGCTAACTGAAGGTGGACTCAGACGTGCAACAGCGAAATACACCCGCGGGTACAAAATAAGGAACCAATTTACATATGAAAAGAAATATAATTTTGGTGAAGCTCACAATAACAGAAAATATAGATTTTAAAGTATACAAATAACCAAAATAAAGAAGTCATAGAATAGCAATTTTATTTAAATAAAAAAATAAAAACTTTTTTTTTTTACTATTTATTGGGGAGGACATTTTGAGTGTATCTGAATGGATTGGGGGGGGTGTCCCCCAATCAGGGCCGTATTCACCATATACATTGGGGGGTCCCCCCCCCCCCCAATGTATATGGTGAATACGGCCCTGATTGGGTCCCCTATTAACATTTGCTCCCGTTTAGCATTATGGGCGTCATAGCCATAGACTATAAAAGTCTTACCCAAGGCTGAA
The DNA here is from genome assembly GCF_902827115.2 of Pseudochaenichthys georgianus. Classification (NCBI taxonomy): domain Eukaryota; kingdom Metazoa; phylum Chordata; class Actinopteri; order Perciformes; family Channichthyidae; genus Pseudochaenichthys; species Pseudochaenichthys georgianus. Next base: position 28,866,808 of record NC_047523.1, on the reverse strand, counting down.
TCATAAACTAAAATGTATATGTATGCATAAAGGGTTATGTCCTTAGCTGGCTAATAAGTAACAAGCTAAGCTACCAAGCACACAAACACCTGCGAACGGGGTTAACATGTATAATATTATCATTTTAGACTTCTTGGAGTTAGTACATTCAAGCGCACAGCACGACATTTTAATTGTCTGGTATTTGTAACAATATTCCGTAAAAGGCACAATCACCACGAACACGGCTAAAGCTAAAGGGTCAAGTACAGTACTATGACTAACTAACGTTGTAGCCTCTATGGTTGTAGCCTAGCAGAGTGGACAAGTTGCTGTTAGCTGACAGTGAGGCATGTAGTGTCCATCAACGTGACCACGCCCTAATTTATGCAAACACTTTAAGACCTAATATAAATAAAAGGGTTGTGTTAGAAAACAATTCACTCATAGATTCATAATAATGAAGGTGGAATCTAACTATATCGATAATAATATTTATTGCATCCATGGGTAGAAACATGTTTTTTTCTGCTGTAAAGTTGGGCATTTTAACATGGGGGTCTATGGAAATTGCTCCTTTCTGCAGCCAGTCCCTAGCGGCCCATGTATGAACTGCAGTGTGTGGCACTTCCGTATTGGCTTCCCGGCTGTTCCCCAGAGTTTGCCGCTTGGTTCCTCCCCAGGTTAACACTGTTAGCACTGATACCTTTTGAATTTGTCATTCAAACCCTACACTTAACTAATCACTTGACTATAGCCAACTCAAGTGATAGAGACATTTACTAGCACAATTAAACAAACAAAAACAATTGAATATATTTGTTAAAACAAATGCATAATGGTAAAAATAAAACTTGGTCATGTTTTACCAGGCATACAAAAGAGAAAAAATAAATAAGTGGATTAAATACATGTGTAGAATCTGTAATAATGTTACATTTAGACCAGTGAACTCATATACAATAAACATGAATGGAAAATTCTTTACATTATACAATCCATTAGATACACTAAATGTGGTAAATGGTTAAAATGACTATTTAGAACCACCTCACTGGCACACATTTCACAACCTTCACATTAATATTTGTATTGGGTTGTTTGTATTGTACTGCAATAACCAAATATACATAAATATATAATACTCATACTTTTCAACGATTAATAAGAGCACAACTTCTAATAAATAACCAATTTTTTTCTTCTAAAATGAACATTTATAAAAACTATTATTAGTATACTAAAGATGCACTTGAAAATACTAGTCCTGTATTAAATACCAATGATCATCCACTTTGGGGTGATGAATATTTAGGGAAGTAATTGTTTACAACGCTCAAGCATTGAGCTGATCTGGTAATCAGGCTATGAAATACAATATTTATTCATTAGAGCAGATTTAATGAGGCCTTGCGGCGCTAATTATGAAACCCAGTGTAGCAGTAAATGAGTAGCGCACGGTGGTGGGCGGCGGGGTACCTGTGAGGAGGGACTGGGGGCTAAAGGGCTCTGAGAGCCATGGCACACCGAGCAGCAACACACAGCCCTGACTGTCCGATCCACAGCTATACATCACCGGACATGCAGACAGGTCGCAGATGGGCCCCGCATCCCAGCATGCCCTGCTCCCCTCCTACCTCCAGGAATAAAGCCTGGATTTCCCCCAAAGCATCGTAATGTCCATTTAATCTGTTTTATTGCAGGACAACAAAGTAAATGTCAGTACAGTAGAGCTTCAGGTTGACGTGTTCACAGCAGCACAGATTTTAAATACCGTGCCACTCGTTCTGCAGTTTTCTATTTGTATGCAGGTCTGGAGATTTGGGGTAGGGGTTCACAGTATAATATGGAGTTTGATTGACTGATATTTTCATTATGGCTGCAGGGTAGCGTGAAGACTGTTAATTTGCCAGGGAGTCCTGCAGGTCTGCGGTGATTGTAGCAGAGCCAGAAGAAAAGCTGAATAAATGAAACTCAGGGCACAATCACAATCTGTGGGTCAAAATCAACTGATTAATTATAATTTAGACTCAATCTGTCAGGCCTCTGTAATAAACACCATTTCAGGCTTGCTGCTTAATAATCAGCTTTACACGGTACAAATTGAACAGTGTACACCATGTAAAGCGGAGTTATTGCAGGGAACACATACAAGATAATTGGATAAATGCTGATCCTGATGGTAAAATGGTATCTCGACTGTTCCTATACTTTCTTGTTGCAGCTCAGCAAGACAACTTTCCGAACAAGAATGTCTCTTGTGGCTCTGACCTCTACATCCTGGAGAGTGTAGTAAGGAGAGTGCTGTTAAATGCACAGTGAGTGACTCTGGGTGGCAGGAGGCTTATGACATGTTCCTTTCCTCCTGTTCCTGCCTGCAAAGTGATGGAAACAGCAGTTTGGTCCAGGTGTCAGGGACATTATCAAAGAAAAGGGCTGCCTGCAGTTGCTCCATCTCACAGGAAATTGCCAACTCACCCTAACAAAGAAAGGCATAAGTGCACTTGATGCTGCCTTCAAGGGGAGCGTGATAAGATGACATTATAAATACAGAATTGTTCATGGAGGTGGAGGGGTAGACACATCAGGTAGCTGAACTTGACAATTCTGTTTTGTATGTGCATGCCTAAAGCCTGTGTTGGTTTATCTAAAAACAAAATCTGATTCTTATTTACTTGGGATTCCTACATTTTGTGTAAATGTTAAGCTGGTATTGTGGATGTCTGCATTTGAAGATGCTAGAAAATCAAATAGTTTATCACTTCAGCTTCAAGAGAAGTAAGACAAGTCACTGAAAACACGATATGAATTACACAAAGCATATGGGAATTGTGCAAAAATCTCATGTACACCTAACATACAGTGATTGTGTACGGTAAGTTAACGGTAAGCAGTAAATCATTTGGAGGGTTTTCATGATTTTGCACATTTTGTACGATATACATCACAGTAAGAATAATAAGTATGGGATTTACTCATGGATTTTATCTGCACATTTCATTAGAAGAGGTTTGTCTTTTCAAAACAACTGAGGAATCTTTGTCGAAAATATATAAATACACACTTTCATAGAAATGAAGCCTGCAAAATACACACTCATGATCTCTCAGTGCAGACGCTAAATGGACACCCTGTAACGCTGCTGCCTCTCATCGTTCAGTCTCATTATACCTCCTGGTTCCTGAGGGGGGAGCTCTAATACAGGCAACTTGCTGCACTTTATCTCCCTACAACTTTCAACAAGTCTTCAGGAAGTACTGAAGGAGAAAGTAAAAGGGCTATCAGCAATTCTTTACCTCACACATCTCATACATTTGATCCAATAAAAAGGACCCTCTGCAAACTAGTAAACGCTCAAAGAGTCTTGTAACATGTGGCAGAGATTCAGTGCAGCTCGGTACAGCTAGTGTCTTAAAGAAGAGCTTGGGATGGACCTGGAGCATCGGAGCTGAACAGTCAGTGATGTGACAGGAGGACAATGACATTGTCTGTGCACAGTGTTGTGAAACTTCACATTAAATCCTCTTAAGGAGTCCAGCAGCACACTTTGACTGTAGCAGGGGGAGGTGGGTGTAATTATGACCAGGGGAACACAGGGCTGTAATCTGTAAATCTATTCTTACCCTAAGTGAGAACTGGTACATTGGATTGATTTTATTGAGATCATACATTATAAATGGGGCATGGAGGAGCTTACAGCCTTGAGATGGTGGTGCTCACGTGCTTCATTAATTTTTACTTCATTAACTCTCTCCTTCAGACCCTTCAACACACAATTCATTGCCGGCCATGAATCCAAGCTACAGGCAAATGGACAAGCCCGGGACGACTTTCAGTGGAGTGGATACACCGAAGTAACGCTGTCAAAACAAATCAGTAACACATGAAATATACATAACCCCGGATCAATCCCTATTCATGCGAGAGGTCACATCTCTTTGGAACTTGTGGCTTTTACATAGAATAAAATAAAAGGTTCATAAAGAATAAAAGTATTCAATCCAATCACAATAAGATGACATGCCGTATCAATTTAGCTGTCAAAAAAGTCATTACAGCCAGAGAAACAAAAAGCCTGCGAACAAGAGAAAGAGAACACCATACATGCAGCGATTCTTATTAATTCTGCTATTGACAACTGGGCATTTTGGAACAATTATGAGTGTCACTATTGTTGATTAGAAAATGCATCAGTGACCGGTTTAGAATCCAGCATGATAATTACAGACCCTTATCATTACATAGCTACTGTATTCCTGCAGCGTGCTCACTTCGCTCTGTGTATACCACTTTACAAACAAACAGGTGCAGCAGTGGTCCTACTTTGTTTCACAGCAAGGTATTTCTAATGTTTCCAGCAGGCCCTTTAGAATGGATCATTTGTTTAATATTATAGCCTTAAACCCAACAATATCAATCAGTCATGAAAGCACCTGTGCATGCTGCTCTGCCCAGCGTCACCATTACCTCCAGACAAGTGATGGCCTTCGCTGGTTTGCAAGGCGAGAGAAGGGAGGTAAAGGGGGATTAATGGATGGTGTTGGTTTGCTTTTGACTTTTTTTTTCTCCAAGTGATTGACCTTTTCAACTACAATGTGTGTGTGTGTGTGTGTGTGTGTGTGTGTGTGTGTGTGTGTGTGTGTGTGTGTGTGTGTGTGTGTGTGTGTGTGTGTGTGTGTGTGTGTGTGTGTGTTGTGAGGAATAAACAGTGGGTGCAGAACTCTTGAGAAGTTGGAAACCTGGTGAGCGTGGATTTGGTTTAACTCATGATAGCTGCAGGAATGATACAGCTGGATAGTTTCAGTCTGAAATGAAATGTGCATCATTTGAACTACTATACTATAAATACCCCGAACTGATATATGTTTTAAGAAATAAAAACCATCTTATTGGAATATATATTCTTATGTCTGACAACAAAAGTAAAATGGCTTTCTTGACACTCTTTGAAAAATCACGAATATTTGTAAAATGTGGACACAAAATGCATCCCACTGAATACATTTTTTGTGTATGTGTGCTGTAGGGCTTTTAGTTTTGAACCATGATTACTTGCCTAACTCAAGGTTCAAGGTGCAAGGCTTTTATTTGTCATACGTACATAGCTACAGTGTACCTATGTCGATGAAAATCTTAGGTCACAGGCTCCACCAACAGTGCAACACAGTAAAACAGAAAAAATAGTGCAAGTAGTAGTGATGTCTCAACATCCTGGTCATACAATCAAGTGCTAAACTTGTTCCTTTAGCAGATTAATGTAAAAGCAGCATTCTTGTGTCAAACTCTGCACAGGGAAGTTTGAACAAATCAGCAAACATTTCTCAGTGGAAGGGGAGTTTAGATACATATTAAAGATTCAATGCCCATACATGCTGAATCTGAGGCTACATGCATGCAGCATCCATAGCTGGAGAGCATCTGTGTTGAGTCTCACACTGAAGCTGTGAAGTCGCTCATGCTTCAGACCTGTTGTCAGAGCCTCCCCTCACTGAGCATGAGAACAACACACATCAGTGAGTAGGCGCTAAGTGCTTTTCCTCTGAAGCAGCAGAAACTTCTGAACATTTCAAATCTGTTACGACAGCTGTCCCGCAGAACATTTGTGAGATCTGTTTCACCACACATGTTGAAATGACGAATCCCTCATTACAGTTGCCATCAAACATAGCTCCAAAGCTAATAGTTGACCAAATCCAGTTAAAAAAATGGAGGCGAAAGCTCTTAAAGGAAGAATGACTGGGAGCAAAAGAAAACAGCTCTTAGACAATTAGCACCAGAGACCACTCTATAATCTTAAGATTATTTTCACCACTTAAAAGCAGCACACATGGTTTTTATTGTGGCGGGGCAGAATGAACCACACTTGAGTGGATTTGATTTGGTCTCTCTAATCTGCATTTCCTTTAACATGCCTTTCCTCTCTTCCAAAATGTCAGAGTTGATCAGATCCAGCTGGAATAAGCCATGTATGTGTCATCCCAGTTTTAAAATCTTTCACAACATTTTTCCCATGACAGAGAATTAAGCGTCTGGTCGGAGGCGTGTTTCTGTTGCCTGTGACTCAATGTTTACTTTCTTTTCTTTTGTGTGTTTTTGTGCGTAAATCCTGAAGGAATGAAGATGCATTTTATTGGAATAAAGTATGTATGTGTAGTAAAGCCCATAATGAAAACATTATTATTCAGATTACATATCGTTAAAGTAATATGGATTCTCTTTTAATTTCCCCAAAAATGTAAATATATTTAAACCTCCAAGATACATAGAGACGTCTCGTTGATGACCCAAAAACAGACGATCTACTCTCCTTGTTTGAAATGATGAGTTAGAAAATAGAGTGAAATTAATCTACAATTCATTTTTCTGGAGAACCCCCTGAGGCACTCCAAAGGGCCCTCGGGGGTCCCCAGGCCTCACTTTGAGAACCACTTTATTGGATCTGGTTAACAGAAACATCCCAAAGCTATGTTCATTTAAATAACACATTGTATCTTTGTGGGTAAAAAAAAACTGTAATTGCAAAAATCTGAAATTTAACCCTGGGGCTGGTTGCTTAACCAAACATGCTTTGGCTGGTTAGGCTTAGTCACAGAGGAAATGTCTGGCACACAGATTGAATTTGTTCTCTCTGAAGTCAAAGGCAGGAAAACAATTAAGTGTCTGCCGCACATTTCACTGTGTACCACTTGACACAGTTTTTCACATCACTGGGGCAATTGTCTGCAGAGAGCGACGAGACAAAGCCATTACTTCCAATGTCTCAAAAAGATGGCATTGTTATTCTCTGATTCTGAAACATTTCAATTAAGCCACTGATGGAGATAATAAACATAATGGTAGGAGACTTGCAGTGCTTTTTTCTTTTTTTGTGCTGTCATGTCCATTTTCAGGATGTTAGACGTGGTGCATCAGAGGGAGCTTTGGTCCCAGAGGTACATAGGTGTGTGTGTGTGTGTGTGTCGCTATCCTCCAGAGCCCCTTCCCCTTCTCAACCTTCGTCTTTCATTCAGCGACGAGTCCTTTCAAAACAAGGTGAAGTTCAGCAAAGTTTCTCTGCAGAGATGATCAAACAGTCACATCACTAATGGCGATGGGTGACAGGGCCAGTGAATACAGATCAGCTTTAATTGTGGTGGGTCTTACTGCCACTGTCTGTCAATCTGAGCCTTTGAATTGGTGAACATTTGCTCTGTTCATTCTGTTAAATGACGTATCCAATTAAATGCTTTAGAATTCATGATCTTCAGTCAAGGTTAAATGAAAGCAGTTACTCCTGTCAGTAAGGTGATTAAAAGCTGACTACATCAGGCACATTTTGAGCTAAAATTTAAATTTGGAACTAAAGCATGAATCTTTATTCATTATGTGCAATCCTGCTACATAAATGTCCACCACAGACGCTCTTAATCACCTTGTTCATTTTAAATCTCACTTTAGTCCTTTTAATGAAAAGGCATCCTGGTATTTAAATGACAGTGTTTTACATATTTAAGATGAAACTGTGGACAATTCAAAGAAGTTTCTCAAAAGCCAACATGCCTTTTAAGTGCACGTTTGTTATGTTATATGCCGCAAATCCATATGTTTGCAGCAAAACCTCGATAGCCAGCCAGTTTAATATAATGCAAAATATAGTTTGTCCCATTACCCTTTTTAACTATGATTGAAGGGATGGAGCAACTCCTGCTCGGCAAAACAAAGAAAAAAGGTTTTTGACAATTGGTTCAAATGAACAAGTGCACCACAGCAAGGAAATTAATTCCCTTCCAACAAGATGAATGTCGTACCAGGTTATTAATGAGCATATAATGTGCTTTTGCCGGTAAGTTTTCAGTGTCGTGATGAATGTGACGATGGAGAAGAAGAGCACGTTGACTAATGAGTGTTGTCCAGGGATCTGATCCTGGAGCCCACCGGGGAGAAAACCAGCGTCTGGATTTCACACTCCACATGATGCTCACACCCAGAGGTCCGCCAGTCAAGCTCCTTTTTAAAGAATCACCGCTGTCATTTCTGTAATCCCTCGACCCATCCGGATCCAGGTTTCATTTATTCTGTATGCAATTGTATTTTACAGCTTCTGATAGGATCTTATGTGCTTTGAAGCCGCATCAACTGATTATATAAAGTCAAAATATAGGTCCTCATTACCGCCATATGAGAATGTAACCTTCTACTGAGATATCTCTTTAAAAATATTTCAAATAAAATTGTATTGTGTGTGAATTTGTCAGCACCATACGGTCTTAACATGTCAGTGAGCTGTTAGTCTTTACAGATGTCTAAAGAAACAGGCAAATTAAAAGGAGTTTTAAACAAAGGACTCCAATGTATTATATACTTTTAAAGAAGAAGAGCTTGGTTACAAATGTAATTTCAACCTATAGATTGCTCTCTTCACATAACAAGCACATGTTGTTGAGATATAGAAAAATAGTAACAAGAGGCACAAAAACTCTTCTAAAAAAGTCTGAGAATGAGCGAAGATTGGGAAATATCTACATATGTATAAAGTTTGATTGTGCACGAGACATCGACATCAAAACTGATCATAAGAATCATGTCAACTTGTGTTATCAAATAGTGTTCTTCTGTACGGAAAGTGACAAAGGAGAAGGATTGCAGCAGCAGACACACATTACAGGGGACACAATGGAACTCCATAGGTTCCTCTGCATTGACTTTAGATACATAATGGGATACAGGCCTGGGGGCCAAGATGCACATTTGAATGCCTGCCAAAAACATAAACTACACTCACTCAGGGGCTCATGGTGAATAAATAAGGCTGTGGATTACATCAAATCTCTTCTCAAACCACTACTCCTGCACACCACTCCCAGTGTAGAGACCATTTCAACTCTAGAAGGGGCCAAACATCAGCAGTCAGTCTCCTTTAAACAAGTCTGACTAAAGTAGAAAAATAAATAAAGCCTCCGGCGCTCTACTTTAATGTATTCAATTAACTGGGGCCCCTCTAGAGAACTCCAGCGCACACTTGGATAAAGAGAGAGCATATCGCCTGGAGATGAATACGCTGAATGCACTCATTCTGAAGACCATGATTGGAAATCTTCCTCAACAGGTTCTTACTTAATTAAACTTCCCTTCATCTGACTTTCTGTCGCTTTCGAGTGAAAATTGGGAGAGGCATATTGAAAGCCAGAGAAACTTTCTACACTATTGCATGTTGTTTACAGGCCAATTGGGGGGACTTGTAGGGCCCGTGATAACCTCCATCGCCACTGCGGAAAGTCAACTCAGCCTGAAAGAACAGAGAAGTATATAAAATCTCCAATTCAATCATAGACAATTATGTGGTGAAATGAGAGAAATTCAGCAGCCGTCTCAGTGGGAGGGATAATTATCTTGCAGTCATTACGGCTCCCATAATAGCATTTAAAGACATTCATATACTGTATGAACATATTGCGCTTGCTGGAAACATGTAAGTTGAAAATAATCAGACCAAGCTTGGAAATATATGAAGTCGTCTGTATGCTGGGAAATGTAACATGTTCATGATGTCCTTGAGTGAATGATGTGTGTTAGTGTGACATTTTATCTAATTATCTCAAATATGTCTCGTGAGAATCCTTTCAGCATCCCTTTGTACCTTATTTTCCCTCTGCAGCCCCATTGTGCCGCCAAGCCCCAACAGAGTTTCCTATTAAAATCCACCCTTCATCACATCGCCTACATCCACCATTTGCTGCACTTTTTCCCTAACAAATCAACTTAATCAAGCTCATTAAGTGTCATTATTAGCTATTTATTGTTATCTCCCTCAGTGTAGCCCTGACAGGTCCCCCCCCCCCGCCCACGCATGTCCCCCCTGATACCGGGACCTTTGCCTGTCACAACGGCTCCGCACTCAGTTCTAATTGGCCTTTATTGTGTTGTTCTCGCAGGGAAAGAGGAGAGATGTGGCATCATCTGCATCGCACAGCGCACCAGAGAAGTTGCTTGAAAACAAATCCTGTGAGGGAATAATGCACTTAAATAAAGTGGAGCAAGGGCGTGAAAAATAGGCATGAAGTAGGTTCCTTTTGTGTTTGAGTGTGGTGTTAAGCACGGCGGACGCGCCTTAATGCAGCATGGCGAATGTATTTCCACAGCTGTCGGGATGATGGACAGAGGGGCGGGTCTCTCCTCTGCAGCAGCATGCTTCTACCTGCACACAATAGACCTGCAGGATGGCAGCGTGATGACAGAGTGGAGGGGGGGGGTATATGTGTTTCTGTGGAGGAGAGGGGGGTTGAAGGGTGCAGGGAAGTTTGTCCCATGGCAGGAGTTATTAAGTTTGTCTCTGGGACACACTTGGTTTCACCAGAGTGCACGTCCCTCATTCAGAGGAGATGCTAATCTGTTCAGGGCTGACTGATGACAGAGCTTCCTGCCCTTCATAGAATTAGTCCTCGGCTTTATCAAAGGACCCAAACTGCCTGCTAATTAGACTCATTTCCTCCAGCATGAATTATTTATTTCCATTGTAACTGATCAGAGGCGATTGTGACGCATCATGCTGCTGCCAGTTTTCACACAGATGCGCATGCCGCCACCACAAGTTCTCCAACGCTCAGGAATACAATTAGAGCAGAGACTGATTCAGCTTCTTCCTCAATTGATGACTTTTAAGAAATGACTCAATACCAATGAGCAGTTTTATGATACACACTTATATTTCAGATATTATATATTCCTCACTTTATTGTCAAAACCATTTCATACAACGTGTTGCACTTCAAGGTTACCTTCTCAATTGTTGTTATTTTTACTCCAGTATATTTATCCAATGAGTAAAGTTTGATAACAACATCAGGAAGATACGTCCCCAGCTGACCCAGAAAGCGACGCAGCTTCTGGTCCAGACTCTCGTCACCTCACGCCTAGACTACTGCAACTCCCTCCTGGCTGGTCTACCTGCATGTGCCATCCGACCTCTGCAGCTCATCCAGAATGCAGCGGCTCGTCTGGTCTTCAACCTTCCTACATTTTCCCACACCACGCCGCTCCTCCGCTCCCTTCATTGGCTTCTGGTAAGAAGAATTCACTTCAAGACACTGGTACTTGCGTACCATGCTGCGAATGGATCTGGCCCTTCCTACATCCAGGACATGGTTAAACCGTACACCCCAGCGCGTGCACTCCGCTCTACATCAACCAAACGGCTCGCTGCACCCTCGCTGCGAGGGGGACCCAAGTTCCCATCAGCAAAAACACGTGGGTTTGCTATCCTGGCTCCAAAATGGTGGAATGAGCTCCCCATTGACATCAGGACGGCAGAAAGCTTACACACCTTCCGGCGCAGACTGAAAACTCATCTCTTTCGACTCCACCTCGAGCGATAGAATTACTAACAAAGAACTGCTAACAGAGCACTTATATACTAATAAAGGACTGGCTTATCTATAGCCAGTTGAGTAGCACTTGAAATACTTGGCTCTATGAAACCTGATGTACTTTATGATTCTGTTTTCTTCAAGGTTGTGTCTTCCTGGTCGAATGTACTTATTGTAAGTCGCTTTGGAGAAAAGCGTCAGCTAAATGCAATGTAATGTAATGTAATTACTCAAAATGTAATCAACATATAATTGTGAGAAGTTATTTTAGATTAAGAAACAAATAAGATAATACTTTGATGCGTTGGGGGAAATGTACAAGCTAGCAGAGTATATATAAGCTGGTAAGTACCTTTACCTTTGGTACGTATCTACACAAAGGTGGTATGGCTTTTTCCTCTAGATTAAAATATAATGTCGTCTGTTGCACTTTTTCCATCACTTTATATGCCAATAGTAATGGTAAAACATTTGTGCTCAGATCAGAGATTACCTCCCAATGTTGTTTGAATGTAACAGATGAGGAACAAAAGTGCAAAAATGCACCTCAAAGTATATCCAAAGTATGAGGCTTCAGCAGTTACATGTTGTGAAATCACAAGGACCTTTTGGAAGACAATATTAAACAGAAAGAGAAATGGCCAAAACGCAGTGATTTACGGCTTTATAGTATTCATTTTTTTATTACAGAGAATAAGGACTCTGTAACTTACATTTTAATGTGGGGGAACAACTACATAGTGCTTTAAATCCTTATAAGAGGAAGTGAGTATTGTATACAAATAATATTTAAAAATATAAGCCAATCCTTTAAATGAGACACATTATTAAAGTTACACTCTTCCTATAGCCGCTGTGTGTCGTTGCAGAGAAACTCTATGGATATATTCAATAAGTTCTGTTTGCCTCATCAAAACATTCACTCCCTAATTACATCTACTTAAGCAATTTTGTCGAGGAAAAAAAAAAATGTTGTGCTTAATTGCATTACTATCTGGAAGGCAGAAATATGCAGAGCGAAAAAACGTATAGCAACGTGAGGGAACTGCTAATAAGCCCGATATTTGGTTTTGCATTACCAAATAGCACGGCGCAGATAGGAGGCTAAGAGAGTGAGGCTTCTGTTCTTCAAACTGTAATCAAACAAAGACAGATGTACGGATAAACACTAGAGGGAAAGTTTGGAATAATTGTTCATCTGCTCGCTCTGTTCACACGATTCTCCTTCTTCTTCTGGAGGAAATCAGCGCTGTATACGTCTCCCTCTCTGTGATTTCACATCTATAGGTGCCAGGTAGCAGATAAAGAGCGTCCATATCTCCAATACAATACCTTCTGATAAGGTTAATAACAACAGTTCAAGTATTACAATAGCACGAAATGTGCAACAGCTGAAATATTCATGATGGAGTATTGTGCTGAATTACAAAAGCTTATATTTACAAATCAGGCCAATACAAAGAGCTCCAGACGCCCTCAGAGGGCTGTGTACAATAAGGCTCACTTTCATCTCACAATTTGAAAGTTTATTCAGACTTTCAAGCGGTCTTTAGAAAAAAAGAGATGCCCTCTCCACAATAATGCCTGCCATTTTCACACGGACAATAGGAAATTATGTCGAGGCAATTTTTCTTCCTTTAAATAATGAATAGCACATTTAGTGATTGCAAATAATTGCGGTAAGTGGCTTATTTGCCTAAGGTCGGGGAGGGTGACTCCTGTATAACTAACATAAGGATCTGAACCCTCACCCTCACTGATGAGGCCTATTCACTGCTCGGCTGCCACTGTGCCCCCTCCCTGCTCCTTATGCTCCCACCTGATGAGGAGTGTGTTGTTAAAGTTTTAAAGCAATGATTTCACACAACGATATTCACCTCTCTGTTATGGAAGAAACGGACCGATGCTGCTTCTGTTTCAGCCCGGAGGAGGACAGTGGGAGCGACAGAGACACAGAAGCTGTAGGACAACATGTGATCTGTGATTAAAATATATTACTGGCTAGAAAAAGAAAATGTGGACTCAAAATGTGTCTCAAAAACACACTTACCCCTTGTGTCTAATTGTGGAAAAGTACATTTTTCAAACAGTTGTGTGCCTTATTTTTGAATTACACAATGTTTAGTAGATATTACTGAATTAGATTTTTGCCAACACTGAGTACGCTTGTATTTTACTTAAGGATTTTTCATTTCATGTTACTACATTTTAAACTCCAAATGTACTACATTTTAGGGGGAAATATCATAATTTTGACTTGCAGACATTTATTTCTCATCTGTAGTTACATTGCAGATTATGATTTGATATACCTAACACATGACCAGCCTCTAAAATATGATTATTTGTTAATCTGTAGATTGGGTAACCTTACAGTTTGTAAAGGAGTTAAATGATTGGATTGAGCAGCTCCATCATTAAGACACGTGAATGCATCTGCAGTTTTATTGCAGTAAGAAATGTTGCATTGTATTTATAATAATGCAATACCTTTCATTCTGCATCAAGAAGCTTTTTCTATCGTCACTTTACTGCTAATTAAACTGTAACTTAAGTAACATTCTGGTCTCAGAGCAGGAGTTTTACTGGAAAGAAAAGTATTGCTCCATTCTTTGTAGAACAAACTTAAAAAGAACGTAAAAACCGAATAACATCCCAAACTTACGGGAAAAACGTTCCTGTTTTTTCCTGCAATTCATTTATTCTACCTAATAAATCCCTGTTTTCCAGTTTGTTGTACCCTTTATATATACAGTCTATGGTTGTACCTCACACTGAGCTGTGCACATCTTTTTGGGAGTGAAACAAAAACGGTGTAACATAAACTTCATTATAAAAAACAAGGGTTTCCACGTGAACTCGACATCTGTTTATCTCCATTGAACACTTTGGCATGGTCTTGAAGCAATCTTTGGAATGAAATAGTGCTGTCTGTTGTTCATGGACAGACGCCATGCAACATAAGCCTACAATAAACACAGTTTAAAAACAAAAAAACTTGATCTGCTTTGTTTTCGAGCTGACCCTTTCCATTTGGCTGTGCTCGGTTACAGTTTACCTTCCAGAGAAAAAGGTCTTCACGGATTATTAGCAGTATTCTGTCTGAATGTGGAAAACAAAAATATAGAAATGATTGTGCACATTGTCCTCCATTTGAAAAGAGATACCCAGGGAAATCATCAACAGAACAAAAAAACACAAAAATGGAAGACGCTGCAATAATTACTTTAGGGTATCCAGTACTCTCTCATGGAATATATCAGTGGGCACCATGTCTGGGCTTTGACCCTCAGTCGCTGCAGACATCTCCAACAGACAAGGGACAACATAGAACCTCCCACTATGGACAGCTAACACTGTCAATGGAGGAAAAGAAAACTGCACAAACTGACCACCTGGACAATGACGAGACTGTCAACAAAACTCATAGTTTACTGTATTCAGGAAATAATACAATTATTTAGAGCTGCTTGTAATGTATATAGAAAGTAACTAACTCAAAAGCAAACACCAAATGTTTGCAGGTTTAAATGTTGCAGCATTAAGGAGGACCGATTTGCAGATTCTACAGGGCCAATGTCTTTGAACAATAGATGTTATGGTTATGGTATATGTTATATGTTGTTCACAAAGCTGTACTATATATATATATATATATAGAGTAAAACCATATGAACCTGGAACATTTACAATTGTATCACATTTACGTTAGATTTGACATAAACTCAATGTTTATCATGTCTATTATCTTTAATTTAAAATGTATTCTGTAAATAATTTTTTTTTTGTGTATGTGTGTTTTTTAAATGTTCCTATTTTGCCTCCCAACAACTGTACACAATTGTGTCTTTTAATGAGCAATGCTCTGCAGTCGAGACTAATACATAGCATAATTAAAGCAATTAAAAAAGGTGTTTTAGGCTTATTTACACGCCACCAGTTGTTCTGTTTGATTTTAGGCCAACATGCAGGGGGTTGCTGCTAAAAGATTGGAAACCTACCAGTTTTTTCCCAATTAGCAAAAGTGCTAATTGAAACCAACAATATTTTGTCATTTTAACAATGTTTTCATTACACATTTTTGATTATGTAAGCATAATGAAAACAAATCAAGACCTCTATATCTCAGTTGGCGAGTGTACAACAGGCTGTTGATTGTTTGCTAACGAACTACTGAGCTGCTTTACTAACCCGCTAACCCGACTAAAGTCGACACGCTGCATGCAGGGATACTTAGTCCTTGTGTGGCTCTCTGTTGACTGTGTTGGATTTCCTGATGTTAACATTCAATCCTAATCCAAAACTCAACCCATTACCAAACATTTGAACACAAAAGCCCTCTGAAGCAACAAGGGCTCTCATTTGAGCAATGCTTCGTTATACTGAGCTCGATCGTAGTATACAGCAGACTAGTATCTCCTGGCAGTCCTGACATTAGAGCTCATTTCCCAAACGATTATAACTCTCAGTAATTTTACTTTTGCACAAAGATTCTTCAATTTCAGATTTAACTGAGATTAAATAGTAGATATTTTTTGATATTCAACAACTCCTAAAATGGAAATATTAGTGAAGTGATATTAGTGGCTTTTATTTGTAATTTATGCAAAAAATCTAACAGATGAAAAGTGTGATTTCTAAGATGATTAAAATAATGTGCGGTATGGGGGGTGCAGTAAGGAGGAAAGTTTTGCAGTTCATGCAGTCGCTGTAGGAGCCCGCACTTAGCCTATTAGGACTAGTGCCACAGAAACACGCAATTAAATGTCTCCATGCAAAATGAGCACTCAGGTCATGCTTAATGGGCAGAGAGCTAATAAATGTTGGGCTGAGCGGGAGGAGAGGTGACTCACCCTACAGTCGCTGCCCAAAGGTGTCGCAAACACAAGAGCTGATCGCCGTGCCGACTCCGACAGGCACCCTATCATCTTCCTGCAGAGAGACACTTCACATCAGCAGACACACACACACACACACACATTAATATCTCATCACTGGGCAGAAATCACATAACCAAGTTGAGAGGTCATATCCACACATGTAAATATCATCTCTATAAGCGCACTCACATGATGGTTTCCTTTGATTTCAAGCTGTTCTGATGTTATGAATGTGATATTTGCTCTCGCTGACACACACAGTATTTCTGTTGGTGTTGAGCCTCATGTTGGACGTTCATCCGCTGCACCCTTATGGATGTGTAGCTGCGTGTCTCATAGGTTCCCATAATCGTGTAGACAAAGAGACAACATGACACATAACATAAACCTTTGAGTCGATACTCTGCTTTTAATGGAGAAAGATGAACATATCAATACCAGCTCATTTACAAATGCGTTTTGTGGCCCAGTTACTTATAGTTAATTGATTTTAACAACCACATGGGAGACGTAGCGAGAAATCAATTGAAGGGCCACGTTAAGTGACTGCATGACAGCTCATATTGTGGCCAATTCCAAATAGTCTAATCTGAAAAGACAATAATCCAAAGAGGACAGGCAGGAAGAGTGAAAGCTACAGCTGAGTTTGACACCCCCCCCTCGCTACGCAACCGCACCACTGAGCTGTCTGGAGAGAAAACATGAGACGAAGTGGAATAAATTCTTCTGGTAAATGTTATTACAAACAATATGCCTTCATGAAACAGAAAGAGGGGAGAGCAATCTGCGCGGACTGACCATTCTGCGGACCGTTTATCAGCTTGAAATGCTATTTCATGCATTAATACTCCACAAACTGCATCCCCCCCAACACCCTCAGTACGAGAGCCCTCCGATTTATGATTACCAGTCGACTGAGCAATAGCCTGTGGCCCCCGCCGACACACCACTTCCTCTCACTTCCCTCCACGGCAGCTCATCTCAGGGCCCCTGCAGGTTCAGAGACAAGGCTGTCAGGGTAATGTGATCAAGGTGGAGGCCGGCGGAGAAAAGCTAAATCGTGGCTGGGGGATGACATTCTTTGATTTTTAACCATTACAGAGTTTTCATAGAGCTGCAGTCAATTTATTTTATTTATTCTAATGAAGAGCATTAGGAGTGCCATACTGTGCTGCACTGCACATTGATCGCCTCGTTAATCACACTTTGCAGACACTCGCAAATCAAGTTCTAACAGCAAGTACTGAATCAAGTGCAATGAAGCATAAGCTCCTTCACAATTTATGATCTTTCAAATTGCATCTTTTCAACCATTAAATTGCAAGATACCATAAATTTTTATCCTCTCTTCGTCAGTCCTGGTATTGATTCTGTCGTGTGAAAAATAGAAGAGTAGTAAATTCAGGCAGTTAGACAGAATGTAAGCCTTGTCTTCGGAAGGGAAACTGAACGGCACAAGGAAGGCTGTTAATTTGCCATCGAGAACAAATATCAGGTGTGATAAAAATGTAAAAGTCCAACGGGGGCTTCAAAGACGTGGCTCAGATGGGTTTCAGTCCTCGACAACCTTGAGTTCTTTCACTACCTCTGAAATGCCAGTGCACCTTCAGGGTCTTTTACCTACCATTTTTTAAGATTAGGTACCTGATGTGCTGCAGAATTAGAATTAAGTCCTCACCATGTATGAAAATGACAATCAGGCAGTCACAGATCCAGCAGCTGGTCTGTTTTATCGGATGATAATTTTTAAAAAATGAGTGTCATGAGCATACCATTCCTTTAAAGAAAGACAAACTGCAGAAGGTCTTGAAGACAAAAGGCAGTAGTTCATATATAATGCTATATCTGAAAATGCATTTATAAAACACCAAAAGTTCACTTTTCTTTCTTCTTGTTAAAGCATTGAGTTTAAAATATACAAAAGTACACACACTCAGTGGCCGTTGCGTTCAACCTGTGAAAATCTAAAATGGTTCTTACCTGCCCCATACTGTTCCCACAAAATGGCATAATTGTTCTCAGATTGCATTTCACTCAGACCGAGCTGTAAGGAACACTTGTCAAACAATACAGTCAAATTAGTTCTCTGTGATTGAGCATGTTGAGGATCTATCCAGTACATTATATATCTAGGAAAAGCAACAGAAGTGCCGTGAAAGAGTTTCAATTACTGTGTTAAAGTAAAGGAGAGGAAAGAAAAGCAGTCAATGGCGTCTAAAAGTGGGTTAACCTCTTCACATCAAGTTATGATTGGAAAGAGGGCCTGCTGTTTCATGGGGCATGAGAATAACAATGCCTGCGATATATAAGACCCTCAGAGGTGAGACACGTCTGCATGTGTTTTATAAAAAATATGATTCAAGTTAAAGGAGTACAGCGGCTTGATGATTCAGGTACATGGATATCTTTAGTGAGAAAAAAGCTTGTTCCCTGCAAGATTTTAAAGTGCCAAGAGAAAATGGTCTAGCAGATGCAACATGACATTTCCAAATGTCTAAATTAATTTTTGTGCCTTAGAAAAGAAAGCCTTCACTAACCTCTTCTCGGAGGAAAAGAGGGCAGCTTTAATCATATAGCGCTGTGCCAGACAACTGCTCTGAAAAGGTGAACAGTAAAACTGCAGCGGCATGGCCGACAGGCGGGGAGATAATGCTGCTCCACTCACTTTCATGGGAGGTGCTGCCCAACTCAGACAGCACACAATGTGACTCCACATCTGAGAGAAGTAACGCTGGTGAGGCAGCAAGAGTGTTTTTGACACAGACCCTCCCCAAGGGAAGGCAAATCAGCAGAGGAAATAGCACGTAAGGAAAACAAGCCATAATAAAAGGCATAAAAGCTCACAAACATTGGATTGATCAGACAATTACAACCCATCTGGCTTGTTAAACTCAATCTGCTATCACACACAAGCTGGCGCCTGCTTTCTGCAGTTGGACTGTTCCCAGATCTGCTAGCAGCTGAAACTTAAAGGACAAGTCTGCTGATAATCTATGTCTGTCTTATTCCGCACAAAGAGACCAAAACAAATAATGGGTATCTTCTACTAACCAAGAAAGGGAAACAAAGACTGTGTTTTCTGAGACGTGATGTTATTTTACAGAGCTGGCAGTAACCCTGTTGTTAATGTTTTTATTTGCTTTGATCCAATTAAGCTTTTACCATATTCTATAATGCACAAAGAGCTTTCACTTGCATTGTAGGAATTCTCTTATTGTGTTCCTATTCTGTTTATGTTATTGTGCTGCCTTACTGCAAACAGATTTCCTCCTGTAGGAAATAAAGATCTAAATTGAGTTGAACTGAAGTACCATGAAGTCGTGTCTGATATATGCATCTTCCTATTCTATACCATAGATTGAATTGATATACAAAACATTTAATCAGTGAGTGACACAGGGGGAACGTGGGCAATGTAGTTCACTTTGAGTTGATTTAACATGCTCTGTGATTCGTGATCCGTGTAAATACTCACTAAAGCACAAATTCTATTAATCCAAAACTGTTTCCTGCAAATGTGATGTTTGAATAACATTTGCTATCAATTATGTTATACGGAAATATTTAGCCTCATTTAAAAGGTTAGACTTAGGGGTGTAACGGTTCACATAAGTCACGGTTCGGTTCGTACCTCGGTTTGGGGGTCACGGTTCGGTACGGGTTCGGTACAACAACAAACAGCAAAAAAAAGTCCCAAATGCATAATTCCAGGTTTGTTGTTATTTATTTTTTAACAGTAGTGCAAGTTTCAGTTTAAAAATAAGGAACTCTGACATTTTGAATAATTAACTGTATTAAACAGTTAAAAACAAACAGTACCACACACTCAGATGGCCATATTAATGGCTGATGTCAAACAAAAAGGTTTCATCAAGCTGTAAAACTAAAAAGAATGTCTTGAAAATATTACATCATAAATAATAAGAAAGTGTTTCAAGAGCGCATAGCCGTTGAAAAACATAGGCCAAAAGCTTCCGTTATTTATTTTGGTCTCACTGCTTTCATGTCTATTGGCTTCATAAAAACAGCGGGGATCAGCTGTTGAACTGCTGTTGTCTTTTGCCGGGCTCCGGTGAGTGGCAAATCTGGGTGATGCCTTCTGATATGATTTAGCATGTTTGGCGTGTGTTCCCATTAGTTCCGCACCGCTATCGAAAAAACGCCAACATACCGTCTTCGTCCGATCCACCACTCGCACACTTCATCGTTATTATAGTCCACAGGGAACCCGAAATGTTCCCACACAGCTGATTTAAAAGAAGCAGGTGGGTTCTAGCTCCTGTGTGTTATTTGAAATCGCCATACTAACTTTTCTTCTTCTTGTATTTTGTTCGTTTTGTCCAGAGCCTTATTAGTATCTCTAGGACTCAGGTTTTGTTGTTGTGTTTCTTCTTGTTCTTCATTTGTTGTTTAAGGGCGGCTGGCAAACAGCTTTTAGGCGCAATACCGCCCCCTGGATTATAAATAGTGTAATGGATACTGCACTGAATGACAGACTTTTTTCCCACTCATAAAAAAATGCGTATTCGTCGTGTGACTGCATGTGCCGAACCGTGACGTCCGAACCGTGACGTCCGAACCGTGACGGTACGGGACGAATACGGATACCGTTATACCTCTAGTTAGACTTGTGATGTATTAATTTATATCTACGCCGTCTCCAGTACTGGAAAATTAGCTTTGGTTAGTCACACAGTCTCCAGAAATAATGAAGAAGGATTCTTATTAGGTCTAAAGAATTGTTGGTTTGAGTATTTGCATTCGATTTGTTGACAATAACTACAATATAGAAGTTCTCCAGCTGTATTTCTTAAGATGTAAGAATCCAGAGTGAAGGTGTACATCTTAGCAGGAGAGCAATGCGTGCTTAACATGGCAGCTAAAACACCAAAAACAATCACCACCTTTGGATCTTCATTTTACGATCCCTGACTAAGCGATCTTCTGACGCCGTGCGCTGATCTATAGTCGCAGATGAACTCTACACAATATACCCCGTTCCTCTTGTGATGACTCCAATAGATAACTGGACCAAAACAGTCTGACTCTATAGGCAAGCACACATCAACAAGCACACAATAGTGCACTCAAAAAGACACTTTCACCAGGCCAACAAAGGGAGATGCTTCGGGGTATGACAACTTCTTGTGAACGACAAAATGCCGCCTGACAAGCTTTCAAGGGATGGTTGAGCTCTGGCAGATTACAGAGATCTTTATCTTTTCATAAAACGAGTGCAGCATTTAAGTGCCAATGACTGAGAATACAATCTGAATTGTAAAGTGTGTCACAGCCATTACATGGAGATGTAGGACCAGTAATGGTGAGAGTAATTGTGTGATGACAGTTTCACTGCACAGTGACATTCTCCAGGGCATTGTCATCATCCCTGACAGGTAATACGGGTCCACTGGGAATTGGGTATGTCTTACAGTTGGAGTTTCTTCTTCATAAACACACACCAACCCCCCAACCCATCTTTACTTACAGCTTTGTCAAACCCCAGAACTCACGGCGGCTTTTCAATATAGCTGCAGGTCTGAGTGAGGTAATTAGATGTTAATGTGAAATAATGGAATCATGGCGGGTTGTTATATAGGGAGAAATGCAGACCTTGGCGTGATCTCCGAGTGAAAAGCACAATTGCTTAAAAATCAAAACATGCTGTCAGCCGCTCACCTAAGCAGCAGAAAATGCCCTGACTTTGGAATACATTACAATGGTAATTGCTCTGACAAAATTACCTTGTCTAAGATGAGCTCGACCAGACATCTGAGACATGCATGTCGATTGGCTCAATTTCATGATCATTGGGAGGCAGAAATCAAGGCCTTTATGTGAGAGAAAATCAACAGGGAAATTGACATAAACATCTCATCGGGGACATTACGCTGAATGAAGAAGGGAGCTTCAGTTTAACACTGCATTGTTGCGAATCAATTGAAACCGAAGCAATACTTTGAGAGAAATCATTCTTTCGATTGAAACTGTGAGTGTTTGAAACCGCAGTATGTGGTAAGTAGAAATGAAATACTGTTCATAAGTTATTATTCTCATATCTTAATTAGAAATTAGAGCATGTTAGTCCATCTAGTGGTTAATTCACCTTTAAAATGTGTCTAATTTAATGCTTACTTTGTACAGATGGATGCAGAAACGAATACTGCCTTTATTTCCACTGCTGCATTAGATACCAAACATGTGCTTTTGTATCTCTAAGAGTAACAAAGGAGGTTGAACAACAGCCAAGACTGAGTGAATCGACTTAATAATCAAAAACATAGCATCATACACGGACTCCACCTTTGATTGTTAGTTGTGGCTCTTTCTGTCTGGGCTTTTCTTCACACGCATCAGCACGGGAGAGTTAAAATGCCTCTTGTCTCTGTGATCTGATGAGGATCACCTTCATCCATTTGAAAGGTGATTTCCGAGCAAAATTGTTTCTCCGAACACATGCTGCTTGAGCCGAGAGCACATTTTCCCAGCATGTTAACAAACATGTAATTTCCATAAACACGTCCAGTAATTGACAGCTTGATTTGGGCTCTGCCAGGGAGCTGACAGACAGTCCTGGCTGCTCTAACGCAGGCAGCTCAGGCTTAAGGCCTCACCAGGCTGTAATGAGCTTCTCAAGGCTTTGTCTGGATTAGATCACAAAACAAACAACACAAATCCAGTTCAACATTCTTTATCTTGTTAGATTTAGCTATGTGCTGTAATTCAGGATTACAGTTTTATTAAACAATAATTGTGAACAGGAAGAGGTGAGTCATGCCTGACACAAGGTGCATGCAGATATCTGAGACACTAAATGTAAAGTGTAAATGTAAGTACACTGTAAATCAAATCAAATCTGTGTAAAGTGTTTCGTTTTGTAAAGTGTTACATCTTAAAATAACTGCCATGTGTAGAATACATAAAGAAAAAAAAAAGAAAAGAAAGAAAGAAATTCAATACATTCAACAATGTTTCATTTGATTTTTTTTCTGCAGGAACAATAAAATGATTAAGAATAAAGAACGTTAATCTGAAAATGTTACAGAATTACATAGTAGTATAAAAGGTTTGTGTATAAGGATCCATGTTTATTGACTTGATTAAACTCAAATATTTTGTGATTTAATGTGAAAATATTAAAAAAAGATTCCAACAAAATAGAAAAAAATCTAAAATCAGCAAAACATATTTATGTTTGAATAAATACCTAATATTTTCAAATACTAAACAATGCAATGATTCTTAATGTCTGCAATTTGAACTTCTGATTTAAGTTCATTTTAAGACTTTTTAAGATTTGTATGCACATTTTTTTATTATTTCCTTCCCATTAAGACAGTACATTTCATTATGTCTGTTAATGTTAACACTATGTCATACTACTAAAATGTTTCAATATTAAAGTAGCTGGAAAAAATATTTACAAAATGTTCCCAGTTGAATTAGATGAATAAGATAAGGAGGATTGTTGTGTGCTGCTGTTGCAGACTATCAATGGACTCCATATTGAACCCTGTCTATCTACAGGCCAAGGTTCTGCTGCTTGAACATCAGCAGCACATTCAGGTCTATTCACCTCATAAAAAGCTGTGGTTCAAGAGCAGCAGAGAGATGACGGCGAGCACAAGAGGAAAAATGCAGTCTGATAAATCTGTATTGAACAGTGTGTGTGAAGGATGTTAATACATATTAATGGTGACAGGAATATTTGCAAGTGAATACACTGGCAAAGGGGATTAAACATAACTCTCCATAGAAGGGGAGGTATCATCACTCCCATTCTGGCGTGGGACTCGGCCGTATCAGATTCATCCCCATGCACATTGCCAGCAAACACTAAGCCCTTATCTCTCCACTGGGCCTCTCCGGAGAGTTTACAATTTCTCGCTTCGTTGGAGCCTGAGCTCAGCTTGTTACTGGCACAAAGGCTGAGAGGTGGCCTGGTTGAGAGCACAAAGCCGCCCTCACCTCTGGACGGACACATTTCCCTCAGATAACGGACGACTTGTTGGACAGCGGCACTAGAGTGTCCCCATACATTAGTATGACAGCCACACATCCTCCACAGCCCGGGACTAACAACAAAGTTAAAGTTCAATACATGACACCGTGACATGGCTTCAGTCAAAGATCCTTATTAATGAGTTGTGTTAGAGGCGGCCGAGGGACATCAGCAGATGTGGTCCGGTCCCTCGGAGACACTTTACCGTCCCGCCATGGGTGCTATTCTCGGAGGGCACAAGCTTCAGAGACAACGTCCCATTTGCTACTCGGCTAATAGCGTTAACTCCCATGGGGATTTATGATGGGAACATACACATGAAATTCAGGGGAAATGTGCCTTTTTACCACACCAAAATGTATGTTCGGCCATATCCTGTAACCTTGTTATCTTGGTAATGTCCATATACATTTTCCAGTCCTCTAAAACCTGTTCTTACTCAGGTGCAGTGGCGAACCGTCAGGGCCTTCAAGGTATTCAGAGAATACCCTGAAACACACAGATAAAACAAACAAAAAATCGATTTAATTATATAAATAAAATGTATATAAAATGAATAAATGAGAATCGTATCTGTGTTGTTGATCTGTAACATTACAGTGTTATGTTGATTTGTTTGTCCTTCTCGGACCATGCACTACGCATTTCAGTGGTTTTGTGTTAGAAAAGAAAGCAACCAATCAGATCTTGTCTTTCAACCAAGGTATTCTACATCCTTGATAGAATGCCCTGGCCGTTGCACTGAATGAGAGCGCACGTTTGGACTGACAGTTTGATCAACCAATCATATATTGATTTGTAGCCAATGGGCGTGTTCTTCCAGTTTCCTTCGGTTCCAGGGTATTCTAGAAGGCCCGCTAGTTAACTGGCTCGAGACAGAGGAAAAGATTAATGCGACGAAGCAATTCATGCCGTTTTATTGTTTTTACCGTTGAAATGACAAGTGTGACAGGTGAAGATGAAGTTGTTGCGGAATTGTTGTGAGTACCCTTTTCAAGACGACGATTCAGTGAAAAGACGGACATTATAATGCCGCGGAGGGGGGGGCGGCGGCGGGGGGTGTGTGTCTACAGAAGGTCCAGTTGTGATAGACACGGTTCGCCACTGCTCAGGTGTAATATAAAAAGCACACAAACTATTTTGATAAATATCTATTAGTTGTGAATTTTAATGACAGAAACTAGAAAAACAAGGTCATTTTCTGTGTCGACCGACCACCCACTCCATGGAAAGGCCTGTTACAAACAGCTAATTAATCAACAAAACACTCTGACTTTGGATTTAAACATTAAGTAGTAAATTACATCTTTATTTCATCAGACGCCAGGTAGCCTGATTTTAGTAATACAAATTAGAGTGGTTTGAATTAAATAAGGCTTTTGAGATTAATCAGGAGATGATTTAACAGGAACAAGCACATATTGCTTGTTGTATTACAATATGCCTGTTTGCATGAGTGTTGTTCAAATAAACTTCTATGGTAAATTAATAAGATCTGAAAATAGTGAATTGTTGATGTGACCCACAGAACATTGGCATCTTCTTAACATAAATGCACATGTTCAAGTTGATGAACAATTACAAATATATGTTTTTTTTACTGAAGCATTGATTGTGAACAATTCTCTCTTGAGAAATCTGATGTACTAATGTATCTGTAGATTGAATGTTTCTCATCATTTTGTCATGCTGCTGTCACATCCTTGTCTCAGTACTGTACGATACCAGTCACCTCTGTGGAAACATTAGTATACCTGCCTTTTTAAAATGTATATTTGAGTGTTGCATGTCTTTTAAAATGGACCTTGAGTCTCTTCAATAAAGCTGATGATGATGTCCTCAACCTAAAGCTACATGTGAAATGCTGACTATTTTTTTTTTAACGTTGCATTGTCCCGAACACAGAAAGAGATATCTTCTAAAACTGAGTGATAGCAAACAAATGTGTTTTCATTCAGTCAGGGTACAAAGAGTCCCATAACAACAGGTTAGGTCACAGCACAACAGAAACAGTGCAGATAAAGCTCTAAGTGCTTTCATAAATAAAGGTTTGAATGTGGCTTTTTGCTGCACAGAGCACAATGACAACATGAAAATGCAAGTTATTTGATAAAAAAAGAAAAAAAATGCCAATATGGTTTCAGTAGATTTTAAGTTGACAAGTAATATTGGATTGCTGCTTGTCTTACAGTAGGTCTCCCAGTCACAGCAATTTCAACAGACATGCTGCTGAGACAGCTCTGGCATTGTTTTCTGGGACACAGTGAAATTCTATTTTCAGTTTTACTTGGTGCAGTAATTATCTGCATTGTTGGTGAGAATAAAGAAAATAAAGTGCATGAATATGTGCCGGTCAATTGGATTCTGTCAGTTCAAGCAGAATTGGGTACACAAGCGAGCAGCTTGCCAGCTTGTAATAACGATGGTGTTTGCGTGGAACAATTTCCTCTCTAAAACAGCTCATCAACAGCAGAGAGAGTCTGTCACCCCGGGTACGGAGTGACAAGTCTTCTGCATCTCTGTCTGTTATTAACATGTCTCTTACGACAAGCTCAATTATCTGACACTGCCCGTAATTTCCATTCCTTTTTCTGGCACAATGTAAAGTTCCTCTCCTTCATTTTCAAAGCTGGTCGTTTTGGATCCGGCAAATACTGATATAAGACGTGTGGGAGGAGGAAGTGAAGACTGAGGGAAACACATCTGCAAGTCAGAGCGAAGTTATAGTCGAGCCGAGGCCTTGATCTTTTCTGATGTCTGTTGTTTTAAAAAGCAACAATGCTGTTTTTTTTACAATAAGGCTGTTTGTTGGCTTTCATTTGAGGAAAATATAATGTGTAATAAATATCACTATTACAGTCAGTAAACAGTTGTATTCAAATACATTAGATGATGTTAAACCCTATCAGGTACTCTCTATCTGCTGTTGGAAACCATGCTATCATGGAAAGCTTCTAACTAAATTGCATTTCAGTGGGATTATAATAGCAGCAAAACAACAAGGTTTAAGTAAGATGATGATTCTGGCGTGTTTTATATTGTAACCACTGCAAACTAAAGCACAAAGGATTGTTGGGAATGTTTTTTATACCAGATTTCAGACGGCTGTAATCAGAAAACTGTATTTGACAGTTGTGACCTCCACAGTTTTTATCCCTGACCTGAATGTAGCTGTACTCAAAAAATAAAATCTAAAAAGGATTGTACTAATGCAAAGGAAAGAAATACAAATTATGTTGAAGGTGCTTCGTAGCAGCAAGTCTTGATTAACTAAATAATGTAGAAGTGTTTCCTTCATTTTAATGAGCCATTCAGGCTTTTTTTTTTTTTACAGAACTGCCTACTGATTATTTTCAGACAGTACAATTTTGCAATCATTTTGAATAACTAAACTAAAATAGAGGATACATGCCATTCAAATGACTGACCTCATATTCTTCATATTTTGACATGGAGACAATTTGCCTAGACACCTTTTATCTTCGAGATTTCTTCTCTTTGGCAAGCATGGTTCTCAATCTGAAAAAGTTTAAGTCAGAATTATAGCCGTGTGACGGGGAGCTATTTTGGAAACGTTATGTTTTAGTACCCCAAAGGCCTGTTAGAGGTTACCTTACTGCTTCAAATCTAACAGCTCGACTGCCTCCGCTCGTGTACGGAGGGATGCATGATAAAAAGTGAAAATGTTCCACCAAAGTGAAATATCGCTCTAAGTGGGAGTGTCTGGGTTGCTGTGGGGGAACGTTAGAGGAAGTGGTAATGATGACAGCTCTAACTCAGTGCAGGTGCAGTAAAGCATGGCAGGTTGGTCAATTGCCCAGAACCCATTACTTTTCCCCCGAGACCAACCTTGTAATGTGCTAGGTAACTTCTGTAAAGGATTGACCTACTGTCAACAGAGAAACCTCTTACATTTTACATAAAGACACAAGTGTACCTCACAAGCTTACACAGGCAGGTTAAGAGTGTGTTGAATATCTGTTTGGAAAATAAATACTAGTTTGTTTTATGTGGCGCACTTTTTTTTTACAGAGAACAATAGAGTATTATAGCAATCGGTTCTCTGTCTTCACATCATGGTTGGTCTTGTTGGACAGGTTTGTCCTGGCATGGGAGACACTTATTTTGAGAGCGCAGAGCACAACGGCGCTGAATGTAAAATGCATGATATTGTTTCTCTCTTTGTTTCTTCACAGGAGCTCTAAACATTTGCGGCAGTGCTGAGATTGGAATAGGATGACCTTGGGTGTCGGATACATCTCTGCTCCGGTGTCATCTTCAGACAGCCACAGTTTGACCACTATCTACCAGATGCATTCCGTCCGACACTTGTAGCAATAGTGTAAATGGGACGAAAATTGAGCTCACCTTAAAGGCGGACTTCAGTCCTCTTGAAGGCTGAAAGCCCTGGATGAGTCCAGTGCCCAGTGGCAGCTCAGAGTCCTTGTTTTGCTCCCTGAGACGTGTGTAATCAGAGAGAAAGTCCAGCACAGATTACAGTCTTCAATCAGTCAGGGAGGAAAATGATATGTACATCATTGTCTCTGCCGCACATCCCAGCCACTGTCAGCCAGCATGCATATTACCTGTGTCAAAGCTGCCAGGGACATGACGAGAGAAACTGAGAGCCATCACGGAGCCGCCACTCAGGGGGGTGTCGAGCCTCCGAGCGCAGCAGCCAGATTCAGTCTCCATGGGGACTCTTCTCTGACCTCCACCATGTTGTTGACACCATTTAATGTACATTTTCAGATACAAAACGTCTCTTTTCACATCTGAAATCGTTTTCAATGGGCTGAGTAACACTGAAGGCCAGCTCTTGTCACCCAGAGAGAATATTGAGCAAACGCTTGCAGTTTATCCTCGACTCCAGTCTGAGGAAGTTGAAGCCGTTGTCACATCTGACCTTGAGGTACACAATAAAGACAGAGTTATTTCATACAATGGGAAAACTATACGACTGCTGTGACGAGTTGCTAAATATGATCCCTCCTAATCTTCTCATATATCTCAACATCATCTCATGAAATTATCTACCCACTAAAAAACAGACACATGCTGTGTTTGAGTACAAAGAACACAATGTGGGACATTTGATGGAGGTGTCTCTTTGTTTTCGATTCAATTTTCACAGTTGGATCAGGGGAAAAAACGTACATACAGTAAATGCAAACCACCAGGAGAGACATTTTACAATAAAGAATCTGAATTCCACCCTCCTGAAATAGATCCGAATCAGACCGTTATTTTCCTGACACAAGAGTGTTTAATTTGAAGCCTTGAATGGCACCTCTGCATAGAAAAGGATGATTGAGGATGATTTGCAGGCACACCGACGCAGGGACACCATACTTTTATACCCAGTGGACATCTTTAAATTTAAACATACACCCAGGCACCGTCAATAATTGCCAAAAATATATGAAAAACTAAATCCACAAGCCTGTGACTTCTTGCCGTGGCTCAGGCTTGCATAAAAGCCTCCCTGTCCCTCACCAGGTATCTGTTCACCTTGAGAAGTCCACAGCGAAACGCAATGTCAACACAAGCACTTTCTACCTCGACGATTCTGTTTGTCCTGCTGGGGCTCCAGAGGGAGGTCACCAAATTGTCTCTGGAATAAAAAGAAAAAGGCGCTGACCTTCTGTTAAATTGGCCACACTCAGTAGAAAGGGAATATCAGGTTATTGAGTTGATCCATGCTGAGTTTCCCTGCCTGAGGAAAATGATCTGCGCTATTGTCTGCCTTTTCCAGTTGATCAAGGGCAAGAATGTGCCATGAATGTAGAAACGTGGCACACTTCTTTATGTCGTTTCAAACATCCTAATGGTTTAAGAGATAAACACCATTAGTACCCCGCTGTAAACAAAATATTAAGCAGGATGGTGAGTGCTTTCTATTTATGAAGAGACATTCAGTTCATATGAAATTGGAATAAAGGCTCAATGCTCTAAATGTTGTGTTTTGCAGAAGAGACATTGTGAATGAATGCAGCTTAACATTTCCCAACAATTCAATGCACTGTACTTTCAAGTTGTTGATTCCTTGAGAAAAAGCAAATAATAGTCAGAGACAAATTGCAGGCCTCTCCTTCCCTGTGGAAAACAGTTCAAATTGGGCAGAAGGAGAGGGAAGAAGCAGCTCTCTCGCTGAAGTATTTTGGATATTTTGGATAGTATAATGAAAGAAGTCATTTCTGCCGACGGTTCGCATTACCTCCCAATGCTTAAGAACCATAATCCCAATAGCATTTTGAATTCTATCACACATACAGTTGGAAATGCTATTGCATGATTACAGTGTTTCTCTCCCTCTGCATAGTTATTGCATTTATACATTTGGCACATGAATTGGAAGAGAAGTTGAGCACCATGAACAATTTCCCTGCTATTCAAGCTCGAAGAACCAAAATCTGTTTGCTGCAATAAAAACACACAAATAACTTGTAGTGTTTTTCTATCACAAAAACACAATGCGGAAGGTGCTTTACTGAAAGAGCTTTCCTTTTATTCTCAAAAATAAGACTCATGTTGAATTGTGTCTCAATCCTAACTAAGTGTGCAGTAAACATACACTTACCCCAAGAAGCTTTACTCCTGCATCTGCGTGTTTTCTTTGTAAATGTAGCCTACAAGTATATAAAGTGAATAACTCTCTATGTTCATTTACTGGGCTGAAAACTGTTGAAATCGCTGCTCATTATTTTACAAATGAACGCTGACATCCGAATCTAAGTTTGTAGAAGAGCTACAATAGTTTGTTGACAGAGTATTTCACGACGGTGTGTGACGCTCAGCAGCCGCCCGATTTCTCTTCCTTTAACCTGCCGAGGAGGATTGCCCACTGATGGCAGCTTTTATCTACAGCCGCCAGAAGAGCCAAGCCTCTTCCTGTTACAATGCAATGATACCTTGTCAAGAAAGACAACGTTATCCTGGCTCTTGCACCGGACAACCGCCCTCCGTTTCTCAAAACATTTCCAACTGTCGGTGTGATTTGCATCATAAAAGCTGAAGGCAGGCCATACACAACCTCTGGTAAACAATATTCAAGCGCAGAGTATACATCCCCCAGAAAGTATTGCAGACACATTCCTGAATCTCAAAGTAAGAAATCTTTTCACTCACGTTTTTTCATATCTGCCGCACATTTCAACCGGGAAATCCAGGATTCTCCATGCAGGTTGTCCCAGAGGTCTGCGTCTCACAGATCCATTCCTGCATGGGAGCAAAGATTATTACAATATTCAGATTACCGAGCAAGGGAAATTAATTGGACTAATTAACATACAAGTAAATGATGATACCGTTAACACATTTCATTAACTCAAACTGTCATTCTATGTTCCTGCTGCACTAGGTATTGCATTACAATGAATTGGATTCATTACATTATGCAAATGGAAGGAACGACACAACGGATGAGTCCTGTTAAATGTTATAGACCACATTTTCTGACTCGTTTTTAGCAAATTGACTAAGACTCAAAAAGCATGGGCCTCTCTCTCTCTGATTTACCAGATAAAGCTTTTCATAGAATACCATCTTAATTATGTTCACAGACACTAAAACCAGGTGGCTATTATACATGTTTAACTCCCTTAAGCCAATGTCTTTCAAATTAAAGAAAAAATAGCAACAGTACCTAATTAGTTAATGCCCCATTTCTGTGAGAGGCACAGATAGATATGCAGAATGTCTGCTGATGTAGGGAGTTACTATTAGATTCATATATCAGCATATTAAGAACAAATCTCCACGTTTGGCTAATTATATTGACAGAAAACTGTGTCTTTAAATTCAGAATTAAAAAAAGCATGTTATTTAAATGTCTCTCCAGATAATTCACTCAGATATACATGAATCCAGGTCATAGAAAAGCCATTACCTCTCATACGACTGTAGCGTTTGTTCAAAGTCATGAGCCGTACTTTGTTTTCTAACAGCAGAATATGATCCTGACATTTCGGTGTGACATTAACACGTGGTTAATTGAGGGTCAACACCTCCTGTTGGCCTCAGTGACTTCTGTCTTTATCCTAGCAGCGCTACATGGGGAAGGTCAAGGGGTCAAACATACCTCTCCTCCTGCTCCCTTGGCTGCAGTGACATCTACTGGACTACTAACCCTGAGTGTGAGCCGTGGGGCAGAACAACCTCCTGCCTGGACGACAAGTCTTCCCAGACAAAACAAAAAGGTTTCAAGTATAAGAGAAATTCAAACTTACATTTTGTTTGAAATATCAAGCTGCTTTCGGGACATTTTAGAAAGTAATAAAAAAAGAAAATAACTCAAAAGAAATGCAAGTGTAACAGAAAGGTTTATATTGATGTTATATTGACATATTTATACAGAAGATTTTTGACTGAGAACAAACCTTCAGTTTTTAGTACAATATAAAGATGCTGTTCGATCTCCTGAACAGGCCACGAGAGCAACAATGATCACGTGCATTATGTTTGACAAAAAGAAAAGAGAAATCGATAAAATATGCCACCAGAATTCACTGTTCCTTGTGTATTCAATTGAACATATAAAGGTCAAAATAAAAACATATAACATGTGAATGCAACATACAGTTAAAGAATAAGTATTAACACCAAGACAGTTGTACATTTACTGACAGTGGATATAAAGGAGTTTCTTGGGAAGTATACAAAACATTTTTTTTTTTATACAAAAGGATTAACAACAAGATGAACGTGATGAGAATAGTGCTGTTAAAAAGAGTACCGCTTTCAGGAATACACTACATGTATCCAACTGCAGGATGGAGCAAGATACCGACGAGAAATCTGCGAAGCTGTTTCTATAACGTGAACCGGGGGTTGTCCTTATCGTAAAAACTGACATGGTAGAATTCAACGAGAACTGGTAACATGGTGACAGCTTAATTCACCTCAGCTTTTGGTCCATCATCAAATAACATTTCCTATCAACGTCACCAGCGTGGCATTGGAAGCTGCGGGGGTGATTTACTCTTATTATTTCACACAGTCACAAGTCACCCTGAGTTTGTGGTCAAATTTGGCAATTACCACCAAAAGAAATGGCTTTTCTTCTTCATATTACAAGAAAAAAGTTTTACAAAAACACATTTAAATGACATATAGTAGAGCCATTTGAAATATTTTGGACTGTAAGAATAATAAATGCATCGTCCTTATAAAGACCAAATATAAAATAACGGTTCAGTCAAAATATTTAATAAGCAAAATAACTTGTTCATAACAACAGTAAATGCTAAAAGGAATTTCAGTACAAAATGTTGATTGTTTTGATTTTCACCTGCAAAATGTAGCAAATGTGAGCAAAAGTTTCTCAAAAAACTGGAGGAAGGAGGACTCGCTAATTTGCGAACAGACTGTAAGCAAGAGGACGCTGAAATATATATGCATAATATAAAAAAAAACAACAACGACATGAATACATTTGCATGGACGTAAGCAATAACATTACTTCAGCTGGATAAAATTAGCTCTGTTGTGAGATTTAGTCTTTGCTCAAAGGATGGAACAAACCTTTACCAAGGACATCATAATAATATACCATAAAAAAAAAAAAGAAAGGCGAAGAGAAAATTGCTCAACTTACCAATAATCTCTTCGTGAAAAACACAAAAAAAAATGTTGATTCAAAACAAAATGGCATCCTACATTTTCCAACGACACAGTATAGTACAAAATAAGGCATTTCCTTGTGTGTTTACCGCAAAGTCTTTTTTCACCTCTACCTTCTTTTAGCCTCCACTCCTCAGTAAAGACCGGGTCTGGACATGGGCTGACTATTTCTGTGGTAAAATATATATATATATATATATATATTTATAATTTTTCTTCAAAACTTGAATAGAAATGCAGGTAGGAGTATACAGTAGGGGAGATGTTTCAGAAGTTCATCAGCCGAGTGTAAGTCACTCCATGACTTCGCTGGCGGCTACCGTGGTGACGAGCTGCAGCGGGATCTCTGCGTTGGCCAGGATGTCCTGGGCGGCGCTGGAGCCATGCTGGATGTTGGTGAGGATGAGGGTGGTCCCGCCTGCCGTGGTGATGATACTGTCTGAGGACCCCGCGGACTCCATCGAGGCCATCACAGCGCTGCCAGAGTTCATGGGTTTTTTGTTCTGATGAGTTTTAATGTGCTTCGCCAGGTGGTCGCTCCGCATGAAACGCTTGGAACATTCTGG
This sequence comes from Pseudochaenichthys georgianus, assembly GCF_902827115.2. NCBI lineage: Eukaryota > Metazoa > Chordata > Actinopteri > Perciformes > Channichthyidae > Pseudochaenichthys > Pseudochaenichthys georgianus. Next base: position 28,832,418 of record NC_047523.1, on the reverse strand, counting down.
GCAGACAAACTTCTTCTCTCCTGCCAGAGAGAAAACACAGTTTGGAGGATGAAGAGATGCGGAATACATTTGGAGCAGGTGAAACTCCTATCTGGAGAAAATGTCTTATAGGTGAGGAGATAAGTTTAAGTATCAGGCAAGTTCAATTTGCTTTTTTGATGTGAATTGAAGTGCCTCACGGAAATGTCATTTCTTATTAAATAGTTTTTGTGTTGCTTAATAAAAACCTGTCACTGAGAACAAATTGATAATGTATAACGGACTGCAATTAGAAACCCAGAACTATTGAATATTAACTTGCAAAGTTAAGTGTGAACACTAACTCTTGATATCTGATCTTGAAGCTGACAGCGTAATGAAAAGTTGCTTCAGTCTGTTCCGTCAGCCAATGATAGGTTTATAAATCAGTCGTATCTCTTTCAAAAGTCTGTCCTAGCAGTAAATATCATCAGATACTTTATATTATTATGTTGTGCTGGTATATCTGACGGGATTTCATTTAGGCTACTAGTTCCTTTGTTTCCCAAAATAACAACACGTGGAAATGGGGTGGGAAATATTCAATCAAATTAAAAACAGTGGAAAAACAGCTCAGAAATAGCTTCACTGTGCTGTTAACTGACACTGCTGATTGAACTCCAGAACAGAGCATTCTGCACCACCCAGTCTGTGAAATCGGCATATGCTTTTTTTTTTTAACAAAATGGCCTTCGATCTTAACATTCTAAGTGTAAATCTAGAGGGGGACACACATGTTGTAATTGTCCCCATGACTCACACTCTGAAGGGCAGAAACACATTGTTACTGATTTGACTGATGTGCAAACACTGAAGGGCACCTGTGTGAGTCCTCCTGTGTCTCTGCAGCTCGTCGCTGCGTGTGAACCTCTTCCCACAGAACATCCAGCTGCAGACGAAAGGTCGCTCCCCTGAATGCCAGCGCAGGTGGGCTCGCAGGTGCGATGTCTTCCCGTAAACTTTCCCACAGCCAGCGATGTGGCAGATGTGCTGCTTCTTCTTCCCCGTGCTGGATCCTCTGAGAAACACAAGTACGGCCGTTAAGGTCCTGATTTGATTTCTGAGTTACATTTTATTACATATAAGTAGGGTTGGGAGGGTTACTTTAAAAATGTGATCCGTAACAATTACTAGTTACCGAATGAAATCAGTAACCTCACAATATTGTAACCTGATTACTTGCAAATTATCTCAATATCAAGTGCAATGCAAATAAATAAAAGGGAAGAGAAAGTACGATAAGATGTTTTTTTTTTTTACTTCAGTGTATTATAAAAGACAAGAGAACAATGGAACCCTAGAAAAGAAGAAACCAACATATTAAGTATAAAAAATGTGATTTTATGAAACACATGAGCACATACCACAGCTTGAAAAAGCAGAAATAAAATCTGTGCTTACACAAAAACACACACACACACACACACACACACACACACACACACACACACACACACACACACACACACACACACACACACACACACACACACACACACACACACACACACACACACACACACACACACACACACACACACACACACACACAGGAAACCCATAAAGCTATTTCGGGCAGTAGCAAATAACACTTAAAGCATCAGCCTACAGAACAGTACAGCCTACAGAGTAAGACATGTGATCCTTTCATAACAAGCACAATATGACCTTTTATATTTTTTACTAACATGTAATCCTTGGTAATACCCAATTTCTAGAAATGTAACAGTAATTGGATTAATGTATCTGTAAGGGAATACAGTTACCTTTTCTTGTTTTCTTGATTACATAATTCCGTTACATGTAATCTGTTACTCCCCTACTAGCCTGCCAATAGGTGGACTTCACTCACCTCCCCCCGGCCTCCTTACAGTTGGGGCAGGTGCAGGCCACTCTGCGCAGCCTCTTGCCCTCCTGCCCCAGCTGGTCGTCGTCGTCCACCACCCGCACGTGGAGGTGGGACAGGTCGCTGGTGTTCAGGGTGGAGTCGCTGCTCAGCTGCCACTCTCCAGAGTCGGGCTCTTCTTTTATCTGAATGTCTGGAGTTAATGTGTACGTTAATATCAAGCATTGATAAACTTGTCAAATAGCCTTCCCACTGAGAGCTGCTTTATTATATTCCCTGACTGACAGCATGGCGGCACATTTCAGAAGTAAAGCTCCATATTTAAGCACAGTGATAGCATTCACAGAAAACGTATCAATGACATTTTTTGATAATTAATTAAACGTACCCTGTGGACCCACATGAATGGCAGAAAATGGTTTGAACGACTTAGCTATAATTTCATCACAATGTTTTGAAAGCTATAATTACATAACAAATTCAGCTTTAAGGATAAACACGAAGTAATTTGGTAAGAATTCAAACTAACTATGTTATAATGAGAATTTCGTATACATTATTAACCAAAAAATGCCTTTGCTGACCAAATATGAGATCTTTGGTTGTTTTCCTTCATTAAATATAATAGTATGATTGTATAGAACCTTTCTACAGCAGGTATTTTGACAAGTCATAGTAGGAAAAGCACAGGTGTTACAGTTGCATTCAAGCGTCAGAGAGCCAGCATACCAGGACCCTGAATCTGGATCAGCTAAATGCAATTCAACTAACTAATTTAGTGATTTACACCTGCTGTGACATCATGTCGAGAGTCTGATTGACTGATTTAGTGAAGAAAAAGGGTTAGATTAATTAACACTGTAAATGATTGTCAGTTACATCCCTATAACGTTACATATCATTTTACACAGCACTTTGAACTGTCTAATTATCACCACAAAATGGCCTCTATTCACCTATATACGCCTTATTTAACCGTATTTAATTTTGTCTAAATGTACATTATTTAAATTTCATATCCTGTTCTCGTACATATCATATTCTATTTACATGTATTAGACTTTAGACACCATTTTTGTATTTTATTATATATGTTACAATGTTGGAGAAGCTCAGGTCAGAAGAATGAGCTATGTGCATATGACAATAAAACCTTTGAATCTTGATCTTACCAAGCAAAAAAATTAAAGGAATCTTTTTTCAGGGAGCTTGGAAAATGTAAAAGGAAAATTATTTTTGCACCAGTTAGTAAAATATGCAGTTGCAACTAAATAAAAACGAGGTACATCAAAAATAACTACTATACCTCCAACGTTTATCGTGTCTCCTTCTTGTTGGGCCATTGTGTTGACCGTCACTGTCTGCAGGTTGGGAATATGACCCTGTCCGATGCTGACTTGATTGGATCCCAGGGACAGAGTCTGGATCGGAGCCAGGGTGATCTGCTGGGGCGGTGTGGTGGGCAGCTGGAGGTTCTGCAGGTTCTGCACACCCTGCACCTGAAACGTCTGCCACTGAATCTGACCCGACGGCGTGACGGTCTGGGCCTGGATGATGAAGGTTCCTGGGTTGATCAGCTGCACGTTTTGCATGTTCTGCCCACCTGTGGCCATGGACTGGACCATCTGACCGTTGGAGGTCTGAATAGGAACCTGCTGCAGCTGGATGATGGACTGAGCTGCAGACACCTGGATGCTCTGCTCCTGTTGGATGTAGCCCTCCTGGAGACCAGAACTCGAATTGGTTTGCTGTGTAACCCCCGATGACAATGAAGCGTCTTGTGTCAGCAGACCTGATTCGCTCCCTGGAATGTGTAGCTGAGAGGAAGACGTTGGCACATAGATCTCGTGATTTGCATTTGAGTCATTAACTTGTAGTGTCTGTGAGAGGTGATTATCTGTCTTCTCCAGACCCTCTGAGCCGTCCATAGGCTGACTCGTCATGATGAGCTGGCCGTCGGCAGTGACCCCTGTTGCTATAGTCTGAGCACCAGAGAGGCCGAGGGAGTCCAAGTCCACACTGTTAATAGGAACAAAAGTAATGTTCCCAGGCAAACTCATAGGCACATTTGTAACAACCTGACCGTGGTTGTTGAAGGTGGAGCTGCTAAGAGAAACCCCCTGGAGCTGCTGGACATGACCAGTCTGTGATATGAGGTTCTGGTTGTTATTAAGGATGTTTGCAGTGAGACTGCCATCAGACATGATCTGAATCTGCCCCGTGGCATCCTGAGTCAGAGTCGCTCCTTCCACTCCAGAAGTGGAGAAGCTCAGCTGTCCATCGGCTGTCTGAATCTGAGGAATTACTTGGTACTGAATGTTAGGCACTGAATTGGCGGAGCCGTCCGTTCCCGAAGTCACAAAGATTGGCTGACTTTGTAAGTTCTGAAAAGGAAGAACATACTGTCCGTTCGATGTTAATATTCCTTGACTTTGGATCTGTAGCATTCCAGATTCATCCTTTGCTGCTGTCGTGGGGGTTAAGACCTCCCATCTATCAGTCACAGTGAGATCTGATGTCTGAGAAAAAAGAAACGTTTGACATTTAAAAATAAGGATGAGGCTCTTGTTGTTAATAAAGCATTGATATATTATGAATTGTGAACAAATTAACAGTCGTATACAGTACACAAGCCTTATTTCATTTCCTGATATAATTGTGGTTTATGCTGCAGTTTTATTAGAGCACAATAGAGATTAAGCTTGATGTACAATAATTAATTGCTAGTTGCTATATGGAAAGTCGAGAGCACTTTACTTTGAGTGACAACTGTTTTCGCATGTAATGTCATGTGCAGTATAGGAACCCCAGTGTAATCACATGACCACAAGGATATTGGTGCCCCTACCGAGTTTGTCTCAATATTTAAACCAAAAACATTAGAGCAATTAGATATCCTTCTGTTTGATGCCAAAATACAGAGGCTATACATTTATTAAAAGCACATCCAAACTCAAATTTGGCTTAGCTGTGACTTCCCTTCTGCTGTGTCCAGCAGAGGTGCTGACTTACCACTTCAGCTGCAGCACCTCTGTCCACCTTTGAAGACGGTGACCCAACCTTAGTGCAGGTGGTTGCTAGCAGGTCGAGGGGTGAAGATGGCTGAGTGTCCTTCCAACAATAGGCCCATTTAAAAGGAAGATAGTGTATGATCATTAGTCTAGGCCATAACTTAACTATGACTTATTGCCAAAGAGCAAAGTCTGAAGTGAGGAGGTACAATTACTGTTTAGCCCCCTAGGCAGCACCGTATGATAGCACACAGGTAATGTTTTCATGTCTGACTGGAGTTTACAGCCTGTCTCTTACTTCCTGGCTAAGGAGGCGGGATCTGTAAACTGCCTTAGAGGAAGTGTAGCCTGAGAGGTTTAAATGAGGGTGCAATACCCCCCTCCAAGTTTGAAATGTGTGAACTTCGGTTAGCACCACAGCAACGCAGTATAACGAGAATCATAATCCCGTGAGGGAAACCTTACCTGGTGCCCCCTGCCTTGTACCTGCTGCAGAAAGTCCATTTGACTGCTGTCCACGTCAGCCATATCTTCTGATTTAATCGGCTTTTCTGGGGCTGTGTAATAAAAAGCAAAAAGCTCAGAGTGGAAACAGCCGTAGCAAACATTAGCTTAACAAGCCTGATACTCTCACATAACTAAACGGCTAACGTAAGCTTACATCCGTTACGTTATAGTAGCGCAAGTAAACAATACACTCACAACCACCGTTAAAACAAGCATCAACCCTGTGGAGAAAACAGCGATGTAGCAGTAATTCGTTTAAGGAGAGCTCACTACTGATTTGTCCTAAAGTAGCTAACAAGGTTAGCTAAGCTAAGCAGCGTTAGCCACCAATGCTAAGTTAGCCGGCGGTGATTAGCAATATCACCATCAAGCATCCCTGTTAGCCTGCTAGCAAGCTAATTTAGCCATAGGATGCCTGTGGTAGCTTGTTAGCTTACGTGGTGAAGAATAAGATAAATATAACATACCAGTCATTGCGTGACTTGTCGTGAAACGAAGAATCTTGATAGTCACAAGCCACCGGACATTATCAGCACATTCAAAAGATTGTATACGCGTAAAAATAGGTGATAACTGTCAATTTTTTTATATTTTGATTGACGGGCGGTAGGTAACACAAAGGGTGGGGCCTCCAGTGTTGACTGGGAGTCTTTGCGTCACAGACCGGAAATCCCGCCCTCCTTCTTAAAGGTGATTGGTTATTTGATTTGCACACCGTGTTGTTATTTGTCAGTCGCCATGCCAATCATCCTTTGTTGGATTCTGTTCCTGTTTATTATGCATGTTCAGCTTTACAGTAGTATGATGGTAGTGAGAATTGTAGTTACATGGTTTACTTTCGTTGTTGTTAAAAATGAATACAATTTAAAGTGAGACAGCTACTTTCATAAACTAGTCTGTAAAAAAGTGCAAAATATCACATTTGCAGTACAAATAAGTTATATACATATTGATCCAAATAGTGCCGAATACGTTGGATACATACACTGCATTAAAAGTGCCAAAATATGTGTTTTTCTTAAACTTGTTGTAAAGTAATTTTAATTCACAATATAATGGCAATTGAAAAATACCATTATCAGCATTTACCATGGCTCCCTATAAGCCCCGCTTTCACTATGCAATTCTGTCTGCCAAGTGTTTGATCCCCTGGGGAAATGTAAGCTTGATTTTTGACACAAAGTGCTTCGAACATCAGAAAACCAAATTATCAGTAATGTCATCCCTAGTTTCCGAGTATCAATTAACGTCAATGGAGTTACGACGGACAGTGGAACAACTAAAGTAACTGGTGCCTGTAGGCCATGAAGAAAACTAAAGTGATCCAGTGTTTGACTCAGATAGCGTCTCTAACAATTACACTACTCATAAACACTATAGGGGGATTTTATGAAGTAGTGTTTTAACTCTAACTTTAACTCTAATTAAAAGCCAAGGATCAATAGCAAGTATATTAAATTGCCTGCCAGCTTGTTACATCACAACTTTTGTCAGGAAACAGCAATCTGACGGTTACTAGGTCAACCCACCTCTGGCATCATCATTCAAACTCAGAATATAAGCCCACTACTTTATGCGCTACAGAACATATTGTAATTCAAAATGCACTTTTGAAAGGATTGCGGTATTGATTTATTAAAGGTTCCACAGATTAAAATGGTCTCTTCTAACTGATTTCAATACATAGAGATCCAATACAAGTACTCTCTTTTCACAACTTAAAAAAATCTACAAAATGTACTGCATGGTGGAGAATTAGTGTACTAACAATTACAATATGTAGGGTAACATAAGGCAAGGCATTGGACTGCTGTTGCTTTAATACAATGAGCTGATGGCCTGCTGTAACTTAATGCATGTAACTGATGAAGGAAATATATGAAGGAAACATAATTGTACAATGACACTGACAAAGAAACAGTGTATGATATAGATAGATATTGTAACTACGCAAGGAACAAAACTTGAAGTTGTTGCCTGTTACAAATACCTTGGTATCTGGCTTGATGATTGTCTCTCTTTTAAACTTCATGTCAATAACCTGCTAAAAAAACTGAGGGTTAGGCTAGGTTTCTTTTTCAGAAACAAGTCCTGTTTCTCGCTTGAGGCCAGGAAAAGGCTAGTCACTGTGACCTTTTTACCTGTGCTGGACTATGGGGATTTGTTGTATATGAATGCACCTGCCAATTACCTGAGCAAATTGGATGCTGCGTATCACAGTGCTCTGAGATTTGTCACAAATTGTAAAGCGCTTACTCATCACTGTACACTGTATACCAAGGCAGGTTTACCATCACTCTCCGTACGGAGGCTCAGTCACTGGTACACTTTTATCTATAAAGCTTTGTTGGGTAAACTCCCGTATTATATCTGCTCGCTGATAACACAGAGAGTTGCAAGCAGCTATTGTCTGAGGTCACATGATGTGGTCTTGTTGGATGTGCCAAGAGCAAGGACTGTCTTCGGTAAGACAGCTTTTATGTGCGCAGCTCCACTTGCTTGGAACAATCTTCAGCAAGAATTGAAACTGAGCAATCTCATTCCTCTGCATGTTTTTACAGCTAGGCTAAATGAAATGCTTGCCGATACAATGGGCACTTGTAAATGTCTATAACTATGTATCCTGTAAATATAATGTATAATGTCCTTTATTGTTTTATGTTTCATGTGGAACCTATATGCTGCAGGTCTCCCTTGAAAAAGAGATCTATGATCTCAATGGGACCAATCTGGTTAAATAAAGGTTTGAAATGAAATGAAATGATAGCTTGTCAAGTTATGGCATATTAGACCAGTGTATTTGTATTTTTAACAAAACAGATTTATTTGTTCTAAGGCACATTCTGACTCAATACATTATGACATTTTCCAAGGCAGGTTTGCTTTTGTGTCTCTGCAATCTAACAGTGGCACTTTCTTACCTGTGAATAAGAAATTGATCAGCAGTTGAGTTTGAAGAGCTTGTTGATTGCTTTGGACAAAAAGGAACACAATCGAGACACAATCTGAGTTTGTATTTGATCGGATTTCTTCCCCTTCATCTGATTGTACACAGTGCAACATTGTGAAAGTGCATTGAAATGAGAGGCTGCATGCTATTGTACCTGCTCCGTGCCTGTGATGCTATCAGTACCCCACTTCTGAGTATTATTTGTGGTGTGTCAGTTCCTCACAGTGCGCGACCGCAGTGAGGCTATTTCTCTCAACCTTCAATTCAAACTTGGCCCATTACAGCCCGACTACAAAAGCACTTTCCTTGCACTCAGGAGCTCACTGCAGTGAATGGTGGATATTTCCAATCACTCTGCTGTCAATCCAAGTGTCAGGTAAACACAGGCCAATGGAAACAGCTTTAGAAAAACCTTGCAGCTGTGTCTGTCTTACTCCTGAAGTCCTTGGAAACGTATCAACAATTTCTACAAAGACCTCCAAGTTAAAGGAAAAAGTCAAACATCCTAAAGGCAGCTCAAATGCAACACCCTGGTGGATGCAGCGTCCTAGACGAGACATATAACTGCCATGATGTTTGTCTTCAGACCTGTGAGTGTTGTCCCCAGCTCGGGCTGCAAACAAAGGTAATTTTATTGAACACCTCGACTTCACTTCATGCAAGGAATCTGTCAAGTATGTGGAGCAATTACTCAGTGGGAGTTTCAGCACATCAGGATTCAGTGTAATACCTATAACTGTAAATATAGGCATTAAAGACCTTCTTGCTGCAGAGACTAAGCTTTCCTTTAGTATTGTTGTGGATAAAACGCATTAATATTTCTTTCTTTTTTCAAATTCAACAGAAGAAATTGATTGTTAATGTTATACAACACTTATCACTTTCTTCTGAGAGTGGACATTGTTATTGTGACAAAGGTCAGAAATGTGAAAGGAGTAACAGAGAGAGTCCACAATGGCCCTGAGTGTTTCATATTAACATATTGACAGTTGTTTTCATGGAGGCCAGTCCAAGAAGTGACCCCACGGAGAGAAACTGCCCTGCTGGAGGCACCTTCTGGTACACTGTAAATAGACCTGAGAGGGAGAATTGAAACTGGTGCGGCACGGAGAAATGTGGATGGAATATCAAATGTGTGTTATCGACTATAACTCTGAGGCAGCTGAGACAGAAACCATCACTGTTCTTTGTCTGGGGGATTGAGAATTTGACTCTAAAGGGTTGCAAGAAAAAAGTTTATAATTCATTTGGGAGCTCAACATGCTTTTTCCATATGGATGCATTTCCCATATGCATTTAGTATCAGAATTTCATGTCAACTTTTTTGCCACATACAAGAAATTTTATTCCAGTTTTCAGTAGCTCTTTCGACACAAAACTAAACAAAGACAACAATGTTTAACAAATATAGTTAGAAAAACAAATACCTTTTACTTTACTGTTACGAGATGTGAAAGTATATCAATATGGATCTATATAATCCACTACTTTTATAATGCCTTTTTAGTATGTTTGCCACATAGCTGCATTGTGGTACTGGACTAGATTATATTGAGAGGTGTTACAAAATATTGTGCTCCCTTCATGTATATAAACATGCAACATGAAAACCCTAACATTATTATGTAGTGCATTATACCTTTAACCCAGTGACAAAGGTAACATTTTTGATATACTATATTTCTGACATCAATTAAAACTGAAACAATTTGTAGAACTTATGACAGAGCTGTCGTATTTATTTGGATACGATTGTACAGTACAGTATACAGTATTCATAAGTGGCCAATGTGTATGTTGGGGATAGAAAGATGAGTACTTCTGTGTGCAAAATTACAAATTAAAACATTAATTGTAACATAGGTATCCATTAATGAGATCTGATATGCCGTTTCAGTTCCAAACTTGTTTCTGTATTTAAGAGTCATACTAGGCTGCCAACTTCACACCATACAAGGAATATGGATGAAAACGAGACTGGCTAATGCTGGGATATTTCATCTTTATAATATACACTGTCCCTGAGAAATAAAAAAGTATAACTTATAGTTGTGTCATGTGTCAACACAAGTGAGCGGAAATTGTTACACAAACTGAACATGAAGTGTTATTTTAGTCAAATGCTGATTCTATATTGATTTAATGTCTGTTCTTTGTACAATACAGTGCATGTGTCAGACATTGGAGTCACACAATAGCAATAATTACTACATGGCATCACTTTTATTGTCATCCAAAATAGAGATAATTTCCTCACTGTAATGATATGATACAATGCGTTTACAATGACCATTGAATTTCTCCACAAAATCCCTTGTGCCTTGCTCTATAAAATGGCGTAGTTATTTATATGTTTATTTGTTATAACTCACACATTACTTATTTAAAAAGTCTTCAAAGGTCTTTGGTGAGCATGTGATTTACAGCAGCAGGCCGTGGTCTGTTCTGCATGGGTGTGTGTTTAATAGCGAGCTTGGCACTCTGTGGCCTTCTCGGTTTGATGCCACTGTGGTTTGCCTTCGGGCAGAGTGGCACCGCCTGATTGATGGCGCTGACAGAACATTTGTGCCAACAGAGAATCGTTCACATTTCTGGACTTGTTTTCATTATTAGAGGTTATACTTGTTTTGGTTCTTTAACGATCCACCTATGTCATTTTGTAAGGTTTGTGTACACATATTGGCTCACATGTTTGCGTGAATACTTTGAGATGTGCTTCATGGTGTCTGGACAGAAAGGACACCCAATGAGTTCATAATTCATTCATCAAACACAAAGCTTTGATATGGTGTTTTGTGCCTATACAACATCTGTTTGATCCTAAATAACTTTATTACTTCCTCTGAGAAGATTTATTGTCACTTTATGAAAAACAAAATACTCAAGGACCCAGACCACTAAGAACAACTCGTCAATCCCCGCGCCTCAAAACTGCAGCAGATGAATAATCTTCTGTGTGGGGTTTAGGTTGGCCAACACCACCACCACCACCACCACCACTCCAAGAAGAATGTAAAAACTGTTTTGTCTAAGGCTCTCATTGTGCTCTCCAGAGGATATGTATGGTTTCACTTAGAAAACAGTGAGCTGAAAACAGCCTGTTGTTGTGCAGAGGAGAGTATGTGAGAACTGTAAAGGTTGGTGTGCATCATGAAATATATTTGTGTGATTAAAATCAGTGGTTAATGCTAAATCTACCAAGCAAAGAAGACCTAATGTTATTTTATACACATGTTTTCATCTGCCTTTCATTCAATCTAACCACAATAAACACTATCCTATATTTTGCCACTGATCTCAGACCTTAAAGACTATAATCCACCTTATTTCCATGACAAACGCTTTGCTTTGTAGCACAGGCTTGTCTCCTTTCCAAAACTTGGATATGCAATACTATCTCTGTAAAAGGACAATTTTTATTCAATCTTTTTGTTCCCATCAAAAGACCATTTTGTTCTCTGCAGTCTTAATGGTCACACGATATTCACCAAAGCACTGCTGATCTAGAGCTCTTTGTTCGGACTCCCACGGAGAATACAATCTTACTTTGGAGCACTGCGGCTGCAGCCATACAATTCCATCAGCATAAACGCTCCACAAACACTTACACAGAAAGTATAGGGGCGAGAAAAACACTACTTCAGACAACAGGAATCGTTTTCTGGTTGTGGATTGTGTCAACCTCTATTTTCATACTATATTATAAAAATGTAGAAGTTTTTGTGAAAATTCGGTTTGAATGAATATTTCTTTTATTTATTTGTTGGTGTGTATTTACCTTGATTGTTCAGGACAGGAGAAAGAAACTATAAACATAACAAAGAAGCTCTTTTAAAGATTGTAACAGAGTACTGCAGGGACAGTGAATAGAGGACACATCTATTCATCAATGATAAATGAAAGGTTAACTTAATCACTCTGCAAATAATCATTTATACTGACCGGTTCTTTTGGCCGAAACACCTGCATCCTGCATGTGCCCTTCTCAAATCAGCATCACTTAACAGATTTAATTATAATTGTCCCTTCTCTGCTACAGTCAATGTCAGCTGTGTCTTTTAATTCTCTAATCAGTGGTCGGCAGGACCGCTATCACCATCCCCATGCAGCTTCCCACTCAATACAGACATCCCAAAACACACACAGACTGGTTTTGTCAAATGTTTTATTGAGTGTAGACATCTGGGCTACTGTAAAACATGCATTATCTGCAGCAGGGGGAGAAGAGCAGGTGGCATTGTCCCCGCTGTCAGCTGTGTCAGTGTTGGCACCCGTGATGGAGATTAATGAGGTATCTGGAGAGTAATATGCTCCTTCAAATTCTGCTACAATTTGGAGTGGGGGCCGATCCTGATCTTAAATAGCAAAGCTGTCAGAGTTTACTGAACCTGTGCTTTGGATCAGAGGGGATTTGATCCTACAGAACGTGAGTGTGTGGCAGTGGGTATCAGGCCAAGGGAAGAAAAAAAGGGGTAACAAGCACTGTCAGTTATGTAAACAAATATATTCTTTTCGTGTCACTTTTTCTTTTGTGCATTCGGTGTGTTAAACTTGAAAAAGATGATGTCTCCATCTTCATAGTTTCTTCCCCGTTGTCTGTATTTCCCTGCCGCCTGTAAAATAACAAATAAAAATAAAATTAACAATAAAGCGCATAATAACAGTTTACATTGTAATAGTTACGAATTAGTATCCAATCTAATGTATCACATTAAATGACTTTACTCCAATTAATTCGCAAATCTCATCCCCCCTTTTCTGTTAAAGACACACGCACGCACGCACGCACGCACGCACGCACGCACGCACGCACGCACGCACGCACGCACGCACGCACGCACGCACGCACACACGCACACACACACACACACACACACACACACACACACACACACACACACACACACACACACACACACACACACACACACACACACACACACACACACACACACACACACACACACACACACACACACACACACACACACACACACACACACGCCACCATGTTTTGTTCAAGGGGGGCCTGAATTCCCACTGAGTGAATAATCGTCTCTTCTGCCCATTTCAGTTTCATGTGCACAAGCACAAAATGTTAATAAGTCTTTGATTACAGCACTATCAAACTTCTCAAGGAAACAGACTAAGTTCTAACATTTCTTTTGTATACAGTAAGTGTTTGTTCTCCTTCCCGGCAAACTCAAAAATAATTGACTTGAAGTGCTAATACAGACAGGTTTATGCATTCTGGTTCTGCACGGCGCACAATTAATTAGAAGAATCAATGTCCCTTTAAAGGCTCAGGAGACCATTTAATCCAAGCTCAATACCACCAGAAACACTGCATGCGAGGGAGACAGGAAAAAAAATCAATGGCTATTTGTGATTCCTGAGTATGTATTAAACCAGACACGTCTAACTGGTTCATTTGCACTTGAAAGCAGCCATCTGGAGCAGCAAGCTTGGCTTAAGCAGATATGATTACTAATAATGTGATATCCCCGTACACTGGCCCTATTCAGACAGCCTATTCCCACAACTGGCATTAAATAGCACAGACTTTAATGCCACAGTAAGAAACGCTCCATGTTCTTATGAGGCCCAGAAAGGGATTAGTAAGAGAGCATGCAGTAAGGGCCTGACACTCAGATCTGAACCTCGGATAACAATGGTGGAAGTCCCCAGAGACCCACTCGCTTCGCCCTCTGTTTGCGGCTTATGATGGGTGTGGACAATACACTGCCGCTGCATTAAATTCTAAATACTTATTAAAAAGGGCTTGAATAGCAAGGAGATTTAAATGTTTTCATAGTGCCCCGTTTCCACACTGGTCCGCGCCGCACTTCCCTGTGTGTCACTATAATTACATTAGTTGAGTCTGTAAGTGGGCACATGGAGTCGATGGTGGTGATAGTGGGATTTTAACAGCATGGCTCACTGCTGTCGCTCACAAAAGTCACTTCTGCTTTCAATGAATCAACTGAGAATTCATTTTCTTAATGTGTTATTACAGAAATAAAACGTAAAAAAGAGCATCTTTGATATGAAGGGCTTCCAACAGCGATGATTAACGGATTATTAACTCTGTACCTTCAATTACCAAATTACAGTTTTCCAAAATGAAACTAAATGAATGCCAAGCCTCAAAACAACACTTATTAAAGGAGGGAGACGCATTTTGAGGCATTTTGCAAAGTACCTGCTGCCCAGTTATTGTCTTTACAAATTCACCACGAAATCCCTTGTTACATTTGACAGGAGCGTGCACATGAACAACCCACAGCCCAGTTAAAAGGTCAAAAACAAACACAGGCCATCATAAAATAAGATATGCGAGGCACATTTCGGCACCACCCACCCATGAAACAGTCCTTATTTGAGGAATTTCACACTTTATTTAACTTGCCGCTTTCTATCACTGTCACATGCCTACTACAGTGGCTTGGGGATTTGGCAACAGAGAGCTCTAAGCCAACAGCGCACTCTATAGATCTGATAAATGCCTGGTGAGGTAACGAAGTGCCACCTCCAAGAGACGGTGCTGAGCCACGAGCAAGAGCTGCCATCAGCCAGTTAAGACACATTGTGATAAAGATATGCACAGCTGGAGCAGAATGGCAGTGTTTAGAGCCAGAATCAGTTGGCTTGTCAGGAGTGGTGCTGGAGTGTGTGCAGTAATTTCTTCCCCTGAGTAAAGGTGAAGAGCAGTTTGCAGTTGGAGCTGTGTGCTGACTGTCAGCTCCACTGATCACAGGAGACTTCCCCTCATCTCCTCTGGCACCCTGACTGCTCACCTTGACAGCGTTCTCACTGCCTTCCTCTTTAAAATCCTGGAATTTCATTACTTCCGCCATAATGAAGCCCTTCTCAAAGTCTGTGTGGATCTTCTCCGCAGCCTGTGGAGCCTTAGTTCCTTTCTGTCACGAGGAAGGAAAAGAGAGGACAAATGAATTGTTTTGGAGAAGATGGATTACAGCATGCGAGCGACATTGTGTTTGATAGGGTGATAGCGCTGTGAGCATCACTCGGGGGTGTTTTCAGTCGGGGGTATTCTTGCCTCAGTCCTGATTTCTGGATAGCTTTCCACTCTGCTGTGCCTTGCTAGGGCAGCATGGACACTGATAAGGACCCAGCACTGCTATCAATGCCTTCTGATTCCCATTCCATGTTGGTATTGATTTCTGTCCAAGCAATCTCGCCTCATTGTGGGTCTCTGCTCGACTCTCCGGTCATGACAGCAAGAAGACCCAGTGTTGCAGTGAGAGGCCAGGGTGGTACAGGCCTCACTGCATTAGGCCTTACTATTTTGGTTTGAGTTAGGTAATTGGGTACCACTTTACAATAAGACTACCCTTATAAAGGGTTTACGAATATTTTGTAATTCATTTATTAATTAGGTTGTGAACACTTTATAAGTCATTAATAAACTTTTATAAGACATGAGATAAACAGGGCAACTGTGACCGGTTGCTTGCCAAATAGTGAGCCCACATTTATCTGTACTGCTAAGCCTTATATTGAGCTTACTTAATCTTCTTCATCAGCGAGCATCCTTGGTATCTGTTGTTCACTGAGTTGATTCTAGCTAAGTAGTCAATATAAGGCTTAGTCATCTTGATAGTTCATAGTGAGCCTGTGTTGATTTATAGAACTGGTTTATAAATGGTTCTTAATGATTAATAAAGTGTTTACAATCTAATTCATAACCTAATTATAAACCCTTTATAGTCTTATTGTAAAGTGGTACCGGTAATTCAAACTCATTTCGTACATTCAATTAAATGTAAATACTGTAGATTCAGGGCTGCTGTTAAGCTGTTTTAAGTTATTTAAATTGTATTCTTAATACATTTGGAGCTGCCCTTAAAGTTATTTTAGATGACAATTTACAAACACAATTAACAGTTTTATAAATTGTTTGTACCTTAAATCAATCAAAAGAATTTAAGACACAACTAGTGACTGATAAAATCTGCAATTTATATGCACTGGAATAATGCAGGGCAGAAATGACAAATGACCCGTATAAGTGACGTGGCTGCTGTGTATCATTATGACTCCTGCCTGTCGACCTGCTCGCTCCGCAGCTCCGTGCTCAGGAACTGTTGAGCAGTTTTAATTATGTATATAATCAGGTTGGGGTCAACATATTTCATGCCAAAAGAATGATGCGTATTTAATGACTCTAATACATTACCATCTCTTTGCAATCTCATTGACGGAGTGCTTGTGAGTTTAACTTCCATTAATCAGTATCAAGGTTTGTCTATCTGGAGAAAAATAGATTAAAGGAGGAATTTTTTCATATGGAGCACTACAAGAGATCCACATTGTCCTAGTTAAGAGCTATGCAGAGCAGGCTGATAGATAATGGTCACCTCGAGGCTGCCTAATAAAGCATGGTAAAGGATTTAGGAACACAACATTACTAAGTGTAGTTTTTACAATGCAAGATGTATTGGCTTAATATAGTTACTCACTGATGCTTACCTGACTAAATGCCCCTCACACACAATCAAGGCTGGCAAGCGACAAGCGTGTTTTTGAGGATGCCTTTAAAGTGTTTCAAGATTTGTTTGTATATAGTGAGGACATCAGTCATGCTGAGACGAGTGTGCGTCGTCTAAACCCAGTGATGTCATCGCACTAAAATGTAATGTGTCCTGTGTAAAAAAAAAAGGAAGTGAGCTCACCTTTCCCTCTGGCATGTACAGACAGACTGTTTACAGACTTGTGTGGACATGTCTCATGATTAGCAACAATACATTTACTATCAAAATAAATAATGATTATATTTGTCTAGTTCAAGGTGTCATTTAGTTACATTATTTGATTTAGTCAATTGCAAAACATATAGGTAATTATTGTGGTCGTTCATTTTCTGCAAAGTAATAACATTTGCATTTCCCGGATAAATGTAGTATCAGCATGTGGCATCCTATTGGCAGCAGGGTGGGATTTTCACGGCGGCCATGACGGCCATGGCAAACGTAGCCCCTCTGGCCGTTATGCCCCACAAATAATTGTACGCCCTACGGCCACCATGGCCTTTGGGCCCCTCACACTTTTAAAAGTTGCTTTAAAAGCGTCAGAACAGTGGTTTCTGAACTGCATTATGCTGCGTTCACAACGGACGCGATGCGAATACTCGCATTGCTCTAACCGCTGGAGTTTCACCGCGGCTGTCAGCTGTGTTTACTCGTGTCATTCAAACATGACGCGCTGGAGCGGGGGCGGGGCTTATATCCATGTAAATACTGTGGTGGAAACCAACTACGACCAAATTAACCTATTTTACCGTGATTTCATTGTAATACACGTTTCAAAATGATGCCGAAGTAACTAAATACTGATAATGATTAGTAAAAACCATGCTTTAATGCTTTGACAAGTGTGCAGACAAGACGGCATGCGAAAAACTTTTTAAAATGCGTGTTTTGTGAATGGAGATTGGATCGATCAGGCTAAACTAACGTTGTAGCTGCTCCGTCCACACTCACAACAACGTCATAAAGACAGAATTAAAGCAGCGACTGTATTCGTCATGACACAGACAGTCTGTGGTTTGTACATCGTTAACTTTTGTCCAGTTTCTGAACAGATATGAGGAGCTGTGAGGAGTTGATTAAAGAGACACACACACACACACACACACACACACACACACACACACACACACACACACACACACACACACACACACACACACACACACACACACACACACACACACACACACACACACACACACACACACACACACACACACACACACACACACACACACACACACACACACACACACACACACACACACACACACACACACACACACACACACACACACACACACACACACACACACACACGCATGCACACACACTTTTGCATTTCAAAGTATTGCTTGTTCATACAGTTGGATGTTGGAGCTTCACTGTGCACTGCTGAATGATGTATGTGCAGAGTTTGACCCTTGAAGGCTGTTTCTTCTGCTCTGAAATTGAATATATTTGTTACATATTAATAGAATTTTTGATTTTTAGATTTCATTTTGGATTTGTGAATGGGAGTAGTAGTAGATGGAAAACAGACAAAACACTAATTATTCAAAGTAAAGTATTTCATTTTAGATACGTTAATACTAAGGAGGCATAGGCCTATATGATGATACGATTATTGATATTAAAAAAGTGATTTGTTTTTTGTCATTAGAAAGTGAAGTTATTTATTTTTAAGCTCCAAATCCTAATTTTTCCCTCAAGGGCCTTTGTGCCCTGGCATGTGGCCTTTCCGCCCTGAACAAATGTGTGACACCAAAGGCCAAATGGCCTTGCCCCTAAAATGACGAAAATCCAAGCCTGGTTGGCAGGCGATCCAAAGCTTATATTTTACTACGATTTCCTGTGTTCCTTACTGACAGGGAGGGGCTTTTTGCATTTTATCCCCAGGTCACCTTTTCTCATTTTCTAATAAGAAAAATTAAATAATACACAGTATGCGTCACAGAGTCTGTATTTTTTTTTTGTAAGCATAACAATATGATAGCAAGATGTTAGGATGGATTTCTGTGTCATTAGTTCATATTGTGAATCTAAACCTGGACTTGGGGCACATTTGGCTTCTTTATTTATTTATTACAACATAAGACTGGAAATGTCCTCCTATGAGATAACTGGTCGAGCTGTACATCCCACATGGAAAAAGGATTTATAGGGAAACAATAAAATGTTTGCCTTGAGCTTTTTTTTGTGACAAACACAAATAATGTAGGTGTTCAGACTCACAGATCATTTTGCAGCTAGTCTTTAAAGTTCCTTTAAACACAATTGTTGATCACACACAAGATCAGTGCCTGGACACTATTTCAATCCTAATCTTATTTATTTCTTAATTAACAGCTAAACTAAAAATGCCATGGTCATGAAATATTTTTAGAAGCGAGATAATTACATATTTCACTGATTTTGTTTTGATGAAATTGTGGATTTTCTTCATTGAGCAAGATTTTTTACAATGAATATAAACTGAAATATCATGTTATCTAGTGTCATAACAGATTTGTAGCAGCCTATTCAACAAAAACACAAAAACTGAAAATCAAGGAGAATATTTAGATGATTTGCCATGAACTTGGAACCACAGTCAAATACCTTTTTATATCTGCACTCAATGCTTATATTTACCAAGATGCTCTCTTTTTTTGTTTACACAATACCAGCACGCAAAGCCAACATCTGTATTGATGTAAATCCTGCGATCCCATTGCACAAAGATCTTGGCGGGCCGGGCTCAGTAAACTGAGACACACAGGGAGGAGGAGCCCCCTGCAAGGCCCACAAACAGTCGGATGAAAAGCGACATCAATTTTGGCACAGACAACCTCCGTCACACAGATTAGGCAGGCACAATGCACAGGCTCCTTATCTCCAGCGGCAGGAGGAGGGCAGGCAGATCTGCACAGGATGGAAACATTCTCATGGACGTAATGGGCAAAATCAA
Source organism: Pseudochaenichthys georgianus (assembly GCF_902827115.2). NCBI lineage: Eukaryota > Metazoa > Chordata > Actinopteri > Perciformes > Channichthyidae > Pseudochaenichthys > Pseudochaenichthys georgianus. Next base: position 28,812,584 of record NC_047523.1, on the reverse strand, counting down.
TTGTTGCCCTCCTCAATCAATGTAGCCCCCACTTTCACTGTTCAGCAGCTCACCAGTAATTGAAGTTATCCTTGGCCTGTAATGACTAGCTAAAGCACAACCATGACAAAGTTGAAAGTGTGTGATATCAGTGAGGGTGCCAGCAGGGTGGAACGTGGGACACAGTGTGTATTCGTTTGTGTGTATGTGCGCGTGTATCTGGTACACACACTCATATGTGTGCACAGCAGGCAGCCTGCTCTTACCCGAACGGTCCATGCACGGACCTCATCTGGTCCAGTGGTGAAGAAGTACTCCAGCAGCAGGGCTGCGTAGCCTGCCTTGATGATCCTGCTCAGGGCACTGGTGGAGAGAAATGTCAGTTTAAATCGAGGGGTCTGAACTGTGTAAGTATTATTTATTGCCACTGATGCCTAGACAAAGTTCACTTCAGTGGCAAGGCCCCATTCATTCCAGTATAAACTCATTAAGTGAATAAGATGGGTCACTTCGTCTCTCATAAGACATTCAACTCTCCAATGGTTTCTTTGATTAATTAGAAAGCTTGTAGACTCATTTAGCATTTTTAAGAATTCAACCCGGCGCCTTGCTCTGCACCAAGAGAAAAAAAAACATCTGCTGTCACAATTTTTCTCTCCATAGAGGTTTTCACACGAGAACAATAAACCTAAAATGGCCAAGTTATAATTATACCTACAGATGACAGATGACAGTTAAAAACTTAATTTAGAGGAAAACCCTTTGACTGAGTTGTTCAGTAAGAAGAGGGATCCTTTGCTTTATAATGGTAATTACTCTGCCATTTATTATTCTATCAGCACATGCAATTAAAGGAGTGCATGGAGGACACAGCTGATAATAAAGTGTGGGGAGACTGAATGCTAATTAACCTCTGCATCTTGTGCTCGGTGCAGTGCTTCTGCTGCTTCTCTCAGGTCCTGAAGCTGGCTGCTGCTGAAGGGGATGACCAAGGCTCCGGGGTCATGACTGTCCACCCACTCCTTGATTTTCACCAACCTGGGTAAAAATCAGCAGCCACAAAAGGACTTGATTCACAACAAAGTGTGTGTTATCTGCTGGTGTATGCATATTCATGAGAGCAGCTGAACATATGAGTGTTTTCTGGCGACTGCACTTCAAAGGTGGTATTATTTTCAGAGATTGACTTCTTTCCAAGTAAACATCTTGACTTGGCATGTGCTCACACTAAAAAGCATAGATCCACAGATTTAAAGAGCAACAATGGCAACTCCCATACAAGTCCTGCATTCAAACTCCTAAAGGTAAAGGCAAAATATACTAAATTAATCACAAGTAATGGTACTCATAGATAGACCCTTTTAGTGCAGTAAATACATAAAACAAATCAATGTTTTATATTCAAATCAACCTTTTAGAAAAAAACATTTACATCTCGATACAAGAGACAGTTAGGCCAATTGCTGCACTGGAAATATTAAGAAAAATGTGCAAAGTTGATTTGTTTTGAAAACGGGTTAGAATATTCTTAATGCACTGGCGTTTCATGGATATGATGTAAAGCACTTTATTATAAATTCAAAGTACTTATAAAAGGACATTGCATCATGTTTTAGAGGCTGATCAAATATGGAAAATAACAATAGAGTAACTGTAAATAGTAAATACATGTAGTGGCCAACATTTCCCTATGAAACGTATAAAGTAGACATAAACTAGCAACAAATTGAAATTCTCAAGTAGAAGTACCGACAAGGACTGTGTGGGAGAGTATTTACTTCAAAACACCACAAAGCGTTTACTACATTTGACAAATAGACCCCAACTGACCTTGTACCGTAGGGCAAAGAAGGAGTAGACAAACTAACCGCAAAGTGTCTCCTTACTCATACATGTCTTTGTCGTTCTCTTTACCACCTGACGTTTTTCTCTCTTTTTGTCTCCCAGTCCAGCGGGACACCTGACATTGCATGACAAAGATATCCTCACACTTAATGGTAACTCTCAGTCAGAACAATACAAGGGGGTTAGGGCAATTATGAGATTAGCCCCACCAGCTCTCGGGCTGGGATTGTACAGGTCTCAAAGAACAGCATCACACAAATCCATTTTCACACGGCGGCCCCGACACAGCTCCTAGGCTGGATTGATTCGAAAGGGGTCCCTGTCATTATCTGTAATCCTAGTTTCCTGTTTAAAGCCCATAAGAATCAAAGACTGGGAGGAACCCGACCACCTCAATACCACATCTATTCCAATAACAATGTCACCGCTTTATCACCTACACCATATCACTGCTGCCACATAATGATTATCAATATACAATATATGACAGGGTAACGGGCGCAGGGAGAGCACAGTTTTGTTTTGATTGGATGTTTTTCCCAACAAGATAAGATAACACTACAGGGTACATTTTGAAATGCCTCATATGCCACTTTGTCTGTTCGGATGCACATCTATTAAGAGCCGTAACCTAATATTTCCCTTTCTGTTCGGTGTGGAGCTGACGTTTGACTGCCACCGCAATGAGGTAGTCGACCAATGTCTCCCCAATAAAGGACAGAAAAATAAAACACAGTCAAAGCCCAAAAAAGCTGAAGACCGGAGATGGCGGGCGCTCCAAGAGGGGAAAAATCCAATCTGAGATAATAACAGCAGTAGTTTGTCACTTTTAGGCGCACAGCTGTCTATTTGGTGGCACGTTATTTGCATTCCTCAGGTATTGCGTACTCTACAGGCGGCTGAATAATGATTCACAAATCACTCTCTCCACACCAGTCAAGGGCTGTGATCCTTTGAATAGACTATTGTACCTGAGACTGTAATTGGTGAAGACTTGACAGAGCTGAGCCAAGCCAGCCAAGTAACAAAGAGGCTCTCGGTAGAAGGCTGAGGGATGATTTTAATAATGTGATGCCGAGACGGAGAACGTGAGCTGCAAATGAGCATGGGGGCCTCTGGGTCCTTGCACTGAGTGACACAGGACCAGACAAACACCTTGCCACAGGAACACGAAACTCCCCCTTCCCTCAACTCCAGAAACAAAGCACTGTCAATTAAGAGCTTTGATGCTCCGTCAACACGGCTCCCAAAACAGATTCTGTCAACTTCCCCGCTGTCTGCCCATGCCACTTTGCAATTTGTATTTATGTCCTTTCCAATTATTTGTGTGAAATTGTACGAGGAATTGTAAATTGGGGAAATGTTTATGTAAAACATGCTGCAGATTTTTTTTCATCTTTCAGTCTCCATGAAGTTCTGAGTCATAAAGGTCTCCATGCAAATCTGTATCTCAGAGAAATCAAGGTGTTGAGGAGAAGCATATTTTCAATACATCAAGGACTCTTTGCTCTTGCTCAGCGGCGTCGTTTCAGTATCTCCTCAAGAACATGTTTGAAATGCTGGCATTATTTATTTTTGTTGTTGTACAAGTTTATTCATGAGGATAAACTCTTTGAGATAAACCATGTGACTTTAGAGGGGTCCTAACAAACAATACAAACATACAAACACAAACAAGGAAACAAACATAATAAGTAATACGAAAAAGACCAAAACATAATCAACCATTCAAATTACATACGACAACTACAAAAGAGAATCAACACACCTCAGAAAGAAGACTATATTGATGAACACAACCTTGATAGAGGTAGGCCGTGAACAAATGTTTGCTTATCAATAATATAGCCGTAATATACAGTGCAGGCTATGTAAAGTATAGCATAATCTAAAATATGTACAACTTAGGTTTCTACTTAAGAAAGATCAAAAATAATTTAAGGGAAAATGTAAAATATCCTATAGAAATAGAAAAAGATAGATACAATATTTGTTCTTGTAAAATATTTGTTGTAAAAGTCTGAGCTACACACAAAAATCCAGTGACCGAGATTGTGTCTGTCCTAGTGTCTGTCCGTGTGTCTTTGTGTGTGTGTGTGTGTGTGTGTGTGTGTGTGTGTGTGTGTGTGTGTGTGTGTGTGTGTGTCTTGTCAGTCTCCATTATGTCCCAGCACTGAGTGCCATCTCTCACTGCTCAGTTAATAGAAAGATTCAGCACTTTCTGGTCCTGATATCCCTCTCTGAACAAATGATGCCTGAAATTTTTATTCTTTTTATAATGGAATTCCAATGGCCTTTGCTGCAAATCAAGTGGAAATTCTTGCATATCAAGTGGGAAAAATTAAATGTTAACCACGTTTTAATGTGATTAAGGGTGACAGGGACATTATTTCTGCTAATCATTCACCAGCTTGAAGGCTCAAACAAAGCTAAGGAACAAGCCATGTTTGTGCTTCTCCCGCTGCTCTCGATTCAAGGAGGAAATTTTTTTCCATTATCAAACTCTTACAAATCTAAAACATGATATACAATTATTATAATGTTTTGGTTTATGTTGTTAACTGATAAAACAAGCAGTATGAGTGAATACCTGTTTATCTATACCAAAAAACATGTGTTATTTTGTTTAGATTTGATGCCTGCTGTATTTACAATGCATCCAATTTAAAGCACAATATATCGTGAAATGAGAGAAGAAAAAAACAACAATTGGTTCTTCCACAACAGGCTGCCTGTGAATGGAGACGTCCCACAGGGGGCCACCCTCTGGGGCTAGTATATTTGTCTTTTTGTGTGGGAATCCTGAGGGGGGGATAATTCCTGTGTTTCCGCACGCCCGGGGCTTCCCTGGGCTTTGTCAGAGCTTTGATCTGCTTAAATGGCTCAGGAGGAGAAAACAATGGGAGTTTCTAAAGTACAGGGGCAGCTACCTGAGACAATAACCTGGGCCTGCGTCTGACATGCATTCATACAAGTTGGCTTTATTAGGAGTTAAGCCTGTGAAAGGTGGACCATCATCTCCAGTTTGAGTGCTCCTTTCAGATGCAATTGAATGCTGACACACCTGAAGAGTAATCCACTACCTGCATCCATTACAGCTTCATCAGTGACACACCCGGGGAAGGGGATCGGGCAGGCGGTCCTAAATAGCTTGGGAATACTGGCCAGGTTACAAAAGACCCCCATCACCCCAGCAACAAACTGTTCTGTCTGCCGCCGTCTCGCACCACCACACTCAGGGACATTCCAGGCCATAAGACTGTTAAACACCTGCACTTTTGAAAGAACATCTATAACATTCATCTGTTTGAACTTACAAATTATTTATCTAATATATCATATTCCAATTTCTTGTATATAGACTCTCCTTGCGCTATTTCACTTGTATTTACTTGCACTATTTTATCAGTTGTATTGTGTTGCACTGTTTGAGGAGCCTGGGACCTAAGATCCATTGACATATCTACACTGTAGCTATGTACAAATGACAATAAAAGCCTTGAATCCAGGTGTTACCGTAATGGCACCTCAGCACACAGGTCAAATACCAACATATTACTGAACACCTTCCCAAATCTTGCCAGCTGCCGGCTTACACGCCAGGTTCAGACTCATCCAGTAAGAAACGTGGGGACTGTGTTATGCTGGTCCCAGTTTGCAGGGAACAGCATCCCAGAGGGTTAGGATGCTGCGGCACACGGGGCATACAACCCCCCTCCTCTTCCCTTCCTCTGTGAAGGGAGACAGATATGAGAGGTATGAGCTCATGGTGGCTTTTGAGGCTGGGAAGTCGGGGACTCTGTGGGAAGCTTTTCATCCTCCCAGTGGTGGGCTTCTGAGCGACAAGAGTGCAGACGCTCTCTGCTCCCTGTGGCCATGGCCGGATGGAAAAAGGCATTGCACATCAGTCTCTGAGAAGGAAGGAGATCTGACACACACACACACACACACACACACACACACACACACACACACACACACACACACACACACACACACACACACACACACACACACACACACACACACACACACACACACACACACACACACACACACACACACACACACACACACACACACACACACACACACACACACACACACACACACACACACACACACACACAAGTAGGGTTGGGCGGGTTACTTTAAAAATGTGATCCGTAACAATTACTAGTTACCGAATGAAATCAGTAACCTCACAATATTGTAACCTGATTACTTGCAAATTATCTCAATATCAAGTGCAATGCAAATAAATAAAATGGAAGAGAAAGTACGATAAGATGTTGTTTTTTTTACTTCAGTGTATTATAAAAGACAAGAGAACAATGGAACCCTAGAAAAGAAGAAACCAACATATTAAGTATAAAAAATGTGATTTTATGAAACACATGAGCACATACTACAGCTTGAAAAAGCAGAAATAAAATCTGTGCTTACACAAAAGTGCACACACACACACACACACACACACACACACACACACACACACACACACACACACACACACACACACACACACACACACACACACACACACACACACACACACACACACACACACACACACACACACACACACACACACACACACACACACACACACACACACACACACACACACACACACACACACACACACACACACACACACACACACACACACACACACACACACACACACACAAGTAGGGTTGGGCGGGTTACTTTAAAAATGTGATCCGTAACAATTACTAGTTACCGAATGAAATCAGTAACCTCACAATATTGTAACCTGATTACTTGCAAATTATCTCAATATCAAGTGCAATGCAAATAAATAAAATGGAAGAGAAAGTACGATAAGATGTTGTTTTTTTTACTTCAGTGTATTATAAAAGACAAGAGAACAATGGAACCCTAGAAAAGAAGAAACCAACATATTAAGTATAAAAAATGTGATTTTATGAAACACATGAGCACATACTACAGCTTGAAAAAGCAGAAATAAAATCTGTGCTTACACAAAAGTGCACACACACACACACACACACACACACACACACGCACGCACGCACACACACACACACACACGCACGCACGCACACACACACACACACACACACACACACACACACACACACACACACACACACACACACACACACACACACACACACACACACACACACACACACACACACACACACACACACACACACACACACACACACACACACACACACACACACACACACACACACACACACACACACACACACACACACACACACACACACACACACACACACACACACACACACTATCTCCAATATTGTGAACTTCTTTCAGCCTTCAAAGCAATCACAGGCTGGAGGAAACAGAACCCAGCGCAGGCACAATGGGAGCAGCTTTAATTAAGAGCATCATCGCACATCATATCTGAAACAAACCTTGAGGGTATGCTGGTAACAAGCTTTTTTGAACAACTTTTTTCTTTGATAACCGCACCCATTAAATGGTTTAAAGACGCATCTTGGTACTTTAAATGTTTGCACGTGATAGATAAAACCCCTAAAAACATGTTTCCCAATGTTGTCTTTACGATGGTTGTTGAGGAGACATTATCAAAGCTAGGGTACATTGTACATCACCCAAAAATAATTCTCTATATGGGGTATCCATGCTGTCATTCAAGGCAGTTGACTGGGCGAGAGAAAATAAGGGGGCTGGGGTAGAGTGGGGGAGTCATCAAGATGTGACAATTGTGACAAGAGCAGGCAAAGTGTAGCGCCGAAGAACACCACACGGATTTCTCCATCTCTTCTTTTTTTTTCCTCCAGGATGACAGCTTAATGTCTACCACATGCAATATTTATTCTCATCGTGTGTCAGACTGTCTAGCTGTCCTAGGGAGTACAAAGAATGCCACTTATTAGAATAAAAGCAGACGGAAGGTAATCAAGGACATATGTAACATCAGCCAATCATGTCCCCTTCCAATCCTGCATCTTCTTTTTCCCTCTCTTATTCATAACAGTTCAACAATAATCCTGATAATAAGCATTTAGGAGCTGTATGTGGCAACACTAAATTCATTTATGTGTCTCATTAGAGCTGCCAAAGCTGCAGGCAACTCACTGCGGCATGTGTGTTCGGGCTTAACCTTATCGCTAAGATAATAAAAAGCACAGCTCGAAAAGCCAAAGCTATCATTAGACAGACTTGAAAACTAGCAGACATTTCTTTTTATGTTTGCAATGCCAAAGTTTGGCTTTGCAGGGGAACTATTCCCCGGGCGCCTTCAGAAGAAAGCAAAGCAAACATGTTGTGCTTCGACAGAGGTGCCTACATATATTATGAACTGTGAGAAACAGCAATAGCTTCCCTGGTCTCTTTTGTTCTCAAGTTTAGGGTCTGTCTCATTAGGTACAACCACAGCACTGTGTGTTCACCACCAAGACACAACAAAGACAACGGGGTGACATGTGACATGACAGCAGTGTCCTTTCATTACCTGGACTAGGGACAGTCAATAACCAGGCTAACTGGACCGACAGGACTCTATTAGTACCATCTGTTTCAGTTGTGCAACACAGCCTCTCCTGCTGGTTTCTCTCATTGAAAGCTAGCTAAAGGCATCCATTAGGACTGACTGTGGGCAGGGGACACATCTCACCATGGGAAAGCGTTTCCCACACTGAATGAGGAGAGAGTTGACGGCTGTGTACAAAATAAAAGGAGCAAGGGATCGTATATCTCCCTTGTGGCTTTGAAAAGGGACTAACTCCTCAGATAGTAGCTCCTAAAAACTTGGATGGAGCCAGTGGTTTTGCACTCAATAAAGTTTCAGTTGTGTTTATGGGAATTATGGTTTGGAGGAGCTGAAGTGGGCTGTCGTGACTGCTTTCATGGAGTGGCTTTCAGTGAATCATAGTCTCCCCTCATCTCAGTTTTTCTTCAGTCTCTGAATTTTGACTGGTACTCAGAACTTAACTTATTGCTCAGTTTCTTTAATACCAAAAATGGCATATAACCAAATACAAGACAAATCTTAAGCTGAGCCAATGAAGAATGCATTTACCACATGATCTGTTAGGATAAGACTTGTGAGGAAATATGAGCTCGAACATGCTGTCACTGTCCTGAGTCAGAGCTTCCTTTACTTTAATTGTCAAAGCTCCTCCTACAGGCCAACTATCAGACTCAGGAAAAAACTATTTATTTTCTTTCTTTAACTGTGGTTGGATACTAAGATCAATTATTAAGATAAGTTAGACCTTTATTTGTATTCATTACATTTGTTGACAGTAACAAAAATAATAGAATATCTCCAACCATATCCTTTGACTTATAATAGGTAGACAGGTGTCGACAGGGTCTTTTTTTTATATCGGAAAGAGGCCTTTGCTTTGATCAAACCAGACAAGTGCTTTTTGAACATAAGTCAACTGAGCTGTCTTTTCAACATTATAGTTGGAAATGGCATATATGCAATTCATTTTTCCAGACATATATCATGTGGGGATTTAATGTTACAGGTAAAAAAGAAACGTGATTAAAAAGGCTGCTTGGAAGAGCAGCTGTGGTATGTGGCTAGTTCACTTGTGGTTTCCCAAACATAAAGACAGAGGTACCTAATGTAACACACATTTAGAAGCAAATCACGTGTGCATACCGCATACCCTTACTACCCTCACACACGCATGAAAGCACACACACACACACACACGCACACGCACACGCACGCACACACACACACGCACACACACACACACACACACACACACACACACACACACACACACACACACACACACACACACACACACACACACACACACACACACACACACACACACACACACACACACACACACACACACACACACACACAGTTAATAAAAGCAGAGCAATGGTACCCTGCAGTTCTTACACTCACCAGGAAACACAGGCAGAGGCACTCACAGACAGGTCACACTTGCTGGTTTCCTTAAAGGTCAACTCATCTACTTAAGAGGCATCAATTTACTTTAATGCACATTGTCCCAAAGAAGAAGGAAAAAAGAAAGAAAAACATCGAAGCTTTTCTGGAGTATTTTCCATTGTGCTTTTTTACCATTGCAAAATAAGACTGCGTTTAGTTCTCTGAGGAGGATTGAATACATATCTGATATCAAAGCTATTTAAATGAATAAAGACTGATAAAGATGGTGAGGCCACAAGCTTGTAAAACAAACAATAAGTTAACTGACAAGTGAAAACACAGTAACACTGGGCAGACCACCACATCATCAACAGTGCTCTAATGACCCTCTCTAACACACCAACTACGGCATGTGGCACAGAGAAAAGTCTTCCACGCAGCTCACTGACGCCGAGGAAAGAGGAGAAAGCTCTTGATAGACTCTTGTAGATGCCATTCCCTATCACGCAATGCCTCTCAGTCATAAACACATGACAAATGCGGCCTTAATCATTTTTTACGAGCGGGGATGTGCAGGGGGCAGTGCATGGTTAGAGGGGAGAGGGGAACGGTGAGCAGCAGGCGGCCCCCTCTGCACAGAGGAGAGGGCTGTGTGGTAAAGTCTCCTCGGGAACATCACTCGGCCAGCGAGCCTTTGATCTCCACACCGCAATTACGCCAGCATCCAAATGAGCATGGAGTCGCCTCTGAAACAGACTTCAAACATGCACATGAACGCATTCTCATACACATACACATACACTGTATAGGATTGGAGCCATGTGCTCCTCTCAACAGTAAATGATGTACTGTCTCCAGCAGAGAACCTGGGGATGAAAGGAGGCCTTGCTCCTCGTCTGATCCCTCCATTAATGATGGCTCGCTGAAGCTAATACTGTGTATTCTTGTCTAAACAAGGGCAGCTTGGTATGTGGTTCCCATACTCCAAACAGGATGATCTTGGCTAACAATGGACTGTTTTTGGAGCCTCAAACCGTTTGATAAAACTGCTGTAATCTCCCACGAGACAAAAGCTACCGCAATAATCACTTGTGTATCTACAACCTGCAATTGCAACCCAGTCTCATGGCATTTCGTGTTCACCAACACGATTTTTAATCTATTGATTCGTGTTGACCAACACGATTTCCCCCTTTTTTTCGTGTTGCACAGCACGATTTTAAAAGCAATCTATTTCTACTGATTTCTACTGGTAATGTGTTTCGTGCCTGCAGCACGTCTTTTTCTCCGGTCGGGTCGTGGAAGACCGGAAGCTGTGTGGTTCATAAAAACATGTTCTTACCTGGTTCTTACTCAATATCAAGCCACAATTATTGCTTTTATTTTAAATCGTATAATTTCGGACTTTTGTTGCCATCTGTGAGGAAAATAAATGGGGCTCAGAGCCTCAGAATACTGAAATCTGTATTTTTTAAATCTTTTTTTCCTTCTAATTTGTTATTCTTTTCAAAATAACACACTGTTATTTACTCACCAATAACACACAATTATCCTTGTTTTTATTTATTGGTTTAATTTCATAATCGCGGGCTTTTTCGGCGTCCGTCAGGAACTGAATTTCAAAATAAAAATAACCGGAAACAGACGTAGGCATTTCGGGCGATTATCCAAGATGCTCAGCTATGGTTTAAGCTCGCTGATTGGATGTTTTAGCCGCAATGCATGCTGGGATTGGGTGTTTATATGATATGAAATCCGGAAAACATTTTAAAAGAATAAAAGAATACTTAATTCCGAGTGTTCTTGCTTTTCTCTTTGAAAGTCATCACATAACGGCATTGTAATACACGGTTCGGCTGCATTACATATTACAGATCTGCCGTAGTTCTTTATTTATAGAGCCCTGATGAGAAGACCTTTGGAAAAACTGGAAGAAATGCCGCCGAAACTGAATACTTGACGTGGATCATAAATATATCAACAATTAAACAACATCTTCAATTTCTCTTCACACAATACGTCTCCTTGCAGTATCAACACTAATTCGGCTGACTTTTACATTTGATCTAATTCGTAGATAGGTTATATTTACACCATAACGGTGCACAGCTGATATAAAAGGACTTGTAGTTTTTAAAGATATTACTGATTTTCTTTGAATATAAGAATGTAAATACTGAGTCTGAAATAGCATAGCAATATGCTGTAAAATTATGTGAAAGCATGAATAAAACTACACATCTTCAGATGTTGTACATACATAAGTGTACTACACTAATAATACAAAGTTATTATGGCTGTATGTACCTTGTGTGCACCGCCTAGTGGTTAAAGCACGTTATTGAATTATTGTTTTTATGTGTTATATTTGATTAAAAGAATATTAAGAGTACATACTTTCATAGGAGGAAAGTAGAAGGTCTGCGATAGAAATATAGAATATAAAAAATCAAGAAGATACTATAAGTGATCTCTACAATAAATCAGTTTAGTGCAGGATGTACAAATATATTAATAGGAGGATGTGCAAAACAGACAAACTAATTAACCTTTATTTAAACATTAAATAATACTTTAGATTAAGGTCTTCTTTTAAAAAAACAAAACACTTTGGGGTATCTATCTACAGATAAATATTAAGCCTGACAAAGTACTTAACGTCTAATATATTGCTTTCCTGCAATGTTGACTATGTTGAAGCACTTATTTTAACTGATATTATACATATGAATTATACTCTTATGTATGTAGTTAGTATACGAAATGTGCAGAATATGACAGTTTAATGGTGGAGGTATACACACATATTGATAGATGTCTTGTAATGCGCTGTTGAGGAACCTGTGACCCAAGATTTTCATTCATTGCATACACCGTGTATATGATATATGATATGTCAATAAACCTTTAAAATCTTAAAAGGGATGTGCAAAATAACCATAATATACAGTCTTTAATGAACTATTAGTAGAGAATAACGAGTAATGAATATACTTTATTACTCGTTTCCATTCATGTCAATTGCAGATAAATGTTTAGTCTTCTCAAGCACCAACTATCAAATATCTCTCCTGATTGTTGGCACTTGACAATCACCTTACCTGAAAAATACCAGGTTAACCTCTGAATTGTAGTAGAATTACAAAGTAACAATGAGCTGTCATGTGGGTATATATTAATGCTGCGCATTATGGACACAAGCGATTTTCACCCATTTATTAATTATATGTTTTACATTTGATAACACCAATGTGTTTAATACTGGCAACTTCTAATTGTGGGAAAAACGAAAACGTTCAGTAGAGACGTCCCATAGAACATTTTGCGAAACACAATAGCCAGCATGTGTAGTTCTGGGGGGGGCGTTCGATTCCAGTTTTGGATAGTCTGGCGTGGTTTCGTTCCATTTCAAACAGCTGTTTGACGCTCGGCATAACCTTGGCGCACTGCCACTCCAACATCCAATCCCAGAGCTTGAAGATTAATCAGGGGACTGTAGTCCTAAACGATAGCTGGGGATTATGGGTAGTGTAGTGTCTTCGGCCATCCTAAACTCCGAGAGGCCTATGTCTGTTTCCGGTTATTTTTATTTTGAAATTCAGTTCCTGACGGACGCCAAAAAAGCCCGAGATTATGGAATTAAACCAATAAATAAAAGCAAGGATAATTGTGTGTTATTGGTGAGTAAATAACAGTGTGTTATTTTCAAAAGAATAACAAATTAGAAGGAAAAAAATATTAAAAAAATACAGATTTCAGTATTCTGACGGCAACAAAAGTCCGAAATTATACGATTTAAAATAAAAGCAATAACTGTGGCTTGATATTGAGTAAGAACATGTTTTTATGAACCACACAGCTTCCGGTCTTCCACGACCCGACCGGAGAAAAAGACGTGCTGCAGGCACGAAACACATTACCAGTAGAAATACATTGCTTTTAAAATCGTGCTGTGCAACACGAAAAAAAAGGAGAAAATCGTGTTGGTGAACACGAATCAATAGATTAAAAATCGTGTTGGTGAACATGAAATGCCATGAGACTGGGTTGGCAATTGAGTGTCTGTTATATAAAATAAATGAATATACATGCATTAAATTCAGGAAATAAAGTGTGTTGTATTGAAATAAATAACATAAGCCAAGAGCCTGAGTGCAGCATTCACTGAACAACAAACCTAGAATATAAAACAGTACTTAAAAAAACGGAACCTGTGAAATGGCTTGAATGGATGTCCTGAGAGACACAGATGAGATTGGCTTATTTGCCTCATTCTAGGATTCACCCTCTTTTCCTCCTCACATTAAAGCTGAGATTGCAATTTGTCTTGCTGTTTGCTTTGAATAGTCCTTAACCGTATCATCATCTCAACTATGCTGGTGGAAAAACACGGGAGCATGGCGACAGCCAAATGGCAGTCTGGCGTCTCTGCTGCAGACTAGCTGCCATTAGGGCTGAGAGCAGCATTTATTGTACAATTAGGGCCAGCTAGATCTACCTGTAATCATCTCCATACAGGTGTGAGCTCCTCTCTGGACAAGGGAAGTGACTCATCACTTGTCAAACATCAACACTTTGAAGTCGGCATTGTTCATCGTGGCGCCCTGAGGACACCTGAGCACTAGTGTTTGGCTGTTTAAAACGCTCTAAGATTTATTGCGTTTCACACAGTTAAAACACACACACGCAACATGAAAAAAAGCCCTCTTCCGACCGATGACGGGTGTTCCACATGCCATGAATCATTTGATTTACGACTTCTCTTCCCCCTCCTTCTGTCTGACACTCATACTTTTCGTGTCGACACATTCTCACAAAAAGTCATAGGTAAACAACTTCCCTTGTAATACAACGCTGCCAAGCAAAACACTAGAAATAATTTTTGTAAGAACTGACACCACAAGCCTAGAGGGCAATTGGAAAAGTGCGATAACAATCCACAAGTTGGTGCTATTGACAAATGGGCCAGAGTGTTGAAAAGTAGCCCTTTCAGATATAATGGATGTCTAACACCAGCCTTCAAGATCCGCTCTCACTGTGGCCAATAGACAACATCACTATAAAAAGTATTGTTGAGAGGACAGAGCTTAAAACACAGAAAATAAGTTTAGTATTAAAAGTGTGTTGATTCTGAAGAGAAAAAGGAGGAAATCCCTGTTAGCATTCAAAACATTTTTGTAATCAGCTTGTTGTGCTTTCATTGTAATCCAGACGAGTTTCGTGGCTGAAAAGTAATACTTTTTAAAACAACATGTGAATATTGTGAACATATTTGTGCCAAAGCAGTTATAGATAGATAAATGTTCAAAGAGTATAACCCTTGTGATTTATTGGCTCTCTCCACACAACATTAATTACATGTCGGGGTTTGAATGTACACATGTTTGTTTTTTGTCATTTAAAGCCTTCCATATCATATGTCAAATTTTGCAAGACAATGGAGACCATATGCTAGTTTGCGCTTAATGAAGTGCAGTGTCTGATTGGGGTTAGCAGAGTTGGATTTTGTGTTAGGGCACACTTAGTGCCACCTCTAGGCAGATCCTCTCACACAGATATGACCCTTTCTGTCAGCAGGAGACCGCAGTCAGTAGATCAGGGAGGTTAACTCACACACACACTTCTCACACTCCAGTTCATGAATATGCAGACGCATGCGCACACACTTCTTGTAGCTGAAATGCAGATTCAATCAAAGTTATTCGAAATCAATCCGTACATAAGTCGCAGAAAAGCTCTTAGGTGATGATTAATAAGTGGAATGAGTCGGCTCCCGCCTTTCTTCCAAGCACTTACCATTTGTTCTTTCGCCTGATGTAGTCTTTCTCAAAGAGGTTAATGAGGTAAATCATTGGTTTGGATGTCAAAAACAAGTATTTCGATCTGTGCAGAGACAGACAGGACAAGTAGTGAGAATTCAAACTTCCCAAAGCAGCCTTTGAGGACAGAACAGACAGAGATAAGTGATGCCAAATCAAATCAGGGCTGGTGTATAGGCACGGTGGGGAGTGACTTTAAAGCCACCAGATTATGATCAGCACGGCCAGATGTCCTTAGATTGTACAAAAGTAATGTCAAAATAAAATTAACAAAAGACTGTGCATAATATTACCTTTGATTTTGAGGGAAAAGAGGAGGAAACAGCAGTTTTATTGTTTTAGATCAGATGAAAAGATGATCAAGATAAATCACAAAAATACATTTGCAACACAAAGGCTTACCTCCTTGTCGTTCCAATCTTGATAGTATAGCGGACGTGTTTCTTTTCATTTGTAACCCAGCTCTTGATTTTGCACATAATGTCCTGTTTGGGGTTAAAAGAGAATGAACAAGAAGCCATTAAAGGAGATGAAAAAGAATATAAACCCAGCAGGGTATGGGGTAATTATTTCCTAAATGCATGGCATCCTGATGCCAAAATGAACAATGGCTGTGCTCGCATTCAAGCAGCAGTGGCCTGGCTCTGACAGGGATGGCATGCACCAGACCCCCTTCCCTCCTTTAAATCATGACAAAATGCCTTCTGGGGTGTCTCGCTTAGAGTCACAGTTTTGAACATCAAAATTCCTTCGGGACTGTTTAATGAAAAGGATAGAGAGAGAAGACTAAATTGGAAAGAGCGGGAACTAATTGGAACTTGGTTAGTTAGGTGTGAATTATTAGTCCTTCCTCAGGCACTTAGCAGAACGCAGTCATACTGAATAAGCACTAGTGAGATACAGAACTAATTATTCACTGTTTCTTCTGGAGAAAATATTGAGCATTTCCAGCTATGTATGCCACATTCATTACTCAAGTACTTGTGGGCTGAGACCACAGGCAAGTCTGGGTCTTGACAGGATCTGGAAGCGGAAAAGGGTGGGAAAATGGGAGGGAGGTAGTTATAAAATTTGTAATAAAGAAATTGAGCCTATTATTGTTGATCCAGCCCCAAAGAAATTAGCGGAACACATTCTTTTTGTTCCTGTCAACTTGACCTCCCCCTTCACATAAAAACTCCCCCACCCCCTGCAACACTCCCCCTACCTCCTTTTCCCTCCCCAAACCCTTGCAGCACTTCACAATCATACTCCCTTTTGAAAGAACTGAGAAAAAAATCCTGCCAGAGCCTCAATTACACAATGGCAGAAAAAGCTCCACACACTGACCCCCAGCCAGCTGCATTCACTCTCTGCACATCTCTCTCCACAGGAATTCTAAAGGCCTTTTAGTCAGGCAGCCAGAGTGCAGCCAGCGGGAGAGAGCGCAGGAAGAGCTGCATACACTCCGCCCGCGCCGTCCCAAGTCTTCACAGAGAGATTAATCATCTGTGAAATGGAAACAGCAAACGGCCAGTGACACAGGCTGAACCCGCTCCAGGTTTCCCTCATCAGCTCGCAGCCGCCGTGCAGCGCTGCTCTAACAGGCAGGTGTTAATAAAAGGCATATAGGTCCCACAGGGGTCAAACACATATGTCTGCCACCATGAAACGCCGCTGGTGGGCCGGCTTCTTATTATTGTTTTGTAAGGTGGGGGATTTTGAGGATTCACACGGACAAAAGCAATGAAACAATGTTCTTATAAACACAGCACAGGCAGAATGCATTTAAATCTTCATAACAATGTGAGCCCCGTGCTGCTACATGCACACACATTCACCTGAAACTCACCTTGACATATTCTGTCACTTTTTTATCCAGACAACATATTTTAACCAGAATATACTATTTTACAATACATTCAAAATGTCTGACTTGGTTGTTTTTTTTTCTTACAAAATCCCTTTTTATAAACAGAAAATCTTCAAGTGAGTGTGGCAGCAATACGTTATGAATAGTCAAACCTATAACATCTTCACAGAGATTTTTTTAATTAATTTTGCCAATTGATTTAACAGCATTCTATCGCTGGCTGGTATCCTTTTAAGTTTTAGTATTAAACATTGTTACTTATCCCCTAATGTGTATTGTCTTTTTTCTCACATGCTCTTTATGCAGGAATTAAATACAAATTCCCCAAAAATGTGTACAAAGTATTATACTGTACTGCAAAGTTAGATACTAAAATATATAGTAGTTCTCTCTCAGAGAAATATGGTAAGTTAAATTGTTACTATTAAGTAGTTAAAATATAAAGGGAATTAATTAAACTGCCTACATTTCTCTGAATAAAGCTCTTTTACTGTAAATACCTTCATTTTTATGATTTGCAACATGGACATTTTTGTGGTTTTAATATAATTACATAACAATTGTATATTATTTGAATTGTTTTTAATTCATAGTAAGGACTACTTACTTCGCTTCCTCTTAAATAAATGTGAACATGGTATTCATGTAAACTACATGTCCACTGATCCAGCTTTATAAATGTGAATGTACGTTTTGCTTGCATTACATCCTGACAATACGCAGATATCGAAATGGTAACATAATATTGTAAATTCCGTATAATTGGAATAAAAGCAGTTCTTGCTCATGAAAATCCCGGCCACAAAAATACCTGTAGATTATGGGAAACTGAAATTAGATCTTATTTCAAAGGTCTTGCAGATTACTTGGTAAATAGAAAAAATCGAAGGAGTCTTAAAGTAATCACCATCTTCTTAGAATTTCCCATTTATTTCTTAGCATGCTGTGGCTCTACAGAAGACAGTACAAACACTATTGTTTCATTTATACTGTACATTTTCTTCATCCACATGTTCTGCATATAGATGCTTACATAAACATGTATGTCTGTGCACAGCTGAGCGTGTCAAACGCCAGACGCAGCCTGTGAGACAATCACACAATCCCTCCCATCTAAGAGCTCGCTGCAGCCTTTGATAAGCACCATTCTTTGCCGTCTAAAGAGGTTTTCTATAGATTTCACTTGCCGACGTGTGCACAACCTTTGACAAGTAATGTATCATTTTTATTCATTGCCTAAAATTGTTAGCAATTATGTGCGTAAGCGGCCACCTGCCTAGCCTGAATGGCTCCTGTCTGTGTGGCTACAGGGGTGTGGGGAAGTGCTGTTGGCTGCAAGGGGGGGTTTAGTCTGAGGGGAACCAACCAGACACGGGGCCTCTGCAGCAGGTGAAAAAGCCCCTCTCGTTAGTGTAATGAGTGGTCAGAGCCTCGGTGTGCCGGGGCCTGAAATTGGGCATGCCGCTCCGAGTGAAAGGCCAGATCCCCTCTCGTGTTTAGCCCATCCTATCCTGCTCCGAGGATAGAAGTGCATCATGAGACATTTACAACCAAATCATTGCTAACACTGTCAGCTCAGCCTCATTACCTTAACAATACCACCATCTGAATGCGTGCGCTTCCACATACATTTTGATCCAGGATGTGATCTTTTTTCTGATCTTACCTTGCAGTTGGCCCTGCACCTCTCTGCATATGACCGAGGAATCTGCTGTCAAAGAATATTCTAAACATTTACGGTATTCATAGCCAGGTATTGGTATATATGTCACCCACTGTATGGCTTTGTACCATTTTCTGAGCTGCTGTAGGTGTATAAGCATGAGCGAGAGCGCTGCCATGATTTGAGTATTACTTAAGATGAAAAGAGCTGTGTGGAAACACTTTCATTAGCCCAGTGCTGTGACCCAGGGTCAGCAGCTGAATAAGTAACTCTCTATTAATGATTTCTACAGCAGAAAACCCCTGACCCCTGATCACTTTCAATCGCAGAAAGGGAAAAATGGGGCAGGGGGAGGGTTGAGACCTATTGCAAGAGATTAAAAAAAAACATACTTTTTGTTCTTTGCCATGTGTGTGGGAGGGTTATTATTTGTGCCTTGCTGTGAGGGGGAGCAAAGGGCCTACTGGGACATTGACTCACATATTCTGGTTTGAGTTTCTTGTCACCGCCTCTAATGGCCATCTTCTCCAGCTTGTCAATAATAGGGCCGATCATCTCCTCATCCTTCAGCCTCAGCTCTTCGCGGATGATCTCCATATTCCTCACTGGGTCCACTGTTCCCTCAACATGGATGATATCCTCATCCTCAAAAGCACCTGCAGAGAAAGGACACAAACACAGAGAGAGCATCAGTATATCATTTTTTTTTTGTGGCAGCACCAACACCGCTTTACATGAACACATATAGAAGCAGTCAGAGCCACAGGATCAATGACATTGACTTCTTCAGTTGGAATGTGAAACAGCGGTTTGATTTTGCCACAAAAAATCATTAGCTATTTGCAGAGAATATGGGAAAGAAATAAACATCTACATGAACAAGCACAGTGGGAGTCACACGAAAGTCATAACAAATACAATAAAATACTTAGGAATATATTAAAAAATGTTGTCGTGTGAAAGTGTCAGAGCTGAAAGAAACCAGCTTACAGTGTCAAAGTAAGTTCCTTTAAAGGGGCTTTAAGTGCAGCAAAACAGGCTTGTGTGTCAATCTGCATGAAGTGCTGAGTGTCTGGTCATGCATATTTTACCCTTCTGTCTTAAAACTATTAGCCATTAAGTTAAAAAAATATATATAAAAAATAAACAAAAGTGAGAATGATTTAGGAGAAATACGTCAACATTTACAGACGGCAGATGACAGTCTTCCCTAATCATTTGCGTCTTAGCCGTCTTGGCGGTGCTGGTGATTAGGTAATGAGGCTCTGAAGCAGACCATTTAGCAGCTCTCAGGACCCCTGATTCTCCAGCAGAGGGAGGGGGTAAGAGAGGGGGGGGGGCGGTACATCTGTCACATGAGAGTGACAGCCTTTAACATCACCAATGGCAACTGTAGTGGACTGCAATATGTGTATTTACAACCCAACCTGTTGTTGTACAGTTTGTTTTACGACATCATATTGTATGCAAATAAAAGGGAGATCAGTTGTGGAGTATCTCGATCCTTTAGTGTAGTAAAAGTAGCAATACTAGGTACAATTATCAGTAAAGGTACTGCATAAAAATGTAATTTAAACACATGTGCAATGTTTTAATCACAACAATAAGAAAAGATAGAGTTTAATGGTGATCATCAGCTTCTCTAGGATTAGGATTCATTTTTTTGTGTCATTTATGGAGGTTTTCCAAATTATCTTCAGAGGTTTCACTTTAAATTTCAGCGTAACTCAAAAGCTGTTTCTCCTAACATATATAGTCAGGTTTTTTCTTTGATCCAGATGGGTAAAATATATGGTGTAAAACAACCATTATCTAAAAAGTGTAGTATGAAAATGTAGCAGATAACAACGTTGACAATGCACATAGTGTTTGTGTTGCCCAAATGAAAATAAAATTACAGATTTTTCTAGGTTTGAAAATGGTTGCAAATGGTATAATAAACATATCTCAACCAACATAAGTCTAGGTGGTTGGCAGATGGGGAAATGTTACTTTACGTTGTTAGGTATACAATCACAACAGTTTATCATATTGCTGAAGCTCATCATGTGTTGAGTGTTAATCCTCAATTTGTGAAACAACTGTGAAATAAATGTGGTGGAGAAAAAGTATACACCCTCTGAACTATATTGTAGTAGAAGTACAAGGTTGTATGGAAGTCAAATATTCTAGTAAAGTACAATACCTCAAACTTGTAGATTTGCTCCACTACTCAAGAAACGTCATATTATATTTACATACTACTTATATAAATCAAGTATATTTGGACTTGGAATTTGGCTTCGCCCGCTTTGTAAATCAGTCAACAGTGACTTGTGAAGTTTAGCATAATGGGAATGCCACCTCATTCAACAGGTATGTGGAAGTCAGGTGAATGATGACTTGGCTTTAAGTATTGCCGCGCCGAAGGACGCTATGTTTGGAATGTGCACGGTGAAGTCTCTTAACAGAATAAACAATCCATATTCACGTTTTGACATGTGAACAGTGGAGGTCTGTTGACAGGTGAAGCCCTGTGAGATAATAACGTCACCGAAGTGATCTGCACAATTCATCAGGCGGCTGTCCCCTCGTCTCTCAACAAGTTCTAGCAGTGATACATGCTGAACATATTGATGATTCACAGCTGTGTGTAGTTGTCATGTGAGTCAACAGCATATGAAGGAAATCTTTGCAGAGCTCTATTATGCATAACGTTATCAGACACGTCAGTCAAGTATAAATGAAAGTTATCCTATGCCTCTTCACTAACAAAATAAATGTCCTAGTTGTCATCAGAGGAAGCCAAATCTTTCACTAACAAGATTGAGTGTTTGTTATCTCTATGGCTCAAAGGGTGTGAATATCAGTCCGTCAGACTTTAGTACGGACTGACATACTACTGTATAGGCTAGCTGTTTAATGGATTGCCATGAAATTTAGTGCAGACATTCATGGTCCCCAGAGGATGAATTGTAATAAATTAGTTTAGGATGTTCAATTATGAGTGAACCACTATTGAATGGTTGCCGTAACTAGCTAGCTAATACGATACAATTAGACGGTAAACATGATCTGCTAAACATCAGCATGTTAGCATTGTCACTGTTAGCATGTTAGCTTGATGATGTTAGCATTTGGCTTTTGGATGTTAGCAAGTGCAGCTTCACAGACTTGCTAGAAATGGTTGTGTCTAGTTGGTAAACCGTTGGGCAAAACTCACGAAATATGGATCCTGTTTGGCATGGACCTCAAATGTTTACGGTAAGGATAGTTACAGGATAGCGAGTCAATCGTTTTTAGACAGTTTTCCAATCCAAAATTACCATTGAAACGCAAATCTGCAGACTCTCAGTCTTTTTCACTAAAGGAACCATTGCCTCTGAAACAATCTCTGAGTGTTTTCTGAGACATTAAGTTGTAAACTGAATCAATATGAAGCCCTTTGTGATCTTCCACAGACAGACCCTAATGTATTTTGTTCTTCTACTGTCTTACGAAGGGAAACATACTTGATCAAACTAAACTACAGGGCTTTTAGAATCTATCATCACTCATCAGTCACATCCAAACAACAAAAGTGACAGAAATCAAGAAATCGTCTGCCAGTGTCCCTATTACTCATGCGAGTCGACAGAAGCTATAGACTTTTGTGCAAGCTGTCATCCTGTGCGTTGTCCTCATGGTGAAATGAACTTATCCAATTACTCTTTGCCTAATCAGGCTGTTTTGGTTCCTTTCCTCTTGCAGGGGTACTCCACAGTATAAACAGTTCACTTACGCCACACAGAAAGGGGCTAATCAGTGGAATTATTGTTTTGCTGCTCCAATTTACCAGCTCCCTGTTCATCACTGATTGGAAGGAACATTTGCTATTGTCTGCATGAACTCAGAAGATATAATGCAATGTAATCATTTTGTTAGCTGCAAGAATATACTATAAAAAATTATGATGTACAGTTCTGTGTTTCAAATGTAAAGATTCATAAGAGTCTGTTGTTTAATTTAGTGCATATTAATGAGGAGCGAAGAACAGGTTTTCATGGTTTATAAAACACTCATGATCCGAATAAATCACTGTTAATGGAATCAGGATGTATGACTGTATGTCAGTAAATGTGACAAAAACACCTAAAGCTAGCACAATCATTTCGAAACACATTTATTACTTTTTTTAAATAATGATCACCGGTTTCTAACTATTGTTATGCATCGCCAATAAAAAGCAGATAAATCAACATTTGAAGGAGGCTTTCACAGAGCAGGAGCAGCTGATCACTCACTATTTAGTCATCAGCTGACACGATCCTCTGACTGCCACATATTCCAAAGTAATTTGCTTTAATTAATTTCGCCTAATTTAACATTCACATCTACTTTACCGCCGTCCCATTCAAGGCTTAGAGCCAGAGAACAAATGCCTGAGGTGAAAGAGAGGAGAGAAATCTGAGGGGGCAATCTCCACAATTAGTCCTTTAACAACTGGGTCTGGGTAGGACTCTGTGAAGACAGCTCTTATGAGTCTGCGGCGCCACACAAAAGCCACATGCAAGACAGTTAAAACACAAAAAAAAAAGAAGAAAGAGGTTGGAAAGGCCCGGTTACAGGAGTCATATCTGTCTCACAATTTGAATTGTACTGCCTCATTTTATATTGTGTATGTTTTGAAGACACTATTAACAGGTGCTCCTTTATTGACAGAACAAAGGGATTAGTCACCAGAGGGTGAGTGGTGTTCAATGGCCTGATTAGGGATCAGGCTAAGCTCTGCAAAATTATGGACTTACAGCGGCACTGCAGGCAGGGGAGCATGAGAAGATAAAACTCAATGACAGGCATTTAAAGGGAAAAAAACGGACAAAACTAATTGATTTCAGTGACATTGTTTTTTACATTAACCTCACTGTAATATGTAACACTGTAAAATAAGGACATACTACTGAATCTTATACAAATATAAGCAATCAGTTCTAGTTTGTACAAGCTTCACACCTAAAACCGCCAAGCGAGCTGGAGCCAGTTTATATCATTACTTTTCTGTCAGCAACACAGACAAGGCAGTCATCTCAGTCAAGTCACGATCAATACTGATTGAGCTGCTTCCTCTGATGCTGCTACCTGGGAGGATATGTGGTCAACATAATTCAGCTAAATTACAGTATTCATTGACTTCTAACTTCCTGTGCATGTTTTCACATGCAAGATGGGTAAGAGCACATCTAAAGAACTTGCATTCCTCACACTGCTTTTAAAATGGCCATGCAAACTCAGTGCCGCAATTCTCCTGGTATTCAGAGCAGTAAAAGCTATTTTATGAGTCTCAGGAAAAGCGCATTATGGATGTCTTTCCAACTTAGACACACCAGCAATGTACATAAGGGTATTTATGTTCATTCAGGAAATATCATCTTGATATTCATTTTAGGATACATGAAATTGAAAGCAATTTGTAGTGTGCTGCTTCTGTAACAGAGTTTGTGGCACATTCAGCTGTTTCTTTGGGTATGTCAATTATGGCAAATGCATTGGCTGCTAAAAGGCAGTTCGACACCAGAAAATGGAGGGTTTGAGCCCTAGAGGGAAACACTCATGTTTTCAACATGATCCCATCTTTGAAAAAGAAATCACAGTGCTCAATATTATGAATATCTGTCCCTCACAACGTGTCTCCAATTCCTATGTAATCTACTGTCTACTGCAGTCTGTATAGCAAACTGAGCGTTAAAATGTGCATCTTTCCAAAAATGTTTGATATCACTGACTGAAAATAAATCTACATTTAGGGGAAAGCCGTTGACACAAGCCTGATCCGTGTGCAGTTGAATAGTGAAGGCTCCAGTGTTTATGAAATGTAAAAAAAACAATACAGATAATTCCCCCTTTCATTAGCTTAACCTCTGCCATTCAGTTTATTTTGTTTAACCGTGGAGCATGAGAGTGCCTTGATTGAAAGGAACCGTCATATGCACACCACTGTTGTCCCACATCATTCAGAGAACAAACCTTTTTAGATCCTTAACTACTATAGTGCTGCTGATTGCACAGGCACCAGCAATTTCCTAACCAACCGCCACCTGAACAATGATGTGTTCAGCTTTCAGGCCCTCCAGCCTTTCAAAGGTGAATCATTTCACAGTTTGGAGCGAGATCTCCATAGCAACTCCTCTTTGAAGGGTTTAGAATCACCATCCAATAATTCTATGATCATCGGGCCTTGCCATTCCCAGTGGTTCTTTTCACAGCGGACAGGCAAGGGGGGCACGAGGAGGAAGCAGGAAGAGTCTACAGTCTATTTCAGGCAATTCATCTTGCAGCCCCATTAGAATTCAAAATATTGCGACCTTCAATCACCGGGCATGTTATCTGGAGCCGTGGCGATCTCCAGTCAAGATGGGGAGACATTTTGCTCTAATCATCCACGATGAGTGGAGGCTGACAAAAACTCTTCATTCACGCTGAAGCAAAATGCTCATTTAAATGCTGTGACAGCACCTCAACACAGTGGCGGAAACACACAAAGGGAGGAAGATCCCCACGGCTAAATGATCTTTATTTGGAATTGCAGTATTGGTTAAAACAACAACTGACATAAACAAAACAAAAACAACAGATATGGCAGGGGAAGGCTTATTTTTACGACTGATTTGCAAAGTAACATTACAATTTCTCCTTAAGCATAAAAAGACACAACAGTAAGGCAGGTGCTAGGACCCAGCGGAGACTGTTGTACAACACACTGTATTATTGTCGAAGTGTGGCGTGGGAAGTGAGTCACTTGCGTCCTATAAACCAGCTAAAGTTGCTACAACAGTACCAATGACTGAAAAAAATAAACAGGTACAGAAATAATATAATGAAATCTGACACTAACAAGCAACAGTATATTTAGTATTGGTAAGAGGGTAAGTGAACTATGTAGACACATTTTAAATAGAAGGAAATAATAAAAGCAAAAGCCTCTACAACAGCAACACATGAACACAGTCCTCACGTCTAAATATTTATCCAGAGATTGTTCCCTCTATTTTCATCAGAAGCATTAATTTGACAAACGTATGACCTTGGCAGAAAACATATTTCATACAGGCTTTGTAGGGTTTCATAGCCCATTGTTTTGTACTGATGAGCAATTACTGTATACACCAGAATTACTATTCAGAGATACAGCATGTAAGATGGATTAATGAGGAAATGTGTTCCTAATATAATAAAAACATGATTGTATGTATGTGAGCTAAACGTGCAAGGTGTTGCTAAATTAATAATAACTTGTACTTAAAGGTGGGGTAGGTACGTTTGAGAAACCGGCTCGAGATACACTTTTTGTTATATTCCATGGAATGCTCTTAACATCCCGATAGCAATGAATATCTTAAGTGCTTTGACCAAAAATCCATAAATAAACGTCATCAGTGGAAGCCGTAGTACTGTAAAAAGCACGACCAATCATTTGAGCCGGCCCGGCTAAAATAACTGGATGGCCTACCTGCCTGTCAGCCTTCCATCTGTGCACAAACTTTATCTCGTGCCCTCATTGGTCATGTGCGCGTTCGTGTGTGTTGGAGGAGGGACTCTGTAAGGAAGTGGCAGATTTTTTCCGGCTGTATATTTTCTAATTCTAGCGCACTCGAGCTGGTTTCTCCAAAATGACCTACCCCACCTTTAAACTATAGTAAGTGAAAATGTATTGATACCTTCTTTAAAAGATAAGCTACTTCATAGAGCTCCATGCACTGAGCTATGCTCTTCCCACTGTTGTATTAACATCTGCTCATAACAACAAAGAATTGAGACAAAAACAACAATGAATCAATTTGTCTAATAACTGATGCCTTTGTACCAAAAGCCAGACATACAATTAAAAATGTCTCTGTCACATATTGTCCAAAAATGATGAAACACTCAGCAATGAACCACACTGTTATTCTGAGTGACATGCTCCTTCATGGTCACTGTCATCAATTGTGAGTCATTCCCACATAAAGCTCCTAAATCATGGTGGTGGAAACATTAATGAGTGACAGTAAGAGAAGACTTCATACCAAATGTGTAATAGTCGGCAGCTTAAAACATTCAAAAGCACTATTTCAGCACTGTTTCTGAAATGTCTTATAGAACTACAGAGTCAGGCTGTTAGGTGTTACTCCGCTAATATTGCATTTGAATAATTTATGTCCCCATTGACAACCTAATACTTTCACTACTACTTTCATACCTCTCAAATCTTACCATTACAGATAGAAAGCTTTAAAATTGCACAAAAATACAGTTTCCTTTAAATGAAAAATGTCTTTCTTCAAGTTAAAAGTTTCAGTCATACTGCAATACACTAAATTAATCAGGTATAGGTCTACTGTGATTTGAATCATTTGAGAGACATTCTAGATAAACTCACAATGATGAGGGGATCGAAAACATGTCATTGTCAAACTTTTGTAAAAATTGTTGTGTACATGTTTTCACTACTTGTTTTTTATCGCTCAGCTGTAGCAGTATATTCCTCCTGTAAAACAATCTCTCCGTAAAATATTTTCAGCAACATAAACTGACATTTCTGCCAGTTACAATTGATTGTAAAAAGTATTACATCAACAGCAACTCCTGAATTGCTGAGAGATTCACTCATTACCTGATTTGTTTAGATAGTCACACACTTGGAAGCCACCGGGCTGCGTGAGGTGTTTTGGATGATTGTCGAGTTGAGAATGTGTGAGTTGGTGTGTGAAAAGGCAGAATTCCTGGAGACCAGCCATTACTGGCGTGGCGTCAGTGCGGACGATGGCTGGCCATAAATCAGCTCTGTCTGAATAGTCAATCTGGTTTGTTCATAACGCCTGTAGCTAAACAATCAGTTTGATTTGTTCACTATAAGCGATTAGTGTATTGTGGCCTGATGTCTGCATGATGCAATAACCAAACACAAATACAATGTGTAACCAGATTCAGCAAAGTGAAGCCAACTCATTTAATCACTCACTCTATCATCATATTCAGATATTCATCAGGTCATGGTGATTCATGTGGAAGTCACTGAGGAAATTAAATACCAAACTCTTTTTGGGAGATGAATCAGATCAATTTCTTCAGAGGTACCAATGTTGTTACTTTGTATTTGACTGACTTAACCCCATCAAACAACAAACTGTAATAGACAGTTAGCACCTGGCACACATCCAAAGTGTCTGACAGATTTGATACACAAACTAACACACAGCAACTAAATCAAACTAAATACAGTTGCAGTGAACAATGAATACTTATGTATAACCTGCATAATAATGCACAGGAGTGAAACAGACCAATGTCTTCATTTATAATTAGCTGGAAAACACAAATATGTAATATTTCCATAAGGCTGCCAACCGCTTTATGAGGATGTTTCCCAGGTAACCAAGACTGCAAAACAACTAAAGAGCTAAACAGGTAGCCCATTAGCTTTTGGATTTTAGATGTTGTTCTTGTTGCTGTAACCACAGCTACAGTTGCTGTAAGCACAAGTCTGGGTTTACATTGCAGTGACGGAGAAAGTATTCCCTGTTTGTAAAAGAGACATTTGCAGATTTATCTAGAGTTATCCATCTAAGGTTCTATAAGCTTTAGTAGGCTACTCACAGAGGTACTATTGTACCATACTATTGTGTGGTACTGTACTACCAACACTGAATAACAATAAAACCCTTATCCCATCAAATCCTCGCATGAGAAGTTTTGGGCTTTTTATAAAATGCCTTAATCAAGGAGCTAATTCATGATTACGTTCTCATGGACTAATTAATAAGTTAATGAATGAATAAAGCAATGTACCATATTAACTGCTCTGGAGCAAATATCTGTCACAGGAAATGTATATAAAATGTAAGTTTTATTGGCTTATTTTATCGATGTAATTTAATAATTCCTTCAGATATTATTGCAGATTTGTTGAAAGCTAGCGAGCTAACGTAGCTAACCTAGTAATTTCAAATATACTGACAAAACACGTACAACTATGCGAGGGTGACAGTTGGCCAACTTTACAATCCCTAAATGTCAAGAAACGCTCCGGTGCATCGATCATCACTTTTTAGTTTTCCCGTTTCCGTTGAGTTTTGAGCTTCTTGCAGCGTCTTTTGATTTTGCAGTGATTTATGCTTGTAGCATTTTGCTAATGCAGCGCTTAATTTCACGTTTTGTCAAGTTGGCCACCATAGAAATATACCATGTAATAGATCAGGTTTTATATCCTGAAACTTTTTCCACTGTTTTATAACATTGAATAACTTTCTAGTGACTGCTTCAGGCTGCTTCAGGCAGTAAAGAGGAGGAGAGAGAAGAGCCTTTACTTAACCAGGAGTTCAGGTGCTAAACGCATGAATATCACAGTGAGTCTACGCCAAAAATAACAGCTCATTTCCAGTACGCTGCCCACAACCACAGCCAGTCCCTAAAGATTAAACGTGCTTCACCACAGTATCTTAAGGCTAGATTCTTACTGAGTGTCATGCAACCGTAAATAAGTCGTCATTAGAAGTGAACCAGAGCATTCCTGCAGCGATGAGGGGGACACTGGGTGAGCATTCAAACATCTAATTGCTGGAAACCAAACATCTGGGAATAAGGCCAGGTGAGCTGGCAGAGTTGCTAGCGGGGAACAGAAGAACAGATGAAGTAGAACATGTCTGCGTCTTGTGTCAGACCACGAGGATCCCGCCGGGTTCCAGTCACTGCAGAAGCACTGGGAACACTTAGCCTGCAAACCATTTGTTATGAGACCAGGGAACACCAGCCGTTCAGCAGAATCAGCTTTCAGGATGTCATCAAGGACCTTCATAGTACTGGGTAGGTATTGTTGAAAGCCAATCCACTGTTTACACAGGCTTTTCAAAAATCATTAGGGGTTGAAAAATATTCATAATGTGCACAATGCTGGTGGAATTTAAAAACACCAAGACGCAAATTAAATAAGACTCCTCCCTGGAAACAGTTTAATCTTTTCAATAGATGTATACTCACTCTCTGGTAACTATTCTGCCTTCATGTCTTTGTAAAACCTGTTTCCCTCAAATTGTACAACCTCATCACAAAGGAATGTAACGGTGAAAAAACACTATAAAATAATGGTAGAAAATAAATGCTGATCTCTAAAATAAAACTTGACTTCCCCTCTTCATCAGGCTCAGGTCAATTGTTTTTGTCTACATTGTGCAAAGACAATCGATGTTTAATGACACTAAAGCTGAGCATCTCTCTGTGGTGACTTTAAAAGCCCTTCTGTTAATTCCATGACAAAAAACATACCACTCCAGAAACAAAAAGTGTGATCCCCCACAACAAGCTATATAAAAGCAATGGCTTCAACATTGCAGTCTGCCGTCAGCAGATATAATTACCAAACAAAACCAGCTATGTTTAATGGTTAACTTGTGAAACATACCACATTGTTTCCAAGGACCTCACAAGAGTGGAAACAATAGCACGCCAAAGCAGATAGATGTAAATACTCACAAAGAAGAAGCTTTCGATCTTCCTATTTATGATTGTTGAGGATGTTTGTCTTCTTTGTGGCAGTAGAAACAAAAGACTTGGTTTCGGGAGAGGATCTTGCATACACATATTGAAGGAACTGTGGGTGTTTTTAAGGACATAAGGATATTTAAAATATAACCCACATACAAGTAACAATTATGTATAGCACATGTAGTGAATTAGTATTTCAAAAACGTGGGCACACAGGAAAACAAAGAGATTATATTCTGTCATTTGAAATATGAAAAACGTCACGGTTGAGAATATTTAATGTACTGTATATTTCTTAATTGTCAAATCTGAAAAGACCAAACTGATCCAACTAATTGCACAAGTGTACAAAATAAGTTTATTCCCGTGTGCTATCTACCACTTTTGTTGCCCAGAGACTATTAAAATCATATAATTGAGCTGCACTGTTGCTCTGGTGGACATTGTCCTTCAATACCATGCACAAAGGCACTCTTTAATTTGAGTAAATCTGTAATATTCTGCCCTGTGGCTGTAAATACTGTAGTACAGCACATGTGTATTAATCCGCAGCTGAAAATAGTCCCCCACAATTACAGTACTTAATCTACGTAATCTGTATTTAAGACAAGTTTGTTTTAGTTTAAACTACATTGCTAAGCAGTTGTGGGAAACTCTCCCTTACATTTTTAAATACAACAAACCCTATATATTTATGACCTATTTTAGCTACCACAAACAGGCTAAGGAAAACTACCGTATTAATATAATGACTAAAGAATTGTTGGTTTTGAGGTAAAATAATACCGGCTTTGTAATATTACTTAAGTAAGCCATTAAAAACTGAACTGACATCAGACCTTTTTATCTCAATTCACTTGTCTTGTCCCCTCTGTAAATCATTACTAAGTCTTACAGTGGGTGGTCTTCCAGTTCCACTTCTCACAAACTGCGGAGTCAGAGGCGATTGGAAATCTGCTGGAACAAAAGTAATATACTTGTCTGAGACACACAGGAACAATTTAGGAACAATGTAGCAAAATGGTCTTAATCTTAACCCTTTCTATGTGGAGGCTTCATGTCTGCTGCCACCGTCTCTCTAATCAGCGCTCCTTTCACACAGTGGGAAAGTCAATAACAGCATACAATCAGTACTTTCTTTAAAAGGTATTTTTAAAAGGGGACTTTGCATTCATTTCAGTTGCTGTAATTTTAATGATTCTACTTTGCAACACTTTTATTATTGGAAATGTAATTGTATTAGACAAAGACCATGTCAGAGACACAGAGGAAGTTGAGGGAGACCTGGGAAGGGATTTTAAATATGTCTCTCTGAGGGACAGACTAGGAATAACATGCTGAGTGAATCAGATCTGTACATGCAGGTATCACAGAAGGTCTTTTGAATCATTACAAATTTGTTTTATTATTCCAACTGTTATTGTTGTCAACAGTATTATAAGGAGTGGCAATAGTATTTGTCAAGTTATTATATTTAAAGCTACTTGTTATTAGAAATGTAAACCGTGTGTATTAAACTGAAAGGAAAAGAAAAGGAAACCTTCATCCTCACAGTATGTTCATGAATAACTTACTTACCTCAACAGTACCTAACCTTAGTCAAAAGTGTCATTAGGAATGATGTTATATCATGTGGTACTCTTTGTTCTGTTTTTAAAACTACAAATATGCTACTGATTTTGTGAAGCCTAAGCTACAGTCCCTTTAACTGTTATGATTCTCATTCCTTACATATGAGTTTTGATCTGGCTTTATTAATTTTGAGATGTATGTTGATCTGAATGCACCAGAAAAGTTGTCCTGGGACATTGTCTTGGTATTATATAGCACAACTAAGGCCTATGCTTACCCGTAGACGGTACTGGTGCTATAAATTGTGACTAAATGTTGCCAACTGCTACAGTAGAAACAAGAGTGCTCCACTGATGAGCTAAGCCCTCAACCTGGGACTCACGTGTCAGGTGGAAGATGCCGTCGCAGGAGCAGAAGTGGGACAGGAGGGCATTTCCCAGGCCTTGACCAGCATGAGCGCCTTTCACCAGGCCAGCAATGTCCACGACATTAAGGAAAGCTGGAACTTTGCTGCAAACCAGGAAGTAAAAACAAAAAGGTCAGACTTTAAACATTATTAATATCACTTTAAATAAAAGAGAAACCTCCCTCATTGTGCTTTAATCCAATAAGGTCATGTAAAACGTTATATTATTGTAACACTTAAAATATTACACTATCATCTTCTTATATCAGATTATAGTCACAAAACATGGCATAGTCAACACTAACTTAAGAAGCCTTAACATAGTGTAAACATCATAAAAGAGAAGGCTCATTTTGGATTTTTCTTTATTGCAATCAAATCCTATAAGAAAACAATAATGTCATTATCCGTCTCTAAATACTTTACAACTGAGAGGTATTTAATGTCATTGTTCTTGGGCTATACTGTAGCAGTGGAATCTGTTCTGCGGGTATTAAAGTTGCAGCGTAAGTCAAGAGGAAGTGAGTTTAAGCCTGCCACTGAGATACATACCGCTCTTTGAAAGGCAGTAGTGACTCAAAGTCATGCAGTCAAATGCTCTGTGCTATTCAACATACCTATGCTTGTCAGTCAAAACGGGATATCTCACTAGTACTTTGTCAGAATAGCCTGACAAATCTGAATTCCGCCTGCTTTAACAGCCTCTATAAATGTGTATGATAACCAGGTGTTGGAGGTTCAGATGATTCTGCTTTTCCCTTAACAGAAAACCTTGAAGTAGAGCAGCAATCATACATCATACAGAACTGGCAGCTATGTCAACAACATTGTTATGTTTTCTCATACCTATTGAAAGAAGACAGTCAGCGACTACAGATCTGAAGTGTGAATAATAGGTGAATGATGAGACCCCATACCTGGGAGGTTTGTGGAATTGGCAGAGGAAATCATAGCGTTCATCTGGAATGGGCACTCTGCTTTCATTTGGGTCAATGGTGCAGAAGGGGAAATGTTCTGCTGCCGCCTGACTCTTTGTCAACACGTTGAAAAAGGTTGACTTCCTGAAAATAAAACCAGCAGTGAGGTCAATCCATCTAAAAGTGCTGGTGTGCAGAACCTCATGGTTCGACTGCACGAACCTGGAAGAGTTCAGTAAATTATTTAAGGCTTTTTTTATTTTTCGGAGAATGGAACAAAAAAAAACAAAAGGTTAATGGAGATAGAGTATTTGAGCTTTTGATTCAGAAATACTATATGAAATACTTCGCCCAATTACAAGGTCAGATAATCCCATAATAGATCAATTGTAGGTGGAATCGAGGGGCAAATTACATTTCTGATAGATCTCAGCTGTTGAACGGGATCAGCCAAACGCCGCCCCGCATGTTGTGATCACACAGAGATTTATTTTCTCTGGCACAAGCAGATCAAGTGTACTTCAAAATCTACAGACAATGGCAAGTGTCTACGAGTCATAATGGCATGGCAGTTAACTATAATCCATGACTGTCCATTTGCATCCTCTCATTGGAGGAAATGATTGTTTGTTAAGTCCTATAGGCATAAGATTGCTCAAGATTGCTAAAGTGATGCATTCGTTTCGTATGTAAACCTAAATTGTTTTTAAACATACTTGAAGGCTATTCTCGGGTCACCTTGGATAACAAAAAGAATGACAATCCACAGTTACATTGCCCCATTATCATCAGGTTTGAAAATGTTTCTAATTAATTACAATTTAGAGTGTAAAATGCGGGTCCATGGGGATGGGGATCCAGACTGTTTTTCCACTAGTGGGAGTGGTATATACTTAACTCTTATATGTTTTTTTTTAATCTTTCCAAGAAAAGGAAGATGCTAAATAGAATGTTAAACTGAAAGTGGAGAACAATTAGGAACAAGAGAACAGTCATGGCACATAATTAAAATGTGTGATTTGCAAATAACGCATATATTTTCTTACATCATTTCTTTATAGGGGTCAAAGTGCCACAACATATGTGATATATCTGGGATATCTCTATGTTCTAATAAAAGACAAGACCGTTATAGATGATATTTGTATTCACAACAGTTCTTCTCAGAAGATTGCATTGTTTTTCTGGTTGAATTGCTTGTTTAACTTCAATCAAATCAATTATATTAGCGCAAGTTGTCTAATGCAGTGTAAAAAAGGCAGGGAGACCAATGAGCTAAATGTATGAAATAGAAAATAATTTTTGTTTGTCTATTGCAAAAATAAATTAATAGTGCATGCACACAGTATGCTCATGAGCAAATGTTAGCATATCCACTTTTTAAGCATATTAAATGGGGCAATTAGGAACTTCAAGAAATGACTTAGAGATTCAGTATTTCTTAATTTTCTGTCTGGTACATAAACATAAAAACATGACGAGCGCATAAGAAGTCACACAGAGCAGACTGGGGTGAGGCACTATAGTCAAAAGGCAGGGACCCTTTCAATTAAGTTCAGCAGCTGACCAGAGGAAGTGTTTTAAGAATGACTCACAATGAGTCAGTTAAGCCATAAACTGTGCATACTTGTCAGTGTGTCACAATAGTATGTTAAATGGACAAGAAAGACTCAACCTTTTGGAGCTTTTGAGCAAAAAGACCAAATGTGCTGGTCTCTGTGATGGAATAGCTGCGAGATTGGCTGAATCACACTCTCAAGTTTCCCATGTGTGTGAAGAACGGTCAGTTACGCCCAACTAACAGCAGGCTGGCATTCAAACATGGTTCATTCATGAAGAAACCACAGGAGGGTTGACGAGTTGCACTTTGACTTAGATGAGGTATGGCCGGCCACAACCTCAATGAGTTCTTCTTCTTATACCAGGAAGAAATTGTGGGTTTAGAAAAGAAAACACTGGACTCAAGGGGGTTGGATCCTTGTGCTCTAACATCCAACAAACAGCTGTGTGAAGAGACTGCATGTGCAGGAGCAGAAACCTCTACAAAAAGGGATTCTATACAGAGTGTTTATTCTCCGTTATAAATATCCAGTACCTGGAAATATAATGAAAAGTCCTGTAAAAAATACCCTCACGCTTTATACAGTTTATTTGGAATAACACGCTTTTTTCCCTTCATAACCTGCAGTTTTCAGTCCTTATAAAAGTTTTAAGGCCACTTGAAAACAACCGTTCTGACTCAAAAAACGTTTCAGGAAGCTGCAGAAAGATGAGAACCTGACAGCTGAGCGGAAGATGACCTATCGCTGCGGCCCAGTCTGTAGCTCAAAGGGTAACATGTAGGGTCTGCCCTGTCATTACACTCTGTCACTGGGCTGCTGAAGGTCCTGGTAGATGCTGACAAGGTGGATTTGTCTGACCAGGTCTGACATGCAGACACTGTGTCAGCCTCCTCACAAACACTCTGCGCGTGCAGTACAGATTCATGTCAAGTTGACCACCTTACGTATACAAATCACAGGAAGAGTAACTCGCTTTCCGGGTTCATATAAATGGAAATATTCCAAAACTACCTCACATTCTTGTCATCCTTTAAATCAAGTTACTGTGTTTGATTACATTGATGCATTGACAGACAGAAACACCTACAATATTTGCTGCATCTATGCGTTATATATAAATAAATAAAACCACATCAGTAAATAAGAAGAAAGAGAAAAGATCCGGGACTCTGATTAACATCCTTCTACATATTTGTACCTGCAACCTTTAGTTGAAATGATTATATCACAATTGAAGACACTAAAGCATAGTTTGCACAGGAGAAAAAAACATTTGGAAAGACCACAGCAGAAAATGTGTATGTCCATAAATAATGTCCAATTTCATGCAGGTGTAATAGCTGAGTGATTAAAGCAAAGGGTTTGGTCACTTGAACTTACAAGTGAATATCATACAGTTTTCTGTGACCTGCAAGGTGTCCTATTTGACTGAGAATCCTGTGTATGTGTTCACTTTAAACACCTTAACACATGTAATGTTTAAAGCATTACGTGAACGTTTATTAAGAAACACTGAAAATGTGTCCATGTGAAGTTGCTTAGTAACAGGGTGTTTTGCCTCTCTGGCTATTGTGTACATTTCAAGTTATAAACATCAAGCCAAATGCTGTTTAGTTTGTTTTGATAAAAACAAGGTGTGAAAGCTCTTTGTGAAGAAACGTGAACAACTCAAAGTTGTCTGTATATCTGAAATTCTATTTTTTCTTTATTTAATATATGCTCTTAAGTCTTGAAATCTACTGTACTCAGCTTACATGCTGCCTTTCATGCATTTATATTTATGGCATCATGGGAGGCAGACATAGTTCCGATGTGGACAGAGCACATGCTGGTGCAGGCAGTGTGAATGGGGAGAAGGCAACACTATCTATGTAAATAAAAACGTTACTTACCCAATATTAGGCAGGCCAACAATTCCTATTTTCAATGAAGTGCCAAACCTTCCAATCAGTGGCAGTGGCTTCGCTTCATTCTCTCCCTTTCCCTGATAAAGACAACGAGGAGAAGTCTGAAGTCAGAACCAAACTCTATTACATAATCCACAATGCATTCTCGTTTTGTATGGAGCTATTCCTCATAACCTGCAACTTCTTTTGAGTCACTTCCCACTGTTAGGTTTCTGCTGAGTTCCACAACAGCTCACCAACTCAGAGAAGAAAACAGCACATTTACACAAAATGTGCCAAGCTTAGTCCTCAAATGTTACCAGCCGACTGCACCTCGGATGGCTCGCTCCCCCGCATTAAAAATAGAACATGCAGCTTCTGGAAATGGAAGTTGACACTGAACGCTGGCAGGATGACCTGTACCTCCACATTTAGCTGATGGTTTTTATCAATGTAGGTTGATGAGCTGCTGTGAGATCAATCTTACATAGAACTGTTGGCTGAAATGTGTCTGCATTGAAAGTGTAGTTAATCTTCAACAGAGGCTTGACTGGGTTGTCAACAGCTGCCTGCTTTGAATTAACATTTGAATCGTCTTGACAGCCGTGTTACTGAAGACATCCACCAGCTCCATCCCTTTGCTGGCAGGTCTAAGCAATTTGGCCATTTCCCTTTCTTTTATACCTTATTGACTTCCTACAGCAATAAATCCTCTATCAAGCAATTTATTTCACAATGCACTTTAATGTATATCAATTATTTCCAGTGCTTTTGTCTCTATTCGCCTGCCAACAAACGAAACAATGACCTAAACAAACTCATGGTAGGTCAGACATTGTCATTTAAAGCAAACAAAAACAATGGTTTTATCTTTATCTTTACATTTAAGAAGGAAGAGACCTTAATAACATATTGACAAAATACTCATACTTGTGCTATTCAATGAGCTTCATCTGATCATAAAAAGTGTAATTTTCAGACAGCACTGTACAGCTTTAGCGCCACAGAAACAAAGTAAAACATCCTTGCTGTTTCCACCAACCCCCCTTTGAGAGAAACAGGTGTAGCCACATGAGCACACCAAATTACCACAATTAGTTAAATGTCCTCAAATAAACTTCCCCCAGCAGAAATACAAATTAAAGCTCACAGGGGCACAACCAAAAACCATTGCCCAATCCAGAACCCTGTCTGGTTTAACATGCTGAAAATGAGGCACTAATAATCTGGATTTGAGGCAAGTGAGGCTGGCTTTGTAGGAAGAATTCAAATGAATAGGTCTGAATTAATCATTTATCTTTTGTTGATGGATGCACCCCCACTTAGACTCATCACAATAGATGCAGAGCGTTTTGTTCAACCAAATAAATCATTCCCATTGTTTAAGGTACATTGATCAATCTAATGGCTTGTAATAGGCTCCTAATTGCCACAGAGAAGTGCTCACGAAAATCCAGGATTACAGATGCAACTCAAAAATCTTACTTGAATGACAAGGCAAGATCATGTTCTCCCCTTTTGTCTCAAGAAGACATCGCCAGAAAAATCACTACTCTTTTATTATTATAGGTTAATGGGACACCTTTTCCTGCAAATACATTTAAGGCAATGCTTGTAAAATACATTTATTAATGCATTAATAATCTGAGATTTCTTTGTTAGGAACATTATTACAATCTCTTATTATGATATAATAGGACACAATCATGAACACGTGAATTAACATGTCAACAAACGGACAGAATACCCGTGTTACCATTGAGACTAAAATCTGTGACATTTTATAATTTTAATAATTGTTATAATAATGTTGTGCGATGTTGTAATGTAAATTAAGTATAATGAAAACAATGCCCCTAAATGCTGCGTGTAATTTAATTTACCGCTCCAATTAATTTCACTTCTTCAGCAACAATTCACTTTATGTATAATAGACATTTAATGTTAACAGCATATTGTCAAGATTGCAAACAAATATTTAATTGTCGTTACAGCTCTCGGGATTTGATGAGGCTGATTTTTATTCACCCGTTTAAAGGGTGGTGGTTTGAAAGCAAAAAGAGTATTTGAACAAATTGCGCCTGTGTTGAATGGCAGCATTCATACTAATGGAGCATTATTTGCCCGTTTTGAATACTATAATGCACATCGTTCAGTCAAGCCTTTCTCTGGAAAATTGCTTTAACTTTTAGAGGGATGATGGTTCACGTCAGAGGAGGTCAGTTTTACATTATGTCATTATCCCTGGGCGTTTTTACAAGCTATGTGGTATGCGGGCTTATGGAATTGTGATATTTAAAAGGGAAAAAAATAGTCGCTAGTTTAGACAAATTGTTGGAAAACGGCAACCTCTTAATCTTCTAAAATGTATGATGTGAGTGATTAGAGTGGAATTATTTTATTTCTCGGATGAGACTCGGACAGAGTGCAAAAGCAGTTTAATGGAGATGAGTGGCGGCCTCAGGCATCACCTGCTAACTGAAACTTTTCTCTCTTTTAAAATAATTGTCGTTGAGTTAAAAACACATGATCAAGCAAGCTGTCATTTGTAATTAACCCCTCACCTGAACTGCCCAACAAGGAAGCAGGGAGGGGGGTGCGCGCACGGCACGGACACACGCACGAGCACAGACGCGCAAATAATTGTGTCTGGAAGTAAACACATGGTTGTTGATCCATTACGAGTGATTAGGTTATTTTCCTTCGTGTGCTCAGACAATACGTTTCATTCAGTCGGTTCATAAATGATCCCCAGGTGTTTGGAGGAAAGATCCCTGCTGTTTCCGGCCTGTTTCTGGACATCTTCACTAAACTTCTGCTGTGATTTTGCAATACGAACACGAGCACCTGTGGTTTAAGCTATATAACAGTAGGCTATTTGTTTACACCCGAGCATTGACTGTGCCGTGCCCAACACACTGCAGCATGTCTACACACTGTTCAGATAAAGTCATCAGCAACGCCAGCGTCTCTCACATTGTTCAGGATACTATGTGCTTAAATAGCAGCACTTTCTCAATGACGTGTTGCGCATGATCTGAATATTGAAAATCAGACGGGAAACCTGGAAGAATACAGTGTCACCACAACCTACACATGCTTTAAAATAAGTGAAACGCTTACCTTTTGGAGAACTGACGTGTGAACTCAATTCTGCAATGAAAGGAGACATTGAGCCTTCGTGAGAATACATAAAAATAACTGTATGCATAACAAACAAAAAAACCAAATCGTGTCTTGTATGACAGTCTGAGCAGAGGCTGCACAACAGATGATTGACGGCGGGGTTTTTGGTGTTTCTGTCCGCGGTCGAGTCTCTGATTGGCTGCCTTCATCCCCAGCCATGAATGCTGTGCTACGATTGGCTGCGAGTCTTTGCCAGCTGTACTTCAAAGAACACGCTCTCTACAACTAGGTAGTGTTGGGAGCTGCGAGCCAAGAGAGAAACCGTGTGACCTGAGTCAAACACGGTGAGTCTGAATCAAATTGGAGCCTTACAGCATTGAAATCGCGAACACTCTCATCACAGCACAGACCCTGGATATGGCAACGTCTATACTTGGGGTGAGTTTGACTTTGTATTTGTGCACAAAGGTTGTGCATACAGTTATTGTAGACTACTCTTCTGCAACTGAAAGTGCTTGCTGCTTACATAAACATGCTTGCTTTCAAGTTTGCACTAATGATCTCCAACTGTGTTACTAACTCGTTAATTATTATTAAAAAATAGTTACATGCCGATAAAGACGTGTAGGATTGTGTTTTATTATGTTATTTGTGTGTATATTCACAGCAGATATCTGAGAGAGTTAGTATACTGAGAAAGTTTAAAAAAAATGTAAATAATTATTTTTGAACGTTAGCCTGTGTTTTATGTATGGATTTTTTAAAATACGATTCTCCTCTCGCTCCAAAACATTTAAATTAGTTCCAACTATTCTCTTTAGATGTTGTTATTATTTATTTGTTTGTAATAAGTCATCTGCTAAAGATATTCGGGTTGAATAGAAAAACAATTATATATTTCAATGTTGTTGCCCGTTTTAAGTCCAACTTGTGTGTGTGTTTTCAGGAAGAGCCACGGTTTGGAACTACGCCTCTAGCAATGCTGGCTGCAACTTGCAACAAAATTGGTAACACCAGTCCTCTTACAACTTTACCTGACTCGAGCGCTTTCTCAAAAGGTGGATTTCATCCGTGGAAGAGATCCTCCTCCAGCTGCAACTTGGGATCCAGTCTGCCCGGTTTCACAGTAGCAACAAGCCGCGCGCCGTCAGGACTAACAGCGAGCAGTGGCGCAGGCAACAGCGCCTTCTGCTTTGCCTCCACCTCCCCAACCTCCTCTGCCTTTTCCACAGAGTACAGCGGTCTGTTCTCCAACTCTGCGAGCGTCTCATCCCAAGATTCTGGACAGTCAGCTTTTATCTCCAAAGTCCACACATCAGCAGAGTCTCTTTACCCTCGGGTGGGGATGGCGCACCCGTATGAGTCTTGGTACAAGTCCGGTTTCCACTCGACCATCTCTGGCGAAGTTGCCAACGGTGCGTCCTCGTGGTGGGACGTCCACACTAACCCTGGGTCGTGGCTTGATGTCCAGAATCCTGCCGGCACCCTCCAGACCTCACTGCACACCGGGGCACCTCAAAGCATCCACTCCCAGCTGAGTGGCTACAACCCGGA
The DNA here is from genome assembly GCF_902827115.2 of Pseudochaenichthys georgianus. NCBI lineage: Eukaryota > Metazoa > Chordata > Actinopteri > Perciformes > Channichthyidae > Pseudochaenichthys > Pseudochaenichthys georgianus. The sequence goes on along the minus strand of NC_047523.1, from coordinate 28,771,016 downwards.
CTTCTCCTCGCTGACGCACTCAGCGTTCAGCTCCACAGGAATCAGCCCCACCGCGTCCCACCTCCTGTCCACCGGGCAGCACCTGTTAACTCAGGACGGGTTCAAAACTGTCATCCCCACTTACACAGACGCTTCTGCTGCCAACGCCATGATTTCTGGGGGCAGTTCAGGAATAAGTAGCTCCTCAAGGTCGTCCCGGCGGTACTCCGGCAGAGCAACATGTGACTGTCCGAACTGCCAGGAGGCTGAGCGGCTGGGACCCGCCGGGGCCAGCCTGCGCAGAAAGGGACTCCACAGCTGCCACATTCCCGGCTGCGGTAAAGTGTACGGTAAGACGTCTCACCTCAAAGCGCATTTGAGATGGCACACCGGTGAGCGGCCTTTTGTCTGCAACTGGCTTTTCTGTGGCAAAAGGTTCACTCGGTCCGATGAGCTCCAAAGACACCTCCGCACACACACCGGAGAGAAAAGGTTTTCTTGCCCGGTGTGCAACAAGCGCTTTATGCGGAGTGACCATTTGAGCAAGCACATCAAAACGCACACGGCCGGTGGTGGAAGCAAAAAGGGAAGCGACAGTGACACCGACACCAGTAACCTGGAGACCCCGAGGTCCGAGTCCCCAGAACTTATTATGGAGGGGGTGAATCCCAGAATCAATGTTAAGGACCATGAGTCTCCTCACGACGAGCCCTAATGAGGCTTCATCCAACAACAACAAAAAACAGATTAAAAAATGCACAGCATAGAAAAACGGGTCTTATTTGAAAGACAATAAAAAGGAGAAAATATTCCAAGAGGAGATTGCAAAGTCAAAAACATATATTCTCCACAGACGTTTCATTCGTAAACCCATCAAAAGAAAACAGTGCTTTACTGTAGGCCTTTGGGGATTTTTAGGGGCAACTTGAAAACGAAATGGATGTTTGGGTAAGGGTGAGCGAAACCTGTTGAATTTTGGTTGGACAATGTGAGTTACACCTTGTATATTGACGACTAAACTATTTGTTATTTTCATGTAAATGTTAGGCTATGATTGTTTTATTCGTGTTGGTATCCTGGAAATCAGGGAGTTTACTTTCGACGCACTTTGTGGATATGTATGTACACAGCTTTTTCAACTTTGGTTAACCATTTTATTTCTTTGCTAAAAAAATATCTATATATAAATGTTTACCTGTATAAAGTCACACGTATATGACTTTCATTTTATCGTAATTAAAACATCTTTAAAAAAGGCTGAAATTGTGTGATGTACATTTTATATATTTTTGTTTAATTATTCTTGTGAGGATTTTAGTTAAAAAAAATGTTTATTCAATTTTGAATTTTATTTTTAAACGTGAGTGTTGCTCGTTTACTATTACTCTAAATATCACCTATAACACCTTGACTTTCACTATTTCCCCCTATGGAATAAATCAATGTTTAATGCCCCGGAAAAAAACATTTCATGCCCAAATGAAAACCTTGTTAAATGGTATTAATTATGACTTGGAGCACATCGCAGCCCCATGCGTCTTGTATTTGCGATTAGGGATTCGTGTCTTATCAAATATCTAATTAATCTCCGAGACATCTTTTGTTCACTTTCACTTTATCGGGGGGTTTCCGAGGGGGTTTGACGACAAAGGGCCCTGAATATTTATTCTAATTGTCCAAATTAACTGCTTTCATTTGCATACCAATCGGTGGACCGATAATACGGATACGGCGTTTCTCTTTGCCAGGAGCCACATAGATGTTATGGGAACAGTTTTTAAACTTTAGAAAAAGAAGGGGCAAAGAGTCACATGCAAATGTTTGAATTTAAAATGCTCTTAGCTCAGAACAGTCAAATGGTGCCTGCACGGTATTTGAATATCAGTGGCCCCGTGTTGAAAGGGTTCAAGGATGCTCTCTGACTTCTTTGTGCTTACCCAGTGCAGCGTCCGACTCTCAAAGAAAACCCGGGGAATAATTAAAGCGTGGGTCCAGGACAGGGAATACGTCAGGGAGCAGCATCTCATCCAGACACCCTCTTTTTTTTTTAAAGAGGATGTTAAATTGACCAGAAGGCAAAGAGGGAAATTATTTCAATTTCCCCTTTGTGCCACAGCGGCGCTAAGGAAACGGCCACATCGTGAAAACTAGCAAATTAAATGCACAATCTACATTTCATCAACAAAAAAAGCTAAACGCAACACTTGAGAAAAATGTTGAAATTAAAGCTTCTTGCATCACATGCAAAAAAAGTAAATCTGAGATAAAGAATGTAATTGTTGCCATGTTTTATTTTACAAAATGTATTTTGTCTCAAATTAAATTTTAGGACATCAAATAACAGGTTAAACATTTTTTGTCACATTTAATTAAAATAATAATTGTTAAAAATAAATGTTCAGTTTAAGACATGTATTTAAATGCTAAATACAGATGTGCATTAATAAAACAAATATAGGCTAGTGCAGTTGCTGTTTCGTTTGCTGAATTTACGCTTGACATTTAGATATAAATAATATTTGTTGTTGAAGCCTGCAAAAAACCAACAGGAAATATATATCTTTATGAAAAACACAAATAGTGTTATATCATTCAGGGAAACCGGCCAAAACAAACAAACAATAAAAATAAATAAACATTGTAATTAGTTTCTGATTATAAGTAGCCTAATAGTAATATTTTATCGTCAGGTGCCCGGACCGAAAGGCATGTTAGTATTTAGTGGGAATACACTAACAGTACTAAATTATGGACCTTCTTTCATCCATCGCAAAACAAACCCATTTTGGAGAGAATTAAAAATTTAATCAGAAAATAAAATATGGAGACTTTTTTTTCGGAATCAACAGCCGTCCAAGCATTACATCTTACAATGACGATATTTCCCCAAACGACACAATAATGAATGCAATATATAAAAAAGCTGCATCGCAGAAAATGGTCTTCCGGTGGCCAACTGACCATTAAAATTAGTCTGACATTTTTCCATCAATGGATCATAGCTGCAAATTGCTTGCAATGGTTATCAATTAATCTAGACTCTTCCAAACAACAAGAGGGCGCAACGAGCTGCATCTGGATATTATCTGTCCACTGCTTCCCTCTACTGGAGAAAAAAGGAAAACCTACTGAACAATATCTGCAATTGAAATAGAGAGACAGTTATAGCGTTCTCAGTAATCACAGAGTCATCACCAAAGGGGATTCAACATATTTTGTCCAATATTGTAAGCTAAACAGTCAGTGCCTTGTTTTGGCTCCGTCTTGGCTTCTCTCCCTACTCCTGCTTTTCCCCATGCCATCCCTTTCCTTCCTCTTCTCCCTGCTTCTGCTCCTCCCATCTGCTGTTCTGCCTCTCCTTCCATCTGGGCTGCTTCTGTTCCTATCAACATCTCTGCTGTGACGCCCGTCTCTCCCTCTCTCCTCCCTGCCTCTCTCGCCGCTCCTGCTTCTGACCACGGCAGAGCTGCTCGGTCTCTCTCTGTCCCTGCTGTTGTGTCTCTTTCTCTCTTGACCTCCCTCCTGCTTGATCTTGTTCTCTGGGATAAGACTACAACTCCCGCTCCTTCCCCTCTCTGTCCTTGTTTGTCTATAATCTCCCGACTTCTCTTCAGGCCGCTTGTGTTCGGCGCGAGGGCTCGGTGACCTGCTTCTGTGAGAGGAGGCCTTTTTCTGACTCTTGACTCGCCGCTCGCTCTTAGAGCTGTTATCCCGACAGGAATCTTTTTTCTTTTTCTTTTGGCTCTTGAACTTGCCGTGGCTGTCTGAATCTGAGTCACTATCACTACTGCTGCTGCTATCGGAGGAGTCACTCGAGCTGTCACTATTTTCAGCCTTTTTTTTGTGTTTTCTCTTGCTCTTCTTCTTCTGTTTCTTGCTCTTCTTTTTCTTCGCCTTCTCCTTGTCCAGGCGATCAAGTTTTCTGTAAAACAAGATCACAAATGTTCAATTAAGATTTCTACAAGGCAGCAGGTAATCGAATATTATTAACAAAAATACATTCTAATAAACACATTTGAGTTGGAAGGAATGTAAAACACTTCATCTAAATAGGAAACCATGCAATAATGCAAAAAAAGATGCCTTTCACTTTTGACAGTTGATAATATACTAAGATTCAAAAGTTATATTTCTATCGCTCCATATAAAACAGTGACCTAGTAATTCATCAGATGGTTTTGAAACATTATTTTCCTTCAGTTTGTTCTATAAATTAGGCAAAAAATATTCAAATAGTGTTACAAATATTTTTTTTTTTTAAAACGTGCTTTAAATGTTTTTACCTGAGGAGCTTTTGTTTTTCCTTTTTCGTCAATGATTTAAGAAATGCCACTTCGGGATCTTCCTCATCCTCACTGGCAACGTATTCCTATAAAAGTACACAGCACATTTACATCAAAGCATATAGATAAATATAACTATCAAAGGCACATTTTGTAAATCTCTAAGTGAGTACATCAGCTGAAAACCTTTTGAAAATCAAACAATACATTTGATCCATATAATTTAGTCTACTTGACTTGAGCTACCTCAATAACTGGCCTCTCAGCAGCATTCATATATTCTAAGGACATAAAAGAGACGTAGTCGGCCTTTTCCCCCTGAAGGGTAAAGTATATATGTGTGTGTGTGAATAGATCATCCTATGTGTGCAAAGAAGGGAGTGTGAGACAGACAATTACCTGCGATATATCACAAACAGTAGAATTTCTACCAAGGACACATTTTTTCAGGGCAAACCCACTGTTTCGCATCTCCGCTATTAACTCCGAGGGGTGCATCGACGGACCTGTTAGCACAAATCACAGCGTCAGATTCCCATTGATGCCTGACCCACGCCAGCCACTATCTCCACAGTGGGAATTTCAGGGGCGGCTTTGTTAACAGAATGGGACATCAAATCAACTCACTCTACTTCCGGCTGAGCAAATCATACAATATCATGCTCTGCCAAAGCAGCAGTTAGGGGAATCAGAATACACAATAATTACTTTTTTCCCTCCCGGCACAGGAGGGGGACCATTACAGCACTCCACCATCAACACCATGCACTGACTGGACTCTCCCAGGGAAACATGATTTCTTTACTGCGCTATCCGCTGATTGCAGAAGTCTGGGAGCTCCAGCTGAACCCCGAGGGGAATGATTCAGTGTACCTGCTGCAAAATATGCGACAGACTGAAGCTCACTTATAATATTGTACGACATACCATAATCCTACTGGTTTTTCCCATTGCATAATCAAGAACACCCATGTTTTAGAAATATATATCACAGCAGGTCAAGTATCAACATATTGATAAACTGTTAATGATTACTTCCTTTATTTTATCATATATTTAAATGTGCTGTATTTATAATGTTGACATATGCTTGTATGCAAATGCTTGTATAGATGAATGAATGACTGTTTTAATTCAATAGCAACACACTATCTGTATATAAAATGGTTGTTGTGTGTTTACAGAGATATCAAAATAACATTTTATTATTTTGATAAACAAAGACACTGCTGGAGAAGGCGTTTCAGATTTGAGATAATGACTGCACTTTACCTGGTGCCTCCTCGGGGGCCACAGCGCTGGCATTGATACCCGACAGACCATAGAGGGGACACTCTCGGTCGGTGTTCACGTGGCCCCATTTGTGACATTTGATGCACCGCACGTTGCGCACCTGGGGGGTTCACAACAACACACATTATGGAAAATAGTGCAGATGTACCATTCATTTCTTGGACAAACCAATAGTCTTCAAATCCTTTCTAAACATGATGGCATCACATACTTTAAGGCTAAATCGATTAGTTTAATGTCCAATTTTTTTACTTTGTTCACTAATGTACGCACAGTTTCTTTAATAATACAGTGGGTCCCAATCGTATACGTTTACTGCTACATCTTAGACAGATACGGGTGTCATTTCTTCTGTTTAGATTTGTATCAACCTGTGCACACTAGATCTAAATCACAGGTGCAGCCTAAATGCTTCAAATAATAAAAATTCATCACATACCTGGATTCCAAACGGCTGATCTCTAATATTCATGTCATCCTTCGCATATCTACAGGAGAAAATGAAGGATTAAATAGAATGCAAATGTTGCAGCGCACTTGAGAATATTTCAATAAAATGTAGGTTTGTTTCAAAGAAAAATACTTACTTCTCTCTCGGAGCCGTTTTCTGCCACTCAAATTTGTACTCTTCTTCCCCATCCTGAAAAGAAGACACATGTTCATTACACATTTTAGTATGCAAGCCTTTCTATTTATAAATGAGTGGAAAAGCGTTGTAAGGAAAGGTCCACATGCAGAAAAAGAGTGGAACCGTATGGATACATAATTTGCTTTAATTACCTCTTTTGTTTCCTCTTCAGGAGAGAAGACGATTATGAAAAAAAGTAAACGAGTATTAATGAAGTTTATCATTTCTTTCTTAAGAATCAGGTGTTTGGAATAAGTAACCACTGACCTTTGGATGCTCCCGGTGGAGCCTCGTACATGAAATTGAGGCCATTTTTAACACGATCATCCCCCATCAACACCCTAAAGGTAATAAGATTCAAGGCCTTATTGTCATGTGCACAGTAGCTACAGTGTAGATATGGCAATGAACAACTTAAGTCACAGGCTCCTCCAACAGCGCAACATGAATATATATAGGACATAGAACAAATGAAACTGATAAATAAAATAAAATAGTGCAAGAAAATGTTTTGAGTTGTGTAATGTACAAAATAAAATAGAAATAATGCAAGAAGAGTCTATATACAATAAATGGAATGTATATATAAATAATTTGCAGAATGGAAAACACAACAAAAACATGTTATTTGAGTTACTTTCTATTAATGGTGATTTTCAACATTTACCATAACATTAGAGGAAGTATTTATTTTAAAATGATTGTATAAGTTAATGTAAAGTAAATAAAAACCTTTCCATTTACACGTTACGCTTTAATCAATAAACCCAAATTAAATGCAATTCAAAATAAATCAGTAGGTCATGAGGTGGTTTAAGGTTACAATTATATATTTATCAAACCTGTTGTTGTAACAATCCTGTTCCTTCATGTACGCCTGCATGAGATCTTCTTGCTTCTTCTTGTCGAAGGTTATTTTCTGTTCTGCTATCCATACCTGTAAGAATATTTTTATTTTACAGATTACATTATTCATCATCATTACAGTCACATTCATCAACAGAGAGAAATCCTTATGGGTTACAGCTAAAACTAAAGCACATGAATGAGTAGAACATGCAATCATTGAATGTATCTTCAAATGAATTTATTTGAGAGGTTGTCATGTGTATAAACATTGTTAGTCTCGAGAACTGATTTATACTACAGGGAGCGGAGAGACGACTCTCATTATAAGTTAGCATTAGACTACATCTAGACACAATGATAGTAGAGTACTACATATCATGTATATTGAATCACATTTACAATCAGCAAAGTAAACAAATACAGTATTAGTTTGGGTGGTACATTGTTGCTAATAGTATCTTTATCTTTTAAAGACGACGATAGTAAAGTGGACTAAAGTAACTTTAAGTTACCGATGTCTTTCTGTACTGTAACGTTAGCTTTACGTTACCGACCAACACACAACAATGCGAGCACACAATGTAGACTAACCATCGTATATGGTTTGTATATAGTTGACACATAAACACTACTGAGTGGGAGTCATTTGTATCAAACTATTTTGAAAGTGGATTGTGTTAGCTTAAGCTTAGTAGCAAATTGGGCTAGCATATCAACGGGTAGCATTGCTTGCTAGTTGGCTAACGTCTTCTACCCTCAAACTGTAATACTAACTGTCGCAACCACTCACCTTTTTGATATTTGATTTCGACGCAGGATGAAAATCCTTCTTGCACATGAAATTGGCAAACGACTTCCCCATGGCTGACAACCGTTAATGTCACCTGAATGGAAATCGTAGCGTTAGTGTTGGCTAAGAGAGTTGATAACGTAGCAGGTAGCAGCCTCCGAGTGCGCATGTAAACAAATCCTTCTGCAGGAAGTCAGTTCTGTGTTGGTGCTACAGGGAGCCGTTGAAAACATAAACGCGTAACGCTTTAAACTACATGTATTTGTTCATTCTTTATGCATCAAGTATTTACATTGAAATATAGTAACATCATTTGTAATATATAAACTTAAAAAGCTACATCTTTTTAATTGGGTTTGTCCATGGGATTATGATACTGGAATCATAAATGAAATGACACAATAATGACTTCCTGCCAACACATCGTCAAACAATTACTAAATAAAATGTATATGTTTTAGGAACACCAACAACCAAAAACTATAATGTAAAAAAACAACACTACTTCGATTACAAATATAAAACGGACTTCAGCTTGGTCACGTGACTGTGTGACTGTTTCCGTGTGAGACAACAATGTGAACTGTGACGTTGAGCTCAAATGGAAACCTAAAAGAAAATAGAAACTTATAGTGACAGACAGAGCTCAGTAAGACCTAAGACTGGCAGACACAGGTAAGCGTACGTTGTTGAATGATGAATATAGTTACAAACAACTCAATTACTCTGCATATTTGTCTTGATCTCTCAGGTAACTTTAGGTCTAAATCTGATTTAATACCAATGTCGTATTATTGGCTAATAAATATGGTGCAAAGTGTACTATTGGCTGCTAATGTTAAGGCCTTTTTCAAAACCTGTTAAACTGCAAATGTAACCCACTCAATGTATTGATCCTTATGTTTATGACTTTCAGAACGTTTTTGATTCAAAATGCACCCATCTTCCTGTGACACCTTCGTGGCTCTGCCCCCCTCCACTGAGAGACAATGCATCATCTTTGGGAAAAACTCTGACAGGCCTTGTGATGAAGTTCAGGAGGTGGTCTATTTTCCTGCCAGAGATTTCGATGCAGGGGAGAAGGTTGAGGTAGGCGACACATACAGCTTGTTATTGCCCTCCAACCTTCAATTTCACAATTGCCCACAATGACTGCTCTTTGGTGAAAGTGCCATAGGGTAACCATTAACAGTTTTTCTCTTCTTTATCTTGTGAACAGTGTACATACATAGAGATCGAGCAGGTTGCCCACACTTATGCAGTGATGTTGAGCAAACCAGCATGGCTGTGGGGCGCAGAAATGGGCGCAAATGAACATCAAGTGTGTATTGGAAATGAAGCAGTGTGGGGCAGAGAGAGTGCAGATGGCGACGAAGCTCTTCTCGGTATGGATCTTGTCAGGTAAAGCCCCTGTAAAAGAGATTGTTGGAAATGTAATAACATCCAGAAAACCATTTTTGAGAAACACTCAATGACGAAGCAAAACATACATTTCTGACTCTACAATTTTCAAGGCTTGGACTTGAGAGAGCGGATACAGCTGAGAAAGCTGTGGATGTTATCACTGAGCTGCTGAAAAAATATGGCCAAGGAGGATCGTGCATGGAGGATCAGGGAAGCTTCACCTACCACAACAGCTTCCTCATCTCTGACAGGAAGGAGGCATGGCTGCTGGAAACATCAGGGAAGCACTGGGCTGCAGAGAGAAGACAAGGTAATTAGAAAACAAAGAATAACGTTCACATTTATCGTTTTTATCTGTATATATGCTGTCAGAGAAATGCCAAATATACTGTATGTTTGTAGGAGTCTATTTTAGTTGCAGCCCAATAAGCCAAAAAGATCCCAGCTGTCAACAAGCACCATCATCCTATATATCCATCATCATCATCCATATACATGATTTTAACCTTTTTTCTTTAGCAAACCTATAACTTACTAACAAAATATGTTTTTAATTTAATTTGATATTTAAATATGTACACCCAAACCCATGGGCCTACCAAAACAACAAGAATGTTTACTTAGTGTTGTTTATGTGGCGCACCAGGACCAACAGCTCTGTCAGCACTCCAGCTGGCCCTGCCTGCTTTGTAAACAAAGGGCTGGTTGATATCACTGACAGAAATGCCATGATTAACTGTCACACTTTGGTAACAATAATTACAAGAATCCTACCTTGCTAAATAAACCTGGGCACAAGATTATCCTTCTTCAAAGTGGAGCTATTATTATTATTATTATTATTATTATTATTATTATTCTATAAAAGTAAAATAGAAGACTTTCTGATGTTCTAATGTTTATTCTTTTTGTCATCTACCATATTGTCCCTGTCAGGTTATTCTCTGAGTAGCTGCCAATAAAAATGTTTATTAAGACCATCACGCGTTGACATTTTTCTGCATTAAAGGCCTGAGTTTTTTTACAACACATTACACTGCCTAGGTTGCTATCAAATATTGTTAAATTCAAGTATAATTGCTAATCTTCTCGTTTTTACTTCTAGCTGGATATCGCAACATCTCAAACGAGTATAGCATAAAAACTAAGATCGACAAGGAACACCCAGAATTGAGGAAATATGCACAGAGCAAGGGCTGGTGGGATGGAAAGACTCAGTTCAACTTTTCCACGGTCTACTCCTTTACCACTACGGCCAGAATAGAAGCTGCTGGGAGCCGGTACTGTGAGGGGAAGAAGTTGCTGAAAAAGAGCAATGGTAAGTAACACACTTCACTATGGAGAATTGAATCAGAAGTAACAACTGTACCGCTGTTTATGCAAGTGTTTATTTTGTCTACTGAAGGTCACATTACTGCTGAGACGATGATGGATATCCTGAGAGATAAAGAGAGTGGCATCAACATGGAGGGCATGTTCATGACAACAGGAAGTATGGTGTCTGTGATACCCACTGATCCCTCTCTGCCCGGGGTTCACTACTTTACAGCAACTCCAGACCCTGAAAGGTAAAGTGCTGGATCACAGTTCAGCTGATAAAGCATGCTTTGAAGTCATTTAAAAAAGCTAATGACCAGATAATGTCGTTATTTTTGCACAACAGGTCCGTATTCAAACCTTTCATCTTTGTGAAGAACATTAACACGATTAATTTGCCGAAGGAGACTACTTCTCCCAGCTATGGCGCGGATGACCCTGTCAAGAAGAAACCTCGCTTCCAGAGCAAACCTGACCGCAAACACAAGTTGTTTGTCAAACATGAACTGGTGGCGGCCATCATGGAGACCTTCAAGGTTTAACAACTTAATTTCAGCCTGCAATTTCAACTTGGTATGATCAATTCCTTCTTAAATATGTATTAACCAATTGTTTTTTGTCTATAGGACAGAGGAAAGAAGATCACAGAAAATATGAGGAGACTGGAGAAGGAGAAGATGACCGAGATGGAGGAGATTCTTTCACATGGCATTAAGGAACCAGACCTTTTGGTGAATCTGTTCCCGAGCTGTGTTCAGGAGGAGATGGCCGTGTACGGCAAGAGCTGAAACCACAAAACAGAACTGCAGAGTGACACAGCCAGCATATGCTTCTGCGTTTACCGTTGAATCAGGTGTAAAAAAACATGGTTGTATAATTAAATAGAACAGAACTTGAGAAATTAACATTGCTGTACAAAAAGTAAAACAGACTTGGATAGCCATGTTGTACGTATCACATCATTGACCAGAAATACTAGGAACAACAAATTACATTAGACAGGACTTGATGGTTTGGGCATAACATTTATTTTTTAAAACACATCATTAATACACACCTAGTATATTAAAGTCGTTTTCTTATCAAAAATACATTTTACACCTCCAGTGCATCATAAATGTAAAACGTTTTTGCTTTTTAAAAAGCAACAAAACTGTATATTTTAGCAGTGTTTTAAATGATGTATACCTGAGAGAAAAAAATGATTTCCAGCAGCTTATAACATCCCAAGTCTCAAAGTCAATTTGCACACTTGCGAGTAAACACATTAACATTGTCTGGATTATGACACTCATTTCACATAGTTCTAAAATCATAACTTTTTTAATGTAAAGAGGAAGGTTGCTTATTTTGTCATTTTCAGAAAAACAATTCTTAATTTCAACATTGTCATTCAAACTTGGAACATGCAGGAACGGGCAGGTTGTTTGTTGAAATGCTAGGATACCAGCTCTGCTAAACTGTTTTACAGCAGCAAGTCCTATTAAACTACAGGTTATCAAAGATACAATACTCTCAAGCTTCATAACCAGGTAATTATCTGGTAAAACTCACTTAGCCATACATTAAAAAACATACTATTAAAAAAAAGGAGACAGCTTTAACCATCTTCCCTTTTTTCTTTTGGCAAGTGGCGTTCTCTGAAGTGCCCTAGTGAAGACAATAATACATTTAGCAGAATAATGGGATTTCTTGCTTGCCTGCATTGTCAATCCCAAAAAGGACATAAAAACAATCCAACGGAAAGTCCAAGTATTTGCATTGCATTTTAAATGATAACAAATTCTATAAAAAGCAGCAACGTCTAGTTTTATCCTTTAAAATTGGTAATACTTGTTTTAACTGGCATGACATGCTTATGATTTTGTATATGAAGTTATGGCCTTTAATCATTTTCAATGTAATCATTTTAATCACCAGTTTCATTGCAGTTAAAATGATGCAGAGTCTGTCCTGACTGACCGTTGAAGCAATGTTGCTGCCTCTCAATATCTCTAAATGTATACTGGTGATTGAAATGTTAAATATTTAACTACATAAATAAGACATTTATGGTTAGGACCTTTAAGACCAACTCTGCACAGTACGATGACCTGGCCTTACTTAGTTTTAAAGTTTCAAGTCTGTTGCCCTTCTGAACACACCCATCATCACGTTCAGGCGTGGTCTGTGCCAACACCCGACAGGGATGTTGTGCTGAACAAAACAGCATTGGGAAGGGCTGAAGAAGACATTTTCTTCCTCAATGAAAATGCAATTTTCCTTTAATAAAAACAGAACGGAAAGGTTGACCTTGTTTCTTATGTCATGAAGCGGTAATAAAGGTGACTGTCTTGGAAGCCGTGTTCCTGCCCGATGTGCTGGAGCACCCCGCCCTCCTGTAAGCGCTTCCCGTAGAGCTCCGCCTCCCCCTGATCCTGAGCCAAGCCCACCTGCTGCAGCCACTCCACCAGGTCACAGCCAAGGAAACTCTCCACCATAGTCCGATTCCCACACCTTAGAGTTTGAAGAAACACCCACCCAAAAGGTTGAATTATAGATAGAAGAAGCAAACAGACAGCACTAAAAGCAATAACTGTTGAAAGTCTTTTTTAAATAATTGTCATATGTGTTGGACTACCAGGATTGTTTCTCCGCACACCATGTTTATTCAAGACAGTTGTCGTCAACCTCTGACTAGATTAGCGGTGAGTATGATGATGATGATGATGATGATGTGCTCTCACCTTCTCTTTTTGACGATGTCATGACAACACTGGTCCTTGTGGTATTGGGTGAACTGGGAGCAGGTCATCCTGATTTCCTCTGGTAAATTAGTCTGTGGTTGCTCTTCTTGCTTCTTTCCATAAAACAGACGATGTAACCTAAAAAAATATTCACAAAAACAAGCATAGAGTATAGTGTAGTTAACACATAGTATGTATACACGGTTAATACAGTGTGGCTTGTGTGTAAAACACTAGAGAGTGTGTCAAAGCTTAATAACAGATTATCTTTACCTCTTTTTAAATGGCAGTATTATCAAATGCTTGTCCATCCCAAAGAGAGCAAAAGAGAGCAAACCCTAGGGACAGAGAACAGGTCATGACACTGGTGCTTTGTGACAATAAAAAGCTCACAATCTTGGTATTAGTGTATCTGGAAACCAACCTGTCCATAGTTGGCCACAGCACAGAAGAACAGCAGCTCCAAGTAGAGTCTACCAGGAACCGGATTCAAGAGCAACCACAAGCAGCTGGACAGGTTCTGTTATGACAGGAAGTGAGAGGAGCTTTTTGGTTGAGGTGTACACCAGCAAACATGCCGACAGAATACAACATGTAATAATACATTAATAAATTAAATGTATATAGCGCTTCTCATCTGCCAAGACAAATCTCGAAGCGCTTGTGGAACCAGTTGAGTGAAATTACTGCATTAGGACAACTAAATAAGTGACAGAAAATAAGACTGACTTGACTCCCATTAAGGGAATAGTTTGGATTATTTGAATAAGGGCTGTATGTAGTACTTGTATGTGTGTTGTATGAGCAGAAAGCAGTACTGGCACAGTAGCAAAGTAAAGTACAAAATATATTTTTGTATATTCAAGATCAGCTTTATATTTAGAGTATTTGTTTCATTTACATGGCTGCCGGATTGCCCTTTACAACGTTGAACTGAGGCATTATCCATGCTCTCTTTAAAGCCTCATGACTCTATTGACTGTTGAGAAAGAACTGTAATTTTACCTCAACCTCCAGTCAGCTGCTTCCTGCACTGGTTAGATTGTTCGCGTGACTTTGATGCTTTGACCAAAGTTACACATGAACACAAACAAATTCACTAATGTAGGCAGCCATAAACCAGCAACTCTTGTGATAAGATAAAATTACTAATTTTGTCAATGTAGTCTAGTTGGAAAGGGCAATGTAAAGCAGTGACTATGGAGGAGAATGTTTTCCAACCCCACTACATATCATTTGTACTATACCTTTAAATAGTGAATTTACAGGTTTTAAAAATATTTGTTGAGATACACAAAGAAACCACATATCACAAGTTTGATTGGTATCTACTAGTCTTATTAGAACCAGTCAGCTTTCATGTCGAGTCTTAACATACTTTAAAATGTTCTTTAAAATGAAATATAAATAAGGCCTAAAACAGGGACAAAAAAAGCTAAATTCTAGATGTACTAGTCTTATTTAATATTTTTCTTATCAAATATTTAGAGCAATACATACCAATCCTAACATAATAATCTAATGGGTTTCCTTGGAGAAGGCTACAACCAAAACTGAATGAGTTGGAAATGACATGGCTCAGCCATTTGTGTCTGATTTGGTTTGTGATGCACTAAATATAATGATGCAGGCAGTAAGGCTGGCTTCATGTCACTGTAGAAGTGAAAGGTGGTGGTTTACTCACAGCCAACAAGCCAACAGTCAGAAGCAGACAGAGGAGCACATGACGGGCCACTTGTCTTTCTTCTACCTGCTGGAGCTCCTCCACTTGGACAAGCAGGCAGTCTGTGGACTCACAACGGCTCTCACACTGACCTGAGGGGGGCAGCACAACAGGAAATGAACATACACTCAATACTGAATCTTATTCATTGTACAGAAATGCTCGTTGTTGTGTGTGTTTAACAAATTGGGGTTAATGTATTTTTAATTCTTGCTGAATAAATGTACTGTTGTTTATTAGTAAAACACCTGTGAGTGTGGTTGCTGTGTTGTTGATGGGGGTGCTGGTCATGTCAGGCATGGGCTGGGGTGGGGCGCAGTCACACTGGAGGCACGCTGATAACAAAGTGTTAAGAGTGAGGTCAAACTCGAGGAAAAACGCACACACAGTACGAGTAATACAGAACAAGATTAACCCTCTAATGAAGATGAGAGTAATACTTATAACATATTACTATCTTTAATTAAATGTTTTCATGCTACTCTTTATGTGAATGGTACCTACTGTATTCTCTTAACCACATGTTTAAATTGTCGTTGTTTTTATGTTAGAATCATGATTGTCTGCAACACACTAGTATCTTTCAAATCATATTCATATAAAAGAAAGAGTATGTTTCTCCAACAGTGGCAGAACTGGGTTATTTATTCAGAATCTTAAAGGTGACATTCAAACAAATGTTGAAATGTTGAATAAAAGTCTCAGTTGAATGGCCTCTTTAAAATAAATTACCTCCGTTGGGATCTCCTGATGGGGCGGTTGGCTCAAACAGAGACTGGTTCTCCGGATCATCCTCAGTTACAAGATCCTCTGCAGAGCTTTCCTCAGTGTGGGCCCAGCTTCCTCTGCTGAGACATATAAGAGAGCTCCCTCCCAGCAGTATACTGAGAGCTAGCACAACCGTGGTGCATATTATCTGTAAAATAATGCACATACAGACATGTAGGCTTTTAAGTATTTCTCTGCAGGTTAAAAAATGGCAGAAAACATGAAAGATTTAGATGTTGTTGTTGTTACCTGTGGTTTGCCATAAAAGAAAGCTGAGTCAATAGTGTCAGGCACTTTTGTCCCAGAAATGAGCAACACAGCTGTTATTGAGGCTGGGATACTGTCAATATAGAGACAACATTTCAAATCAATTACAGTATCAAGATGTCAAATGTAAATCCTCTCAATGACACTCCGTTTCTGATTACATTTTTAAATGAATGTACTTTAATCTAAAATCCCCAACATGGCGGACCTTTTAGTAGACCAGACCATCTGGGTTAGTTTCATTTCTGTTTTTAGTCTTCTTTAAAAGAGACTCACCCCCAGCCAGCAATGAGGAACGTGCCGGGTAAGACTTTCACATCCTCATGCCTCTTCATGAGCACAAGAGAGAGTGCTATCAATCCTATAATGATAAACAACACATTACAGAATTAGCAAAAAAACTTCAGTCTTCAGAGATCACCAAATTAAATGTATGCATTTTAATGTGAGGTTAAAGTGGATGGAGAGTTGTTTGCATACCTGGCCAAACAAAGCTACTGTAGAGGGAGGTACATATTAATGTGAACGTCAGGACCTGCCCGGTGAAGTTGTCTTCTTTCACCATAAAGTTCCACAGAATCATCCCAACACAAGTTAGGAGCTACCGACCAAACAATAAAAAAGAACTGCATTTACTTATGAGGTTACACCTGCAGGTAGATGTTTGGTCAATTTGAATAATGGATCATAAAATCAATTCAGAGAAAATGTGCAAGTTTGCTCACCTGTGCAAAAAAAAGGTTGATTGTAAACATGTGAGGTAGCCTCTTGAATTTTTTACTTAAAAATATGACAGCAATTGTCCAAACCTGTGAGGGAAAACACACATTTTAAATTATACATGTCGTCCAACACGAAGACATGTCAATAACTATCATTATTCAACATTATTTGCTGGTATTTCATTTGAAAAGCAAAGGACAGGTGAAATAAGAGAATGAAAGAATGGAGACTAACAAGGTAGTAAAAGATACTGCAGAATACACAACTGTATACATATTTCATCACAACAAAGATTATTCCGATTGTGGATGTCATGCGAGCATAACATGGTGAAAACAATCAGTCTAAATTAACAATCGGGACGGAAATGTTCGGATTTCCAAAGGGAGGTTCTGTGAATAAATTAAAAATCAAGAACCAAAATAATTGAACTATTCATATCTTAGACTGCACTGTAACTTTTAATGTTTATTTTATTAGCTTTTCTTTTTAATAACTGATTTTAAATGCCATTTTCTTAATGTCTTTTTTTTTTTTTTTTTAAATGTTTCTTCTATTATCTTTTACTGTTTTTAAATGCCTTAATGTCTTTCATTTTTGTAAAGCACCTTGAATTGCCTGGTGCTGAAAGGTGCTATAATTGCCTTGCCTTGCCTTGCCTTGCCTTGCCTTGCCTTGCCTTGCCTTGCCTTGCCTTGCCTTGCCTTGCCTTGCCTTGCCTTGCCTTGCCTTGCCTTGCCTTGCCTTGCCTTGCCTTGCCTTGCCTTGCCTTGCCTTGCCTTGCCTTGCCTTGCCTTGCCTTGCCTTGCCTTGCCTTGCCTTGCCTTGCCTTGCCTTGCCTTGCCTTGCCTTGCCTTGCCTTGCCTTGCCTTGCCTTGCCTTGCCTTGCCTAGTCATTGTTTTTTGCAACAGGTTGCAGGTTCCTGAAAGTGGAATTGAATGAGGAAGTAAGTTCTCAAGCCAGTAAAGCATCTGTTCGGTCACACATCCTCTAAATGACGAAGCCTTTTTATGTCTATCTGCCACAGTGGTTCGAACATCTCACAAGAAGCCACATGTTTGTGTTTTCTTTTCATTCCACAGCAGATGTGTAGTAGCAGTAGTGAATTGTGCAGTTTTATGGAAATAACTTACTAAAGTAATTGCAGGCCCAAATGCTTTAAGTTCAGAGGTAGAGAATGCTTTAGCAAAGGGTTTATGAGTCAGGACTTCCCTTTGAACCCAGATTCCACATACTGAGATAAAACAAAAATAACCAGCCAATACAATCACAGTTATAAAACATTAACCAACAACAAGTTAACACATATCAGACTTACCAGTGCAACCAAGGTCACTATGCTTATATTAAAGCTGACACTCAGCAGTGAATTCATCAAAAGCTGAGGATCCATCCCGCGCATCGTAAGTAACCAGGCAGAAACATACATTATTGGAGCTGAGAGAAAAGTGCTGATCACCATCCCAGAGGTTACCTGTCAGGAAGAAGAATACTATTTATGTTAAGTAAAAAATAAAATGAATTGTTAGCATCTGAATGGCAGATAGGATGTTGACTCGTAAACAACTTACAACTTCTAGCTCTGCGTTGTAATAAACAGCATAGATGGCCACACTTGGTGCAGTGGGAAACACGCCATAAAGAAAGGCATAATTGGATAGGCTTGAGTGGTTCAATGAGCTGGTGTTGGTATTGTCCAATAAATCCACCATGTCCTTACAAATCAGCGGCATCAGCAACCTGAAGGTGAAATCAAAAGGCCGGTGTCATAAATCATTACCTGAGAGTTAGTTAACTGAAAAATGTTAGGAATATACACTGAACAAAAATAGAAACGCAACACTTTTGTTTTTGCTCCCATTCTGAGCAAAAACAAAAGTGTTGCATTTATATTTTTGTTCAGTGTATAAACAACATACACTAGTTATTATCATGCTACGCCTTCCTAACAGCTATGACAAGTCATGCTTTAATACAAGTCTTGTGTTCTGTGAAAGGCATGACTCACACAAACCATAAGCACAAAACAACATGTTGGGAGCACTCTCCAAAGCTCTAACCTGACGACTATCTACACTCCCAGAACACATTAAGAGTTCATCTGATAACACTGAATCCTCCCTTGTTCAAAATGCACATTAAGCAAAGGTCTTAGTTTTTTCCACTCACAGTTTCGCTGTTGTGAGTAAAATCAGTGTCACGACTGAGGATCTGGTTAATTTCCCCAACTGTCCCACCATGGACAGACCCAAGTAGAACAGAGCTGCTCCCCCGAAAGAGTTGGCCAAGCCATCAAGAAATGAAGCCATGAAGGGAGGAATTGTCTGATGGAGGGCAAAATGGCCGATGATGCCGATGACAACCATGAACACGATAGGGTTCTTCAGGACCTGCAACACTACAAGCCCCACGATCAGGATTTTTCTCTGTTGGTGGTTTCCCTCATTCTTCCACTTCTGGATCTCGCAGAAAGCAAAGCCAATGGGGTTTAGAAGAATCAGGGACACCGGTGCCACCAGGTAGATGTACTGCAGGTACTCTGGGTATGTGCTCTTGTAAAGGGCCTCCACTGTGGATAAAGATGAAAACAAATAGCTCAATATTGACGTACTCTGCGAATCTGACTTGTTGGAACATGTAGTGCCAAAGTATGACATATTGGCTTAATACACACAAAGCTGCAAAAGTCCAGGCTTACATAAATATCTGATTTACATCATTTTTCTAGTGTAAGGACTGTTTACATATAAAGTACCTGGGCCATACTGTTACCTGTGCTGTTGTTACTACTGTATTTAGAAATATCTATAACGGTCAGTTAATCAATCATGCTTAAAGGGTTTGTTTATTCTATAATAATATGATCAGAAGCATCAGCATGCTTATAGAGCATGAGTATGCTTGTATAACATTTAAATTCCCTTACTGGAAGATAAGGATGATCAGAGATAAGATAAGATAAGATAAGATAAGACTTTATTCATCCCGAAGGAAATTGTTGTGCCAGAGTAACAGTAACAGTAACGAAATACAACAAACACAGCAGAAAAAGAGCAATCAAACATCCACCGACAACATGAAACATAGAAACATAGATGGTCACACAATCAATGCAATCATTATTAGCAGTATTCAGTAGTTTTCAGTAGTTAGTAGTGCAAAAATTAAAACGTAGTGGCAGTTACGTAATTGCACATTATCATAGCATTATTAATAATAATACTAATACTAATAATAATAATAATATAATATTGCACATAGTTATATATAGCTGTGAGTGTAATTGCAAGGATGTTAATTATATAGATATATAGATGTTATTCCATTTGTCCAAATGTTTGCGAGTATAAAATAATGAATCTAAATGTTCTCAGGAATAACAATCTAAAAAGGGAAAGTTGTGAGCACAATGATATCAACTTCAGCTGAGGTAGTTTACAGTTACACATGGATAATTACACTTTTGATTTGATGAGTGGACAAACATAAGGACAGCATGATTACAGTTGCAGCAGTGAATGAAAAGCAATGTGTGTGGTAGGCTTAAAAGGCATTATACTCACCAATGGGATATCCCAGGGCAAAGTCATTGCTTTGGGTGGCAAATATTGAGAAAAGCCCAGCTTTACTATAGCGGCTCTCAGGACTGGCAACTATCAGCGTGAGAACGCAGACAAGGAAAAACACAGACACTTTGGCAATGAGGATGCTCCATAGAAATGGCCAAATGACATTCCCGAAGTCCAACAGCACCATGTTCTTGAACAGCAGAGCTGGGAGGGCAAACTTAGACACAAAATTCCCCAATCCTTTGGCCTGTGTGGAGGTGATGATGTTTGCCCTCCCTGCGATGTATCCACACAGTATTATCCCAAAGCACTGCAGGAGAGCCGGTAGCAGCTTGTCAATGGACATGCTGGGTGAGGGGACTTCCTGCTCATATGAAAAGTTGGTGTTTCTGCCCGGTGCCTCCATCATGTTGATCATCCTTCCACTGTCACTTGTCATGTCTGGTTTGAGGGCATGTTATTTCCTGTCGGCCCTGTCAGATATAACACAAGAGGGAGGGAGTTCAAAGGAGGAGTTTGTAGTAAGACGTTAAACTGGCAAATATAACGAGTTAACGGCGTTTATTAACCAAATCAACGTCATATAACCGACTCCGTTACGAGTGACTATCAAGCTTTTACCAAATAGAAAACAGGTATATCAAGGTCATTGCGGTTATAAATGACTAACCTCTGCTCTGAGTGCAGTTCAGCCCCAACGTGTAACGTTAACGTTTCCATGTGTCAGTGAAATGTCAGTTGGAGTAGCCATTAGCCAGCTAGCTATCGTTGAATTGGTGAAACACAACTGAGAGTATCCTCTTAAATCGTAAGTGGAGTTACACAACTCCAAAATCCACACGTTAACCCCACCCGGGGCTAAATAGTTGTTGAAATGTCGCGTTACGTAGGGGTTAATAGCTCACTTTAGTCACCACCCAGCAACTTTCCTATTCCCTGATTTGTCAACAACGATTCAACCAATCAAAATATACCGAGGGAAAAAGAGGCGGGGCTTACTCCACCTACACTACACACCACATGCAAAGCTTGGAAAGGTAATCAAAGTTTGGCAATTCATGAGTTAGGTGTACATATTTCTAAATGAACAACCAAGTCTGGTATATGTACAATTGATAATCAAACTTTCAGAAAGCATAATTTTCCTACAAAAGTAATTTATTATTGTTAATAAGACTTGTTTTATATGTATTTGAGTCATCAATCCACACCAGCCCTCAGTTTTTCCTTTTTCATAATTCAATAACTCTACGTACATCCTTTATGAACAATGAATCATATGACTGTATAAGGTGACAGGGGTTATTTGAAGGGACACACCCACAGAGAACTACAGTATGACTCAACTCTTCAATGTGCCTCAGCTTTTCTTATAACTCAATGTTTTGTTTTACAGCCTGAGATAATCACGCTTGTCAGCATCATTGCCTCACTTCAGCTTAATAATGCAAAATAACTACTTTTATATTTTCCACCTTTACATATATGAAATAATATGAGGCAAAAGGATTCCGGACACAGAGCAAGACTTGATCAGCTTGAAAAACGTATTTCATTTTTAATTCAGTTGTTCCCTAAACAATCATGTGAAAGAATATATGAAATGTTTTTAAATGAATTCAATATCTCAATTGCACACATATACCTTACTTTAAAATGAAAAGCAACACAGCTCTGGCAAAACATATCCTGAAGCTACTGCATTATCTTTTACATATACACATGTAGGAACACAACATCAAAGAGCAAACAAAGACTTATACTGTGAATGCAGCTATTGTTCAAAGTTCGACAGGTAAAACATGATGCAGTTATGCCCAGCTGGTGCACTCCACTCCAGGACTTTAAATCGTGCTCAACTCAATGAGACGGCCTGCAAACACACCTAATGTGCCGATGAGACACACTGCCATGAACACACAGAGCAGGATGTGATCCAACACCATGGCTACAAACTTCCATTCTTCAGCAGCCTGGAAAGAAAAGAGGGACAATGTGTTACACAAAGCATGACTAAAGAACAGTATTAGTGACACTTTCTGTGCAAGAGAGATTACATTGTTGGACTCCTCGTCCGATTTCATGGTTTCTGCGATGTATTTGACTCCTTCAATGGCACTGCGGATGTCAGGGTTCTTAGTCATGGGCGACTGATAGGGAACAGAAGAGGCCTGGTTGCCTGAGATGTCTGAGATGTCAAAATCAGCACCATATAGGTTGGGTTTAACCTGCATTTCCTTTCCTGGGCGTTTCATTGTTGAGAAGAACATGATGTTGGGAATGGTTTCAATGAAAACCTGTTCATAGAAAGACAACAGATATGCATCATGTCATACAGCATCAGAGAAGTTGGATTATGTCAAATGAACATGTTAGGCCTGCTACCACTAGATGGCAATATCATACAAAGAAAAATAAATAAAGGATTGTT
The DNA here is from genome assembly GCF_902827115.2 of Pseudochaenichthys georgianus. Lineage (NCBI taxonomy): Eukaryota > Metazoa > Chordata > Actinopteri > Perciformes > Channichthyidae > Pseudochaenichthys > Pseudochaenichthys georgianus. The sequence continues at coordinate 28,748,265 of NC_047523.1, read as the reverse complement.
CTCTAAAGCTTGCCAAGTTTGAGTGGTAAAGCTCTTCAGTCAAAACAATATTAGGTTAAGGTGTATGTTCCCCTCTGTTTATGTGCTCACCTTGCGGACCCAGTCTGGCATTGTGTGAGTGCTGGGGGAGCGGTGGTGGGTGTTGATGACGATGACAGTGATAATGATGGAGGCAATGACGAAGACCATAGTGAAGAGCATGTACTTCCCAATGAGTGGTACAGCACTGGAGGTAGAAGGAATCAGCTCCACAATGACCAGCAGGAACACAGTCAGAGACAACAGGACGGAGATGCTGAGGGTCATCTTCTCACCTGGGAGACACAGAAGACATCTTTTGTGATCATCAAGGGTATCATCATGAACTCTACAGGACTTTAGAAATCATCGATAATCATCAAACTTGTTTCAGTTCAACTGGTCACAACCGGTAAACATATGAAACAAATGTCTGTGGTTCACAAATGGGGTCAAAAAGGATTTCTAATTTTGTAGGTGGAGAGAACATTGTGTTTACAGCAGCAGAAAAAGTCGACCTACAACACATTCTATGTTATTTGAACACGTCTTTACTTTTAAAGACACACTGAAATAACCCTTAAACTGAATTAAAAATGGGGAGCTGCCGTATTGAAAGAATGTTTGTTCAAAACACTAAAAACATGCAATCTTAATACATCGCCACAAGGGAGAGCTGTTGCTGTGGGTAGTAAATACTTCCATTACCCTGCCATCCAATCAGGATGCTACCCCCACTATTAACACAGCACACAATAACTGCACTGTTCACACTCGAGAATAGGAGGTATTTTTGCTGTTGTTTCTAAACTCAACAATAGAACAAGTAAACTAATTCTGACACCATCTCACAAGTAAAATGCTAGACGTGTTGTTGTGTTGCTCAGATCGAGCAGTTATCCCGGAGAGAGCATCTTTTGGCACCAGCTTCTCCTCCACACCTTCCTGTCAGCTGCCATATCAGACACTGGAATCAAGTGATGTATTATACATTAAAGCAAAGGCCCGCTTTCAGACATGACAGCACAGAGGGACCCTGGGTAATGAGGCAGACTTACACACTGGGAACACGGCCAGATGTGCACACAAGCAGTGCAACTACTGCATCAGCTGATGTAGGGACACCTCAGAATTAGGGACGAGGATTAGTCCAACATGATGTCAGTTATCATATCGTATCTGTGTTTTTATGTCACATCATGATACCACAGATAATGAAGATAATGTCGCATTCAGTAGATGTTTTTGTTTGGACAACTTCAAAATACTAAATCAGAGGTTTTTTTTGTATTTGCCTATCTCCATATTATACATACAGTTAATATGTATGAATCATTATCTCAGCTGAGAGTGTCAGAGAACTTTGGGCCTGCCGTCATCCATGTTCAAGAAATAGGTTGACATTTAGAGAAATAAGCGTATGTACCTCTTTCATAGCTGTGGGCTAAATATGATACTTTATAGAAAATACACCTTTAGCTTAGTTTAGCACAAGGATTTGAAACCGGGGACAGCAGCTAGTCTGGCTCTGTCCAATGTGCCTACCAGCACCTCGAAAGCTCACTAATTAACTGAAATGACTATGTCTTATGTCTTGTTGTCACGGTGAGAGTGCCAGACAGAGAGCCAATTAGTGAGTTTTAGAGGTGCTGGTGGCAGCTAGAGGGAACAAGCTAGTCTGGCTCGAGTCAGAGGTAAACAATCGGTTTACCAGCACCTCACATAAACCCTGCTCACTGTATTTGCATGCGGCACAATAAATTGGGCAAATGTAAATGTATATCATGTATATATATATATATAGTGTTGTTAGTGTTGAATATGTATAGATTGTATGGACTGTAGATTACCATACTGTATGTGGTAAATGTCATCTTTAATTGCTTTTTGTCATCTCTTTTTCCTCGTTAAGAGTAATTTAGTTTTGTATACCACTGTAGTTGAGCTTTGGTTTGAATAAACCTTTTTTTTATTAAAACCTGTGTGAGTCGTGCATTTGAGTTCAAACCCGTTTATCCAGTCGTAACACTTTTTGAAAATCAGAAAAAAGCACTGATGTCATAATGTCCCCGTGCTATTGATTAATACTTTATGTTATATCCAAATTGTGGTCTCAGTATCAACCATGGTATCAACATACCAGAGTCTGTAGGAAGATAGAAGACGAGGCCGGTCAGGAAGGAGAAGAGCATGCAGGGGATGATGACGTTGACGATGAAGTACAGTGGGAGGCGCAGCATGAGGAAGTGGTAGGTGATGTCCAGGTAAGGGGTCTCCGGGCAGCAAGCATAGTACACCCAGTGCTTCCAGCCGCGGAAATCCTTCATCTCCCACTCTCCACTTTCCATAAAGTTACTCAGGTCAGGGCGGTCACTTTCCTGGTGAGGAGAAGCAATACTCAAGGTTAATAAAGGATGGTTTTTGAATCAAATTCCTTAATTATTTCTGTTCCTGTTTGCTAAAAAAGGCATTCAACTGTGTTTTGGCTGCGGTACGTTTGAACTTTGCATACACAATATCTTCTCTAAGATGTTATGGTTTTATAGTGTTTTTGATGTTGCAAAATGTTTAAGTTGTTGCATATATTAGTTAATTGTAAACAGAAATTACCTCCTTTGAAAGACTGCTTGTATTCTAATATTTTACAAGAGGCTACTACTCCAATTTTGCCCCAAAAAACACAGCATGAAAAAAGAGATTATAAATTGAAGCCATAGTGTATATTTTTTCATTTTGTACCAATTTCTTAAGCAATAAAGGGACCTCAGAGTTATTAGTGATGCTGTTCAAGGGGACGTCTGGTGTTTGATCTGATATATTTTTACATTGACTTTGTATTGTTAGAGGCATAGTTCGATATTTTGGGAAACACATTTGTTCTCTCTCCTGGGGAGAGCAAGATTAAAAACAAATTGATACCACCATCAATCTTCTGGGGAACAAAGCTAATAAGTGCAGTTCCCTAAAGAAATGGGGTTGAATGAGTTAAATTACTGGATTGACGACAACCAGGGTTCCATCATAGGTCCAGGTCCCCAGCTTCATAGTGCAGTTCTGCAGGTCAAAGGGGAAATGCAGCACAATGATTTCACAGTAGCTCTTGAAGATGGCAGGCGGGTTCCATGTGATCTTTCCTGTGTGCTCCAGCAGCACTTTGGTCTCATGAACGATGGCAAAGTCTCCATCAGCACTGCGGGCACAGACACAAACAGGCAGCATCAACATGGGAGATAATAAGTTAAATGTTAACACAGAGGGACATCAGTGCCTGAGGATGGGTTAGTGCTGCGGTCGCACCACAGCCAACCAGAGCTCAGCTTGGCACAAGTTGTTGTGGCAGCGGAGCTGGTTGTCAGGGAAAAGAAGCAGCCTGTCAGACGCACGCAGCATATGGTGGGAGGAGGGGGGAGGGGGCTGATATAGAGTCCAGATCACACGCTGAATACTGGACTATAGGAACGTGGGATTAAAAGCACCTCTCCAAGGTGTGTTAATTGTTTCTAGAGGTGTGGATGCTTTAGGGCACATCAACATTTTACAAAAAAGGTTTCAAGAAAAACTGAAAGAGGGACATGGCATGTATCAAATATAGCCTGAGAACATACTTGTTGTAGAGCACCAGATCAGGCCGCCAAATGTCTTTGGAGGGAACTCTGATCTTTTTGATGCCGCCGTAATCCTGCGGGTTCCACTTCAAGTTTACATCTTCCCATTGCTGGAAAAAATAAATGACAACAAAAAATTATGTTTTTTTGTTTTGAGGAAAAAGTCAGAATTTGTTTTTCAAATCCTCCCAATTTTTTTTTTTATGTGGCCCTAATCCTCTTCCGTAGACAGGCCATCCATTTTGACAAAAAAATAAGAGAATTTTTTTAATAGAATAAGAAAATTCAATTATCGTTATAAATAATTTTTACATATTAATACATTTTTGTTGAAGGGATTTCACATTTTGGACAGTTATCATTTTTTATTTGATGATTTATTTGTTCCCAATCCTTTTCAAACTCATATTAATTGGTACATTATTGAGGCTTTCTGTGATGTGGTGAATCCAAAGCCTTCCTTTAATCACAACAACACCAATAAACCAATAAACCAAGTATCAAACCTGCTTCAGTCGCACGTTGCTGCTGACAATCTGGTTGACCTCATCCTGTAAATCCAGATAAATGTGTTTAGACAGTTGGTGACGGTAAATTAATACAGATGGGTTGATATGTTGTGTGACAAGAGCTCTCACCACACTGATGAGCTGGATGAGCTGAAGGCCCACAGTCACAATCACCGGGTCCTTGAAGTGATTGACAGGCCGGACGACCTTATTGTAGCCAATAAAGAGTTTTTGGACTAGAATTGTCTCATTAGCGGAGCCCAAGGCAGTGCCTAGAATAAGAAACACACCATACAGGCACGTTGTTTTTCACAGTTTTGTACATTTAAGGCATGTAGAAGGCGATATTAGTCTTTCTTTACGCCTCAGGCTGCCTCTTCACTGTGCTTGAAAACTAAGTAGTAACCAAAGTAGAATATCTCTTTAAGAACATCTGATACATGTTGGGTTAATTTAATATGAGTTTAAAATAGATGTGACCAGGGTAATTCTATAGGTGTAAGGTGTTTGTGAACATACTGTATGTGCATGTTGTTATTATAATGGACCTACTTTTTAACATGCTGGGCATTAAAACATAAATGTTGGTGATTTAAAAAAGTCCATATGTACTATTATTAATTTATTTTCAATGTTTTTCAAGGCTTTGAAAAAAACATTTGGGAATTGTATTCAGGAACATGATCGCAATCCTGTTGGCCTCTTGTGTAAATGCATGTATTTGTGCATGCATATATATTTAAGGACTACATTAGAAAAGTCTGCATTCAAACATGCAATCACCCCTGCACGTGTGTTAATAGAGATGTTCTTTTACTCTCACTGCTGCATATCTGTGACAAGCCGGAGTAGGATCCCCTTACATTTTCCCACTGACCTTGAAAAGAAGGTCATTTTACTGCAACATGTTTGCATTGGTTGAATGATTCTACTGAGCTTCGACTCGGTAAACTCAAGAACATGAACATAATTATGCAGGTGACTTCATGTGTTGACAGAAAAATGGTTGGAACGCAAAAATGAGAACAGCACACATGCCCTTGTCAATCAAAAGCTGGTTTGCACTGACTGAACATTTGCTTTCACTGACATGAGACTGGTTTTAATAACATAATGAAAGCAACCAGGGCTTAGTAATTGTTTTATAGACTCCAACCTTATCATGCTTTAACACTACAAGTCATTCAAGCAAAGGAGACAGGCACTTATTTCCACAACATACATTCTCTTCAGTTTGTAAGTTCTTACCTGCTAGAATGACTAGAGGAATAATGCACAACACAGAGTTCATTGTTGCCAATAAAACCAGGCAACCAATAACCAAGATCCAAGTTCAGCACGCAGCCCGCAGACTACTTGAGTATTAAAACAGCTAAAACATCTTTCAGCACTGGCATATAGCTCACAGCATACGCTCCGAGCTCTTCACTGGCAGCCGTGTTGTTATTGTCCGACAGCGGATGTGAGTGACTAGCTGCCAGTGCTTGTCATTTGAGAGGGCCACATTCTTTGTGATCGGCGAGATCAACATGCCGGAGTAATCCACCACTGAAATATCCCATTCTAAACTTGGCCACACTCATCCCGAGGTGAGCAGAGACACAGCAAATGATGGCTGCTTTGAACCCCCATGATAAACTCTCATTACAGACTTTAAATCCGTACGCCGGTGATGCATAATGTTTAGCAACTAGAATGTTCATATGTAACCTGTGTGTATGTGTTTGCCTTCTATTTGGTAATCGAAGTTTGGGTGACGTGTGACATTTTTTGCATTTTGAAGGATGGGATCTTAAAATAAAGCTTTGTCAATTTCCTGCTTGACCTTGGAAACAGTATTTTACACAATGGTCTTTTGACTAGGGCCTTTTCAAACTATCATTTTGCATTACATTGAATTACATGATCAATATCAATGTGCTGAGAAAGATCATGTAACGCAATAAAAGGCTCAAGGAACAGCTGAAAGACGCTTGTCGTGAAATTATCTAATCAATGCTTATGTCCACCTCAATGTTTCCTCATATGTTTTTATTTATTTATTTGTTCAGCTTGTATCTATGTTATTGTTTTTTAACACGTATGTCTTATTTGTATAAGTTGTATTGTTCTTTTACCACTGTGCAACGCTTCTGTCAAATTCTGTTGTTTTGAGACATGCTCTATAAATACACTAAACTTGAAGCGTGAAGCTTGGAGCGTGAACCTTTGAGCAAAGCTCGGTCAGGCAACATTTACATGGGGTTACAGTGTCTCCGATTTGGGATCTTTCAGCATGTAAGAACTTGTTTCTTAAGGGTAATGGTTAATTAAATAAGCTATCTTTTGGTAGGTTACATTTAACAAACCCTCTTAATATTGCTTGTCGGGTAGAGAAAAAAACAGAATCTCTTGAAATTGTATGCATTCTGAAAATATACTGAATGAAAGATATGTGTATGAATACATGTTTGCATGTTTGTGATAATGTTAAGGTTTCTTTGAACCTTTATCCACCTTGACAGTCTAAGTTGACAGGCAAATAGATACACATAATTGCATAAGAGCTTTATTTAAGGTGAATGATAATGTGAGATAAGAATAAGGTAAGAAATGTTTCTTCGGGTCTATCTGTATATATATATATTTTAGTGATGATATCTAATATGGTTGGTTTGACTTTTCTGCTTACAACAACATTAAAAGGTCTTTCACTCATTGTTGATGCACTTCTAGTTGTGTTGTGGTGTATTGAAGAGGTGCATGATGAAGCTTTGTTTTAGAAAGTATTCTCTTAATGTCCAGCTGCCCCTAACAATCAATAACATTTAATCTAAGATCATTCAGATGCTCAAACAGCCTTTGTTTGTGTCCTGGGGGCCAGGTGTTACCCCCGTATTCTCCTCTTTTGCTCTACCCCATCCTGTCGGTCCGTGATGGGTCAGGCAACTCAATTTCCTCCCATCCCGAGTCCGTTCAATCAGCCAGTCACTCAACCGGCCGCCTCATTCATCTCACTTAAGGACAAATGACCATTTTGGCACTGCTTGAATTAAGAGAGATTTGTCTCGACCCACCCCCTCTCTATCTCCAATCACTCAGGCCAGCTGAATGTACAGCATGTAAGTATCGCCTCGCCTTTCTTCAGGTATGTAACACGGGACAGGCCAGCATTGTGTCTGCTCGCTGGACCTGCAGTCAGGCGCTCTGGAGCTCTGTCCAGTGGTAATTAAAACACTTCAAAGGCTAACAAGGCGTTTACAGTCTCCAGAGGACTGTGAGCTGTGTGTTTATATCTGCTCTATAGGTGATTAAATGTTCATTGAATCCGAATGAAAGCACCCATTTAATATCTGCAGGGGGTGGACGAAACTGGACCACATACTGGATGTTTATGCCTCGATGAAGATTAAGAGGATTAGAGTTTTTATAGAAGAGATTATTATGTGTGCTATATTTTACATGATGTTCCAACATAAATATAACAATTGGACTGCATTGATCATATTTCTTCACAATCAATGGACAATCTTGTATAATAAACAGTATGTTGTAACACTGTTTTATAGTATTTCAGTTGTTTTGTCCAAAAGTAAAACAAATATTAATGTACATTGAATATAAAACTCAAGGAAATAGCATTCAAGATTACATTGTTAATATGATTACATATAAAATACTCTGTGAAATATATGTATATACGATATAAAAACAGAATACATTTTTCCATTTCCAACAATTCACATGGATAAACTGAATATTTCTTTAGAATTCAACACTTGAAAATGTATTCAGGTCATCAGTTTGCAGGGAGGTAAGCGTCATGATCCAGTCAACAAAGAAAGGTCAGTTATCTCATGGATCGCAGCCTTTCAAATGTAGTCTCATTACTGGGAATGAGGCACAATGCATTTGGCAGACATTACTCCAGCCCGGTGTTATCACAGCATCTGACTGAGGGGTAGGAAGCTCGGTGTACCCCCTTTCACAGTCAATGCCTGATGTTGATGAAAGTATGATATGTTTTAAAATGGCTGATAATGGCGGGGGAGGCTAATCGGTTGGATGAAAATCCAATTTTGCCACACTATCACCGGAGACAAGTCGGATTTCGGCTCACATTAACTCAATGGGATGTGATCACAACACCTGAGTGATTAAATGTCAACCAGTGATTGCTTCTCTGATGCTTTGTGGGGAAATATAAAGCGCAAAAACCTGAACGAAGGCAACAACTGAACTTGAAGACAAAATGGAGTTAAAAACGCTGTGGTTTCATCAGATTCTATATCCGTCAATAATGATCAGCCTAAAGGTTAATATGCCCACGGAGGATATATATAATTTAACAGGAAATGTGGCATGAAGACACAATCCTATTAGAGCCTAAACTGTTTGAAACAGTGCTCATGTATGAACCATTGATGGCTGTGCATGCCTGGTTTATATAAATTGCTTGGAACTACATAACCTGTGGGTATTTAAACACAAAATGCATATATTTAATGTGACATTGTTTGCACATATATCCAGTAATTAACAGTCTCTCGAGTGCACGACTGGTGTTGCCTTAGGTGTTGCGTGTTTGGTTTTAATCTCAAAGTGAATCAGTGTGACTGATGTGTTGTTAGGGGGCTTTTTCAAAAGTCACATGACATGTGGCTTTTAGGCAGAACCTGTCATCCTGAACGTGCAGAATGAAGAACTGTCAGTCCTTCCTGTCACGGTCATCTTGCAGCCACAAAGTAAGTTCCTCACTATTTATGTATAATATTTGAAGCAACATTATATGTAAAGTCTTTTTAAGGATGCTGTTGCTGTAATTATGTTTTTTATATATATTGCCAACATAAAAATCAACAAAATGTGTTTGTCCTTCCCTTTAATTGTTGCTTTCCCTTTTATTATCTGCTGCACTCAGATAGGAAGACAAGGCGCCTTACTGCTTTTGTAGGTCAGAGTATTTTTGTTATGTTGCTCTGTGTATTGAGGTGTTTTGGAAAACAGGCCAATTGAGATGCAGTTGGCAACTAGCTGGTGAGTATGGTGGATCATTTACAGGTTAAAGATAGAGATATTATGCCAGAAAGAAAAACTTTAAGTGAACAGAAAAATAGAAAAAAGCAGTTTGCTAATAAGTTAGCCATATCAACGTAGGTATACGTTTTTTTCCCTTTCAGATCTTTATTATGGCAAGTCAGACTCATTAAGCTCTTAACTTCTCAGAGTAAGGTTTAATAAATTAAAGTGATCATGCACAATTTGTGTACAAAAACATTACAATACAAAATTAAATTCACAAATAATGCTGTTTTTAACACAATAGAAATGTTTAGGTCAGGCTAATGCACCAGTGTGTACACATCAACGGGAAAGGCTCATTCAACTACTCATTAAAACAGTTGAGGAGATACAAAAATACAGCATCATAGAAATTAACCCGGAAATATCAGTAGCTTATTTTTAAATCCAGCTATACAATGTTTAACAAAAGGGAGCTGAGAATGTGGGCTATAACTACTACAGACCAGACAAAAGCAAAATCACAGCGCTACACGATCTTAACACATGCTGGGTTACGACTACAAAGCAACAAAGACCTTGCACCATGCACGCCGGCCTGTCAGCTTCTGAAAATCCCCCGACAAAAATGGGGAGACATAGAGTACGTGCAAGTGTTAAGTTCATCTTCCAACCCCGAAACAGGGAAGGACAGATGTTAGGTCAACACTAGTCCATACGCAGGGCATTTAAAGAAAATGTATCAATCAATGTAATACAAACATTCAAGTCTTTACACAGAAGAATGTTTAGATAGCTGTTCTATAAAAGTCCTGATCCATTTTCAGAAGAGCACGTCTTCCTTTTTAATGAGCAGCTCCACCACCTGTCTCTGGTAGCGGATGTCATTGAGTGCTGTCATGGCGTCAAGGTTAGGTACACGCATGAGGGTGGGTCCGAAAATGATGGCGAGGTTCTCTGCGTTCATTAGGTTGAATTTCTCATTCTGGGCCACCCTAAAAACATTAAAGTTTCAAAGTTAGAAACACAAACTGATACTGGAAATACAAATGTGTCAGGACTGTATGAAAATGACTTTGGTGGGGAGGTGGAATGAACATTATGTTTTTTTGTTGATAAAACAAGGCCCACAATATCTGAAAGTAATGACTTAGCCAACTTTTGACTAGTTCAGTTTATTAGCTATCAACCACTAAAAAGGGTGCAAAGAATTTGAGATAGTGTATTCCAATTAAAACAATAATAAACGATACCACTATACTATAATGAAATATAATATACAAGAACCAGTCTTCTATCATCCAAATGAAAATAATGCATCGTCCCCCTTCCATGAAACCCCTCCCGCATATTAATTTCCACACAGCCCCTTTGCTCTTGCTGAGCCGCATTGCTAACCTTTTTAAGTGCACCATTAGGTACTTCAGAGTGTCACTGTGTGATGGTGGCAGCAAAGCGATGGCTTCACGGAAAGATTCCAGCTTCTTCTCTGGGTCTGTGAGCTCTGAGTAGAAACAGAAAGCAGGGTGTTGTCAGAGAGGCCAGAATACACTCTCTGACCACAGAGGACACAAACAGGAATCAATGTAGTTATTTCCTGTTGGGTAATAACAGCCATTAGTCTCTGAGAGGAAGTCTGAGGCTGCATGATGGCTAATGCATTTTAATATTGCAAATGTGTTCTCGACTGTTGAGGAAATGACGGGCACAACTGGAGTTGAATTACGTATTCAGGACTTGAATTCAGTGTTGAGTTTGGAAAGTCATTGGCTGATTCTGGGAAGTCAACCAGCTCTGTACTAGCTGCAACTGAGGAAAATGACCGATGCATGTGCTTGGCCAACGCAGTATAACACAACAACCCTACAACTGCAGCCAGAATAATGCTCAGTTGTAACATAAATCTAATTGTATTGAAGGTTATTACATTTGATTTCAGTGTTTCTGTTGTTTTACCCACCTTATTAAGGCCAATATATTGCATTTTCTGCTAAATAAAAGATGATTAATGACTTTGATTCCATGTTACTAGCACACAACATCCAACTGAATACTGACTCTTTGTCCCCTTTATTGCAGCACTCAGGTGTGTTTCTGACTCATTTGTCTTGTGACTTACTTGCAGCATCGATGAACCTGGGGTAAGCGTCGTATGAGATGATGGGATCGGGCAAATCCCTGAGGTAAAGTTTGAGTGCACCCGTGATGATATTGATGTCTTCATAGGCATTCACTGAGATGTCTGTCTTCTCGCCATCTGTGAGGATATGTGATGGAATAAGGGAGACAAGACACAAATAGTTTTCACACTGCAAGAATAGCTGACAATCGACACCTTCACATCACCGTGTGAATTGAGGAATAAAGAGATTGTGGTACTGTGGGTGGATAACACACTTCCTCTCGCTCTGTATTTTGTGAAGTCGCTGCTATCATCCGCCTGGCCTGTTTTATTCTGACTTTCCCTCAGTTATGCATGCTTTCCAGAGCAGGCCATGGCCTACTTGTGCTGGCAGACTGAACATCACAGCGCTGTGAGCTGGAATGACACTCTGTCATGGATGATTTCCCACATGCGGATCTGGAGGAGACTTTAGCCCAGTGCTGGAGGGTTTTTCTTACAGTTAAAATTCACACTGCACTGGGCAAAGACAGGCTCATTCTCACTAAGTCGACTACTGAATCCCAACACAGCGCAGGAGTTCTCTTTTTTTAAGAGCTATTTTTAAAGCAGTGAGAGAACATCCATGGTTTGTATCCCCTGAGGTCCCCCCCCCTGTCTGTCCACACTGTGAAAAGCTGCGTGAGATGGTCAGGATAGGATTTGCACTCCCAGATGGACAGTAATCCTCCACAAATGTGTCACTTTCTCGTGAATCTGAAATGCTATGCGTGTCATATGTACACAAATGAAGGCATGCAATGTCAATCATCATGTATGAGCTGACAGGAATCTATAAAGCAACACGTACCTTTGTCAAAAGCCATCTTGACCTCTTCTAATGAATCACTGAATCCAGATATTCTGTAAAGGCCTTCAGACTTCAATCCTTGAGAGAAATATACAATGATGATTAAAAACAAAACAACAACCTTTCACAGACATTGTCATGGCTGTCATGAGTAATGTAGAAAAATTCGCCAGCACATTATTGCCTTGGGTAATTTAGGAAATGCCATTTAACACCCTTAAATATGCATAGGAAATTAAGGATAAAATGTCCACAATGTCACAGAATAGAACAACACGGGCAGATGCAAATTGTTTTCTGCATCAGTGGGCAAAATAATAAAGACATAAATCAAACTTAGATACAGACATATATTAGTGGGAAGACAATGAGGGAGCAATGAGTTTCCTACATAGTTGAATGATTTAACTGAAACCCAATCAAATAAGGCAGCAGGAAACAAAGTAATGTATTCCTCATTACATGTTCTCAATTACCAGCACACTCATCACTCAGTCATCCCCCCGCACAAAAACATTAACTCTGTTAGAAATGTAAGCAGACTTAAAGTAATGTAAATCACTTAGTATAAAAGTAGAGGAAAGCATCCACAGTAAAGAGGAAGAGTTTAAAATCCCTTAAGATTTACTGGATATTAGCTGAATAGGTTCGATTCTGAATAGTTCATCAAAAACATGCTGAAGTTTAAAATCTTATTTAATTGATTACCTACTGAATATTAAATATTGTCATTTAAATGCTTTAGCTGATCATTATGTATAGCTTTGAAACAGTAACAGCACTGACAAAACCATCTATCTGAAAATCAACATTTCCACATAAAGACTGATCAAATTGTTCCATTTTTTATTTGTTTAAGTTTTTACATATATAGTAAATCTCCAAAATCAAAGTCCCTGAGATGAAACTGATAATTGCTCGATCTAAAATGATAATAATATATATAACTCTTAATACATTTGTGAATCTGACGTTTTTTTTATGATTTTTGTAAAGTAAATCTTTAATTGAACGATATTTCAGAGGATAAATTCCACATGAATTATGAATGTAATGTGATGTATATAAATTCAGCTGCTTTTGAATGTAATAATTAAGTATGCAGTAGTGACTTAAATGAGTAAAGTCTCTCTGTGTTTGTTAGCAGCATGCCTGCTATCATCCTTCATTAGAAAGCGTCCACTCGGACAATTATTGCTTATTTATCATTTCTACGTCTTGTGAGAAATAGCCTTAGAGTATATTCTGATGTGGTGAACGCACACAAAGACGGATGTACTGAACTAACCTCTTGACTCGATCTCTCGTATGCACATGTCCACCACCATGGGTCGCGCTGTGTTGTGAGCTTGCACCAGGGTCGTGAGGTCACAGCTGTAAACTTTACGGATGTGTCTGAGGTCCGGCTTGCAGTCGTTGGGCACCAGAGGAGAACATTGTTTGTGGACGTTCAAACCACAATCTGCAGAGAGAGACATCAGCATGTTTAGTTCATGTTCATTTGTGCATCTTAAAAATAGTCATAATGAGAGTGTAATAATGTTGAGGTTTAAAGGTACATTAATTCTTATAGGTCAGTTTATTTGATCTGTAAACCGAGAATAATTATGCAAATGTACCTTAAACATCAGCTTCATTTGGATATGGTTGGCCGGTTTTATGTGTGTGTTGGCTTGCAGAAGGGAGTTCATTCCCTCGATCAATGTTTGCCCCTTAAATGTCACAATACCACTGGAGAGCTCTTTTCTCTCCGCCACACACGGCATTGAAGTCACCTTGAGCACTGGACGATCCAAAGTCACCTCTAAAGGGTTCATTAAAAAAAATGTAAAATAAAACTATGATTAACCACGAGACAGGGCATTAATCTATGAAATATTTCTGTGCACATTTTTTTCCTATTTATATAAAAGCATTTAGTAATTTGAACAGCAGGCAAATTGATTTGATGATATTAAATGTGTGGAAATGTTTTTTTCCTCCTTTCGTCCTCCTATATCTTTTCCTACATTGGTTGCACCACACTGGGTTTTTAAATGGCATATTAGTCATTATGTCAGTAAGTATCCCACATTGCATTTTGTCTTCCCAGCAGATAGGGCCTGGGGCTCAGCTGTTTGAGGGCAGGATTCACCTTGTCGGGTACAGAGGCTCCCGTAGAGAGCAGGAGCAGAGAGAGTCTGCTGCTCTGCTTTGTAACAGAGATGCATGGTGGGAATTAGAGGAACACTGAGAACGCTGTGGCCTGGAGGAGGGATAGCCAGCGCTGCTGCTGTGTGCTCTATTCTTCTCCAAATCCAAGCTCACACACAATGGCTTCGGAAGCAGCAATTGAGGCGCTGCGGGCTACTCTAGACCTAGTTTCCCAGACTAAAATGGGGCAGCTCTTCAAGCTCTCAGATCTTTTGAGCCGGCTCCAAGTTCCGAAAGGTTTTTTTTGACAAATGCCGTCTGCTTTTTGATTCCAAAAGATTAAAAAAACACATTTTGATCCCTCAGAAGAATCGCTACTTTTTACATTTTTAAATAAAAGACAAGAATCTATGCTACTGGAGTACCGCAGCCAATATTGAGATTAATATGGGTCCCTGGAGAAATTCAAGCAGCCTGCATTTATATGCATTGATGCAGAAATGTAATTACTTTAAGAGATGATTCTCTTAAGGATATGAGACAGGCAGTATAATAGAGGACGGCCTGTCATCAGACACAAGTCTGCTGGGCTCTTGTTGTCCATGTGAGCACATTGACGGCCCTGGGTCCCAGGTGGGGAGGGTCAGAGTGAGGAAGGGACCCGAGGGAGCCAGGAGACAGAGGTTTCTGCTTTACTGCACCGTCAGCTCTGTCTCTGTTGCTATGGAGGAGGCTGCAGCTCTGTTTTGTCTAAAGCGCTCTGAAGATGTTTAACGGTGGCTGGATGCACATTTCTAATCATCACATTATCAACATGTCGACCAGCAGAGACAAATAACGGTCTTTTTCTGAGACACAAAAAGCACCACTTGTATTTGTTAGATGGTTTGGATTTCTTTTGAACCAAGTATTCAAGTGAAATGGAGGTGGAGCTGCTTGACCTAGCTCTTTGGTTGAAGCCTCTGCATTTTAATGTGTGCGATCTTTCCCCACGCTCCGAGCCCTGCTCCTCATTAAAGAGACATGCCAGCTTTGTTTTCCTTCATGGGCATGATGGGAGGAGGCTGGGGGGCGCACTCTGATGGGGAAATGTGGCACAACAAGCACAAGCAGAGGCTGGCTTTCTGGCACACGGCCAAAACCGGTTCACACATTGAAAAAGAAAAGGGGGTGGGAGAATTTTTTTGGTATGCAAATGTGAGCCTCATGTGAGACTTCGCTGCCCTAGATTCTGGTAGCTGTGGCGGAGACTGAAGGAATGGCAACATGAGAGTTTTTAAAGGTTGGCTGAAAACACAAGTGCCTTTTTTTTATTGTGTTCACAATCAAGACATCAATAATTAAAGCCAGAGCTCCCACAGATTTGTATGACATACTTTGTATCGTCAATAAAACATCAAAGGCACACATCAGGCTATATGTTTGCACTATTCTAGGATGTGAAGCAAATTCCAACAACACAGAAGTGAAACTGAAATCACATTAGAGTGTTTGACAAGCAAAACGGAAAATATAAGCGCTCCATTTACCTCTCAGAAATACTGTTTGAATGTAACATCTATGTCTAATATGCTCATACTGTGGAGCACATAATGACAACATGCAACAAACTGAGCTTTATTATTTCTGTCAGCTGCTGCATTGAGCCTATTGTTGCGTGTTTAGGTTGTAATGCAGCAAATGTTCTGCAAAATCATGGAAGTGGAAACACAGATCGCCTTTGTTATGGCAATAATGAGCACACAATGTCAACGCAACCCTAACCCTCAGCTTGAAAAAGTAATCATTATTTCCAAAAAGAATAAAGCTTCTTTTAGATTTTCTAAATAGTCCTAAAACTGCTCGTTTGATCTGGTTGTTCCATTCACAAAGCCAGTGTGGAAAAGTAGGTCAAAATAAGGTTTTAACACGGTGCATGTTGCATCATTATGAACAACAGAGCTCTCATTTCACTCTATTATACAATCCCCTATACATTAACTACTGTTGGGATTTACTATTAAGACTCGATAATCCAGATCTGTATGCACTAAAAGCCAAGTAACCTATATACAGAAGTGCTTTGTACACCATGTACAGTTGGCTTGAAAGCAGTTTATATAATACAGTATTGATGTAGGCGGAGAACAACATGTACCTGCACATTTGACCCCCTGAGCCACCAGTCCCCACATGAAACTGGCGCAGTGTTCACACCAGTGAGGCCCTCGGAAGGTATGGACCTACAACAGAGAGGAGGACAGTGACAGGTATTAGTGATGAAGTGAAATGAGAAGACGGCGGGGAGCTGCGTTTCCAATTTGCTCCATTGACACGACATCCTGTTCCTTAGTTGGCCCAGAAGACCTGTAGGTGCTGCCACCGTCAATGAGGCAGAGGAGCATTGTTGTTCAAACAAACCCTCAAACTGACAACACTGGCTAGGTGGGTGACACCGAGGAGGGGAGGACTAGCCATCACGGCACAGTAGGATTTGACACTTCTCCAGAGTGAAGGTGCGAGATGTCGGGGAAACTTGCTATGGAAACAGTAGGAGGCCACCCTGCCTGTGACAACCAATCAGGGAGGCCTCTGGGAGCGAAAACAAACCACAGCTCCCAGTTCTCCTCGCATTACGTCAACAGCAGACACCGCACACAAACAAGCCCTGTTGGTAAAGAAATGCTCGCTTCTGACTCGCTTATCAAAGTGCAGTTAGATCGTTGTGTTGAAATATAAACCGATGGTCACCTAAGAAAGTCGTTTCTTTTCATGTTTACAGAACAATGATGACAATTTGACATCTATCTCATCAATATGTGCTGTTTATATATTGTTCTAGTTAGCTTAACTTGGTCTCTGATACATACATTATCATGTCTTTCTTTAAACACATCCATAATGTAAATGAATGTAATGTCTGATAAAGGCAGGAGTAAAGCTCTTTCATTTGATAATTTGCTTTTAAAATTGAAAACTTGTTTAAGCGTCCAGATGTTGTTTACACTCTCTTTATTATAAAGTCAATCAAATTGCACACCATCCTTTAGTTGGGGGCTTTGAACACAGGAACTATCTGCTCAGCGAAGATGCTGAAACGCAACATTCAGCAATCCTAGCAAACAAAGCAGCAGAAATAGATCGGTGAGCATCAGCAGTTTGAACGCCTTGAAGCTAATGTTTCACCTGCTGCTCTCCATCCCATTAACCAGCCAAAGCAAGAGCCTGAGCCAAATGGGGAAACACTCCTCCTCTGTTTCCCCTCTCCATCGGCCTAATCTCTCCATCTGGTGCTCAAATATAACAGCAGCGGTCCACAGACCACCCAACAGATTTCCTTTTGATAAAGGCTCACTGGACAGACCCAAACAGCCCTGTTTATCATCCCCTCTCTCCCACTCCGAAGCACTCCCCTCTCCTCCTCCCATCTCCCACCAGGGAAGCATGAGAAGCCCTCTGGCCACACATGATGACATTAAACCAATGTTTTGGAGTAGCGACAGCTGACAAGAGGTCTCTAAGTCTCACCTTGAAGTTGTGGACTTTCTCAGATTTGGGCGTCCTCTCGTTCTCCTTCAGTGTTGCTCTGCGAACCAGTGAGGTGAGCTGTGAATAGGCGAATAGTTTAAGTGGCTGCCAGAAAGTGGCTGGAGGTTTCTGTGGCCCCATCCTCATTCCCAGAGCTGCGGCTAGAATATCCTCCTGATTGGCTTCTCGCTTGGCCTTTTGCACCAGGGACTTCTCTTCCTGGTGAACCTCGTACGACTCTCTGGATGGCATTTCGCTGCTGCCGTCTCCCAAACCAGATGAAGGAACAACCCCAATGGAAAAGTCCCAAAAAAGGTGGGGAAAACTGTGTGACGCTCAGAGCAACTCAAATTGATGATAGTTGCATTTTCCCAATTAGAAAGACAACAAACAACAAAATGCACATTTGAATTGTGAGAAAACACTGAAGAAAAATCAAAAAAGAGTCCAGAAGGATGAATACTGTGGTCCTTAATAAATCCTCTCACAGCAGTGACAGTGGGTGAAGTGGAGCCTCTGTGGTGGGAGTGCCAGGTTTTATACAAAAGAAGTGCAGCTCTGGGTGCTCATGTGTTCTCTACATGTATGCAGATGAGCTGAGGAGTTTGCGCTAATCCTCTCCTCCCTGTGCAGAGCTGATATTCTCCCTGGAACAGAGACAGCACACTATTGTGTAGGGATGCCGTTAGGGCTGGCAGAGCGAGGGGGAGGAGTGCAGGGGGCGGACCCTGTAGTAGTCACAGCAGATTAAATGGATCCCACCAGCCAATCACAGCATACACCAGCTTTATAGTAGCCACTACCCCGCCCCCACACAACCGTCTCCATCAGATATCCAAGCAGGGGACCCTGGATGAAATGAGAGTGGGATGATAATGAGCAATGCATGAGTAATGCATCAAGAGAGGGCTGCTGCCGGCACAACTTGCGACAGCAGAGGGCCGTTGGAGAGGAGCTATTTTCAAAATCATGTTGCCACAGAAACGGGTCATGATGGCAACATATAAGCACCATGCAGTCAAGAGAAATATGAATATAAATGTACACTTTGACAAAAGTGATGCTCCAGCTTCCAAGCAAATACAATCCTTTTCATGTGGACTACACAATTAGAGGAAATGAAAATATAAACACAAGCTGATGAAGAATAAATAAAAATATAAAGAATCTCCTGAAAAAGTGCATTGTTTATAATACACACATTGATGAAACAGCTTTTCAATGTCTATTATGACATATGTAAGCAGCAAAAACAGATAAAAAAATAACATACCAGTGCTCTGTTTGAGAAGACATTCCCATTTTGTATTTTGTAATATATTTTTAACCAAGCTGAATTTCCTTTGGTCCTGAAAGTGCTTTTAATAGACTGTCCTTACGTTGCAAATGAATCACCCTAAAGGAATTATGCTGTACATTTAATATTTCATAACATATTATCCAGTTTAATCATTTGTAGCGTGAATCATTTTCACTGGTACGCGCTTACTCCATCTTATTACATTCTGATAAAATATACAATAAAGAATTTAACAACATATGTCTGGAAGCTGGGAGCCTCTTCCTTTTTTTCTTGCTCTGCTGTCTTTGTCTGAATGTTCATTTCCTTGAGGAGTGCACTGATTCAATCGTTGTGTGGTGTGCATGCAAATGTAGCATCGTGATAGCGATGTGGGAGAAAAGGACACACAACCTGCTTCTGTAATTCACACTGCAA
The DNA here is from genome assembly GCF_902827115.2 of Pseudochaenichthys georgianus. Classification (NCBI taxonomy): domain Eukaryota; kingdom Metazoa; phylum Chordata; class Actinopteri; order Perciformes; family Channichthyidae; genus Pseudochaenichthys; species Pseudochaenichthys georgianus. The sequence goes on along the minus strand of NC_047523.1, from coordinate 28,728,803 downwards.
GTCAAATGTGATTATGCTCCCACTCCTCAGTCTAATTCAGACTCAGCTGTTAAAGTGCAGCGTTCTCACCTCTTTTTTTATAACTGAGGACAGCTGGAGAGGAAGTAACTCTCCTTCAGGAATTCAATCAGGACTGCTTTCACTCTCGCTGCCCCCACCTCAGCAGAGAGGTATCAAAATAAGAGAAGGAACAGTGGAGGGGAGCAGAACAGGGGCTTTGATGATCAGTGTACTTATGTAGAGGGGCTTCCCTAACTGTGGTGTCTGACTGCGTTTGGAACTCAACATGAAAGACGTGAAACAGAGGGTTTCCGATGCAGCTCTGCTCTCTCATGCTATGGGGAAAGTCTCTGCTCGGGAGGGTACCTGAGAGTGGTACAGATCAAAGACAGTAAGGGCCTTTTATGCAGCCGCTCATCCTCTCAGACCCTCAGCACTTTACAGGGTTTTGCAGCGTAATTGCATTGCCTGCTGTTAAGTGCACAATGAGAGACTGACTCCCAGGATGTGGGTTACTTTGAACGCAGCTCTAATTGACACGGATTGATTTGTTTGTTTCCCAAACATGTCCAGAGACGGGACTCTTGAGGATTTTAGTGCACAGTACAGTATCTTTTAGTTCTCTGTAAAGTCTGTCTGTGTCCAGCCTCATTCTGAATGTTGGGATCCAGCCACATTTAGGATAGAAATAACACTGAAATCCGGCTATGACACGATTTGATTCTGGTTTAACCCAGAAACAAGCAAAATCTCCAAACATTCTTTGTTACAACTTTGTTTCCTCACTCACATTAACTATCTTGTAAGCCCTTAAGCTGTCAGTGTGACTAGTCTGTGGGTTGGAAAGGTTGTTGCATAAGGAAATGTTCTTCTAATGCACTGCTGACCCAGCATTGACATAAAGACCCATTAACAGGGCAGCCATGTTAGCTCTTATGATCTGAAAGCTCTCAGGGCAACAATTTCTAACTTTTACGTAACAGTCTTTGTTTGAAATATATATAACAGTTATCATGATCTAAATCTGTAAGTCATGATTCAGCGAAGGCCAAAATAAAGAGATGTAGGTTGCTAAGTGATCACTGTAAGACTTTGCATTAATGTGAAAGGCGGCTGGTCTATTAACATCCTTGATTAAATCTGCAAATCATAAAGTTACATAATGTTATATAACCAGAAACTATAGCACGATGACGAGAGCGAGAGCCAAGAGGTTATAATAGAGTCCAAGAAGACTGACGTCAGAACTAGAGTGCCTCCACGCTGAAAGCTTTCAGAGAGCTACATGGCATTCAATTGTGAGATGAGCACAAGAAATCTGAATCTGGTCTCGCATTGAAGGTCTTATGACAGCAGAGACTGTACTTCATACAGTCATTTAGAATGAAGCAAATAAAACCTGTCTTACACAAGAATTACATATTTGATATGAGAGTAAGCAATGTGAATCCCAAAAGACAAAGAAAAACTATTTGGCCACCAGCACCATGCAGGAAATGCCACATATGCATAAGCTGCAGCACACATGGCAGCTTTTTTGCTGGGCTTGCAGAAAAAACTGGAACAAATTACACCATATTTTACCGGGACAAATAGATTACCTGGATGTGGCTGGAGCAGTCTGTGGTTTGACAGTGATGTATGGGGGTCTGCTATCACGCTTTGCTTTTCAAACGGATCACAAGGTCACAACATACGAAGAACACACTACGCTCAATGTAGTGTGAGCTTATAGTCACAACTGCATTTTCATAAGATGTATTCTATAATTTGATATATATAAGTGTCTATTTTCTTCTAGTTTTATTGGTGATAATTGACTTTACGAGTACATTTGAATTTGATTTTCTCCCACTATGTTTAATGATACACACCAAAATTACCACAAGAAAAATCTGCTTGTGGAAGATGACCGAATTCTGATTTATATTATCATTCTAACCAGTAACAGTGTAGTCTAAAAGATATCACAGTGCTGAAGATAACGGTGACTCATTTTGCTTCAATGACGTGGAAATGTGCGATCACATTAGTGCCGTCAAGCTTCAAACTCACAATGAGCAACACATCCTTGATAGAAATGTGTTGTTTTATGTTAACACTGTTACTGAGTTTTACTGTTGGTGGAATAAAATAAAATACATTTGAATTTTCATAAGTGGTCCCTCGATAATCTTAAATATTTGTATCAGTTCATAATATTTTATTGTAAATCAGTGGAGGTGCCACGACTAAAACTCAGCCACTAATGTACAAACGCTGCCATTCATTCGGTCTTGAGAAACAATTTAGCTACCACAAAGCAATCTACTTGGGGAATCGTCTACTTTTATAAAGAACGACTGTATTATATGGAACGAGGAACGGTTGTGAGGAATAATTAAAATACTTGAGTGGTCTTTTATCTCTATGTGCCTCCACAGAGAGCAGTTCCCCCCCAACAACAGCCTGAATACCAGCGACAGAGCATGATGAATGGCTCATTGTGCGTGCTCTATTTTGGCAACAGGGTGATGATTACAGGAGGATTTAGTTGATGCCTGAAATATTTTGGTCAGTCTTTAGGTGTTTTAACAAATTAGCAGAGGAATACCAAATCGGTGGAGTATAAAGACATTTTACTTTTCCATCATTAAAGCATTAAACCTATATTCTGAAAGGAAAAGTTCAATATCTTCAAGAAAATTGTGTTTCGTATATCAATCCCATTTCAGGTGTTATGCTGTGTTCACATCACATAAGATGGATGTTAGGAAGGAAAAAGATCATCATACAACTTATATACAACTTCCAAGTTCATGTCATCAAAGCTTTTCTACTCTAAAGGATCTGAGCAGAGCCGGCCCGACCCATTAAGCGACATAATAATATTAATAATATTAAGCGGCTGCTTAGGGCCCCGCAGCCACTAAGGGGCCCCCTAGCAAAAATAAATAAATCTCAGTACACCGTCACCGTGATAAGTATGTTTAATTAATTGTGTTAATATACCTAGATTGCCTACTCTCAAAGTCATGTATTATATTATTGACTCAATAATATAATACATTAACCGTGCTTTACCTGAACCTCATCATGACACAAGAGGGGACGGCAGGATTGTAATTTCCCGTGTTCAGTGAATGCAACAGAGGCAAGACACCAGACCAACCAGAGAGTTGAATGGAAATAAACATCTGTCTTATTGGCTGACAGGTACCTATCCTGTGAGCTGTGAGTTTTTGAAGATGGACATAAGAAAACATTTTCTTAAAAAAGACGACAATTCTCAAGTGGTGGCTCACCACTTGAGCCAGGTAAACAAGGTATGTAAATGTCAGTAAACTTCCAAGTTATGCGAACATGTAAGCAAAGCATAAATTACAGCTACGTTGACGTTACTTTGAATCGCGGGGGTAAGCTAAACCGTTATTAAGTAGCTATAGCTAGCCAGATATATTAAATAAACACTTTGTCATACAATCTAACTGTAATGTTTTTTAGCGTTACCTGTTGATTTAAAAGAAAGCTCTCTGGGAATTGTTGACTTACTGTTCGACATGAAGCTAAAAGCTACCTTACAGTAACAGTACACAGTTGATCCTGAGTCCTGTCAGTTAAAGTGTTTCATAGTTAGCTTAGCTAAGCATCAACCTAGCACTGAAATATATGGATGTTATGTGAAAGTATTTCTGAGGAAAAATCAGCTGAAATGGTGGCATAGTTGCCACTGCTTTACGTGTCAACAGCATGTTTGAACGTATTTGCATCAGTAAATGTGGCTGTTTGGCCACTGACGTTGCCATAACAACACCTGAATTTAAATGTGCAACCTCTTTTTGTGACAGATTTTTGCAAGAAATTATAATTCTTCTGAATGATATTCCTATTGACAGCTAGTTTCTATGTGAACATTATGAGATGGACAGCCAGAGAGAATACATGAAAAACAGTTATGAAATACTATATGACAAAACAAGAACACAGTTTAAGTGATTTATAAAATATCCATAAGGAAAAATCTGTTTACAGTTCTGTTTACAGTTCTGTTTCATATGGGTGTTGAGAGATGTATCCATAGATCTCTTAATGTTGCTCTCAAAGTGCACCACATTGATGCTTTTAACTTTAATATTTAAAAAGAAATCTTCCCGGGGGAGCATGCCCCCGGACCCCCCTAGAGGAGATTTGGTCCACAGTGTTTACATGCTTATTTATACAATATGTGTGCTTATGCTAATATCATAAGACAAAAGTTGGTTCCGTGTTGTGTGTGGTGAGAACGCGCTAGATTGAGGGGGGCCCCCAAGCCAAAGCTCACTTAGGGCCCCCAAAAGTCTAGGGCCGGCCCTGGATCTGAGTATACTTCTTTTACCACTAGCCAACCAGATACTGAATAAAGCTAAATGGGATTGGTATCTATATTCTTATTTTGCTCACTGAAGCAAAGAGACTGCGTTTTTTACAAAGTCTTGAACTGGTCTTAAAATATAAAGCTTTTACAGAGTCATACTAAACATAACAAGACAAAGACCCTGACAATGTGCTTGAGACTGTTCCGGGCTCAATTATAGTTTATATAATCACCCCTTTGTTCCCTAAATAGTGTCAATAAATAAAAGATTACACAACAACTAAAGGAAAAAAGTACTGGTAAGAGTATTAATGGTTTAGAACGCTTGAAAAGCTCTGTGTGAGCACCCAGCGTGGGATCTGAGCGCAGAACTGTCCATGCATAATGATGTGTGCATAGAGTGTATATGCATTTTTCTCTCTTATGTAACTGTACCACTCCTCCACATCCCTGGAGAGAAAGGTCGATAAGTCCCCTAAGCCTAAACAAGGACAGCGAGGCTACACGATCAGCTCTTACACAACCAGTTCAGGTCTTATCAATAACAGGCAGCGAGTCAGAGGCCCTCTCTGTCTCATCATATAATAATCAAAACAAAGGAATATTTTTACACACGTTTAAACACATCCAGATTAGCAGCTGGGTGTGCAGCAGGGATTGGATTTCATCTGAGTTGTTATTTCTGCCTCATTACATCAGTCTTCCAGTCATATCCTGTTAGTTGCATTATGCGCAATGGGTGAATAAACAGAGAAGGCAACAGACCAATCAAAAACAACAATTTTAACATAAAGTCCAGATTTAAAGAAAAGAAAGTAGATTCACACACATTTCTATACACATTTTCTGTGCCTATTTTGGGTCATGCGTTATTTTAAGGTTCTGTATATTCACATTAATTTCCAAACAATTTCCTTAACATATACATGTCTCTGTTGACAGATAAAATAAGACTGTGACATGGACAACTGACACACTTGCCATTTTTAAACTCCAATTAATTTCAAGGCTGATGTAACCAAAAGACAAGCATACAACTATGGGTCTTCCCAGGAATCTATGGAGCCATTTTAAGAAGAAATAACCAGCACATAAATGGAGTATTAGCCTATTTTTCATGGTTTACGCCTCGAAGATCCAATTAAAGGAAATTGAAATGCTACAGAATGAAATTACATGTATACAATAGTATAGTACAACAGTTCAGGGGAGCCCGTTTTCTGAATTAACATGACAATGCTTCCATACAAAAAGCGAACAAAATAAATGGCTTTCTATGTTTAGTGTGGAAGAACTGGTACCATACTGTCCTTTATATTTATATTATACCATATGTTATTTTCTAGCATAGTATTTTCTCTTCCTGCGTATTGCCCTACATGTCTGTACCTTATTTTGTATCTTGTTTGTTATCCCGCACCTTATGCATGTTGCTTCACTCCCACTCATGTTGCATCATTCATTCTCTTTGCTGTGCGACGGGGAGCAGAAGAAACACAATTCAGTTCCTCCGTGTTCTGCATTGCACTGCAGATGGATTACAATAAAGTCTCTCTTATCCCACTAGTTCTGCAACAATAACATGATCCCTCACCAGCACCTGTGAACAGTCACTTCACAAACACAGCATGCTACAGTACATAAAAGAAGTGTAAAAAGAATATGTTCCAGTTCAAATTGAATCCTTTTAAAGCCTTTTTTCATTGTTGGGGACAGGTGGCCCAGAGTCACATTTTGGCAGCAGGGCCTGACTCTGTGCTCAGTAACCTGCTCGCTGTCTGCTCCGGCTGAAAATGAGACAAACCTGTGGAGCGCTGACCATATTGTCTCTCGTTGTTGTTGTTTCACTCGCCGTGAAATAAGAACAGCATCTGTTGAGAGCGCCAGGTTCCCAAGAGAACAACATTCACGGCTGGTTCTCTTACCAGCCACAATTAGATGACTGGTCCCATGAGGAGGAGGTGTTAATACATATTTTAGAGGTGCTGATGTATGAATAATTAGATAAGTGTGAGTTATACTACGCTGCACTGTACACATATTGCATTCTGAGCAAACTAGTGAGGGATTTATGTAGAAAGGAAATGCATCTTTTTGTAATTGTAAATAACAAACAGGAAATAATTAAATGAGAGAGCACAATGAGACATAATAATGTTAATGTATCAATTAATCAATCAATTAAAGTTTATTTATATAGCCCAATATCACAAATGTTACATTTGTCTCAGTGGTCTTCACAGTTTGTACAGAATATCAGTATGACAATACGACACCCTCTGTCCTTAGACCCTCACATCGTACAAGGAAAAACTTCCAAAGAAAACCCAGTTTAAAGGGAAAAATGGGAGAAACCTCAGGGAGAGCAACGGAGGAGGGATCCCTCTCCCAGACGGACAGACGTGCAATAGATGCCGTGTGTAAATTGAAAAGATAATACATTTGCAACATAGATAGTCCAAATGTTTGGAAATGCATGTGTCTATAATAAGAAGATGAATCCATCTTCTTATTATAGACACATGCATTTCCAAACATTTGAACTATCTATGTTGCAAATGTATTATCTTTTCAATTTACAGGACTTATGATCCAGGACCACAGCAACAGGCACGACTCAAGATCCAGGCCTCGCGACTCAGGACCACAGCAACAGGATCAGCCTGTTGTTAGCTGCACTCTCTCAGCGTAAAGCTTTCTAATTCTTAAGCCTGCATTAAAATCCTCCATGAAAATATTCTAGGCTCAGCTCATGAACATGCCTGACACTTTCAGAAAACAGAAGAGCAAAAACTCCTGCAGTGAATGACAGAATAAGTGAAGAAAAGAGGCAGAGTTAAAAATAACTCTGCGTTATAATGACTCATTCCCTGTCAGCCTAAGGGGTGCTAACATTGGGTAGTTTTGTCCTACAAAGAGAACAGCAGCTGGGGTCAGCTTGAAACTCCTTGCAGTGAATACAGTAAGTCTTATTGTCCAGAGACATTTCTCACTTCTGCTGCATATGTCATTCTTTGTTATATTTGATTCTAAAGTGATTTCCCTGTGAATAATAAAGAGTTCCATGACTTAATAAGGTCGTGTTAAAGCTCCTTTGTGCACCAGTCAATCCTAAAATTAAATATTAAGTTTAATCCCATGTCACGTGAATGTTGAAGGGTGTTGAATATGTTAAATGTTGTTTCTTGCCATAAATATGTATCCTTTCTTCACTATGCAGTTTATAATTGAGGCCTATACGTGTGATACTTGTCATTTGTCCGTTTCTGGTTTTACCACCTTTCCAAGTCCATGAGTGCAGACTGGAAAAGTTGTGAACATCATTTAATTAAAGGATATTTATAGTAAATCCTTTTCAAACCAGCATGTTACTTTTCACGTACAGAGGCTTTTTCAGTTTGTCTGGGCGGTGGATGCTGTGATTGCAACTTGTGAAACAAATACAATCAGATTGGTAGCATGCATTGATTTTAGTTTGGCTTTCGATAACAATTAAGTCATTCATTGTTGCAGTTGTCCGCCTACCTTGTTTTGAGTTATCAGGGTTTATAATTGACATGATGGGTGCTTTTGGTTTATTTTTCACCTACAAAGAAACATGTTTAGATAACCTGGCTGAGCTGATTGTTTAAAACCTGATTGCAAGTCTGATTTGGTTTCTCGGCCTGTTGGACATTGAATTGTGATGCTTTTATTTGTGCACATTTTAACAATTTTGGTGTTGTAGCTTTGAGAGACTAATGTTTCATAAAAAAATAAAGGCCGACCATATAGAAGACCCGGAACTATCCTTTATAAATTACAAAATCCTGTTGTTTACCATTACTTGCAGCTGGCAAAGGTATGATGACATTGAATGTTCCACAACACATCAGCAGTAAGCAATGCATGTCTATGTATGTCTATCTATCCAATCCAAGGCATTTGGCTCCAGGCAGTTTTTAAATCAGCAGGCCATGAATATGAAATCATTTAAAATTACCCAGAGCAGAGCGACTGGTGGACATCTGGTCAACCGGTTTCTGGGAGACACTCTCCCCATGCAGCCTGCTTGTTAGCATATCAAGGACAAAAACGTATGAATCAGATAAAAAGACATGGGAAAAACTAAAAATCATAATTTGTGCTTTAAAAAATATGTACTTTTCTTCCAAAAAAAACACCTCCACTTAAAATAATTACACAAGGAGTGGGCAGACGAAGGAAATCTGCCCAGATTTTTAAACAAAGTTGCCCTTCGTTCCGAGGTTGAACTCACTCCACCAACAACACCACCATTATCCAACTGCTTTATGAGTCTCCTGCAGCGTGAGAATAAACACTGCAGAAGAAAGGGACTTTTGTTGCAGAGATCGCCCTGAACTATTCTCTATTCCACTCATTCTGAATTTATTTCAAAACCATTTGAAATTGTCACTTTCTACGATATCTCTTCCTGCGCCGTTAAGCAATCTCCCTCTTTGAGGCTACTCTCTTGCCTCTGGCTGGTTATCTGCTCTCACAGGGCTGCATCTCCCACCTGACGCCTTTCTGAGAGTCACAGCTATTACCATCCTTTATATCCATTGCATGAGTAAAAAACTTGTTCTCAAACTCATGATAAAGTTCAGAAAAAATAAGAAAAAGTATTCCTTGTTTATCTTAACATCAACACTCAATACCTTGAGGAAACATAGCTGCCATGCTGCCATTGTTATATCCTTTCCAAGAATAACATCTTTGTGATCAAGAGCACTTCTGCAGTCATGAACCTTCCATATGCAGTCCCAGTTTACAGGTGAGACAAAAACACTGTTTGTATTACTGTTTCTGTGAGAGAATGGGTACACATTCAACAGAAAACCTCAAATAAAAGCATTTATTTTAAACGTGTGTATCATGTGAGCTGGCACATAAATGGCTATCCTTGCACTGGTGGAAAGCCAGCGACTTGGAAGCAGTGATGTGGAAACCATTTATCATCTTGATGATCAGGCTCTTCTCTTTCTCATGGTGAACAGAAAGGACCGACTGAATTGATTATGAATGGAACAAATGCATGATGCAAAGGGAGGTTCTGTGAATAAATAAAAAATCAAGAACCGAAATAATTGAACTATTCATATCTTAGACTGCACTGTAACTTTTAATGTTTATTTTATTAGCTTTTTTTTTAATGACTGATTTTAAATGCCATTTTCTTAATGTCTTTCATTTTTTGTTTTTCTTTTAATGTTTCTTTCATTATCTTTTACTGTTTTTAAATGCCTTTATCTGAATGTCTTTCATTTTTGTAAAGCACCTTGAATTGCCTGGTGCTGAAAGGTGCTATATAAATAAACTGGCCTTGCAGTAATGCAGTAGATCAAAGGGAACAATGGCTATGCATGCTAAAATAAAGATGCAGCATTTTCCTTTTCTTTAAATCTTTTTCCTGCTGTGTGCACTGTTGGAACACACTGTGGCATACAATGTCAAAATCTTTACAAGGCCGGTCTTATGCGAGGGACAGAAAGATTGTGGGTAAAGCCGCCCTAATTCCCCCATTATTGCCTCCCTGACCAGGGAATAAAAAACAGCAATTTTAGATTTGACCCACAGCAGAAAGGCATTAAGCTCGTTTGCACAGAGACATACATGTAATAACAGGTGAAAATATCACCACATGTCTGTGCGATCAATATCTGTCATGGCTGACATGCACCAGAGCTGCGTGTTTACACAAAGAGAGCGCAGAGAGTGTCAGGACAATGTAATCTTATTTTACGTGCACAGTTTTGGGAAATACTTAGTTAAAAAATGTACATTATTGTGCTATTCCCAGTTACTTTGTCTGCATAGACGTCAAAATGCACACATTTTTATAGGTAGAAACAATAGCTCTCACTTGCCTCTTGTGGTAAGGTAAGGCACTTAAACATTTGCAAAGAAAATATTTGTAGAAAATGTTCATTGTTGTAGAAACTACCTCACAAAGCGAATGCCTTATACTACATTATCCCTTACTTTTTTCTGAAGGTTTCTATTGTTCCCGCGATCGTGCTTCGCAGTTGGAAAAGCTTCTGAACAGTTTACACTGACTAGAGAAGGACTATTTGCATGGCTAGATGCCAGTAGAGCAGAAGGGACAATATGTCTTATTGTAATTTGGGTGAACTAACTAACACATGAAAAATGCTTTGACATTCGGTAAGGGGGAATTAAGTTTAATGTACATTACATAGATGAAATAAAGTATCTCTGTGCACTAAAGCAGGACAAAGATGCTCAGTGCGAGGTTAGAATAAGAGACCTTTTAGAAATCAGTCAGAGATGATATCTGACTTCAAAGCAATTTGAGATTTCCTGAAAGCCTGTCTTAAAGCACAAACAGTAATTAGCCGTCACTTAATTTAATGGGCAAATGTTAAAACAGTGATTAGATCGTCTTTGTTTTCTTGATTAATTAATTCGCTGGTGTCAAAGCAAGCAGCTGCAAGTCTGCTAATCAGAGGCAACAATCATCACAACACGGCAATCTTCAAGACAGCCTGGTGGAAACGCAAGAAATCAGAAAACTCTCGGTCAGGATTCAGGACAAAAAGTCTTAATCTTATTAGAGAAAAACTGTGAATCAATGTATTTTTCCATGACTGAGTAATGGGGATCATGTCTTTGTTCCTTTATCATTTAAATCTTGTTCTTTGTGCCAGGAACTGAACATTTCATGTAACACACAGATGGATACTGGATTAAATATTCAAAATTCAAATAACATTCAACCCTTGTTTTTCTGAAAATCAACCCTGACGTATGAGTTTTCTTTGTTACAGTCATCTTTTGATTGAAAACAAACTAGTGTGACCGGTTTGGGAACAATGAGGCTCCAAGTGTTGGGGTCCTGCATCTAAAAAGAGACTTTCAATTGTTTTCATAACCTTCTATTTTTTGATGGGTAATATGCATGCAAGATGTTATTTGTTAACAGATGTAAATTGTGCATCATCACCAATAATCTTCCTCTTCACACTGGTAACATAAATAGCTGAGTAGTTTTATTTTCACCCACGTGACTATAGTAAACAATGCTATTGCACCAGGGGGGCTATAGTAAACAATGCTATTGCACCAGGGGGGCTATAGTAAACAATGCTATTGCACCAGGGGGGCTATAGTAAACAATGCTATTGCACCAGGGGGGCTATAGTAAACAATGCTATTGCACCAGGGGGGCTATAGTAAACAATGCTATTGCACCCAGGTGACTATAGTAAACAATGCTATTGCACCAGGGGGGCTATAGTAAACAATGCTATTGCACCCAGGTGACTATAGTAAACAATGCTATTGCACCCAGGTGACTATAGTAAACAATGCTATTGCACCAGGGGGGCTATAGTAAACAATGCTATTGCACCCAGGTGACTATAGTAAACAATGCTATTTGCACCAGGGTGGCTATAGTAAACAATGCTATTTTACCCGGGTGGCTATAGTAAACAATGCTATTTTACCCAGGTGACTATAGTAAACAATGCTATTGCACCCAGGTGACTATAGTAAACAATGCTATTGCACCAGGGGGGCTATAGTAAACAATGCTATTGCACCAGGGGGGCTATAGTAAACAATGCTATTGCACCCAGGTGACTATAGTAAACAATGCTATTGCACCAGGGGGGCTATAGTAAACAATGCTATTGCACCAGGGGGGCTATAGTAAACAATGCTATTGCACCCAGGTGACTATAGTAAACAATGCTATTTGCACCAGGGTGGCTATAGTAAACAATGCTATTTTACCCGCGTGACTATAGTAAACAATGCTATTGCACCCAGGTGACTATAGTAAACAATGCTATTTTACCCGGGTGGCTATAGTAAACAATGCTATTTGCACCCTGGGGCCTGTACTACGAACCTGGTTCAACCTAACCTGGATATGTTTGAGTTAGCCGGTTGGCCAAAACATACGCGCTCTCGCTAAACGGTACTACGACGCGGGTTATCAAGTGGATCGCTCAAGCCAGCCGTGTCCTATCTAGTTAGGTGCGCGTTCACATGAAAGGGGTGGTATTTGGAGCATTCGACCAATCACAAACATGGAGAAGCGCACTGACAGCGCAGCGTCATACTTCCTGAATGAAAAGTCAACTATAATATTAGACATATGAAGAAGTTAAACTTTAAACATCCATGACTTAAACACTTTATCCAGGATCAAAGCCACAGAGCTACACCTGCAAGGTGAATACAGCTGGTAACAGAAAAAGTGTTTGAATGCGTACATTAACAGGTTTATGATATCACTGCCCCGTCTAAAACACGAGTGGATCTGACTTTAATTACATTTGTCTCGAGTGTTTCGTCAACTTAATGTGTTGCTTAAAATAATACTTCTGCATCCAGTATGTTACACTGTGAGTGTTGCACGGCCAGATACGGCTCAGCATACTTAATGTACTTAATGTTACTCTGATCCAGTTACTTATGTTGTGGCAGATATTTAAGTAAGCTTTCTTAACGCTAATGTTATAATAGTCAGATTGCTCTGAAGATGGAGGTGATATTCTATTAATGTTCACGTTCACACAGTCGGTGATTTTTGCCGGCCGTCTTTCCTGCAACGGCAGCTTTTCTGTATTTCCTTTCTCCTGCAATATGACTTGATCGCTTTAAACTCCGCACACTGAGCTCTGATTGGTCATCAGGCAGTGCTTTCACTGAGTTGAGCTCTTAGCCTGCAACCTAACCTGGTCCCGACCAGGTTAGCCGCTAAGCATAAGTTACCATGGAGATCTAGCCTGCTAAAAAGAGAACCAGCTTCGGATGACCGGAAAGCCGGAGTTTTCCCTGAATTTAGCCGGCTAAGCGAAAATCCTGCTTCGTAGTATACCCCCCAGGTGACTATAGTAAACAATGCTATTTGCACCCAGGTGACTTTAGTAAACAATGCTATTTGCACCCAGGTGGCTATAGTAAACAATGTTATTTGCACCCAGGTGACTATAGTAAACAATGCTTTTTGCACCAGGGGGGCTATAGTAAACAATGCTATTTGCACCAGGGGCGCTATAGTAAACAATGCTTTTTGCACCTGGGTAAATAGCAGCATACCTGTATTTTACCCGGGTGCAAATATACACTCTGATTTATGAAAGAACAGGGTGATTTATTTATGTTTCAATCGCTTTTGGACAGCAATGGAGCTATTACTCCATACTATAATACTATGCTCATTGTATGATAACTGAGGACAATATATCTCCTGACTTCCTGTCTGTCCCTCTCTCAGCTCAGTGTTCAGATTCACAGGTTTGTCAACAGCAGGACCCGCAGAGCTGAGGCGTTTATGTCGTCTCGTTTCACCTCGCTATAACACACTTTATGAGCACGAGAGAGACTTTAATACCACCAATAAAAGCCGTGACCTCACAGTCCCTGGTGTCATCTGATAAACCAGTAATCCTGCTCCCCTTCATGTGTGATGAGAAGTGCCCTCATTAGCTCGGCGCTGCTCGTAAACATTAGATAGTTAAATCCTATTTTAGCAGCCTCGTCTGTAATCCCATTAACTTTATCAAGCTCAAACATGTCTTAACCACTGAAGAGAAAGGGTGCGAGACCATGAGGAGCTCTCTGAGACAGAACAAATTCTGTCAAATTGTGTTCATCTTAAACTTTCAAAGTCCACAGAAGGATTTCTGAAATCCACATCGAGGCGAGGCTGCTGTTAAACCCATTTAGAAGATTTATGGAAATCCCATTAAAGGGTGACTGACTTGAGTTCGTGGTGAAGAAATTGGAAGATACAGCTGTTGTGACAAAAATGGACTTGGCTGATTTTGTAATGGCTGGTGATGAATATAAAAATGCAGTAGCACAATCAGACAGTGTAGATAGATGCCTGACTCATTATGGTCATTGTTGAAGAGAGAAGGATTTATTATCTTCATAAAATACAATTTAGTTGAATATAAAAATGGAGAGAGTGTCTTGATTGATATAATTCAGAGTGACAGACGGAAGATGGGTGCTTTGCATATTGTATTTCTTTGAGTCACGTGTGAAATTCTCACCTGATGAAAATCCTCCAAGGTCATTTCAGTGGAGCTGCACTCCTCGAGCACAACGGTGACTACGACCTGAGTGAACCGCCTCAGAGACAATGGAGCCAACCACCATTTAGAAGACTATTGGTGTCTTTAAGATGTCTGCAACACATCTGTATTGTTATTAAAACATGTACAGCATTGTTTGTCTAGGCAGCAGAGTGGGATTTTACATGTAACCTTGAATTGTGTTGAATGTTGATGTTGGTGTAATAATGAAGGAACAAAGGAAGAGCGGCAGCAGCAGGCTTATTTGCAGATGTTTCTAAAGCTGCTTACTTTGTGCATCACATCAAATTAGAAACTAAACCTTCCACCTCTCCATGTTGCTCGATTAATTAGTTGAGCATTTCCTGATGTAGTATATGTTGTTGTTAATAGGGAGCTAACAGAGAACAAACCTGAACCTTAGGACATAAACAAACACACTGTACACATGCAAATGTCAAAGAGACAATGGCAGAAGAACAAGAATAGATGTACAGGCTACATTTGTAACTTAAAAATCACTTAAATGTACCAAGATTGAATAAGTACAACACAAAATGAATCATATAAATGTATTGAGGACTAAAAAACATATACACTAAACATAGTAAGCATAAAGTGTATATAACACAGTGAGGAGACAAGGAAGTGCACTTGAAGCAATGCCATTTGGCAGTGATTAAAGCATGTCAACAAAAAGCAGTGTGAAATAATGTTATTTCACCGTAGAAACAACATGTGTGTTATAATGCAGGTTAAGCAGTGTCAACACCTTATAGTCCAGTTGTTATTGTGTTCCAATGTATACATAACATGAGTCTAAATTAGAGGAATAAATATCCTTTGTCGTAAACTGGGGACAATCTTCTGATTCTTGAACTGCTTCTTCTTATTTCAACAAAGTGACTAAACGCTAAAGCTCCAATGTGAGAAATTAAGGAATTAATCATGATAACCAGCGAGCACAGAAACGCTCTCAGAGCCGGCTCAATAAAAGCGAGTGTACAATATGGCCCACCACAAAGTGATGGACGGCGTAATGAAAGAGCTAATGAGGGGGATCAAGATCGCTGCAGAGCCGATAAATCAACACAACTGTGCCCAAAATGATACAGAAGCAATAAGTAACACTGGTCAGGGAGCAAAGGGGGGAGGGGCGGGGTGGGGTGGGGAAGGACTGGAGGGGGAGGGTGACATACATGGTGGTCGATGCTGCGAGTCAATGTCAAGAGCACATTGATGATGTTTTATGGCTTCTGGAGCAGTTTCCATTTTACACGCAGGATGACTTATTATAAAACATAATGATAAAATGCTCCAACAGAATCTAAATCCACGTAAATATGGTAATTGGAGCAATTATAAAGAATTCCTGTTGACACATCTCTAGAAGAAATCAATCCTCAGATCGCCGCTGAAGTGTCTGACAATCAATACGACTTTGCGCTGATCAGCAGTTAGTGGAGAAGATTCCCTCGTGTAAGCATGTTGAAGCGAAAGGTCAGTCAACGCTTCAGTTAAGAGACATCTCAGGACGCACCTCGACAGCACATTTTAAAATCATTTAAAAGCAAATTGTCCTCACGCTGAGATCAGAAGACAATTGCACCGCTGTTGTCATCACTGAATCAATGTTTATGAATTATGGAGCAGAAACTAGCATCAAGGCAGCTTTGCCTTCAAATACTGCCAGGAACAAAGAAGTGCAGATTCATCTGGATGATATAAGATAGAAAGAGCATGTCAAAAGCTTAAGTTAAAAAATAAGGTATTTTATGTTTTTCTTATTGTCAGCAAACGTTATGATTGTAACAACATCCACAATGCATCAGTTCATCTTTCTATAGTTTCTGAAGTAAGATTGTCTTTGGCACTCATCCTCCCAAAAACGTGAATCTTTAAAAAGATATATCGCAAACATGAAGTACAGTATACAGCAAGTGTTTCACAAAAGGAGGTCTTTTTTGCAGTCGTTGGGACTATTTTTGCTGCAGATGAATACACATTTGGTGTACTCGGGCTGATGTGTACAATAACACTTTTTTTGAAAACATCCA
Organism: Pseudochaenichthys georgianus; assembly: GCF_902827115.2. Classification (NCBI taxonomy): domain Eukaryota; kingdom Metazoa; phylum Chordata; class Actinopteri; order Perciformes; family Channichthyidae; genus Pseudochaenichthys; species Pseudochaenichthys georgianus. The sequence goes on along the minus strand of NC_047523.1, from coordinate 28,712,355 downwards.
TTAGGGACAAGAGGATTTCCTGCAGTACAAACTCTGGAAATCTATATTCTGCAAAACAGATTTATGTCTTCAATTATATTCGGGGGATATTTCTCTAAGTTAGTTGTTTTCCTTGCAAAATGTTATTGTTTTGCAACATATAAAAGTACCTGTAAATTATTTAAATTAACTAATTTACGCACCACAAAAAACCTCCTTCATGCTTCTATTCTTCATAAAAAGCATGAAAAGTTCCTGCCAAGCACATCATGAGAAGATATACTGAAACAGAGTGCCTAGCAGACATGGATCAGATATGAGCGATACAGGAAGAAGATAACAGCCTGGGTCGGGACGTTTACGACTCTGGAAGTTATCAATCATTTTTATAGTCACTTACCAGAGGCCTCGGTAAGGGTAGTAGTTGTGGTGAAAAAAAGCATGCATCCTTCTTCTTAATGATTAGACAACATAATACCTGCTAAAGGTGGCAAGTTAATGGAAAAAGAACAACATTAAATTAATGTTATTCCATTTTTAGTGATATATGATGTGTTTAATTTCAGATATGTTAAGTTGCATATTTATATTGAGACGTCTTACAATTAGTGGCATTAAAGTAACTAGATAGATGTCCTGTTTTACCCTATACTTTCACGACTACATTTTTCGATGAATGATGCATTGCAAGAAGTAAAGGAGGTCTAAATGACTATTTTAATAATGCAATATTTCAGTTGTTATAAAAGTATTAATATCCTTTCTCTTCTTACAAGGATCTAAAAACATCTTCTCCCACCATAGCGAACATTAAATAATGGCCAGATGAACCTGGCCGAGCTCTGCCTTGTTTTACCAGAAAGTAAAGCAATGTAGCATCAGTGTACAACATACGTAAATGACTGAACACTGTCCCGGAAAGAGACAAAAACAATACACAAAGATGCCAGGGATCACAAGCAGCTGCAAAAGATGCTGTACAACTACAATGAAATGCAAAATGACTAGAAAGATACACAACAAAAAAAAGAGGCAAAAAGAGACCACAAAGAAATGCAAAATGACACAACCAATGCTAAAATGACTACAAATGATAGAAACGTCAGACTTAGGGTGCTGCTTGCTTGAAGTGTTGTTTCATAACCCGTCAATGGCAGCATGGAAAGTCAATGTAACCACTATTAAATATTGATAACCAAATAAGCAAACTCACATGGGAGACAGAATTGAGTAGGAGACCAACATACAGTATGCACATATAGTCAAAGGCCTACTGAATACACCTCATGAATGCTAATGTCAGCGCAGGCTAATGGGGGAGATCACGGTGCCACCAGGGAAGCCCAGGGGAGGGATTGGCAGAGTAGAGCTCACTCGATGCACGTGCACATGCCCACTGGGGATTTGCCTCCACCCTTGCACTCAGTGATAGCTGAGCTGATACTCCGTTATAATACTATTAAACACATGCACATCCCGGGTGGCAGAGCCAGATGCCGTGCCCATCGCCCTCCAATCAAGAGCGAAAGCAAACAGACTCAGCATGATAGTGTGTGGAGTTTGCCAAGTGAAAATAATGAGTGGTTATCAATATTTGTAGAGAGGACATATTATATCTCATCAGGAGTTCAATTAAATGCCCAGCCCATGTATGAAAGCAATACTTTATTCCTTGAATTTGAATAACAATAGAGGCCATCTTTGCTGGGTGCTGCAGGCAGCTTGCATTGTGTCCCGTGTTTGGTTTGGGACGTGACCAGTGTATTTGCATAATCTGAATTAAATGTAAATCAAGCCGTTTCATCTCTGTCTCCCTGGATTTGAGGGGTTAAGAGCGTGTGCTCAGAAACAGCACCCCTCAGCAGGGGGAAAGCGTCTTCATTGTTGAGAAATCTGGAGTTGAAAGCCTGGAGTATCTTCTTTTGAGCAAACCTCTGCGTTTTTCAAATGTAACCCCTGATGCCCCCTGAAGGAGAAAGGGCAGCCTGTTTGTATTTGTGAAACATTTCACGTAAATGAGGCTGTTTGGCCTTAATCCTTGCCTAATTAAGTGCCAGTCTGCTAAGGGCCAAAGCGTAATACCTGTCGAATTATGGGAACAGCTGGAGCCGCCTGCCTGTCAGCAGATCAGCTCCACATTATTATCCTGCTCATTTATCGAGAGGGAAACACAGAGAGACTCCCAACCAGAGGCCATCTTTATTCCTGTTGCCTTTCCCAATTAGGCTTTGCCGTATGGTATGGCTTCGCATCCATGTGTGGCTCGTAATTTAGAGAAATATGGAGACTGTTGCTGCTGTTCAGTGATGATGCTGTTTATTTCACAATGTGTGTTTTTGTCACCACACAGGACACTGATATACGCTTCTCTTCATGCTGCTGTAGCTAGAGAATGGTGATACCTCCAAACATGCATTCATTAATGGGAAACCTCATCAAATTAACATTAAAATCATTACAGGATGAATAATGAATAAGGCAGAGCTGTTTGCCAGGGGGATTTTAATTAATCAAACAATCCAGATTAATTATTTTCTGCATGTGAGAAAGAAAGGAAAAATAAGATTTTACTTTGTTTTTCTCTCCCCTTTGATTTAACTTCAAAGATGCAGATCTGTACTGTCGCATGATTCTGGTTCATTTCTGTAAATATGCAGCATCGAGCCAAAAGTGTTGTTATTCGTAAAGGCTGTGACCTACATACTAACATTTACATTTCTCCCCTCTGTGATCAGCAGCTAATCAAGGCTGCCCCACTTTAACACTGAGGGTGTGTTTGGAGGCACACTTCTGTCTCTGTAAACAGGACAAAACACTTAATGAGAGAAAATTGATTATTTTCTTAACTTAACATAGTCTCAACATTTCAATGAAACAATATGAATAAGTAAAACATCCAAACAGCTCTCTGATTTTTTGTCGAATAATGTTCGATTTGAGAGGCTTTTTTGTTTACATCTCGGTGAGTTCTCCTAGCTGTAATCTGAATAATGTTTCCATGAAAAGCAGATACATTAAGACAGCCATTTGCATTTGGGGTATTAGTTTGGATGTGTTGCCACCTGCTGGACACTCAGAGCCGTTGCTGGTGGAGACATCAGGGAAACCTTCAGCTGTGCATCATGCAGATCATTATTTGCTCAGGGGTCGTTTGCTTCATTATGTGAGCAAATAGCACACACACAA